>NW_026712121.1:0-1200000 GCF_030504385.1 Musca domestica
AATTCAAATTAATTCGAACACATGGTACTACTACACAAAGTACTCAGACAGAATGTCAAAACTTCCTGCATTAAACTAATGATAATCTATAAGAAATAGACAATTGTCTGCAAATTTTTGACCATTTCGAAATGACATGCAACTTTGTTGATGTTCTCATCGTGGCATTGTTCGAGTGGAACTTGTTCTACATACGGATTTGTTTTAAGCCATTCAAAATGGGAAATGTTAGCGTTGGCAGTATTGAAGTTTTTGCTGGCCCGTATTTTGTGGAAACATATGTAACAAAAAGGCTTTTATGTTGTTGAATGTGAGTCGCTTTTATAACGTCAGTATTAGACATTAATTTAATATGTTTAACTTAAAATGTTAAAATTATTCAGAATACAAAAGAACCTATATTAATAAAATAGTAGCATAAATGACTGATTGACCGACTGACATAACGATCCATCAACGACCAGATAAAACGGCAGAAGCTAGAATTTTAGGAGATGTTCGCTCTTGGTCCGTATAGGTCAGGTAAGGCTGGGTTTTTGAAAATTTGTACTAGAAGGGTAAGAAGAGTATTATCGTAAATATCGTACTTACGTGTACTAAATAGCACTAAATTTGGTACAATTTAAATATTTGGTGAAAATTGGAAAGAAAATTTCTGGCGGATAGTGGAATAAAATATGTAGGTAGTTTTGAAAATTATACTAAATTTGGTACAATTTGGATTTAGTTGAGCCGATAGAGCTGGAGTCCTAAAATTTGGAATAAAGTTTACTGTTGGAGTGTAGGATTGAGTTATGTAGAAGTTTTCGAATTCGAACTTATTTGTGCTCAATTTGGTACAATTTTTATTTAGACGAACCGATAAGGATGAACTTGGAATTGGGATTAATTTGTATGATTGGTGTATGTAGGAAGCTTTGGAAATTCGTACTTATCGGTACTATAAGGTACTAAATTTGGTATAATTTGGATTTGTTTAAACGGATAGGACTGGAATCCCGAAATTTAGTATTAAGATTACTGCTTTATAGGATTGGGTTATGTAGAAACTTTTGGAAATTCGTACTTTTGTGTAAATGGTACTAAATTTGGTATAAATTGGATTTGGGTAAACCTATGGAGATGGAGGAAATTTAGAATTATTTTTGGAAAAAACTAATACAAGAGTACAAAAAATAATAAATGGTGTAACATTTAGTGTTGATTGTATTGATAGTGTTAGATTTCTGTGTTTAGGTGTTGAGGTCAGATTTGGTGAGAGTGGTTTTGGAAATTCGTACTAAAAGTTACGAAATGGTACTAAATATAGCATGGCACGAGATTTGGAAATACGTACTAAAAAGTACGTAAATTACTAAATAGTATTAATTTTGGTATTTGGGAAATGGAGCTGGAAATCTTTAGTTTGGAGTAAGAGTCCCTGACATTGTATACGTTAAACAAACTAAAGTGGTTTGTCGAAATTTTAAGAATGTGTGCACCAGAAGTACTAAAATCAATAAATTTTGGTACCATTCGGAATTATAACAAGTTAAAGAGCAGTAATTTCGGCCTGGCTTAACCTTGAATACCTTCCACCATTTGGAACGAATTAGGAAATAAAAATGCCGAATATAGCCGTTATATTGGTGTCTATACGATGTAGATCTACGTAGGCATTGTTTGTCGTAAGCCATTGGCATATTCGAAAACTTGAAATAAAAGGTGAATAATGTAGCTAAAATCATCACAATACCGTATTTAGGAAGGTACCGTTATATCGGAGCTATACGAAGACTTGGACCAGCATAGGCAATTTTCTGTCACAGGCTGTAGTATCCATTACAAACTTTAAATACGACATATCAAACAATTTCAGTGAGTATTGTACCTAAACTCGTCAAAATACCGATTATGAGGAGTTACTATACGAACACCTGGACCTACATAGAAATTTTTCTGTCACAGACTGTAGTTCCCATTACGAACTTTAAATAGGTTTTTTGGTGAATAATGACGCTAAAATCATCTAAAATAATGAATATTGGGAGATACCGTTATACGGGGGCTATATGAAGACGTGGACCTGCACAGACAATTTTCTGTCTTAGGCTGTGGTATTCATTTCGAACTTCAAATACCAATTTGAAATAATTCCGGTGAAAAGTGAAAACGTGGACCTGTTTACGAAATTTTGTCTTTTAGGCTGTAGTGTCCATTTCGAACTTCAAATACCAAATTTGAAACAATGGCCCATTACGAACTTAACCTGCATACTGGAAAAATAAACATGTGTGCAAAATTTGAGCCATTCGAAAGATATACATCGCTGATCAAGAATATATATACTTTGTTGAGTCTGACATGAGCATTTTGAGGAGTTACAAACGGAATGACAAATTTAATATACCCTCCATAGATAGAGATAAAACCTTGAAATTTTATCTGAGAATCAAGTGTGACAAATAGGTGTGATGTTAGGAGGTGGTTTTGGTATATGTGGATAGAGCTTAAATCTTCAATTTGGCATTTGGTTTGAGGTAAACAATTCTCTTAACATAAATTCACTTAAGATAAATTCCTTATTCCGCACACGAAGTAGTGCAAAGTTTCAGAAATTTTGAGGCTTTACGCCAAATTTTTCAACAAAAATTAATCATTGAATCGAATCACTATTTTCCATCATTTTATATCTCTAACAAAATTTTTCTATATAGGTCCCCATTTTAATAACCCCATACATCCGGTTGCAGATAATTTAAAGGTTTTTTACTTATCTTTTTGGAATATGGCTACGACCGTGGTAAAATGCAGTTATCCATTATTATAAATTTTATTGAGACTCAAAATGTAAATTCAATTCCAATTCATTTGTAGAAAACATTAAAACATTCTAAAACAAATCTCTTCTGCTAATGCAGGCATGCATTTACAAAATTTTGCCACAATTTATATGAGAGGACACATTTCACGAAAAATACTTTTAAATCATTTATATACCACTTAAGGTCTTCTTCGTAATGCAAACAACGCTCTGGCCAAGTTTATTTGTTTTATGGTTTATTACGAAAATTACAAATGTTTTCTTTCCATTGCCCTTCTGTTTTTTCTTCTTCTTCTTTTTTTTGTGAGGAATGTGTCGCCCGGCTTGTCACAGGCGTTGTTAGCATTCTCTTGTATTTTTCATGACAACTTAATTGATTTAGTTGCGAACGTGACCAAGAAATTGAGAATTGCATTAAAATGTTTTCATTTCAAATGTTCTTCTCATCTCTATTCCATTCCATTTATGGCGAAGATTGTGTCATTGCTTAGCGAGTTTTCCTTTTTTCCATTTTTCCATTAAAATGAATTTAAATGTATGTCGAAGTTCATTAAAGACCCCCAAACATTTCAGTCATAGGAAACAAAAAGGAATTCGTTATTATCGGATAGTTTTAGAAATTTATGGAATGTATGACAAAATTTGTATGACAAATTGTGAAGAAGAACCGCCAATATAAATGTATTTTCTAAATATTAAATTTAACTAAAAAACCAGTAAAGAAAGTCTTAAAGTCGGGCGGGGCCGACTTTATGATACCCTACAGCACTTTGCTAATTTAGTAGAGCTTCGCATAACAATTAAAAGTTTTTATGGGAGAATTCAATCATACACTTTATGATTATAATTTAAAGTTAAAAGGACTAAATATGCCAAAGCATTTGCATCTTTTAAATTCGGACTTGTATTGCCCATTTGGTGCACAATTAATTTGAAATCTGATAAAGATATATCTGAACCGAGCTTGATAAAATTTGGCAAAAATATACCTGAGCTGCATTTGATATATTTCCCTGAATATTGTTGATACGGAGTGCATATTACGGCTGTGGATAACAAATCGGATGACCAGTATATATGGTAGCTATAGCTATATCTGAACCAATCTTCACCAAATTTGACATACTAGCTTCTAGACTTAATTCGTTCGTGCCAAATTCCATCCCATTTGGACAAATATTAGATGTTTGGTGCACAATAAAAGGTAAATCGGACGAAGTTATATATGGGAGCTATATCCAAATCTGAACCGATCTCGATAAAATTAGGCAAATATATTTCTGAGCTGTATTTGATATATTTCCCCAAATATTGTTGTTACAGAGTGCATATTACGGCTGCGGAGGACAAAAATAACAAATGGGATGAACAATATATATGGGAGCTATAGCTATATCTGAACCGATTTTGATCAAATTTTGCATACTTATTTTCAGGCCCAATTTGGTTGTATGTGCAAAATTCTATACTATTCGGGATGATATTACACGTTTGGTGCACAATAAAAAGCAATCGGACGAAGATATATATGGGAGCTATTTCTAAATTTTGACCGATTATTTCCAATTTCAATAGGGTTCGTCCTTGGGCCAAACAAATGATTGGTGCAAAATTTCATCTGGACAGGGAAATAAATGCGAACTATACTTTGTTTAGACAAATACATGGATAGACGGGCGGACAGACGGACGGACATGCATACATCGACTCAGAATGTGATTCTATGCAGATCATCAAAAGGAACTATGTGTCTATCTCGTTTCCTTTTGCCTGTTACAAACAAATGCACAAAGACGTAATACTCTGACCACTATGTGGTTTATGGGGCTATATGAAGACGTGGACCTGCATAGGCAATTTTCTGTCTTAGGCTGTAGTATCTATTACGAACTTCAAATACCAAATTTGAAACAATTCCGGTGAATAATGTCGCTGAAATCATCAAAATACCGAATATCGGGAGGTACTGTTATAGGCGGGCTATACGAAGACCTGTACCTGCAAAGACAATTTTCTGTCTAAGGCTGTAGTATCCATTATAAACTACAAATACCAATTTTGAAACAATTCCGGTATATAATGTCTCTAAAATAATCAAAATACCGAATATCGGGATGTACCATAATGTGAAGACGTGGACCTACACAATTTTCTGTCACAGGCTGTAGTATCCGAAACGAACTCCAAATACCAAATTTGAAACAATTCCGGTTAATAATATCGCTAAAATCATCGGAATATCGAATATCGGGAGGTACCGTTATATGGGGGCTATACCAAACCTACATGGTCCGTTTTCAATACGAAAAGTCCTCCAGACATAATATAAATTTGAGTAAAATTATATCAATCTAAATCGACATAGAATGTTATGCTGATGAAGAATATATATAAACTTTTTTGGGTCCAAAATGTATATTTCGAGGTGTTACAAACGGAATGGCAAACTTAATATACCCTCCATACTTTGGTGGAGGGCGTAAAAAATAGTAACTAAAAATAGGAAAAACTTATTTCGTGTTTTTCTTTCACATTCGTATAGTTATAGGGAACATTCCTTCAAATTTTAATTACTTATGGAATTATTTACTTCTATTTATTTACTTTCTAAGAATTCCTATTTTACAATTAGAAATATTTATTTAATTTAATTTCCATAGTATATTGTTATTCCTATGAGAGAGATTTAATTCGAAACACTTTGTATTTCAATGATAGAAAACTTCCTAAGGAAATCCTAACAGGATGCCTTCATTCATTGCAAACTGATGTAGGATGTGAAGTTAAATTCAAAAATTACAATAACTCACAATGAAATAAAACAAAAACTAAAAGTACCCTTTTTTTTGTTTTTTGGTGGAAATCTGCAGGAAAAAGATGTTGCACCACCATGAAGCAAAAGTAGCACAATCAGAACAGCATTTGTATATTTTAAAATGAGGCTAAAGTGGGGTGTTCCTTAGAGTTTAAAATAAAATGAATAAATTACACGTCAGAATTTTTCAGATTAATTAATTTAATTATTAATAAAACAATTTCCGCCAATAATATAAGAAGTAGGAATTGTACTCCAAATTTCAAATAAAACATATAAGCAACCATTTGATACCCTACAATATGCGGAACAGTTTCTGCAGATTTGAAACTCTTTTGACTAGAATGACGATTCCCCTCGGTAACATTTCCATATCGAACCTTTTCGAATAATCATCACAGACCTGTAACCGATATCTTCAAAAAAAAAAAAAAGCATTTGTTTTCCTACAACGTCAAATACCTAATTTGCTCTTTAGAAAGAACAGAAATTTCAAATTCAAAAAATGTTCTTTGCATATAGCACATTTTATTTTTATTTCATTCTTTATATTTAGTCGTATAGTCCTGCCAAAGTTTTATCTTGGCCACAAAGTCATACGTATCAATGTAAAGGTCAAAAGGTGTGCTGTGGTACAGGGTAATATGTCTTTGTACTATGTTTGTAACATACGGGGTGGAACGAAACGGACCCATAGCTCCATTTGATAATTTCCATAGGAACACATTCTGAGCCTGTCCGTCCACCTGCCCATGTATTTTTGTAAGTAAAGTAGAGGTCGCATTTATTGTCTGCAGCAAATTAAATTTTCCGGAAATCATTTGTTTAGCCCAAGTACGAATCCTATTGAAATTTGTGTTAATCGGTTCAGATTTGGATATAGCGGAAATATAAGGGAAATCGTCCGATTTCAAAAGTATTGGGCACCAAATGCGTATTATTAGTCCGAATCAAATAAATTGTAGCAAACACGACAAAGTTCAGTGTAGAAGTATGTCTGGTAATTTTGTGAATATGGGCTCAGAGTTATATATTTACAATTTTGTGAACAATAAACCTTAAATTGGATAAAGATATAAATGGCAGAAGCAGCCAAATTTTTACTGATCGTAATGACATTTGGCACAGGTATTTATGGGTTTTATATGATATCCGGTTAGACCGAATTTAGGGTAGAAGTGCGTGTATCAAATTTGGTTCAGATATTCTCTTGATCCATTTCATCAGCTAACTGTTATCCGATGACAATCCATAATGCTAGGTTTCGGCGCTGTCATAAATTCTAACCTCACAAAAAAAAAAGAAAAGCAAATAAAAAAGCTGTAAGTTCGGCCGGGTCGAACCATTTGGTACAAATTTGGCAATTTCCAGAAAAATAAAATCCATTAAAAATTCTGTTAAAATCTTAAAAATACCGAATGTAGCCATATATTAGGGTCTATACGACGACGAGGACCTGCATAGGCAACTTTTGTCACAAGCTATTACAATATCTGTTTATAATATAGCTAAAATCATCAAAATACCGAATATAGGGAGGTACCATGGGGGTTATAAAACGTGGACAGGCATAGGCTGTAGTATCCGTTACGAACTTCAAGTACCAAATTTAAAATAATTCCGATGCATAATGTCGCTAAAATCACCAAAATACCGAATATCGGGGGGTTCCGTTATATAGGGGCTATACGAAGACGTGGACCCGCACAGACAATTTTCTGGCATAGGCTGTAGTATTACGATCTTCAAATACAAAATGTGAAATAATTCCGGTAAATAATGTCGCTAAAATCATCAAAATACCGAATATCGGGGGTACCGTAATACGTGAACCTGCGCAGGCAATTTTCTGTTATAGGCTGTAGTATCTACTACGAACTTCAAATGCGGAATTTGAAACAATTCAGTTAAATAATGTCTCTAAAATCATCAAAATGCCCAATATCGGGAGGTAACGTTATATGGGGACTACACGAAGACGTGGACCTACATGGCTCATTTTCTGTCCATTATCCATTACGAATATCAAATACCATATTTAAAACAATTGCGGTAAATGATGACGCTAAAATCATCAAAATACCGAATATCGGGAGGTACTGTTGTATGGGGGCTATAAGAAAACGTGGACCTACTTGGCCCAATTTTAATACCAAAAGTCCTGAAGACATGATACACATTTTAGTAAAATTTTGCCGTTATATGGGGGCCTATGCGATATCGTGGACCGATGTAGCCCCTATTGGAACCTGACCTGTTTCCAGACAAAAGACAGATCTGTGCAAAATTTTAGCTTTCAATCTATATAACGCTTTAATGGACGGACAGGGCTAAAGCGTCTTAGATTTTTACTTTGTTCAACAATATACCTACAAACTTAATATACGCTTTATACTATGTATGGTGGAGGGTATAAAAAAATGCTGTTTTTATCCATCGATCATCTACAAATGTAATAGGCTCTTATTCTGATCACCTCCATACAATATTTCTTGAAGATCGACCCATAATTACGACTTATAACGTGATTACAATTTAACAAGGACATACGAACGAACCGACGGACGGACATGCATAGCGGACAGCGAGATAGGCAAATCCATATATACATAATACATAATTTTTTGTCCAATCAAACCTATAACCAACCCCCAACACATAGTGTTGAAAGGCATAAAAACTGAATTACAGATTTCGTTGACTATTATAGGGTTAAGTTCATAGAACTTAAAAACTCTCTAAACATACCCTCGCATTGAGTTTATGATTATATGCATTCGAACTACAATAACTTTTCGAAATACAACAAAAACAATAAGAAATATATATAAACAACTAAAAAGCCAAAAGACGAAATCAGTTTTACCACGTTAGCAAATTCTCAGTTTCAGTTTGAGTTTTGTTTCGCCTTTTTTGTCGTTTCACAGCCGATGTAACTGCTGCCGCTGCAGCTGATACTGGCATTCTTTTCGATCTTCTCAAGGAAACAAGAAATGGCAAGAACCACCAAAAAAATTTTCGAACAGCACTTTCTACAAAACAATCTGTTTCCTCTGCCAGAGGCACAGCAAAATGGCAAAATATTTACAAGCGCCCGACAGCAACAAATTCGAAGTGAAAAAGTGCAGAATAAACATGAAAACTTGCCATGCAACTTGTTCGCTCTCTCTGTGTGTCTATTATGTGCAGTCAAGTTGAACAAGTCGAAGAAAATAACTTAAATTTTGTAACATCTTTCGGGGTGTGCAGCAGGAAAGGAAATAAAAAGACAAAACAAAAATAAACTTTTGCGGGACTTGAAGCATCATAAATTTATGTGGCGGGTGGTTGGAGTATCATTATATTTTGACAGGCCAGGCCAGAAAATAATTTATAAATCTACTAATAGCAACTGACACTCTAATATTGGAGTGCATTGTTGGTACACTTGAAGCGAGTAACAAAGTGTGGATTTTGTGGGAAAAATTATACTTTTAGGCCAAACAGAACGAGAAAGTAAAAATTAATTAATGTTAGATAATGAGATGAAAATATAATTTTGTTATTTGGAATATCCAGAAAATATTGATTATTTTATTGATTATTGGCAAGAAATGTGGTTACACAGCTAATGACTTTTTGATATAAAGTCTTTACAAAATTAAAAAAAACAAGTTAAAAAGCAGTAAGTTCGGCCGGGCCGAACTTTTAATACCCTCCACCATTTGCAACGAATTTGGGAATTTTTAAAAAATAAAGTCTTAAAAAATTCTTTTAAAATTTTAAAAATACCGAATATAGCCGTTATATTGGGGTCTATACGACGTGGACATACTTGAAATAAACAGTGAATAATGTAGCTAAAATCATCAAAATATCGTATATAAGGAGGTGCCGTTATATCGGACCAGCATAGACAATTTTTTGTAACAGGCGGTAGCAACCATTACGAACTTCAAATACCACATCTCAAACAATTTCGGTGGGTATTGTACCTAAAATCGTCAAAATACCGAATATAGGGAGGTACTGATATATGGGGCCTATACGAAGACCTGGACCCGCACAGACAAATTTCTGTCACAGACTGTAGTTCCCATAACGAACTTCAAATACCAATTTTGAAACAATTCCGGTGAATAATGTTGCTAAAATCATCAAAATACCGAATATAGGGAGGTACCGTTTTATGGGGGCTATATGAAGACGTGGACCTGCACAGAAAATTTTCTGTCTTAGGGTGTAGTATCCATTTTGAACTTCAAATACCAAATTTGAAACAATTCCCGTGAATAATGTCGCTAAAATCATCAAAATACCGAATATCGGGAGGTACCGTTATATGGGGGCTATACGAAGACGTGGACCTGCACAGACAATTTTCCGTCTTATGGTGTAGTATCCATTTTGAACTTCAAATGCCAAATTTGAAGCAATTCCCGTGAATAATGTCGCTAAAATCATCAAAATACCGAATATAGGGAGGTACCGTTATATGGGGGCTATATGAAAACATGGACCTACATGGCCCATTTACGAACTTAACCTGCCTACTGGAAAAATAAACATGTGTGCAAAATTTTAGCCATCTATCTCAATTCATTCGAAAGATAGCGTGATTACAACAGACAGACAGACAGACGGACAGACAGACGGACATCGCTAAATCGACTTAGAATTTTACGCTGATCAAGAATATATATACTTTGTTGGGTCTGATATGAGTATTTCGAGGAGTTACAAACGGAATGACAAAGTTAATATACCCTCCATAGTATGGTGGAGGGTATAAAAACGGGAAATTCTTCAAATACGTCCTACATCTTCAATACTTTCAAAAATTCCCTTACAAAATCCACAATTTTTTGGAATATTGTAAAATGTTCAAATTTCGTTGTTGGAAAATGGTCAGGCTTAATCCCTTTATTTTTGTTTTTATAAAAACAACGTTTGTTTATTAGTGGAGAACAATGGTAATGTTTACCAGGGGGTAAGGCAGGGAATACCTAGGTTTCGGAAAGAGCCACCAATTCTCATCAAAATCTTCTAAATCGTACAACCGCACTGATAAACATTTTCATCTTTTTCCACTTGTTATGCCTTCGTTTTACATTAATAATATTAAACTTGTTTTTTGTCTGGGATATCCTCCCCAGAAGTGATTTTAAAAATAACTTCTATGACAAAAAAATTTTTTTACCCAAGTGACGAGAAGAGGAATCAAAGAATTAAATAAAACTAAAATTCTTTTGGAAAATCTTCTAAATCTTACAACCGGTCTACGGAATTAAATTTTGAAAACAAAGTTGTGAATTTTTCAAATTTTTAATTCTTTTTCGTTTCTGTTCTTGTGGTTTTTATATTAACATATCTCTGCATTGAGCTGTAACACTATTTATTGTAGACACAAACCATTTGCTCAAAATGCATTATGTCTAGTCTTTTCCATTTTAGGTCTTTGCTTCACTTGCTTTATATAAGATGCATGATTTATATCCAAAAAATCCAAAAATTGGGTTTCAAAATTCTATTGTAACACCTCGAAATATACATTTTAGACCATGCATAGTATAAATATTCTTGATCAGCATAAAATTTTATGTCGATTTAGCAATGTCCGTTCGTCTGTCCCTTTGACCGTCGGTGGAAATCACACTAGCTCCCGAACGAAGTAAAGTAAGTTGATTAAAATTTACTCAAATGTGTGTTATGTCTGCAGGACTTTTGATATTGAAAATGGGCTAAGTAAGTCCACGTCCTCGTATAGCCCCCATATAACGGTACCTACCGAAATGCGATATTCTGATGATTTAGCGACATTATTTATCGAAATTGTTTCAAATTTGGTATTTTAAGTTCGTAGTGGATACTACAGCATAAGACAGAAAATGGGACATGTGGGTCTACGTCTTCGTATAACCCCCATATAACGGTACCTCTCGATATTCGGTATTTTGATGATTTTAGCGACATTATTCACCGGAATTGTTTCAAATTTTGCATTTGAAGTTCGTAATGGATACTATAGCCTAAGACAGAAAATTATCTGTGCAGGTCCACGTCTTCGTATAGTCCCCATGTAACGGTACCCCCGATATTCGGTATTTTGATAATTTTATCGACATTATGTACCGGAATTATTTCAAATTTTGTATTTGAAGTTCGTAATGGACACTACAGCCTGTATAAGTTCGATACGTTCCACCACAACTTTCCAATGCTCGATCAATCACGGATGCTGATTGGCGCACAGGCATCTCCTCTACAACTCCCCTGGCGGAGACCGTAGTGAGCGGATCGTCGCTGGGCATTGGTTGTTGTCGGTAGGCTCACCTTGCTCTCATTGGAAGTAGTTGTAGTTGTATTAGTAAACAGACATGGGACCCTCAGCGGTCACTCAGAACCATTGCGTTCACTTGTCTTTAGTCTTTGGAGCAATACCCAACACGGCCACTGTCGCCAACACACCATATGGAAAAGAGGTAATTCTGTCGTTTGAAAAGAAAGAAACCTAATAAAGCATAAATTATATTAAGAGTTAATACTAATTTATCTTTGTTTTATTTCTCGTTATTTTCTTTCTTTTTACTTAAACCACACGCGCGAATCACCCGCACCACATACATCACCTCTCACATCATAATAACTCTGGGGAGTTCTTGTTGTAACCACCGCTATCGAAGCCTTTCGCCCCACTCCCCTGAGTTAAACATTTGGTCCTTCGAGCCGAAATTCGACTTTCTGAAATTCGAGAATTATGGGAAAAGGTGCAGAACACTTACACTGAGTGTAAAAACTACCTCACGGCATCCGAGACTGCACAGGCTGACCTTTTTGATGTCGTTGAGGATAAATACAATAATGCATTTATTGCATACCATTGGTGTTTGACCACCATAAAAAAGCATCTTGACCGCCTTAAGTCCCCAATCATTGATAATTGTTCCCCTGCTGTGGCTCCTCAGACCTTACCTCCTGAAAACTCCACTATTGCACAAAATAAAGATAATGTGACATTACCTTCAGGCTTGCTTTCGAGCGAACCTATATTATCGGTTCCTGTGCAGTCTGTTTCTCCACCCGTTGATGTTTTCTCCAAATCTTCTCCCAATAATAGTTGCTCCAATCCACACTTCGATAGTCATTGTTTTGTAGTACCACCAATTGATATCGAAATCTTTGCTGGAGATTTTATTTCTTGGCCTACCTTTCGCGATCTATTTACCACCCTATTTGTGAAAAATGCACGCCTTACAGATATTGAACGTTTCTGCTATCTTAGGCAGAAGACTACCGGTGAGGCTCGCGAAATCGTTTGCAGATTTCCACTCACAAATCGCAGTTTTCCATTGGCATGGAAAGCTTTGATGGATGCGTACGATAATAAGCGCATCGTAGTAAATAGCCATATCAAAAATTTGTTTGATATTCTTCCACTAAAAATTGAAACTTGTTCGGGTTTGAAAAGTGTCCAACGCGGAATTAATAGTTGTCTCGCTGCAATGACCGTCTACGACGTCGCCACGGATCAGTGGGATCCAATTCTTGTACATATTTGTTTGCAGCGTTTGCCTTTAACCACCTTGACTTTGTGGGAGCAAAGTATCAAAAATAAGTCGTTGTTGCCTTCCTGGCCAGACTTAGATGCTTTCCTCACTGAAAGAATACAAACATTGCAATGTATTCAACATATACGTAGAAATCTGCCCACAAACATTGTTTCTCATAGTTTCGTGCCTAAATCGTTGCCATCAAAGAGTGTTTCACCTCATCGCTACTCAACTAGGTCGTTAACATCCACCCATGCTCGCACATCTAGTTCAATCATCAAAAAGTCGTTGGTACATGAACCAAAATGTGTTGATCCTTCTCCTCGGCCAAACACTTATTGCCCAATTTGTCCTAACCAAAGTCATATGCTCCCACTTTGCTCACAGTTCAGAAAACTTTCGTTTGAGGACAAATTCTTAATTGTGAAAAAGAATAAGTGTTGTATAAATTGTCTTTCTCGTGGCCATGCTGTTAAAAATTGTCGCAGCACAAATAGTTGCAAATCTTGCAAACAAAGGCATCACAGCCTTCTACACCGGCCACAAATAAGTAGTTTTGTTGGATCCCCTTGTTCAAAACAATCTCAGGTATCTGCAAATCTTGAATCTTGCCTGTCTTCACAAACACACATTGTGCAATCTAAGAAATCCTCTCCGGCTTGTACTTCAGTCAACAGTCGAGATTCGATGTACAAACAGACAGTCCCTCCCGCCTTTATCAAAAGTCGAGGTACAAACCCCCCTCCGACTTTTACGAAGGTCAAAAGTCGAGTTCCAAAGCCCTCTAAAACGCACCCTCTCTCTGCAAAAAATAATTCGAACAGCCAGTCTCCCAACACCATTGAAGATAATGTGCTCTTGGGAACTGCACTAGTTAATATGGTTCATAATGAAAAAAGTCATACTGCTCGTGCTATAGTAGACCCTTCTTCTAAGGTATCAATTGTTAGCAAGAAACTCAAGAATGCACTTGGCATTACAACTCGTGTTTTAGAAAAATCTAAATCTAAAAAGGAAATTTGCTCTCTGAAGTTGTCCTCCCCTAAAAATGCATCTAAGACTGTAGAAACGAATGCATTAGTCTTACCAAACGTTAAGGGGAAGTTGTTTTCGTCACCATCTATTAGCAATTTGAAGACTCGGATTCCTAACTTAGATTTAGCGGATTCTTTCGATAATAGCTCAATAGATTTGCTACTTGGCGCTGACTTGTATCCCAAAATTCTAGAAGCTGAGCCTCCAAAAATTATTTTGGATTCGTTGCTGGCCCAAAAATCTATTTTCGGGTACATCCTTACCGGTTCAGTACCTCCCGCGACTGTAACCTAATCTTGCATCACGAATTGAAATCGTCCAATTTAGAAAAGAATCGTATCATATATAATCAAAATCTGTTGAAATAGTCACTTGCGCTAAACATGTAATAGTAAATCGCATCTATTCATAATTCGTCATATCGCTTTGATAATTTGAAAATCTGCAACTATAGCTCACTTAGGAATCTGAATTTACGTTCTCTCCTAACTTATAATAAAGTTATATTAATTGCTAGACCCGTAGTTCTAGCAAGGGGGCCGGAATGTATAAGTTCGATACGTTCCACCACAACTTTCCAATGCTCGATCAATCACGGATGCTGATTGGCGCACAGGCATCTCCTCTACAACTCCCCTGGCGGAGACCGTAGTGAGCGGATCGTCGCTGTGCATTGGTTGTTGTCGGTAGGCTCACCTTGCTCTCATTGGAAGTAGTTGTAGTTGTATTAGTAAACAGACATGGGACCCTCAGCGGTCACTCAGAACCATTGCGTTCACTTGTCTTTAGTCTTTGGAGCAATACCCAACACGGCCACTGTCGCCAACACACCATATGGAAAAGAGGTAATTCTGTCGTTTGAAAAGAAAGAAACCTAATAAAGCATAAATTATATTAAGAGTTAATACTAATTTATCTTTGTTTTATTTCTCGTTATTTTCTTTCTTTTTACTTAAACCACACGCGCGAATCACCCGCACCACATACATCACCTCTCACATCATAATAACTCTGGGGAGTTCTTGTTGTAACCACCGCTATCGAAGCCTTTCGCCCCACTCCCCTGAGTTAAACACAGCCTATGCCAGAAAGTTGTCTATGCAGGTCCACGTTTTATAACTACCTTGGTACCTCCATATATTCAGTATTTTGATGATTTTAGCTACATTATAAACAAATTTTTTTAAAGTTTCGCATTTGAATATTGTAATAGCTTATGACAAAAGTTGCCTATGCAGGTCCACGTCGTCGTATAGACCCTAATATACGGCTACATTCAATATTTTTAAGATTTTAGATTTTTTAAAGGATTTTATTTTTTGAAAATTGCCAAATTTGCACCAAATGGTGGAGGGAATACAATGTTCGGCCTGGCCTTACTGATTTTTTACTTGTTTATAGTGGTAAGGGTATTGTGTCATTGTGCATTTGTTTGTAACACGGAGAAGGAAGCGAGATAGACTTTTACATAGTTACATAGTTACTTTTGAGGATCTTCATAGAATCACTTTCTGAGTCGATTTATGCATGTCAGTCCGTCCGTTCGTCCATGTATTCTTGTGATCCAAATGCAGGTCGCATTTATTATCCGATTAAGATGGAATTTTTCAAACGAACCCTATTATAGCTCCCATATACACCAAATGGCCAATATCAGTCCAACTGACCTGCATTTCGGCACGTCCGACCGAATTCGGTCTAGAAGCAAGTAAATCAAATTTGGATACAATCAGTTATAGCTATAGCTCCCATATATATGTTTCATCCGATTTGGTGTTTGAAGTCCCTGACATGCGTAATATGTACTCCATAAGAATGATATTTGCTACCGGGCATCATGTATCGCTCGAAAATACGTATGGTAAATTCTATAAAGATCGGTTCAGATTACAATATAGCTTCTATATATGTTAGGTTTATTGTGCACCAAATGGCTAATATTAGCCCAAATGGACTGAATTTTGACAATTACGACTGAATTAATCCAAGAAACGAGTACTTCAAATTTTGTCTAAATCGGCTCAGATGTAGCTAGAGATCCCATCATCCAATTTGGAGTTTAAAGTCCCTCACACGCGTAATATGCGACAATAATCTTTAGTACCAGATATCAAATACAGCTAAGAAATAAGAGTTTAAAACTATGTCGAGATCGGTTCAAATTTGGATATAGCTTATATATATATTTATCCGATTTCAGGTTTTTTGTGCACCAAATAACTAATATCAGCCCAAATGGACTGAATTTTTGGCACTTCCTACGGAATTCAGTCTAAAAGCAAGTGCTTCAAATTTTGGTGAAAATCAGTTCAAATAAAGCTGCAGCTCCTACATGCATACTACGCACTTCACAACAATGGTATTTGATGCCGGGCATCAGATACTGCTCGAAGATAACTATGCCAAATTATATGCAGATCGATTCAGATTTTATTGATCATCATATATGTAATATCAGCCCAAATTGAATAGATTGTTCCATATTCAACAGAATTTTACCATTTGGTGAAACTCGGTCCAGTATATCCATTGCTTCAATAAATATTTTTTAATATAATCCTTATCGAAGTCATAGCACGCACTATACATCCATATTGTTTGGTTCATAGTTGGTATGATCAACTTACTTAGATTCCCAATATAAACTTTTTTGTTACTGGAGCTCTACTAAATACGCATAATGGTGTAGGGTATCATATCGTCGGCCCCGCCCTACTTTTGACCTTTCCCTACTGGTTTGGTATTCAGATTACCCATCGCACATCAATTTGATTATTAAATACCGTAATTTTCTTCTGTAAGCTTCATGTACATTCAATTTTTCATTTTAGTTTATTTTTTTCTAAAATTTCGAAAGTTACTTCTAATTTAGACTTTCTTTGGTAGTTCATAAGAATAGTTCCGTGTCTGCAGTGTATTTGTTTTTCTTTCCATTCATTAGTTAGTTAGTAATTTGTCCAGTAGTTAACTGTTGGTAAAAGTTGTTGCCACTCTTAAGCCAATTAGTTGCATTGTTTTTCTCTGCATACCGTTTTTATTCCTGTCTTTCGGTGCGATGAAACATTTCCATTTAATTGCTCAAAGGCTAAGATTTCCAGTGAAGTTCACAAATGAAGCGGAGTGCCTACCAAAAGACTTCTTTGAGTAAATTTAAATAATTGTTTTAAGCGACAAAAAATTCCTAAAAAAAGTAGAATTAAAGAAGTAGAAATGTGAAAAGAGAGGAGGCGAAATGTTTAAGTAATACTTACTAATACAGAAAATCTTGAGATACCAAAAACAAAAACTTGATTGAATATTTTTACGAGGAGTTAAACTACCAAGTAAATGAAACAAAGTTTCAAATTACAGATGATTTGTTGTGAAAAGACGTTCAACATTTCCTGAATACTGAAAATTATGAAGCGTTGTATTAAATATCCTGGTAGCAACACTAATGTCAGTGCAAAATTATAAAACTTTCAACAGACCGAAATGTAAAAGTAACAAAAGTAAGGTTTTAAATATCCCATTAGGCTGTGTTATCATCCTCATAATAAACGTTGAACAATGCATGTCCACGATCGTGAGTTAATTAACTTTAAATCTGAGAAAAAAAGAAATAGGTATACGGGACTATGTGGCAGAGAACAGGACCGTATTTAAAAAAAATATATATATTTTTAAAAATATCCAAGCACTCCTTAAGACATCACACAATCTCAAATGGTCAAACAGCGGAAAGTCGGACATTTCGCTTTAAGAAGCCATAAAAATATTGGGCTACAAAATTCTTTTTTTTCGATAATTTTTCAAACAACTCAGTAAGTTATAAAATAAGAGCTTTAAATACGAGACATGTGTATCGTTGTTTGGAAAGCTTAAACCTAAATAACGAGGGCAGGTTCCTCTCCTTCCACATTTTACGAAATTTTTGAATAGGATCACTAGAAATCTTTGCATTTAAGGTAAACAGGGTGAGATGAAAAAACTGCAACCAACTTCAGACTGCTGTCATTTCTAAGCCACTCGTCCGACAGCCTTTAAAATTATTCCAGTGACAGCTCAAGCGTACAAAAGCATTTTGGTGAGAATTTTCAATAAAAAAAGTTATTCGTGATAGTGTTTATAACCTACACCACAAGGTGGTCAGGGTATTATGTCTTTGTGCATTTGTTTGTAACAGGCAGAAGGAAACGAGATAGATCCATAGTTCCTTTTGATGATCTGCATAGAATCAAATTCTGAGTCGATTTATGCATGTCCGTCCGTCCATCTGTCAGTCTGTCCATGTTAATTTGTAATCAATCTACAGGTCGCATTTATTGCCCGATCCAGATGAAATTTTGCAAAGATCTTTTGTTTGGCCCAAAGATGAACCCTATTGAAATTGGAGATAATCGGTCAAAATTTAGATATAACTCCCATATATATCTTCGTCCGATTTGCCTTTTATTGTGCACCAAATGTGTAATATCAGTCCGGAATTTTGGATATACACCCAAATTAGGCCTGAAAATATGTATGCCAAATTTGATCGAAATCGGTTCAGACATAGCTATAGCTCCCATATATATTGTTCATCCAATTTGTCATTTTTGTCCACCGCCGCCGTAATATGCACTATGCAACAACAATATTTGGGGAAATATATCAAATACAGCTCAGAAATACATTTGCTAAATTTTATCGAGATCGGTTCAGATTTGGATATAGCTCCCATATATAACTTTGTCCGATTTACATTTTATTGTGTACCAAACGTCTAATATTTGCCCAAATGGGATGAAATTTGGCACTTACGGCCGAATTGAGTCTAGAAGGTAGTATGTCAAATTTGGTGAAGATCGGTTCAGATATAGCTATAGCTTCCATATATATTATTCATCCGATTTGTTATATTTGTTACCCACAACCGTAATATGCACTCCGTAACAACGATATTCAGGGAAATAAATCAAATACAGCTCAGAAATATCTTTGCCAAATTTTATGGAGATCGGTTCAGATTTGGATATAGGTCCCATATATATCTTTATCCGATTTCAAATTAATTGTGCACCAAATGGGTAATACAATTCCGAATTTAAAGATACAAATGCTTCGGCATATTTAGTCCTTTGAATTTTAAATTATAATTATAATCATAGCGTGTATGATTGAATTCTCCCATAAAAACTTTTAATTGTTATGTGGAGCTCTACTTAATTAGCAAAGTGGTGTAGGGTATCATAAAGTCGGCCCCCGCCCGACTTTAAGACTTTCTTTACTGGTTTTTCCTTATATTTGGCTGGAAAACCAAAAGTGGCTTTCTTTAAAGCACTCCAGCATTTGAGTGTGAATAAATCTTTTGTGTAGCATAGCCCGACGTCAAGGAAGTGGACGGAAGAAAACAGCAACATCAGCAGGAATGATTCGAAAAATAAAGAAGCGACTTGATCGAAACCCGCGTCGCAGTGGCCGAAAAATGGCTTCTGAACTTAAAATATCGCAATATTCCATTCGGCAAATATTGAAAAATGGGCTCGGGGTAAAGCCATTGAAATTCCAAAAAGTGTAAGAACTTACACCGCAACAGAAAGAAAAGAGACTCAAAAGAGCTAAAGAGTTGCTTCGCTTGTCCGAAAGTGGTCAACTGAAATATACGTTTCCAGCAGTTTTTAATCAAAGAAAATGATCGTGTTTACTTGCCAAAGAGGTTCGCTGAAAATGTGCACCTTCGGTTGACCACCAGAACTCAAGCGCCAGCCATGGTGATGGTGTGGGCCGCCATAACAGCCGATGGTCGCTCTCCGCTCGTATTAATCGACGGTGGCATCAGAATAAATGCCGAATATTATCGCGAAAATACTCTGAAAGGTGTATTGAAGCCTTGCGCATGCAAATATTTAGGCCTCAGGTCTTGGACATTCCAACAGAACTCAGCACTATCGCACTCAGCACGTGCCACCCAAGAATCATTACAAAATGAGGTTCCTCGCTTCATTTCCAGCGCATAATGATCACCAAAATGTCCGGATACCAATCCATTGGACTATTGTGTCTGGAGTATTTCGGAAAGCAAGGTTGGCACTAAAAATACCAAAGTGTCGATCACCTCAAGCAAGCGCTTCGCTGGGAATGGACCAAAATACAGCAGAGCAACATTCGTGCAGCGTGTGACGGTTTCATTGGCCGTTTGAAGGCCATAATTCGTGCCAAAGGTGACCAATTCCAACAAATCTAAACTTATTCTAAAATTTGATGCTATTGCCGACATTTGTTGCTTTCATTTAATAAAATTAAAAAAAATGTAAAAATTATGGCCTTTGACTTTGTTGCAGTTTTTTTTCTATCTCATCCTGTATACACATTGTATATATTTCGCTATATATATCGGGCCAATATTGACCTGTAGAGAGATTGCAAATTAAGATGGACTGACGGGCAGACGAACGGACGGACATACAGGGCTAGATCGACTCAGCTCGGCGAGATTGGAAAATCCATATATACTTTCCTAGGTGGGAAACCAATATTTCGAGGTGTTACATAATATTCTATCGAAGATCGCAATAGTTAAATTACAAGAGTTTCCTCTTCATAGCTTTTTCTAAAGTCATGTGATTTGTGTTTTAATATCTTAAGAGGTACAGAATAGTTTTTTTTTCACATATTATAATTTCCATTGATACCTGATGTATATAAGGTTTGTATCAAATTGAAAAACTCTATTTTAAATCTTGTGACGTTTAGTGTAAATATTTGGGGACCATTTATGTATCGTTACGATTATGTTAAGAACCCCAAAAAATGTAGCCAGTAAATTAAAAATCCGTAGAGAAAGTCTTAAAGTCGGGCGGGCCGACTTTATGATACCCTACAACACTTTGCTAATTTAGTAGAGCTCCGCATAACAATTAAACTTTTTTATGGGAGAATTCAATCATACACGCTGTGAATATAATTATAATTTAAAGTTAAAAGAACTAAATATGCCGAAGCATTTGTATCTTTTAAATTCCGACTTGTATTGCCCATTTGATATATATGGGAGCTATAGCCATATCTGAACCGATTTGAAGCATTTGCTTCTAGACTGATTTCGGTCGGATTTACCAAACTTCAGTTCATTCGGACTTGTATTGGCCATTTGGTGCAAAATTAATTTGAAATCGTATAAAAATATATATGGGAGCTATATCCAAATGGGAACTGATCTCGATAAAATTAGGCAAATATATTTCTGAGCTGTATTTGATATATTTTCCTGAATATCGTTGTTACGGAGTGCATATTACGGCTGTGGGTAACAAATATAACAAATCGGATGAACAGTATATATGGGAGCTATAGCTATATCTGAACCGATCTTCAACAAATTTGACATACTAGCTTCTCGATTAAATTCGTCGTAAATGCCAAATTTCATTCCATTTGGGCAAATATTAGATGTTTGGTGCACAATAAAATGTAAATCGGACGAAGTTATATATGGGAGCTATAACCAAATATGAACCGATCTCGATAAAATTTTGCAAATGTATTTCTGAGCTGTATTTGATATATTTCCCCAAATATTGTTATTACAGAGTGCATATTACGGCTGCGGAGGACAAAAATAACAAATCGGATGAACAATATATATATATATATATATAGGAGCTATAGCTATATCTATACCGATTTCGATAAAATTTGGCATACTTATTATCAGGTCCAATCTGATCGTACGTGCAAAATTCCATACTATTCGGACTGATATTACACGTTTGTGTACAATAAAAGGCAAATCGGACGAAGATATATATGGGAGCTATATCTAAATTTTGACCGATTATCTCCAATTTCAATAGGGTTCGTCCTTGGGCCAAACAAATGATTTGTGCAAAATTTCATCTGGATAGGGCAATAAATGCGAAAAAAATGTTTACAAAAATACATGGACATACGGACGGACATGCATATATCGACTCAGAATGTGATTCTATGCAGTTCATCAAAAGGAACTATGGGTCTATCTCGTTTCCTTTTGCCTGTTACAAACAAATGCACAAAGACATAATACCCTGACCACCTTGTGGTGTAGGGTATAAAGACTCTCGGGGTTATGATATACTAACCGATTATTACCACTTCCATTTGAAATTTACCAAACTGCAGAAAATGAATCGAAAATTCTCCGAAAGAAAACTGCTCGCAATTTGTTCATTAAATTTGTCTTTTCCATAAAATTTGAGATATTTTATATATTGACTCCAACTCATAATGCACCATTACGAAACTTTAAATATTTACCCACCTCAGTGTAGTAAGTGAATTTTTAAAAACACACAAATTCCACCACATTCCGCAGCCTTATAATAAACAACGATTTAAAAAGTAATTTCTCAAAAGCTGTGGCGGTTAATTGTCGAAGTAACGCTTATGAACTGATAATAAATTCACTTTTTTGTGCAACCATGGTGTTACTTAACGAAAGTTAATCTGCAATAATAGTCATAATAAAAAACTCTTTATGATATTTATAGAGTATTGGCGGTTATCAATAACACAACTCAAACACTAGAAATATTTACCAATACCAATGAACACAATTTGCAATGCAGGACACGTTCAAATTGATTTTTAATATAGTCCATATAAATATGCGCCAAGTGCCAATAATGCTTGCCCATAACTCAGCTATGCCGGACGTTGTCATCATCAGTTTTGTTTGCATTGGGAAATCCGCAAAAATAACTTTTTGCGTTGGTATTTAAATAAAATATTCATTCATTCTCTCACTTCATTTTGTTGGTCGAATATCGCATCCATTCGTCCGTCCCTGCGTCCAGTGGAGATGTATGGCCAGGCAACTGCATGTAAATTTCATGTGTTTGGCAATTAATAAATCTGTGTGTAATCATAATTTTAATTATCCTGTTGATTTAATCGATTTTAATTATCGCGAGAGAGAGAGAGAGAAAGTGTACGTGTTCGAGTTTTGCTATACTCATGACCAAATTCCTGCTGTGGTGAAGGCAATGATTGGCAACAAACAATCAATGCCATTGCACAACAGCATATTATAATGGGAAAACGAGAAAAACAAAAACTTCAACACCACCAGTCAAATACCAATCTATGCAAAACAAACATATTGAAATATTTGTCTGTTCGATTGAAAAATTCACAGATGAATTCAAATAAGTGTATCACGCTCGCTGATTCTCTTGGAAAATAAAATTTCGTAATGAAAATATTCATGCTGCTGTAGGTTGGTTACTTAGCTAGGTTTGAATCTATAGGAGGCAATTATAAATGGTATAGGCTATAATATTCTGAAAGTAAAACAAGTAAAAAGCTGTAAGTTCGGCCGGCCCATTTGGTAAAAATTTGGCAATTTACAAAAAAATAAAATCCTTAAAAAATTCTGTTAAAATCTTAAAAATACCGAAAGTAGCCGTATATTAGGGTCTATACGACGACGTGGATCTGCATAGGCAACTTTTGTCATAAGCTATTCCAATATTCAAATGCGAAACTTGAAAAAAATCTGTATATAATATAGCTAAAATCATCTAAATACTGAATTAGGTAGGTACCATGGGAGTTGTAAAACTTGGAACTGCACAGACAATTTTCTGCCATATCCATTACGAACTTCAAATACAAAATTTGAAATATTTCCAGTAAATAATGTCGCTAAATTATCAAAATACCGGAAATCGGGAGGTACCGTTATATGGGAGCTATACGAAGACGTCGACCTGCACAGACAAATTTCTGTCATAGGCTGTAGTATTCCTTACGAAATTCAAGTACCAAATTTGAAATAGTTCCGGTAAATAATGTCGCTAAATTAATCAAAATACCGAATATCGGGAGGTACCGTTATATGGGGGCTATACGACGACGTGGACCTGCACATACAATTTCTGTCATAGGCTGTAGTATCCATTACGAACTTCAAATAACAAATTTGAAATAGTTTCGGTGAATAATGTCGCTAAAATCATCAAAATACCGAATATCGGGAGGTACCGTTATATGCGGGCTATACGAAGACGTGGACCTGCACAGACAAATTTCTGTCATAGGCTGTAGTATTCCTTACGAACTTCAAATACCAAATTTGATATAGTTCCGGCGAATAATGTCGCTAAATTAATCAAAATACTGAATATCGGGAGGTACCGTTATATGGAGGCTATACGAAAACGTGGACATACATGGTCCATTTTCAACACCAAAAGTCCTGCAGGCATAATACACATTTGAGTAAATTTTTATCAACTTACTTCATTTCGTTCGGAAGCTAGAGTGATTCCGCAGACGGACAGGCGGGCGGACATTGTTAAATCGACATAGAATTTTATGCTGATCAAGAATATATATACTTTGTGGGGTCTAAAATGTATATTTAAACCAACTGACTAACCGAGAATCTACGCCCAGACGAAACGGCTGAAACTAGAATTTTGCATGAATGCCTGTATTTTTGCGTAGTTGTGTGATAAGGCTGGGCTTTTGGATTCGTACTAAATGAGTGCGAAATGTATTAAAAATGTAATACTTTGTATTGGACGAGCGAAATGAGTTTGACTTCTGAAATTTGAAATCTGAATCACTGATGTAATGCAGGACGCACCAAAGGACTTTTGGAAATTCGAATTCGATTTAAGGTAACGAAAATATCTAAAACGGTATTAAACTTCTAAAATGGTACCATTTGGTGTTATGTGAAAAAGAAGTACTAAATAGTACTATATGTTGTATTGGTGAATAGATAGTGCTTGAAATCTGAAAGTTGGTATTGGGTCGCTGGATAGGGCTAAAATTGTCAAATTTGATATTACGATCTCCGTTGGTATCTGGAATTCAGATATGGAAGTGGTTTTTAATATGTGTACTATAATTGTACTAAAAGTACTGAATTGTACTAACTTTGGTCTAGGTTGATATGTTAGAGATAAAATTCTGAACTTTGATATTTAGATTACTGATGGTGTCTGAGTTTGAGCTTTGGCGGAGGTTTGGGAATAAGGACTATACTTGTAAAAGAAGTAGTTAATGGTACTAAATTTGGTATTAGGTGATGGTTCGGCTGAAATCCCCAAATTTATTATTGGAGTCTTCTTAAAATATAGAGATGGTTTTGGGAATGTGTACTATGAATTTACGAAAAATACTGAACGTTACTATATTTGATATTGGGTGAAGAAATTGGGCTGGAATCCTCAAATTTGATATTGAGGTCTTTGTGGTTAAGATATGGATTTGTGCTAGAAATGCTTACCATATTTGTTCGAAAAGTACTAAATAGAACTAAATTTGGTATTCGGTGAAGGATTACAACTAAAATCCCGAAAACGGATGTAGATATCACTATTGGTGTCTGTAATCAAGATATGGAGATGGTTTTGGAAATGTGTATTATAATTGTTCGAAAAGTACTAAGTGGTCCAAATTTGGGAATTAGTTGAAGGAGAAGATGTGAAATCACGAAAAGGATATAAATATCACTTTTGGTGTCTGCGATCAAAATATGGAAGTGGTTTTGGAAACGTGTATTATAGTAGTACCAAAACTACAAAATAGTTCTACAAATGTTGGTCTTGGTTTTGGGATAAAGATAAAATTCTAAACTTTAATATTTAAATAACTGTTGCTATCTGAGGTTGAGATATGCAAGTGGTTTCGGAAATGTCTACTATGATTGTTCGAAAATTACTAAGCGGTACCAAATTTAGTATTGGGTAAAGAAATAGGACTGGAGTCCTATTGGAGTCCTTGAAATGAGTGTACCAACTGGTACTTAATTGGGTATTGGGTAAATCTCTGTTGGTATCTGGAATTGAGATGTGGAGGTGTTTTTGGAAATGTGTACTCTAATTGTACAAAAAGATCTAAATAATACTAAATTTGGTATTGGTTGAAGAAATATAGATAGAAATATTGAGGTTGAGATTTGGAAGCGGGTTTGAAAATGTGTACCTTAACTGAACTAACTGAGAAAAGAACTAAATGCTACAAAATTTGGTATTGGGCAAAATCCTCAAATTTGATATGGATGTCACTGTTCGTGTTCGTACTTGAGAGAAGTAGTTAGTTTTGGTAATGCGTACTATGAACGTATAACAATGTGCAAAATGCTGCAAAATATGCCGAATGCTGTTGGTATAGAGATGGATTTCTGAAATTTGTTATCGAGAATAGTATTGGTGTTAGTGTCCAGGCTGGAGATTAGGAGGTGATTTGGACATGCTTTGTATAACTGTACGAAAAGTGTGGTAGTAAATTTGGGATTGGGTCTTTGATCAATGTTGATATATAGTTTTGAGATTTGGGAATGCTTACTATAATGGTTTGAAAAGTACTAAATTTGGCGTTGAGTTAATTGATTAAGCTTGAAATCTAAAATTTGATGTTGGGGGTATTTTTGGTTTCTAGGGTTTACACATAGAGACGTTGAAATAGTCTTGGAGAGAAAAATTCGGATGTGATAAATTTCAAAATGAACAAGTAAGCAAAGGCTATAATCATGCGGGTCCGACCATGTGATTCCCTACAACCTTACAATATGTTGGAAGCCCATTTATTTCCAAAACCATTTTGGAAGATTTCGCTTTTGAAATTATGTCACGGAGCACTGCCTAGATATAACCCTTAACATTTTGAACAGAGCAATTTGCCCAATATTTACGCACTCCGTCATGGTGTTAGTTGTTGTGATCCATTTTACAGCTAAATATAATCCAATGGTCATCCAAAATGCTAGAATTCTTCCCTGTTCTTAACTCTCTCTCCTCAAGCCTGTCGATTGTCTTTAATTGTGTGATCAGGATTTTTTTTCTGTTTTTGGTCCATTTCAACCCCTAAATATATTGCGGATATCTTTTAAAACAATAGGCCTAGCCTTTCTGAGCCTAACCCTACCCTTCTGAAAATTTTCGTGATGATCGGACGATAATTTCATCTGTATATAACAACCCCAATCTTATAAGTCAAATTGAAAAAATCGAATGCAATTAAAAATTTGAAAAAGTAAAAAAATGTCACAAAATGCTACACAATTTTATATTTTTATGTCAAGAGGGCATTCTGAATTGACAAAATTTGTCAAAAAAAAAAAAAAAAAAAAACATCCCGTTCCTTTGTATATAGAGATTGCATATATTTCGCTATATAAATCCGATATATTTACTATCAGCATCTACGTATTGACCTGTTCGTTTATTTGTAGTTTCGGCGGAATTAAAAATATTCGCGGTTTAATGGAAAATTTGAATTTTATTTAACACAAATATTTTGGTTTATTTCACTCACTAAATATTACCCGATGACGCTACGCTCTAGCGTCACGCTACGCTCTAGCGTCATGCTAACTTCCGCGTCGATTGGTCTATAATTGCGACCTGTAGAGCAACTGCAAAATCAGGAAATTTTTTCAGTTTTTGATCCATTTCAACCCCTATATTATGCGATCATCTTCAAAAGCAATAGGGTTCTATTCTGGCCCTAGCCCCACCTCCATTCTATATTTCGTGAAGATCGGGCCATAATTGCGACCTGTAAAGTGATTACAAATTAACATGGACAGACGGACATACATAGCTAGATCGACACAGCTCGGCGAAATAGGAAGATCCACATATACTTTCCTATGTGGGAAACCAGTATTTCGAGGTGTTACATAATTTTTGGACCAATCAAACTTATATATGTGTGTTGGACACATAGAGTTGTAGGTTATAAAAATGTTGAAGAGCTCTTGGTGTAAAAGGTAAATATTTTCCTATTATTCTTACCGAAAAGGGAATAATATGTCAAACCATGATAGTCTGAAAATTTAGTACGATGTATGAAGTTTTGATTACAAAATTTTGCTAAACTGAAATTTTGCCAAACTAAAAATTTTCCAAACTGCATTTTGAGTAGTAAGAATGCCTAAGCACGAACTCTAGCAACAAATCTAAAGTTTTAAGGTGGACCTTTGGCTAATGAAGTTGGGCGCCACTTCCTATTATTCTGAATAGTTTTCTATGTCACAGCGATATCCTGTTTTAATATATGGCCCTTTCAGAAAATAATATAAACATACTGGTCAAAACGTGGACCAAGGTGTACCATAGAGGCAAAATTTATTTAATAATAACTTACAAAGATAATTTTTCCAAATTGTTTCACTTGTTACTGCGGACCGTTTTATGACATATTTACTATTTTTAATATATTTAAAAATGTTCTTCATCTACAAACGACAACATTACAACAACATGATTGTAAATTAATGCTGTTAATTATTATCATCCTCATCATCAGGGGTAAAAGTAAATATTTGCCAATACAAAAGTAAAATACATTTAATGGAGAATAAAATTGTTTGCGAAACTATGGTCTGTCTATCAAAGAGCCCCTCTTACTGAGTATTCCAGAATAGACACACAAACACCTAGGCCGTTGTGCAATGACAGTAGAAATATTTTTGGTAAATTATTATAACGTTTTTCTACGACTATCATAAAGGCTACATACATACCTTCATACCAACCCACACACACACACACATTGACATTTATTTAACCGACCATTGCATTTTCCACACAATTTTCGCAAGGACCCTTTTGTATGCAACCAGTACCAAGGTTTTAACGGCAAATTTACAAATAACGATGTGTGTGTGTGTGCGTTTGTGCCTCATGTTTTGGTTATAATTTCATAGCAACGAACCAATGCATGTACATGTGTGTATGTATGTCCGAGTGTTAAAATCTGTGCTCTCCAGAAATTTCGTAAATGAATTGCAATTATTGTCGACAGGATATTTCAATAAATGAATCTGTATCTCATATCCACAGTTACACAAACATACAAACACATTCATATGTATGTGTAAGTATGTTTGTGAGTTGCTGTTGAAGGCAACCATAGGCAGCTACATATCCATAGAGATATAGACGTGTATATTTTATTATAACTGACTGCAATGGCAGCAACACATGGTCAAAGCTTTTACATGAATTTAGTTTTGGATGTGAAAGGAAAATTGGCCCCGACACACAGTGGGCAGGCTGGTATGCAATACAATAGATGGTAAGTCAAGTTTGTTATTTCGTTGAAGAAAAGCAACTATGTATGGGATATGGTTTTTTTCGAAATTGGAACTAAATTAGAAGAAAAAGCTCTAAAATATACTACATGACGTTGGTGCGTCTTTGTAAAATTTTTTATGCCCTCCTCAGTATGGACAGTATATTAAGTTTGTCATTCCATTTGTAACATCTCGAAATACACTTTTTAGACCCCACAAAGTATATATATTCTTGATCAGCATAAAATGCTATGTCGATTTAGCGATGTCCGTCCGTCTGTCAGTCTATCCTCTGTGGAAATCACCCTAGCTTCCGTACGAGTTGAAATACATTGATAAGATTTTTCTCAAATGTATGTTATGTCTGCAGGACTTTTGGTATTGTAAATGGGCCATGTAGATTCATCTTTTGGTATAGCCCTCATAAAAAGTACCTCCCGATATTCGACATTTTGATGATTTTTGCGACATTATTCATCGGAATTGTTTCAAATATGGTATTTAAAGTTCGTAATGGATACTACAGCCTAAGACAGGAAATTGTCTGTGCAGGTCCACGTCTTCGTATAGCCCCCATTTAACTGTACCTCCAGATATTCGGTATTTTGATTTAATCAACATTATAACCATTTTTTATGTTTCGCATTTGAATATTGTAATGGCTTATGACAAATATTACCTATGCAGGTTCATGTATTTGTATAGACCCTAATATAACAGCTACATTCGGTATTTTTAAGATTTTAACAGAATTTTTAAAGAATTTTATTGTTTTTGAGAATTGCAAAATTCGTCCCAAATGGTGGAGGGTATTCAAAGTTCGGCCCGGCCGAACTTAAAGCTATTTTACTTGTTTTATTTAGCTAAATGGGATTCCGTCCGTCTGTCGCTGTTTAATTATAATGACGCTATTGGTGCCAATTATGGTCCGATCCTCATGAAAATTTGCATGGAGGTATAGTTATGGTCGGAATAGAAGCCTATTGTTAAGGGACATTATCGCAAAATATTTGGGGGTTGAAGTAAACCAAAAACTAAAAATTAATCTCATTTACCGTAGAGAGACAGGTCACAGCCCTATAGAAACGGAACTTTGCACGAGATAACAGTTTGGGATATGGCAGAAGCCTACCATTTTTAATGGTCATTGAATTCTATTTAGCTGGTTAAAGTAATGGTATTGTTTTGGATACTGATTAGCACAACAGAGGGAGTAAAAATAGGGTATAAACCAAAGATAACATTATGAGTGACTGGCATTATTTCAAAAATGAAACAAGCCAAAATGGGTTTGAATTTAAGAGGGATTTTCTAATATACAGGGTAAGACTTTGAATAACCTCCACCATTTGGAACGAATTTGGAAATTTTCAAAAAATAAAATCCTAAAAAAAATTCTGTTAAAATTTAAAAAATATCGAATACAGTCATTATTTCGGGGTCTATACGATGTGGACCTACATAGACTTTGTTTGTCATAAGCCATTACCATATTCCAATTCGAAACTTGAAATAAACGGTGAATAATGCAGCTAAAGTCATCAAAATATCGTATATAGGGAGGTACCGTTATATTGGAGCTGTGCGAAGACCTGGACCAGCATAGACAACTTCCTGTCACAGGCCTTATCATTAACATCCACACATGAACTTCAAATACGACATCTCAAACAATTTCGGTGAGTATTGTACTTAAAATCGTCAAAACACCGAATATAAAGAGGTACTGGTATATGGGGCCTATACGAAGACTTGGATCTGCATATACAATTTTCTGTCACAGACTGTAGTTCCCATTACGAACTCTAAATACGTAATTTGAAACGATTCCGGTGAGTAACGACGCTAAAATCATCAAAATACCGAATATCGATATTGAATTAAAGATGTCGGAAATAGCGTCAAATTTTAGAATAAGTTTAGATTTGTTCGAATTGGTCACCTTTGCCACGAATTACGGCCTTCATACGGCCACTGAAACATGATGCCCGAATGTTGCTCTGCGGTATTTTGGCCCATTCCCGGGGAAGCGCTTGCTTGAGTGATCGACGCTTTGGTATTTTTTAGTGGCAACCGTGCTTTCTAAAATACTACAGACACAATAGTCCAACGGATTGGTATCCCGAGATTTTGGTGGCCATGTGCGAGGAACTTCATTTTGTAACCATTCTTGGGTGGGGCGTGGTGAGTGCGATGGTGCTGAGTCCTGTTGGAATGTCTAAGGTCTTCGGCCAAAAAGTTTGCGTGCCCAAGGCTTTTATACACCCTCCAGAATATTTTTGCGATAATATTCGGTATTTATTCTGATGCCATGGCCGATTAATACAAGCGGAGAGCGACCATCAGCTGTTATGGCGGCCCACACCATCACCATGACCAGCGCGTGAGTTCTGGTGGTCCCCGAAGGTGCACATTTTCAGCTGACCTCTTTGGCAAGTAAACACGATCATTTTGTTACTTTACAAACTGCTGGACAACGAATGCTTTCTCATCGGAGCGGAGAAAACCAAATTCGGCAGTTCACCACTTTTGTCCAAGCGAAGCAACTCTTTAGCTCTTTTGAGTCTATTTTCGTTCTGTTGCGGTGTAAGTTCTGGCATTTTTGGAATTTCAATAGCTTAACCCCGAGCTCATTTTTTATGTTTGCCGAATGGAGTATTGCGATATGTTCAGCTCACGAGCCATTTTTCGGCCACTGCGACGCGAGTTTCGCTCAAGTCGCTTATTTACTTTTCGAACCATTTCTGCTGATGTTGCTATTTTCTTCCGCAAACTTCCTTGACGTCGGGCTACGCTACCAGTATCACGGTAACGAGCGATGTATGAGACACAAAAGATTTATTCACATTTAAATGCTGGAGTGCTCTAACGAAAGCCACTTGTTGTTTTCCAGCCAAATATAAAGAAATCACAATATCACGCTTGAATTCCATCACGAATAACTTATTTCTGGAAAATTCTCACCAAAATGCTTTTGTACGCTTGTAAACAATATAGTAAGCTGTCACTGGAATAATTTTAACAGCTGTCGGGTGGGTGGCTCAGAAATGACAGCAGTCTGAAATTGGTTGCAGTTTTTTCATCTCACCCTTTACATATGTTGAAAAGTTTTTCATATTCAAAATCTTCTCCCTGATTGCCATCGAACCTCACTGTACGATAATACAATCTCATTCAGCCTCTCTCTCTCTCTGTCAAAGCATTTATTTTAGCTTGTCTTCATATGAATGTCTACATATGTTTGTATTAAACTGTCCAATATTGTTTATTTACAACTACTGCAAATGCATCCCAATAACACCAATGGTATGAGTGTGTGTGTGTATGCATGTATCGCTGTCTATAGTGAAGTCTGTTCAGACTGTTGCTTGTTTTGCCTGTGGTTTTCCCATAAAAATGCTAAAAGTATATTTTCAGAGGGGGGATAGATATTCCAACATTCACAAATTGTAATGCAAGTATCGATATTCACATGTGTAGATGCACACACAAACACATATTCATATTTGAGAGGTCTGCTCTCAAATGAAGAGGCGTTTAAAATGCAGATTTAATCGTCTGCAATAATATTATTTTTGTCAAATTTGCATATCTCTGGCCACATGCACGGACACTTGTTGGTCAAACAAATGACAATTACAACAACAGCAACAAAACATCAACGACAATAACAAACATCGACATCTGTGAAACGTTACAGTTACGACACAAGACAACGTCCGTCGTCAATTGGCCACAATTGTGGACGGCAATTTTGGCAAACACTTTATTGGCATTTTCTATATTTGTTTGGCATTTGTAATTATTTATGTTTTTTAATTACACAGTTTTCTGATTGTGTGGGTATTTGAAAGGCATTTAGGTAAATAATTTGAAGGAAATGCAATTGCCATTCCTTATAGAAAATTTTGGAGTGGTGTCGAAGGACAATCAAAAATGATAAATAATTTTGAAAGTAGAATTAATAATGATAATAACACTGTGCGACAATTTTTTTTAAACCCTACTACATTATGTGTTGGGGGTATTATAAGTTTGATTGGACCAAAATTATGCAACAACTCGAAATATTGGTTTCCCACATAGGAAAGTATATATGTATCTTCCTATCTCGCCGAGCTGAGTCGATCTACCTATGTATGCCCGTCAGTCCGTCTGTCCGTCTGTCCATGTTAATTTGTAATCACTCTACAGGTTGCAATTATGGCCCGATCTTAAAAATTTAGAAATTTAGAATGTAGGTGGTGCTAGGGTCAGAATAGAACCCTGTTGCTTTTGGAGATGATCGCATTATATTTAGGGGTTGAAATGGACCAAAATTTCCTGATTTTGCAGTTGCTCTACAGGTCGCAACTGTAGACGCGGATGTTAGCATGGGTCTAGAGCTTAGTACTGGGCAGAAGCCTTGCAATTTTGATGGTCATCGGGAAATATGTATTGGGTGAAAAAGACCATAACATTTGTGTTAAGTAAAAGTCAAATTTTCCATTAAACCGCGAATACTTTTACTCCCAGCACTCACAAATACGCACAAATACTTTTACTCACAAATAGCCGAACCGGTCAATTTTGACCGTTACGTAGATGCCGATAATAAATATATCGGGTATATATAGCGAAATATATACAATGTGTATATACAAAGGGCGGGGATGTTAGCTAGAATGCTTATATCTCAAAAAGGGCGTCACCGATTTTTACAACATTTTTCAATTCAGACTGCCCTCTTGACATAAAAGAATAAAATCTAAAAAAATTGCACAAAAAGGTGCCAATAATGATGTTAATACAAATCTTGTATTTTGTGACATTTTTTTCATAATTGTATATTTTTTATCGCATGTGATTTTTTCATTTTAACTTATAGCATTGAAGTGAATATTTTTATTTATTTTTTTTCACCTTACAACACAGGTTAGTGTTATTATATACAGTCTGCAATTATCGCCCGATCCCCACGAAAATTTTCACAAGAGTAGGGTTAGACTCAGAAGGTCTAGGCCTATTATTTTCAAAGATGTCCGCAATATATTCAGGGGTTGAAATGGACCAACAACTGAAAATGTTCCTGATTTTGCAGCTGTTATAAAGGTCACAAGTAGAAACCAAAGGACACGAAATCTCGCATGAAGTTAGTTTTGTGTGAAAAAGTACCAGCATTACTTACAGGTTGCATCCAAAACACACAGAAGGCCAACTTTTGACTTTTTTATTCTGATTTCGAATATAACCACACAGATTTGACGAATATAGCCAAATATCGTAGGCATAGATACAGATACAGAGGGGCCTCTTGCTTTTAGAGAAGATCGCAAAATATTTAGGGGTTCTAATGAACCAATAACAGAAACATTTTTCTGATCACACAATTGAAGCCAATCGACACTGAGAAGAGATTCAAGGACATGGAAGAATTCTAGGATTTTGGATGACCATTGGATTATATTATGCTGTAACAAACAGCACGACGGAGTGCGTAAATATTGGGCAAATGTCCCTGGTTAAAATGCTAAGGGTAATATCTGGGCAGTGCTCCGTGACATAATCTTGCAAAATTGATTTAGACATAAGGGGGCCTCTAACATAATGTAGTGTTGTAGAGTATCTCATGGTCGGCCCCGCACGACTATAGCCTTTCCTTACTTGTTTTCTATAAGTACGGGGAAAATCCAGCAGATTATGAAAGTAGAGCTAGAAAAGAAGACGCTTGTATCTGCGTTTTGAAAGTTTACATCGTAAAGTAACCTAAATAAATTCAACACTTTTAGAAATTTTCGTATTTAGATTGCTCGAAATCCCTGCATTTTAGGTATATAGTGTCTCCAGATAAAAGTACGATGAATATTTTGGTAGGAAATTTTAACCCTAGATCGAGTCAACAAAGGGGTCGTTTTGGTCCTTTTGTTAAATATGGTAAGAAATATCTCTGGTCATAAAATAACCTGTAAAGAAAGTCTTAAAGTTGGGAGGGGCCGACTTTATGATACCTTACACCACTTTGCATATTTACTAGAGCTTCGCATAACAATTAAAAGTTTTTATGGGATAATTAAATCATACAAGCTATGATAATAATTATAATTTAAAGTTCAAAGGACTAAATATGGCGAAGAAGTGCAAAATTAACTTGAAATCGGATACAGATATATGTGGGAGCTATGTCCAAATCTGAACCGATCTCAATAAAATTTGGCGAAAATATTTCTGAGCTGTATTTGATAAATTCCCTGAATATCGTTTCCTGAGGTGATCAAATATAACAAATCGTGTGAACAATATATATGGGAGCTATAGCTATATCTGAACCGATCTTCCACAAATTTGACATGGTAGCTTCTACACTCAATTCGGTCGTAAGTGACAATAAAATGCAAATCGGACAAAGTTATGCAAATCTGACGCGATCTCGATAAAAGTAAGCAAAGGTATTTCTGAGCTGCATTTGATATATTTCCCCAAATATTGTTGTTACAGAGTGCATACTACGGCTGCGGAGGACAAAAATAACAAATCAGATGAGCAGTAGGAGCTATAGCTATATATGAACCGATTTTGATCAAATTTTCAGGCCTAATTTGATCGTATGTGAAATATGCCATACTATTTGGGCTGATATTATACGTTTGGTGCACAAAAAAGGCAAATCGGACAAAGATATATATGGGAGCTATATCTAAATGTTGACCGATTATCTCCAACTTCAATAGGCTTCGTCCTTGGGCTAAACAAATGATTACGAAATTTGAAACAATTCCGGTAAAGAATGTTGCTAAAATTATCAAAATACCGAATATTGTGAGGTACCGTTTATGGGGACTATACGAGAATTTACGAACTTAACCTGCCTACTGGCAAAATACACATGTATTCGAAATTATAGCCTTCTATCTCAAATTTGTTTGAGACAGTTCAGACATACATACGCACAGGCGGGGAAATTTGCCCTATATTTACCCTTATCTGTCTTGCAGGTTGGTATTTAAAACAATGTCCCATAAAAGTCTTGATTCAGTTAACCCGCTAAATATAATCCAATATAAAAATAAGTGTGGACTGGTTTTTATTTGTGTCCCGTAGAGCGACTGCAAAGTCAGGAAAATGTTTATTATTTGATCCATTTAATACTCTAAATTTAAATCTTTAGAACAATAGGCTTCACTTCGGATCTTAATCCTATTTCCATGCAAACGTTCGTGTGGATCGGACGATAATTGCGAGCTGTACCCTCAACATATAGTGTTGTAGGTTGTAAAAATATTATAAAATGTACAAAGCAATATTGTAAGTCATATATGAAATGCGAAAATTCGTGAAGATCGACCTATAATTGCGATCTGTACTATGATTACAAATTAACATGGGAGACAAATATTTCGAGGTGTTTAGTAATATAATTTTTGGCCCAATCAAACTAATAATACCCCCAACATATAGTGTTGTAGGGTATAATTATGATTTTTTTGTGGATATGATACAAACATCGTACACAAAATATAACAAAAACAATTATTATATGGCCTTACGCTCTGTATAAAACATACGCAAATTAAATTGTTGGCTGCTGTCAGGTTTATACAATTTTTTTTGTATTTATTTTTTATTTCTACAAAATAAAAATTGCACTTGAAAAAAGCTATAGACTGTATTTTGAAACTTTATCTCTATTAAAAAACATATTTTAAATAATCCCTCGACACTTAACTATGTTCAATGAGGCGTATAAGCAATTTGTTAACACGTATACGTGCCATTGAACACTAACACTTCATAAAATCAAAATGAAGTGTAATTTTTAATTAAAAGAGATTATGTTGAGTTTTTTTCGAACTGACTTTTGTAGCAGCTTACATTTGTTAAAAGACAAAAAGGTCTTTTCATTATTTGTTCAAATTGTCATCCTCATCATCACTACTCTTGAATAAACTGCGAGGCACTTATTACATTTTTGTCGTCAAAACTTTTTCTCTTTCTCAAGTTCTGAGTATTTCTTCTTTTTAATTTCCAAGTTTTATTGCACATATCCAATGAAAAGAAACTCCAAACAAAGGAAAAATGGGCGCTAAATTGTTAGAACAACTTTGACATAGTACGCTTAAGTGACACGCATACGCAAGGGTCCCTACTTGCACGGTAGCTTAAAAGGCATTTCAGAAGAGAATCACCGCATCATGATACCGTTGCCAGTTTTCTTCATATTTTCTTTTTCGACAAGACACAGCTCACCAGCTATGGGGTATGTAGAATATTTTCTCCTTCGTTGTGTTGTTAAAGAATATTAAAATTCTTTTGTAAAAAGCTTTTGACATAAATTAAATGAGTTTAACAAGACGGGTTACAACGAAGGGTTACACGAACAGTTTTACCAAGAGTAATTTGCGAATGTCTTAACGACATAAAATGACTTGTGTCGGTGCAAAAGAGAGAGAGAGACTAAGAATCTAAAATAAGATTTATTGGATAATAACAATTTTGGTAATATAGCAAGTATTTTGTTGTATATGAGAAAAAAAGTAGACATAAGGATACATTTAGCATTTCTACTGCCTATTCATATCCGACAGGCAAAAATATGTAGAATTGGAACGGATATTATGATCCCATGTTGGTAAGCATTACACTTAATTTGAAAACGATATTCTTTATCATTTTGAATAAATCATCAATATGTTTATCCCCTCCAACTTGAAAAGGGAGGTTTATTAAACAGCCGATATTCGGTATTTTGATGTTTTTTGACACATATTTTCACGGATTTGTCTAACAATTGGTATTTGTGGGTCGTAATGGATTCTAGATTCCGTAGCGAAACATTGTATATATAGGTCCTCGTTTTTGTATAGCCCCCATATAACGGTACCACCCGATATCCGGTATCTTAATGATTTTCGCCACATTTTCCCACGAATTTCTTTCAAAATTGGTATTTGTAGGTCATAATGGATTTTAACCCCAGTGGGAAAACATCGTATATATAGGTCCACGTTTTGGTATAGCTGCCATATAACGGTACCACCCGATATTCGGTATCTTGATGATTTTCGCCACATTTCTCACGAATTTGTCTAAAAATTGGTATTTGTAGGTCATAACGGATTTTGGGGCCAGTGGCAAAACATTATATATAGGTCCACGTTTTGGTATAGCCGCCATATAACGGTACCTCCCAACATTCGGTATTTTGATGATTTTTGCCACATTTTTCCACGGGTTTGTCTAAAAGTTGGTATTTGTAGGTCATAATGGATTCTAACTCCGGTGGTGAAACATTGTATATATAGGTCCAAATGTTTGTAAAGCCCCTATATAAGGGTACCACCACATATTTAGTATTCAGTATATTGACGAATTTGTCTAAAAATTGGTAATTGTAGTTCCATTCAATTGTTTCAAATGTGGTATTTGAGAAGATTTGGTAGATGACAATCCTTGAAGTATAAAACTGCTTCTAGAGGTTCCCGTTTTGGTATGGCCCCCATATAACGGCCATTTATGCAGTTTATGGTCTTTTTTAAAAATTAAAAGCATTGCCCAAACAGTCTCACCAGTATTTGTAGTTTAAAGTGGAAAATTTTTAAATTCAGATACTTTTATATAAAAATGTTTCCTTTACCGAAACTTGTTAAGGATTAAAGTTCTTTGTAAGATATCGAATCATTTGAATTAAAAATCTAAAACTCAGTTACTATGAATGGAAAATATGACCATTACCTTAAAAGTCTATCACATCCATATAGAGCTTTGTAATAATTTTAGTTGAAGGAACATCTGGGTCTAAAATCGTAGAATTTTTCTAGTATCTGCTGAAGAATCATAGTGGATATAAACGGGAATGAACTAGAATATTTTCGAAAGTTCAGATTGTTAAGAACTTTTGCTCAAGTACCAAAAACATTTGTTGAATATCATTAAAGCCCAATAGGATTGTTAAAGAGATTATGTCGTGGATGGTTTAAATATATTTGTCGAAAACTTTTTGTAGGACCAATAGAGCTATAATATCTTATGTTTCAGAATATTTGATCCCGAATCATTAGGGAAATATCAGGTCAATAATAGAACATTTGTAAATATTTTTTGTTAATATTATTGCGTTTGGAGATGATCGCATAATATTTAGGGGTTAAAACGGACCAACAACTGAAAAAATTCCTGATTTTGCAGTTGCTCTGCAATTATAGACCAATCGAATCGGAAATTAGCATGGGGCTAGAGATTAGAGCTGAGCAAAAGTCTTCCAATTTTGTGTTAAATAAAAGTCAAAATTCCCATTAAATGAATAATAAATTGAATAAATTTAATTCCGGCGAAATCACAAATAGACGGAAAGGTCAATTCTGACCATTACGTAGATGCCGATAGTAAATATATCGGATATATATGGCGAAATATATACAATGAGTATATACAAAGGAATGGGATTTTGGCTAGAATGCTTTTATCTCCAGAATGGCGGAACCGATTTTTGACAAATTTTGTCAATTCAGAATGCCCTCTTGGCATAAAGGAAAATAAATCTAAATAAAACAACAGAACATAACTTACAGGCGATATCCAAAATACACAAAAAGCCGAACTTCTGGTTTTTTATACAGATTTCGTTGACGAATATACCCAAATATCGTACACAAGCAAATAGATGATTTTCTTTTGGATATGATCGCAAAATATTTAGGGGTTCAAATGATCCAAATACAAAAAAAAAATCTTGATCACACAATTGAAGCCAATCGACACGCCTGAGAAGAGAATTTAGGACAGGGAAGAATTCTAGCATTTTGGATTACCATTGGATTATATTTAGCTGTAAAATGGACCACAACAATTAACAGCACGACGGAGTGCATAAATATTGGGCAAATGTCGCTGATCAAAATGCTAAGGGTAATATATGGGCAGTGCTCCGTGACATAATTTCAAAAGCGAAATCTTCCAAGATGGATTTGGACATAAAGGGGCTTCTCACATATTGTAGTGTTGTAGGATATCACATGGTCGGCCCCACACGACTATAGCCGTTGCTTACTTGTTTTTCAATTTTATTGAATAGCATCAAAATTTAGAATAAGGTTTGATTTTTCGAAAAGGTCACCTTTGGCCCGAATTATAGCCTCCAAACGGGCAATGAAATCGTCACATGCTGCCCGAATGTTGCTGTTGGAATGTCCAATATCTGCGGCCAAAATGTTTGTGTACCCAAGGGTGTATACCCTTCAGAATATTTTCGCGATAATATTCGGCATTTATTCTGATGCACGCTCAATTAATACGAGCGGAGAGCGACCATCGGCACCATGGCGGCGCTTGAGATCTGGTGGCCAACCGAAGGTGCACATTTTGAGCTGACCCCTTTGGCAAGTAAGCACGATCGTTTTGTTTTTTAACAACCTGCTGGGCAACGAATGTTTTCTCATCGGAGAAAACCAAATTCAGCAGTTCAACACTTTCGGCCAAGCGAAGCAACTCTTTAGCTCTGTTGAATCTATTTTCTTTCTGTTGCGGTGTAAGTTCTTGCACTTTTTGGAATTTCAATGGCTTTACCCCGAGCTCATTTTTAAATATTTGCCGAATGGAATATTGCGACATGTTCATTTTTCGGCCACTGCGACGCGGGTTTCGATCAAGTCGCTTCTTTACTTTTGAACAATTTCTGCTCCGTCCACTTCGTTGACGTTGGGCTATGCTTCCAGTATCACGGTAACGAGCGATGGTACGAGACACAAAAGATGTATTCACATTTAAATGCTGGAGTGCTCTAACGATAGACATTTGCGGTTTTCTAGCCACATATAAAGATATCACACTATCACGCTTGAATTCCATCACGAATAACTTTCTTTCTGGAATATTCTAACCAAAATGCTTTTGTACGCTCACTGGAATAATTTTAACAGTCGGACGAGTGGCTTAGATATGACAGCAGCCTGAAGTGGGCTGCAGTGTGTTCATCTCCCCCTGTGTTATTGTAGGGTATCACATGGTCGGCACTGTATACTATAGCCTTTCCTTACTTGTTCTCTTAGAGCGCTCTTAGGCGACTTAAAAAATGCCTCTATTCTAATCCTTATCATAAATAGATCGACTCAGATCGTCAATATCGAACCAATAGTTTGAGGTGTTTATAGCTTGTTGGAAAAAACACATTTATATTAATATTCGAATTAAAAAATAAAATATAAAAAACACTACAAATGTACATTAGAAAAAAGTATGTCAAAATGGAAAAAAATCATGCAAAATAAAACATTACTATTGTACATTTGAAAAGTCAAAATGAAAATGTTAATATATCAAATTTTTACGCGATTTTTTTTTTTGGATATTATCCTTTTCGGAGAGGAGACAATTCCGAATTTGTGTGAATTATTAAAATCAGTCCAGCGGTTCTTAAGTTATAAGCGTAGTAACTAACACAACTTACATTTATATATATAGATATGCAGTGGAGGCCTTAATAGTGGTTTAGTTACTAGAGGACCATTAGGGCGCTAGATATTGATAGATTGATAGAATAGATGACTAAAAGGGCTATTATTGCGGATTTGTTAAACATAATCAAGTGTAATATCAGCGAAGCCACAAAAACCCCTTGAATTTTTGGGTTAAATATGTTTTACAAAATAAAAAAAAATACGATTGCTTCAGAGATTTCATTATCAACGCCAAAAGTACTATTTTCACTATGCTCCATTATTCGCCTACTAAGCTCTGCTGTTCTACTCTGCAATTCCTTAAAAAAACCTTTCTCAGCTTCCCCAACACAGCTGGCAGAATGCCAACGTTCACACACGACTAACGATAAAAAAAACTTTTCTTGTGACTTTTTGAGGTTGCTGTCAAATGGCTCACAGCTAGATGCATACAGCTTACATAGACAAAACGAGGCTAACGACAACGACGAGCAAGACATTGGCAGGCAACCAATACTTGCTGCTCAAAGTTCAATGATTACAAAGATACTTTGAATATTTGATGAATTCGTTGGCTACACCCATTATGAGTTCGAGTTGTTCATTCGAAATCAATGTTTGTGTCTAGAATGCTGTGGGGTTTGGGGGGTCCTCAAGAGTTTCCTTGGTGTATGTATGTGTGTGTACAGACATCATCTTAACGTATTTCCAACTTTTTCAGTTAATGAATTTTCTTTTGAGATGAGTTTGAGCGAGCAAGCCAAACAACAACAACAATACTGTCATACAAAACAACAAAAAGGGGACATCAAAAATTAATTTCACTTTATACAACAACAAATCGATCGGCAGCAGTCAGCCAGACAGAAAGATGAACAGAATTTTTGCTACGAATTAAGTGAAATAAATTATGTAACGTCTCATAGAGCGTGACAAAAAAGTTTAAGTTTTATGCCATCGTGGAAGACTATATATTTCGTGTTGGTGCGACTTTCTCCGAGAAGGATAAAGAATTGATTCCATGAAATCATAAATAAATCAAAATGTCATAAACGTGCAAGATGTTGTTTATGAACTATCCATGTGGGGTAATGTCATGGAGGATGTTATGTGTGTGAATTTGGTGTCTATGATGTACCCTACCACATGGAAATCGTTGGTTGTATGTGTTAGTTGCAATATAGAAATTATTAAGGGTAATTGTGTAATGGGTCATTTAGACAAAATCGACAAATGATTGATAAGTCGTACCTAATATTAGAACTGTGCAGCGGTATTCTAATAATATTCGACAAATGGTGTGTTATTTAAAAAAACTGGTAATAATTAATCTAAATATAACTTGAACTACAGCGGGTACTCCCTTCGCTAAATATAAGATTTTGATATTTTAATGGGACTATGTATGGGGAAGGTACCAGAAAGGGTGTACCGTCAAGTTTCGTTTTTATACCCTACATCACTATGTCTTGGGGGTATTATAAGTTTGATTGGGCCAAAAATTATGTAACACCTCGAAATATTGGTTTCCACATAGGTAAGTATATATGTATCTTCCTATCTCACCGAACTGAGTCGATCTAGCTATGTATGTCCGTCCGTCCATGTTAATTGTAATCAAGCTACAGGTCGCAATTATGGCCCGATCCTCACGAAATTTAAAATGGAGGTGGGGTTAGGGTCAGAAAAAAACCCTATTGCTTTTGGAGATGATTGCAAAATACTTACAGGTTTAAATGGACCAAAAATAGACAATTTTCCTGATTTTGCATATAGGCCATAATTATGAACCAATCGACGCGGAATTTTACATGGAGTTAGAGGCAATATTTAGCGGGAAAATTTTCACTAAACTGCGAATATTTTTAATCCCAGTCAAATAACATATACATTAAAAGGTCACTTCTGACAATAACAGTGATACTGATAGCAAAGAAATCGGATATATAGCAAAATAAATACAATATATATGTAAAAGAAATATATATTATTTATTCTGCTTATAAGTCAAGAACCGTTGGGCCGATTTTGGCAATTCTTATTATTTCGGAATGGTCAGTTGCCAGAAAAGGAAAAAAATCTAAAAAGAGTCGCGGAAAAATATACAAATAAAGAAGTGAATATTTTTTTTTTATTTTTTTCAATTTTGGTCATATTTTTTCGCGATCTCTGAAAATTTACGTAGGTTTTTATACGCTGTATCTGATAGTTGTTAAAAGTACATACTAAATTGAGGGGGACAAAAATTGCAAATTGTATGAAAGATACATGAGAGCTTTATCAAATTCAGGCAGTTTATATGTACCAGTTGGTGCACAATAAGCTTGAAATCGGATAAAGATATCCACATCTGAACCGATCTCGATGAAATTTGGTAGAGTTAGATTTGAGCAGTATTTCAGTATAGAAGTATTGAGCTGTGAACGTTTTAATGGAATCGGATTTTAATTTCGCGTTTTATGAGCTCCGCGGATGTTAAAAATTTTCACCCTTCGTGGGGGATGTACCAAAAGGAATGGTCCGATATATCCCATCTTAATACAAGACCTTGGGTTAATTAATATATTGTTATGTCTGTAATTTGAAAACATTCGAAGTCGTACATCAAATTTCATAGGAGTTATCATTCACAATGTTGACCCTTTTAAGGGAAGTACTTGATCGAGTGCAGCAAAATCGGAGCATTCTTTCACTTTCTGTGTAGTAAAATATTTTGTTTTGAAAATTTCGACATTTTGTGTTAGAGGTGCCAGAAGGAGTAAACTGATATTAGCCATCTCCGAAATATATCTAAGTTTAATAAGAATTTTACTATGTACTATGTTTGGGACTAGTCGGATACTCCCTCCGAGAGTTATCGTGCGCACCAGCCAGACAGACACAGCTTCCGATACGTGGATTTTTAAAGAGTCTCGATTTTTTAAAGAATATTTTTTCGATGTGTGGATTTTTTAAAGAAAATTTTTGAAGAGCCTTCGACACGTGGATTTTTTAAAAAATATTTTTTGAAGAGGCTTCGAGACGTGGATTTTTGAAGAATAATTTGAAGAGCCTGCAAGACGTGGAATTTCAAAGAACATTTTGTTAAAAGTCTATTAGCCGTGGGTTTTTAAGGAATATTTTTGAAAAGCCTATTAACCGTGGGTCGAAATTTGTTATTCGAAGATATTCATATTTGTATTCATTTAATGTATTGAGAAAATGGTTTAAAGAAAAAATAGAAACAAGTGGCCCGCCGATAATCAATAAGTTTTTATAGATATGTGTGAAAGAAAAAAATATTCAGAACCTTCCTCATTCACTATTGAAGTTAAACTATTTTTTTTGGGGAGAGCAAAAATATATTTGAAGTTAAATTTATGTACATCAATATCTAACGGCGTATTCATAAAAATATCCGGCTGCACCTTCCTCATCGACGGCTCGAATAAAACTAATTATTCTACCAAAACCATTTTGACAGAAAATTCAAAACAATTCATTTATTACAATTGTGTTGGTGAACACACAATGAGGTATGTTTTGGGTGTATCAAATGATATATACTCTCTCTAGCCATATGGCTGAGGGTATAAAAATAGATATGGGAGTAATCGATTATCACGAACTTTGGGCCAAACAAATGATTTTTGCAAAATTTCTCTCGAACGGGCAATAAAGGTGACCTGAAGTTTGTTCACAAAAATGCATGGGCCACATTATTTGACATAGAGCTTCAAAATTTAGTACAACAATTTGTATTATGTCTAGGATGGTTGGTATTGAAAATGAGATATATCGGTCTACATTTTGGTACAGCCACCATATAACGTATATCCCGATATTCGGAATTTTCATGGTTTTAGCCACAGACATTTTTCTCTATCAAATGATATGTACCCTCATTAGCTATGTGGCTCAGGGTATAATTATCCGGTTCAGCCATGCCCGTTCGTATATTGTAACAAAGACATTTAGTTTTAGCCCCATAAAAATGTACTCCCATCTAAAATACTTAATGCGTTTCCGCAAAACGTTCAGTAGACATATCTGAAATTTGAGAATAGGTTCGTTGGTTGATAAAGAACATTAAGAGTGCAGGTACAAAATATGCTATAGCCATTGTATGTACAGTTATTTTAGACATTATACAGATTTGAACCCCATTGCTCCATTTGAACCTATTTTCCAACAGACTTGGATATCAACTTTACACAAAAGTATTTCGAAATAAATACTACTTTAAGGATATTACAGTATTTTAGCCACATTTTAACCAATATTTAATTGTCATTTTATGGTCCCAGAGGTTAGTGATCATCCCTGCAAAGCATTGTCAATATAAGTCCAAGTTGTAGTTCTTGGCACTAAATTTCCAAAGCGGATTTCTTATTTTAACATCCTTATTCATCTATTCAGTTTGTACCAATACAAATTCACCAACCGATATACATATGTTACGTAATGAATATAAACGCCATCTACAAAAAAATCTCTCCAGACTTTAAACTTGCGATTTAAATCATGTTGATGTTTATTTAATATATTCACACCGTCAACGGCAATAATTATTCTGCGACTGACTATTGTTGTATCATTTTGTGAAGAAACACAAATGAAACTTCAGCACAGGTGTTCCTGTCACATATACTCCTGACCCTCAACCTATTGTCTGTCTACTGCCGTATATTCCTCTTCTGCTTTTTTTCTCCTTTGCAAAAATGAAAAATGTTTTAATAATTTTATTTTATTGCAAAATAATATTCTTTATTAAAACGACAGCTTTGTTGTTGTCAGTCAGTTAGACTTATATGTGCCCTGTGATGGCATGGGTGGTGGAATGTCTTATGATTTTCTCTTTGTCTAAAAGTTTTATCTTGGCTTTAAAAGGCCACAATCCGAAGAATTCCAGCTAAACGCTACAAACAACAAAACAGATGACAAACAAGCGGACAAAGTAGAAACACGCATTAAAATATTAAAAATTCTTTGTCATCTTTGTGGGGTAACGTTTAACCTTAGATATGCTTTGATATTGTGATATTTTTTTCTTAATATTTTGAAAATGGTACACTCAAAAATATGATGTGACCAATCGTAAAAATTATTTGTTATAATTTTTTTTTTTTTTTTTTTTTTTGAAAATTCTTCGTAACTCAAACATGCTAGGTACGAATTTCTCTTTGGAAATACAAAATTCTTTTTGGACATTAACGCATTTTGTTTTTTTTTTCGAGTGTATATATGGGAAAATTTTGTAATAAATTGTCGCATAAGACAAATTTTGTTTACAAACATCCATTAAAGAGAATATAAAAGTCTAAATGTTTTCAAATTGATTTAATTTTAAGGGCAATTACGTTTTAATATTTTTGACTTCTTGTTTTGGATATTTCGATATTGTTATTTCATGGTTAGAAAGTGATTTGCTTTTTTTTTGTTGAAATTGACTGTTGAGAAGAAAAGGAACATTCAAATCGAACAAGTAAACAAGTAAAAAAGCAGCTAAGTTCAGTCGGGCCTAACTTTTAATGACCTCCACACTTGGAGGAACTGAAAAATTGAACTTGAAAAATTAAAAAAAAAAAATCCGAAAACTACCATTTAAATGAATCCCACTATATGGGGGATATATGAAAACGTTAACCCACAAATACGAAATTTGAAACGATTCCGGTGTATAATGTCGCTAAAATCATGAAAATACCGAATATCGAGAGGTACCGTTATATGGGGGCTATAAGAAGGCGTGCACCTGCATACGAATTTTTTTTGCCATAGATTGTAGTACCCATTAAGATTCCCGTGAATACTATTGCTCAAATCATCAAAATTCCGAATATCGGGAGGTACATGGACTTGCATACAAAATGTTTTTTGTCATAGGCTGTAGTTCCCATTACGAACTTTAAATATGATATTTGAAATAATGCCACTAAAATCATGAATATGCCGAATATAGAGAGATACTTTTATATGGGGGCTATAAGAAAACGTGGGCCGGCATGGCCTATTTACAAACTTAACCTGTCTACTGATCAACTATGCATGTATTTTTATTTTATCTCAATTCGACGGACATCGCTAGATCGTCTCAGAATTGTACGCTGATTCAGAATATATATAATTTGCAGGGTCTATTATGAACATCTCGAGGAGTTACAAATGGAACGACAAAGCTAATATAAAGTCCATACAACGTTAAGTTCTTATTTACAAATGAAAGTATTCATATTAAACATTTGAGTTCCTAGACGGTTTGGGAACGTAGTTAAAGTTTTCATAATACCATAAAGTGGGTGCTACCGAAATGTTAACTTACATAGAACAATTTTATGCTAAAATTGGAAAAAAAAATTAACTAAAATCATCATAAGACCGGAGACAGGAGGTACGATTATTTGTGTACTATAGGAACATACAATATGTTACCACTGAGGCTAGAACCCATTAAAAAATACAAATGTCACATTTTTGAGAAATTCGTTAGGAACTTGGTCTCAAATCGACAAAATGCCAGTTATCAGAAGGTCCTATTATATGCAGGCTATAGTAAAACCTGAACCTAAATAGGTAATGTTCAGCCACCTTAGGTAGATCTCGTTTTAAACTCTTAACGTCAAATTTGAATGCCATGGAAAAATCATCGAAATACCGACTATCAGTAGGTATTGTTATATGGGACTATAAAAAATAACATGGCTCGATCTCTACCACTTTTATAACAGATCTTGTGTTGCTAGAAATATTGAAATGTATCAAGTCTGAATGGAATCGGACGTTATTTTCGCATTTTATGAGCTTCATGAATACTTAAAGTGTTGACGCTTTGTAGGGTAGGTACCAGAAGGAGTGGATGAATATATCCCATCTTCACACCAAAACTTGGGCTTACAAAAATATTGTGATGTGTGAAATTTGAAGAGAACCGGATGTTTATTACGGATTTTGTTATCGATTTGGTTCTTAAAAATTTTAACCCTATGTGGGGAGGTACCAGAAGGAATGGTCCGATCTCTACCATCTTCATAACATCTTTAATTTCGTGTTTTATGAGCTTCATGAATATTCGCAATTTTGACCCTTTTGTGGAGCAGGTACCAGAAGGAGTATACCGAAATATTCCGTCTTCACACCAGATCTTGGATTACTAAAAATATTGTGATGCGTGTAATTTGAAGACAATCGGTCTCTTACATCACATTTTGTGAGAGTTATAATTATTTCAAATTTGACCGCTTGTGGGGGAGGTACTTGATGGAGTACCTATTGTCCTTTTTCGCACCTGACCTAGCACTGGTGCAAATATTAGGATATGCAGAGTTGGAGCAAATTAGGGTTATGCTTTCTCTTTTTGTTCATAAATAATTTTTATGGAAAATGTTGACATATATATTGTTGAGGTACCAGCAGGAGTGGATATTGCCTATCTCCGAACTAGATCTAAGTTTGACAATAATATTACGATGTACCAAGTTTGTATCAAATCGGATACTCCCTTCGAGAGTTATCGTGCGCACCAGCCAGACAGGCAGACGGACGGACATCGCTAGACTTCCAATGTCCTCAAACGGATTTGATCCAAAGAGACCTGGGGTCTAAAACCATTATTTCGATGAGAGCCATCGGCTGAGGATATAACAATTAGAATTGCATCTTTCATTCTCATTTGACTCGCTTAGACATACAGGGAGAGATAAAAAACTGCAACCAACTTTAGACTGCTGTCAATTAAAAGTCACTCGTCCGACAGCTGCAAAAATTATTCCAATTCATTATATTGTTTACAAGCGTACAAAAGCATTTTGGTAAGAACTTTCTAGAAAAACAGTTACTCGTGATGGAGTTCAAGCGTGATAGTATGATTTCTTAATATTCGGCTGAATCAGAATAAATGCTGAAAATATTCTGGAGAGTGTATTAAAGCCTTGGCCGCAGACCTTGGATATTCCAAGAAGGCTCGGTATCATTGCACTCAGCACGCCACCCAAGAATGGTTACAAAATGACGTTCCTCGCTTCATTTCCAGCGCATAATGGTCACCAAAATCTCCGGATACCAATCCGTTGGACTATTGCATCCGGAGTATTTTGGAAGGCAAGGTTTGCACTAAAACATACTAAAGTGTCGATCACCTCAAGCAAGCGCTTCGCCGGGAATGGGCCAAAATACCGCAGAGCAACATTCGGACAGCGTGTGACGGTTTCATTGGCCATTTAAAGGCCATAATTTGTGCCAAAGGTGACCAATTCCAACATATCTAAACTTATTCTAAAATTTAATGCTATTTCCGACATTTTTTTGCCCTCCACCTTGGAAAGGAGGGTATATTAACTTGGACATTCCGTATGTAAAATCCCTAAATATTCGTCGTAGAGCCCATAAAGTATATATATATATATATATATATATATATATATATATATATATATATATATATATATATATATATATATATATATATATATATATAATAAGAATAAAATTCTAAATCGATTTAACGATGTCTGTTGTGTTGAATTCACGATACAGCCCACATTATTTTACGTAGAGCTTCAAAATTTAGCTGAACAATTTGTATTGTGTCTGGATGGTTGGTATTGATAATGAGATATATCGGTCCACGTTTTTGAAGAGTCCCCATATAATGGTACCTTCCGATATTCGGTATTTTCATGATTTTTGCCCCATTTTTTTACGGATTTGTTTAAAAATTTGTTTTGTAGGTCATAATGGATCTTAGTTCGTGTGGCGAAATATTATATGTATGGGTCCACGCTTTGGTATAGCCCCCATATAACGGTACCTCCCGCTTTTTTTTTTGGTTTTTTTTTTTTTTTTTTTTGATAATTTTTTGCCACATTTTTTCACGGATTTGTCTAAAAATTGGTATTTTTGGGTTCTAGCTCCGGTGGCGAAACATTGTATGTATAGGTTCACGTTTTTGTATAACCCCATATAGCGGTATCTCCCGATATTTGATATTTTGATGATTTTTGCCACATTTTCCCACGAATATGTGTAAATTTGGTTTTGAGGGTCATAGTGTGTTTTAATGTTGCATTTATCCTAAGGTGGAGGGTATTGGCTGTTTTCATTCAATAAAATTAAAAAAATGTTAAAATTATGGTTTATCTCTGCCTGTATTTCATATATGAATGGCCAAGGACTGTGTGTTTATACTCGTCATCGTACCTACTGATATTTTTTACATATATTCAGTTTTTTAAACTATATTGATTTTTTGAAGTTCACATATTAAAAGTAAAAGTAAACAGAGTTTACTTTCCAATTTCTATCATCAACAAGTTGCTGAATCCTCCAAACACAAAAGTGAAGTGAAGAAAATTGAAATCAGCAAAATAAACAATTATATCGAAAAAAAAAAACTGTTGTCATAAAGAAACTACATTTCCATTGGGTTCTACAACAAATATGCATACGATTGCACATTCCTGGAATTCTAAAAAATAAGTCTCCTTCGTTCCTTGGTAGGATATGTCAAACAAACAAATAAACATAAGTGACAACAAATAATCTCAACAAAACAAACTCCCCAAAGCACGACTGGCAAGACAATTGTGGCTCACTTACAAAATCACGAACTGATTGTCATGCATGACGACACTGGCAGACAGACAACCAGCCAGCCAGCCAGCAAGCAAAACAAGCAGACACTAACAATCAAATATCAGATGATAGAACAAAATCCCTCGAAGATGTTGAGTGTGATTGTATGCCGTGACACTAATGTCAACATGTTTTCTTTATTTTTTTTTTTCTTCGGCAAAACAACTCCTTTCACACACACACGAAGGCATTTAACCAAAAAAAGGACACCTGTAGTAATAGAGGAGGATATAGCCGGGATGAAATAGTAAAAATCTTGTCTTGACTTGTGGGCAAAACGTAATAAAGGATTAAGTGGATTCGTTTTGCTTTGTGTGCCTTGAAAACTTTAAAGTTGTGTTGTTGTTGTTGTTTTTGTCGTCCTTGTATCCTCTTTTTCTTCTTTGTCTTCTCGGGATTGTTGTGTGTCGCTTTGTCTTCTTCCCAAGGCAATGGAGTGTTAACATTTGCTATTGTTGTAAAACGTTTCCCTTCCATTATACGCATGTTTATGTATGCATTTCATGTTTGCCTTTAGGATTCTTAAGAATCCTGTAATTCGATTTTGTAAGAATTCTGTCCTTTTGTTGTCTTGTTGTTTTCTTTTTTTGTCTAACTTTCAAAGAATGTTGGATATGAGGTTTCGTTTAAGTGGCAGCCAATACAACTATTTACAAGACACTTGAAAACTGTTCTCTCATATTTTGTATGGGTTAGTGGTTTTTGTGGGTTGTGAAGAGAAAATTAAATGTTATTTTGGGCTATGTAAATCAAAGGATTGGACACGATATTACAATTCAATTTTGATCATGTTACGTATCATGTCTTTTATACAGTGTAAACATAACATAGGAGGATTGAGAACCCAAATATAATTTGGTTATATAGCATATTGAAAAAAAAAAAATTCAAAATTTTCCAGATATACAAAAAAAAATTTTTATACCCTACAACACTATGTGTTGGGGTGTTATGAGTTTGATTCAGCCAAGAATTATGTAACACCTGGAAAAATCGGTCCCCGATACAGGAAACTATATATGGAGCTTCCTATCTCGCCGACCTGAGTCGATCTAGCTATGCATGTCCGTCCGTCCATGTTAAGTTATAATCACGCTACAGGTAATTATAGGCCGATCCTGACGAAATTGAAAATGGAAATGAGGATAGGGTCAGAATAGAACCTTATTGTTTTTGGAGATGATCGCAAAATATTTAGGGGTTGAAATGGACCTTGAAAAATGCCCTTATTTTGCAGCTGCTCTACAGGCTACAATTAGAAACCAATCAAAGCATGAAGTTAGAGTTTAGGACTGGGCAGAAGCCTATAAATTTCTACCGACATCGAACAATATTTAGCAGTTAAATAAACCATAACTTTTATATCAAAAAATACTAAAATTTCCTCTAAACCGCAAATATGTTTAATTAACATTCGGAATGCTAGCTTGCAAAAAAAGGATAAAAATATGACAACAAAAAATTGAATATTTTTTGTTAATTTTTTTTTTTAAATTTTTGTCATTTTTTTATCGCATAAGACTTTTTCAATGCAATACTATGTGTTGAGGATCGCAATTATCGTGTGATCCTCACAAAATTTTGCATGGGGGTATGGTTTGAGTCAGAATCCAAGTCTATTGTTTTTAAAGATGTACATTTACCGGTTGAAATGGACCAAAAAAATTAAATTTTTCCTAATTTTGCAGTCGCTCTACAGGTCATAATTGAAAACCATTCGACACGGAATTTGGTATGAGAAGAGATTAAAGGACATGGAAGAAGTCTAGCATTTTTGCTGACTATTGGGTCATACAGGGTGAGATCAACAAAGTCAAACGCCATAATTTTTACATTTTTTCTTTAAATTTTATTGAATGAAAGCAAAAAATGTTTAGATTCATTCGAATCGGACACGAATTATGGCCTTCCAACTGCCAATGAAACCGCCAATACACCCTCCAAAATATTTTCGCGATAATATTCGGCATTTTTTGTGATGCCATTGTTGATTGATACGAGCGGAGATCGACTATCGGCTATTATGGCGGCCCACACCATCACCATGGCCGGCGCTCGATTTCTGGTGGCCAACAGAAGGTGTACATTTTCAGCTGACCTCGTTGGCATTTTGTTTGTTTACAAACTGTTGGAAAACGAACGTTTTCTCATCAGAGAAAACCAAATTCGGCAGTTCGCCATTTTCGGGCAGCGCAGCAACTCTTTAGCTCTTTTGAGTCTATTTTCTTTCAGTTGCGGTGTAAGTTCTTGCACTTTTTGGAATTGCAATGGCCCCTCGAGGTCATTTCTCAATATTTGCCGAATGGAATATTGCGATATGTTCAGCTCACGAGCCATTTTTCGACCACTGGGACGCGGGTTTTGATCAGACCGCTTCTTTACTTTTCAAACCATTTCTGTTGATGTTGCTGTTTTTTTTCGTCCACTTCCTTGACGTCAGGCTACGCCACCAGTATCACGGTAACGAGGGACGGTACAAGACACAAAATTATTTATTCACATTTAAATGCTGGAGTGCTCTAACGATAGCCGCTTGTGGTTTTGCAGCCAAATATAAAAAAATCACATTATCACACTTGAATTCCATCACGAATAACTTTTTTTCTGGAAAATGCTCACCAAAATGCTTTTGTACGCTTGGAATAATTTTATTTGCTCTGGCTTAGAAACGACAGCAGTCTGACCCTGTATTTAGCTGTAAAATGGACCACATCTTTCGTATGAAATGGTACTGTATACCTAATAACAAGAGGGAGTGCGTAAATATTGGGCAAATGCCCACGATCAGAAAGCTAAGAGTAACATCTGGGCAGGGCTCTATGACAATATTTCAAAAGCGACATCTTCCAAATTCGAATTTGACATAAGGGGTGTTTTAACATATTGTAGAATTGTAGGGTATCACATGGTCGACCCCGCACGGCTATAGCCTTTGCTTACTTGTTACTATTACTATTAAACATGTGCAAGCGACTTCTATTAATGAACAGGCGTTAACAATAATATAAACCGGATTTTTACAAACAGTTGATCATGTCACAGAAACTCTTCGTATTAAGAAATTTCAAAGTTCTAGCTCCTTTCAGTCGATCAACAACAATATTGTATGATTTAGTACTTTTCGGGACCATGAAATATGAAGTGTTTAAAAATCTTCACCTAATTCACCACACCTACACCAATCGATTAATAATTCTGTACCTTCCAGAACTTGTCGTATCCTTGAAGTGTGGGATTCCAAAAATACCGCCGTAGCGTGCTCCTCCTCGTAATGCAAAATCTTATAGTATGAAGTCCCTAAAATCCATTTTAGTACTGTTATCAAACTTTAGGAACTAATTTTAAATAATTCCTCAAAGGAGAAATCCTAACGAAAAGGTTCGATACTATTTTTTTTTTTTTGTTTTTTGATTGCCTATTAAATTGTATCATTTTGCTCCTTTTTGAAATTTACGTACGGCTTATTGCATCCCCTACATCAGTGAGAATGACCGTCATGACAAATTTTAAAGTTTTGACTCTTACCAATCTCTCAATAACAATGTTGTATCTTTTCGAACTGTTAGTGTTGTTAAAGTAGGAATTTAAAATAAATTCCACCTTATCTCAACCCATGTTCCAAATTTTAAAGTAGCAGCTCCAAAAAAAAAAAAAAAATAATTCAAAATGTTCAACTGTGACCCTTCATCCAATACCAAATTCAGAAACATTTAGTGCACAAATCTAAAACAATCTGCACCCTAGATACTTACAGTGACCCCAAAATTAGTACCACTTTGTACTTTTCGAGCAATTATAGCACGTATTTCCAAACCACTATCAGATCTCAGAACTAGATACCAACAGTGACATCCATATCAAATTTCAGGATTTCAGCTTTATTCCTTCATGCAATACCAAATTTAGTACTAGTTACCACTTTTCGTACAAGTATAGGAAACATTTTCAAAACTACTTTTAAATTTCAAACACTATAATCTAAATATTAAATTTCAGAATTGTATCTCTATTCCATCACCTTATAATACCAAATGGAACCATTTTAAAAGTTTAGTACTTTTGTTCGAATTTTCAAAAAACCGTTTGGTGCATCTACCACTCTGCACTCCATTAGTGACTAATATTCGAAATTTCAGAATTCTAGCTCTCCTGTTTGTTCAATTTAAAGTAAAAATTTCAAAAATAATAATAATCTATATATATAAATGAAAGTTGTGTTAGTTACTACGCTTATAACTTAAGAACCGCTAAACTGATTTCAATGATTCATACAAATTCGGAATTGTCTCTTATCCGAAAAGGATAATATCCAAAAAAATCACGTAAAAATGTGATATGTTAACATTTTCATTTTGACTTTTGAAATGTACAATAGTAATGTTTTATTTTGCATAATTTTTCCATTTTGACTTACTTTTTTCTAATGTACATTTGTAGTGTTTTTTATTTTTTATTTTTGAATTCAAATATTAATACCAATTTATTTAATTGACTTGATTTCTTGAGAACTGAAATTGATGGGGGGTTACATGGAAGTGTAGTACCGAATTATGTGGTGGCGAAACGGAATAGATGATACCGAAATAATGTGATGCGGTCGCACCAAAGTTAAAAGATAATTACTTTTTCAAAATCGTTAAAAAAATCACGAAAAAAGAAATCTCATTGCAACAATTCTCAAAACGGGAAAATATCGAAAAAAATTTCCAATAAAATTGAATTTTAAAATAAAAGTACATTCTATTGACAAACTTTGTAAGGATCTTTAAACAGTTGCTGTAACGAACAAGTTGAAGATTTTTTCTATTTGTTATTCTTCTTTTGTAAATTTTTTTCAATTTGTAAAATCATATTGAATTCAGTGGATTTTTTGTGAACAAAATAAAGAATAATTTTTCACTATATACAATTTTTCACCAAAAAATGAAATAAGTGAGAAATACGATGGTAACTGACATCTACCTTTCAACTCCAGGGCCTACATCGTGCTTCAGCTGGAAGATGCGCAGACATTTAAACAAACAAAAATTACCGAAAAAAGACTAATGGGGCTTATTTCAAAGAGTGGCCCTGCTTCTTTCATGTGGCAATAATCCGTCCAACGAGAGCTCAAAATGCAAAAAATTTTGGGAGTACAATCAGTAAAATACCAAATATAAAGGGTGCAAAATAGTAGAGCGAACGGGAAAGAAAAAGATTTCTATCCTTCCAAAAATTCTTCCTGAACATTTAAGATACCTTAAATCGCTTTTGCAGGTCATGATATCGATCATAAATAACCATCGTATGATTTAAGCCATTTTTGGAGTCTTCGCCACTTTCTTCTATTTTTGGCCCTTATTTGGCATCTTTGTTCCTAAGGGGGGTAGAGAACCTCTTCGCATAAAATCTTCGGAGTAGGGCCCATATTGGTCTTGACCACTAAAAAATTGTATTTATGCTACCCTGGGGTAAGGAACCATCGTACAGATAATTGCCACATAGAAATTTATTCATGTAAAGTCCCCACATTGGAGTATCCCCAAGTCCACTTTCACATCTAATGTGTGGTCAGAAAAGAAAAATTTGTATTCTATTGAATTTGTAACCCCCAAGAGAATATTGGTTGGGAACGTAGATTTGGGATATACATCTATATGAAATAAATTGTGAAAACATGAACAAATTACAAATATGTGAAAGTAGCACAGGACCGAATATTTGTTGAATCGTCATTGAATTATACAATGATGAAAAATATGGACTTTATGGGGTCTCCAATTTACAATTTAAATGACAAATAAAATTAGTTCCCATCTTAGGGTAATGGGTGTAAAATAGTAATTATATTTGACTATTCTGAAATCAGTCTGCCCTCAATTATGAGGTGGATAAAATTATTTATTATAAAACTTATTTAAATCACGTGATTTTTTTTTTTTTAGTTTGACATGCTATGTTGTTCTGCTATATTTTCGATTTGGCCTCTATTTGTCATCCTGGATTATAAGGGGTGAAGAAAGTTTTCAATGTAGGTCGATGTTTCGCATTTTACCATATTTCAAAGGATTTGGCGGTGTGTATTTGGGGGTGAAAATCTTACACAAAAATTTCAACATATCTACAAATTTTAGAATTTTCTCCATGTAATAGTACCCCCTCAAGTCCACCTTTTGGCGGACAAACAGACCGACATGGTTAGGGGGACTTATGAGGACTCTAATGCACAATCTGAGGTGCTAATGGGTTTAAAAAATTAATTAACTTTGGCTATTCTTAAATCAATTAGCCCTCAATTATGAGGTGTACAAAGTACAGTAAATTCCAAATTACTGCTCATTTGACTAAAAATTAATCGACCAGTACGTGAACATTTATAACATTCATATCTTTAAATAATTATGCGTTGACAAATATGCATAATAGACAAAAACTACGGGCCGGCAACGCGGACCGGGCCAGCTAGTAATAAAATAAAATAAACAGACTTACCAAACGTCTACGAACCACTGGCTGGCCCTTGTACAAAATTGCAAGATTCTAGCTTCAACCGTTCCGTCTGGGCGTTGACTCTCGGTCAGCCAGTTATTTCACATCTCTTTCCAAGGACGGACAACCTTAGGTCGACAACAAATGTCCTGAAACGGATTTGGTCCAAAGACACCTAGGGTCTAAAACCTTTATTTCGATGAGGCACATTTGTATATAAAGATATATGACCAAGGGTATTAAAAGCTCTTCTCTTTGGGCACTAAGAAGTAACTAGTAATATATCCTGTACATTTCAAAGAAAAGTGAAATAACCGACAGACCTAGAATCAACACCCAGACGAAATGGCTGAAGCTTGATTTTTTTGGAAAATTTAAATTTAAAAAACTTCGGGACATTTGGAGTTGATCTAAGGTAGAATACAGTATCAGATTTGATACAAACTTGGTACATCGTAATATTATTGTCAATCTTAGATAGAGTTCTAAGATGGGCAATATTACTCAACTACTTCTGGTAAGATTTGAATAAAGTTTTGTTGGAAGAATTACAAAAAATGTAACCTTGCTTTTGCGAAAAAGCTAATGGTAAAAAAGTAAAGAAATACATACAAAATATTAACGTCTAGAAATACTTTAAATTATACGAAATGTACGAGCTTGGCTTTGGTATTGAAATATGATATCTTTTAATATCTATTTATTTGTTTACTTTAAATGAAATAATATGTTAAGTTTTTTTGTTTTTTTTTTTTTTTAAATTACTATTTTATTAATTACTATTTATACCCTACAACACTATGTGTTGGGGGTATTATAAGTTTGATTGGGCCAGAATTTATGTAACACCTCGAAATATTGGTTTCCCATATAGGAAAGTATATATGGATCTTCCTAGCTCGCCGAGCTGAGTCGATCTAGCTATGTATGTCCGTCCGTCTGTCCGTCTGTCCATGTTAATTTGTAATCACTCTACAGGTCGCAATTATGGTCCGATCTTTATGAAATTCGAAATGTAGGTGGGGTTTAAGTCAGAATAGAACCCTATTTCTTTTGGAGATGATCGCCAAATGTTTAGGGGTTAAAATGGACCAAATACTGAAAAAATATCGGATTTTGCAGTAGCTATACAGGCCGCAATTATAGATCAATAGACGCGGAAGTTAGCATGTAGCTAGAGTTTAGAGCGGGGAAGAAGCCTACCGATTTGGGTGGTCATCGGATAATATTTAGCGGGTAAAATAGACCATATCTTTTGTGTTGAAAAAATTCAAATTTTTTTCATTAAACCGCGAATATTTTAAATACCGGCGAAATCACAAAGCCATGACAAGGTTACTTCTGATCTTTACATTGATATTAACATCCAACAAATCGGATATATAGCGAAATATGTGCGATATATATGTCTAACAAAGAAGATATGCTTGAAAGATCTCTTATATGTCGAGAACGGCTGAACTGATTTCGACAGTTCTCATTAATTCAGAATGGCCTCTTGGCAGGAAAGAAAAAACGTCTAAAAAAATCTCATAAAAATATCTCTCTAATGATGAAAATATTGATTTTGTAAAATTTTCTCATATTTTTTCAGTTTTGTCATATTTTTGGCATATTTTCATTTTGAATTAAACATTTGGTAATATTTCTACAGCTAACAAAACTAAGTAGTTAGGATATCAGGATATCATATACAGATCGCATTTATGGCCCGATCCTTACGAAATTTTGCATGGGGATAAAATGAGGGTCAGAATAGAAGCCTTCTCTTTTTGGAGATGATCGCCATATATTTAGCGGTTGAAATGGACCAACAAAACTGCAAAATTGTCAGCAGGTCGTAATTCTCGCCCGATCCTCACGCACATTTGTATGGGGGTTACCGGACATTGCAAAAGCCAAGCAAGTCCATTCCGGAGACTTTTTGGAGAATTCACAAATACAGGAAAGACGCACTTCTGACTATTTCGTTACCGCTGATTTCGTTGAAGAATATAGTCAAATGTCTGTATCTCATATAGATGCGTTTCAGTCAAAAACCAATAATAAATGTTAATCTTTTGCCACTTCTGAGAGATTATAGGTCTTTGGGAAATATTGGTTCCAGATAATAGATCATAGACCATTTACTTGCAACATCTACAAATAAATTGGAAATGAGCAAATTAGTTTAAGTTGCTATTATTCGAAAATTAGAAAACGGAACCTAATGATTTTCTTTTATTATTTGTCACAATATCTTGTGGAATTCTTCCGAGTATCTCGCCTATATAAACTGAATCGTTTATTATAGTGTTGTAGGGTATCCAACGGTCGGCCCCGCTCGACTGTAGCCTTTGCTTACTTGTTTTTTTTTTTAACTTACTTGTTACTATTATTTATATTATATATTATTTCTACTTACTTGTTACTATTATGATTAAACATGGGCAAGCGACTTCTATTTATGAACAGGAATCAAAAATAACATAACCCAGATTTTAACATAAGTTGATCATGTCACAGAAACTCTTAGTATTAAGAAATTTCAAAGTTCTAGCTCCTTTCAGTCGATCAACAACAATATTTTACGATTTAGTACTTTTCGGGCCCATAAAATATGAAGTGTCTAAAAATCCCACTTTACACCAGGGTGTTCTAATCAAATAATAATTCTGTACCTTCCAGAACTTTTCGTATCCTTGAAGTGTGAGGTTCCAAAAATCCCGCCATAGCGTGCTCCTCCTCACATAAAGTAGGCGTAATGCAAAATCTTATAGTAATAAGTCCCAAGAATCCCACGAGTCATGTTCTAAAGTTAATAAAAAGTCAACAGTGGTCTCAATAACCAGCTTAAGATGTTCAACTCTAACCCTTCATCTAATACCAAATTCAGAAACATTTAGTGCACAAATCCAAAACAATCTGCAGCCTAGACACTTACTGTGACCCCAAAATTAGTACCACTTTGTACTTTTCGAGCAATTATAGCACGTATTTCCAAACCACTATGAGATCTCAGAACTAGATACCAACAGTGACATCCATATCAAATTTCAGGATTTCAGCTTTATTCCTTCATGCAATACCAAATTTAGTACTAGTTACCACTTTTCGTACAAGTATAGGAAACATTTTCAAAACTACTTTTAAATTTCAAACACAGTAATCTAAATATTAAATTTCAGAATTTTCTGGCACCATTTTAAAAGTAAGCATTAAACTAAAAAAAAAATAAAATAATAATAATAATAATAACAATAATAACAATAATAATAATAAAAATAATAATAATAATAATAATAATAATAATAATAATAATAATAATAATAATAATAATAATAATAATAATAATAATAATAATAATAATAATAATTATAATAATAATAATAATAATAATAATAATAATAATAATAATAATAATAATAATAATAATAATAATAATAATAATAATAATAATAATAATAATAATATAATAATAATAATAATAATAATAATAATAATAATAATAATAATAGTAATAATAATAATATAATAATAATAATAATAATAATAATAATAATAATAATAATAATAATAATAATAATAATAAAACGTGGACGACATGGCGCATTTACGAATTTAACCTGCCACTTCCAAAATACACATGCGTGCAAAATTTTAGCCTTCTATCTCAATTTGTTCGAAAAATAGCGTGATTACAACAGATAGACACACAGCCAGACGCACATCGCTTAACATAGAATTTTACGCTGATTCAGAATATATAATCTTTGTAGGGTCCAACAGGAATGACAAAGTTAAGTAGAAAAAGGTTCATTATAGTTTGCACCCTCACTTCTATAACAGAAGCACGTAACATGTCCTTAAGTACATTTCACGACAATGTAAACTCAAAACTTTTAAATTATGCTGGTTTTCATACAAAGCTACCTTGTCCAATCTCTTGTCGAACTTTTAGTTATCACAAACTTCTTCCACATAATTCATATAATATTTTATGCGCAATGTGGAATCAGAAGCTTTTGTAAAGCTCTTAGCTATACCAATTCAATGTTTAAATCCGTATAAAACTATTTAATCCACGTAGTTGTGGAGCTTTCCCTTTCCCAGTAGAGACATTGAAAATAAAAGCTTTTGAAATAATTTAAAACATTCCTATACCATTTAAATTAAGTTTTTAGCTCAGACAGTGACCTATATAATTTTTTGAAAATTCCTTTAGTTAACATTTTGGAAACCATAACAACCAGGCAGTCAGTCAAAATAAACAAATCTGAGGCAAACGAGTAAATAAATTTGCAAAATATTATAAATTTATTTAAACAAAAATTATTTGGAAAATTCGCAAAAGAAAATGTCATTGACGGCCAAGAATTCCTATTGGACACGTGTTGTGGGTGAAATTGAAAAGAAGTCTATGCTGAAGACCCGTAAGGAGGCAATCAAAAAATATTATTTCTCGCTGACATTGCCCAAGGCTCTGAGGAGAAGGGTTGCTAAAATTTTACCCTATGAGTTCGATGAATACGATAAGAATGTCTTTATTGAAGAATCAACAGTTGAAGCTCCAATGACGCTTGATGAGGGCGATGATGAGGAGGAGGAAGAGGAGAAAAAGGAAAAGAAAAAGGTAGATTCGAATTGAATGCATTCATTTATGATTTAATCATTTCGACGGATTTGTAGCCCGATGACTTCAATGAAAGCACTTGCTCCGAAGTTGAAAGACTCGAACATGAACATCCCAAATTTGTTTTAAATTTGGAAAAACCTTTGGAGTACAAAGGCAAGCCGAAGAAGAAACACAACTGGCCTTCAACTTTCATTTGTAAGCCACGTAAAAAACGAGTCTGCTGGGATTCGAAAATCTATGACATGGAATGCAGTATTTGGGAGAAAAGTTTAGACGAGCAAGCCGAACAACTTATGGATGCCGTAAGTAATGGCTAGCACACTCAGCAACCCTTAACTAATACCACACCCTCTCAGTCAGCTGAACGCTTTACCACTTGGATAAACTCATTGGGCAGCAATAGAGATTCGGATATTTCCAAGGAAAAGCTTAAAGCTTTATTTTCCATTGAGGGTGAACGAAAGCTTTTAGCATCGATTGTAACCGAACCAAAAGAGGTAAAAGCCATAGCCAAGACCGTGGCAGACAAATGGAATGTACCGGAGGTGAGTAAGCAAAGAAACAACCCCCAACATCCCCTAATTCCACAACATATCTTGCTATTCCCCTCTAGATGGCAATTGAGTTGAAATATGAAAACTATATCAAGAATCGTTTGAAAAATGTACCAAAGAAAATTATAACCGTGGCCTTTGGACGCACCATTCCCGTCAAAGATCGCCCCTGGCAGCCGTCTGAATTTGACGAACCCATACATACGGTTTTCCCAGATGAATTGCTGACAATGGAAAAGCTATTCAAGGGCATAACACATCTACGTTCCACCAAATTATTGGTCGATTTCTATAAAGAACAGAACGAACTTGTGCGACCCTATTATTTGGTCAAATCAGGGATGTTCCGAGAGAAAACAAAGGCGCAAACCGTCACCGAAGTTCCTTTGTACGAACGATTAAAACTAAAATATTAATAAAACCAGTAAAGAAAGTCTTAAAGTCGGGCGGGGCCGACTTTATGATACCCTACACCACTTTGCTAATTAAGTAGAGCTCCACATAACAATTAAAAGTTTTTATGGGAGAATTCAATCATACACCTTATGATTATAATTATAATTTAAAGTTCAAAGGACTAAATATGCCGAAGCATTTGTATCTTTTAAATTCGGACTTGTATTGCCCATTTGGTGCACAATTAATTTGAAATCGGATAAAGATATATATGGGAGCTATATCCAAATCTGAACCGATCTCGATAAAATTTGGCAAATATATTTCTGATCTGTTTTTGATATATTTCCCTGAATATCGTTCTTACGGAGTGCATACTACGGTTGTGGGTAACAAATATAACAAATCGGATGAATTATATATATGGAAGCTATAGCTATATCTGAACCGATCTTCACCAAATTTGACATACTAGCTTCTAGACTCAATTAGGTGGCATGTGCCGAATTCCATCCCATTTGGACAAATATTAGACGTTTGGTGCTCAATAAAAGGTAAATCGGACGAAGTTATATATGGGAGCTATATCCAAATCTGAACCGATCTCGATAAAATTTAGCAAATGTATTTCTGAGCTGTATTTGATATATTTCCCCAAATATTGTTGTTACAGAGTGCATATTACGGCTGCGAACGACAAAAATAGCAAATCGGATGAACAATATATATGGGAGCTATAGCTATATCTGAACCGATTTCGATCAAATTTGGCATACTTATTTTCAGGCCTAATTTGGTTGTATGTGCAAAATTCCATACTATTCGGGCTGATATTACACGTTTGGTGCACAATGGAAGGCAAATCGGAAGAAGATATATATGGGAGCTATATCTAAATTTTGACCGATTATCTCCAATTTCAATAGGGTTCGTCCTTGGGCCAAACAAAAGATCTTTGCAAAATTTCATCTGGATCGGGCAATAAATGCGACCTGTACTTTGTTTACAAAAATACATGGACAGACGGACAGACGGACGGACGGACAGACGGACGGACGGACGGACATGCATAAATCGACTCTGAATGTGATTCTATGCAGATAATCAAAAGGAACTATGGTTCTATCTCGTTTCCTTCTGCCTGTTACAAACAAATGCACAAAGACATAATACCCTGACCACCTTGTGGTGTAGGGTATAATGACGCAGTTGATTGGTTTAATTAAAATGTGGGACTAGTGGCTTAGAAATGACAGCAGTCTGAGGTTGGTTGCAGGTGGTTCACGTTAGAGTCAAAACTGTATGTGATAGGAAGCAAAGGTTTTATATAGAATCGTATTTTGTCTACAGGCAGCATAAGTTCGAAGGTTAAATATATGGGTTAATGTTTTCGTTTAGCCCCTATATAATTGTACTACCAATATTTGGTATTTATATGATTTTAACAACTAAAAAATTCAGAATTCGGTATTTAGAATACATTACGGGTTGTTCTCCCTATGGCGAAAAATGGCCTATATGGGTACATGTTCTTATATAGCCGCTATATTCGGTACCTCACTATATTCACAAATAATAGCTAAAAACGCCGAAAACTCAATATTTAGGAGTTATGGCCATTTTAAAGTTTTCAATAATTCATGCCCTAAAAAGTGATCACAAATAATAGCTAAAAACGCCGAAAACTCAATATTTAAGGAGTTATGGCCATTTTAAAGTTTTCAATAATTCATGCCCTAAAAAGTGATCACAAATAATAGCTAAAAACGCCGAAAACTCAATATTAAAGGAGTTATGGCCATTTTAAAGTTTTCAATAATTCATGCCCTAAAAAGTGATCACAAATAATAGCTAAAAACGCCGAAAACTCAATATTTAAGGAGTTATGGCCATTTTAAACTTTTCAATAATTCATGCCCTAAAAAGTGATCACAAATAATAGCTAAAAACGCCGAAAACTCAATATTTAAGGAGTTATGGCCATTTTAAAGTTTTCAATAATTCGTGCCCTAAAAAAGTGATCACAAATAATAGCTAAAAACGCCGAAAACTCAATATTTAAGGAGTTATGGCCATTTTAAAGTTTTCAATAATTCATGCCCTAAAAAGTGATCACAAATAATAGCTAAAAACGCCGAAAACTCAATATTTAAGGAGTTATGGCCATTTTAAAGTTTTCAATAATTCATGCCCTAAAAAGTGATCACAAATAATAGCTAAAAACGCCGAAAACTCAATATTTAAGGAGTTATGGCCATTTTAAAGTTTTCAATAATTCATGCCCTAACAAGTGATCACAAATAATAGCTAAAAACGCCGAAAACTCAATATTTAAGGAGTTATGGCCATTTTAAAGTTTTCAATAATTCACGCCCTAAAAAGTGATCACAAATAATAGCTAAAAACGCCGAAAACTCAATATTTAAGGAGTTATGGCCATTTTAAAGTTTTCAATAATTCATGCCCTAAAAAGTGATCACAAATAATAGCTAAAAACGCCGAAAACTCAGTATTTAAGGAGTTATGGCTATTTTAAAGTTTTCAATAATTCATGCCCTAAAAAGTGATCACAAATAATAGCTAAAAAACGCCGAAAACTCAATATTTAAGGAGTTATGGCCATTTTAAAGTTTTCAATAATTCATGCCCTAAAAAGTGATCAAAAATAATAGCTAAAAACGCCGAAAACTCAATATTTAAGGAGTTATGGCCATTTTAAAGTTGTCAATAATTCACGCCCTAAAAAGTGATCACAAATAATAGCTAAAAATGCCGAAAACTCAATATTTAAGGAGTTATGGCCATTTTAAAGTTTTCAATAATTCATGCCCTAAAAAGTGATCACAAATAATAGCTAAAAACGCCGAAAACTCAATATTTAAGGAGTTATGGCCATTTTAAAGTTTTCAATAATTCATGCCCTAAAAAGTGATCAAAAATAATAGCTAAAAACGCCGAAAACTCAATATTTAAGGAGTTATGGCCATTTTAAAGTTTTCAATAATTCACGCACCAAAAAGTGATCAAAAATAATAGCTAAAAACGCCGAAAACTCAATATTTAAGGAGTTATGGCCATTTTAAAGTTTTCAATAATTCATGCCCTAAAAAGTGATCACAAATAATAGCTAAAAACGCCGAAAACTCAATATTAAGGAGTTATGGCTATTTTAAAGTTTCCAATAATTCACGCCCTAAAAAGTGATCACGAATAATAGCTAAAAACGCCGAAAACTCAATATTTAAGGAGTTATGGCCATTTTAAAGTTTCCAATAATTCACACCCTAAAAAGTGATCACAAACAATAGTTAAAAACGCCGAAAACTCAATATTTAAGGAGTTATGGCCATTTTAAAGTTTTCAATAATTCATGCCTTAAAAAGTGATCACAAATAATAGCTAAAAACGCCGAAAACTCAATATTTAAGGAGTTATGGCCATTTTAAAGTTTTCAATAATTCATGCCTTAAAAAATGATCACAAATAATAGCTAAAAACGCCGAAAACTCAATATTTAAGGAGTTATGGCCATTTTAAAGTTTTCAATAATTCATGACCTAAAAAGTGATCACAAATAATAGCCAAAAACGCTGAAAACTCAATATTTAAGGAGTTATGGCCATTTTAAAGTTTTCAATAATTCATGCCCTAAAAAGTGATAAAAACGCCGAAAACTCAATATTTAAGGAGTTATGGCCATTTTAAAGTTTTCAATAATTCATGCCCTAAAAAGTGATCACAAATAATTCGTGCCCTAAAAGAGTGATCACAAATAATAGCTAAAAACGCCGAAAACTCAATATTTAAGGAGTTATGGCCATTTTAAAGTTTTCAATAATTCATGCCCTAAAAAGTGATCACAAATAATAGCTAAAAACGCCGAAAACTCAATATTTAAGGAGTTATGGCCATTTTAAAGTTTTCAATAATTCATGACCTAAAAAGTGATCACAAATAATAGCCAAAAACGCTGAAAACTCAATATTTAAGGAGTTATGGCCATTTTAAAGTTTTCAATAATTCATGCCCTAAAAAGTGATCACAAATAATAGCTAAAAACGCCGAAAACTCAATATTTAAGGAGTTATGGCCATTTTAAACTTTTCAATAATTCATGCCCTAAAAAGTGATCACAAATAATAGCTAAAAACGCCGAAAACTCAATATTTAAGGAGTTATGGCCATTTTAAACTTTTCAATAATTCATGCCCTAAAAAGTGATCACAAATAATAGCTAAAAACGCCGAAAACTCAATATTTAAGGAGTTATGGCCATTTTAAAGTTTTCAATAATTCATGCCCTAACAAGTGATCACAAATAATAGCTAAAAACGCCGAAAACTCAATATTTAAGGAGTTATGGCCATTTTAAAGTTTTCAATAATTCACGCCCTAAAAAGTGATCACAATTAATAGCTAAAAACGCCGAAAACTCAATATTTAAGGAGTTATGGCCATTTTAAAGTTTTCAATAATTCATGCCCTAAAAGTGATCACAAATAATAGCTAAAAACGCCGAAAACTCAGTATTTAAGGAGTTATGGCTATTTTAAAGTTTTCAATAATTCATGCCCTAAAAAGTGATCACAAATAATAGCTAAAAACGCCGAAAACTCAATATTTAAGGAGTTATGGCCATTTTAAAGTTTTCAATAATTCATGCCCTAAAAAGTGATCAAAAATAATAGCTAAAAACGCCGAAAACTCAATATTTAAGGAGTTATGGCCATTTTAAAGTTTTCAATAATTCACGCCCTAAAAAGTGATCACAAATAATAGCTAAAAACGCCGAAAACTCAATATTTAAGGAGTTATGGCCATTTTAAAGTTTTCAATAATTCATGCCCTAAAAAGTGATCACAAATAATAGCTAAAAACGCCGAAAACTCAATATTTAAGGAGTTATGGCCATTTTAAAGTTTTCAATAATTCATGCCCTAAAAAGTGATCAAAAATAATAGCTAAAAACGCCGAAAACTCAATATTTAAGGAGTTATGGCCATTTTAAAGTTTTCAATAATTCACGCCCTAAAAAGTGATCAAAATAATAGCTAAAAACGCCGAAAACTCAATATTTAAGGAGTTATGGCCATTTTAAAGTTTTCAATAATTCATGCCCTAAAAAGTGATCACAAATAATAGCTAAAAACGCCGAAAACTCAATATTTAAGGAGTTATGGCTATTTTAAAGTTTCCAATAATTCACGCCCTAAAAAGTGATCACGAATAATAGCTAAAAACGCCGAAAACTCAATATTTAAGGAGTTATGGCCATTTTAAAGTTTCCAATAATTCACACCCTAAAAAGTGATCACAAATAATAGTTAAAAACGCCGAAAACTCAATATTTAAGGAGTTATGGCCATTTTAAAGTTTTCAATAATTCATGCCTTAAAAAGTGATCACAAATAATAGCTAAAAACGCCGAAAACTCAATATTTAAGGAGTTATGGCCATTTTAAAGTTTTCAATAATTCATGCCTTAAAAAGTGATCACAAATAATAGCTAAAAACGCCGAAAACTCAATATTTAAGGAGTTATGGCCATTTTAAAGTTTTCAATAATTCATGACCTAAAAAGTGATCACAAATAATAGCCAAAAACGCTGAAAACTCAATATTTAAGGAGTTATGGCCATTTTAAAGTTTTCAATAATTCATGCCCTAAAAAGTGATCACAAATAATAGCTAAAAACGCCGAAAACTCAATATTTAAGGAGTTATGGCCATTTTAAAGTTTTCAATAATTCATGCCCTAAAAAGTGATCACAAATAATAGCTAAAAACGCCGAAAACTCAATATTTAAGGAGTTATGGCCATTTTAAACTTTTCAATAATTCATGCCCTAAAAAGTGATCACAAATAATAGCTAAAAACGCCGAAAACTCAATATTTAAGGAGTTATGGCCATTTTGAAGTTTTCAATAATTCATGCCCTAAAAAGTGATCACAAATAATAGCTAAAAACGCCGAAAACTCAATATTTAAGGAGTTATGGCCATTTTAAAGTTTCAATAATTCGTGCCCTAAAAAGTGATCACAAATATAGCTAAAAACGCCGAAAACTCAATATTTAAGGAGTTATGGCCATTTTAAAGTTTTCAATAATTCATGCCCTAAAAAGTGATCACAAATAATTCGTGCCCTAAAAGAGTGATCACAAATAATAGCTAAAAAACGCCGAAAACTCAATATTTAAGGAGTTATGGCCATTTTAAACTTTTCAATAATTCATGCCCTAAAAAGTGATCACAAATAATAGCTAAAAACGCCGAAAACTCAATATTTAAGGAGTTATGGCCATTTTAAAGTTTTCAATAATTCGTGCCCTAAAAAGTGATCACAAATAATAGCTAAAAACGCCGAAAACTCAATATTTAAGGAGTTATGGCCATTTTAAAGTTTTCAATAATTCATGCCCTAAAAAGTGATCACAAATAATAGCTAAAACGCTGAAAACTCAATATTTAAGGAGTTATGGCCATTTTAAAGTTTTCAATAATTCATGCCCTAAAAAGTGATCAAAATAATAGCTAAAAACGCCGAAAACTCAATATTTAAGGAGTTATGGCCATTTTAAAGTTTTCAATAATTCATGCCCTAAAAAGTGATCACAAATAATAGCTAAAAACGCCGAAAACTCAATATTTAAGGAGTTATGGCCATTTTAAAGTTTTCAATAATTCATGCCCTAAAAAGTGATCACAAATAATAGCTAAAAACGCCGAAAACTCAATATTTAAGGAGTTATGGCCATTTTAAAGTTTTCAATAATTCAGTGCCCTAAAAAAGTGATCACAAATAATAGCTAAAAACGCCGAAAACTCAATATTTAAGGAGTTATGGCCATTTTAAAGTTTTCAATAATTCATGCCCTAAAAAGTGATCACAAATAATAGCTAAAAACGCCTGAAAACTCAATATTTAAGGAGTTATGGCCATTTTAAAGTTTTCAATATTCATGCCCTAAAAAGTGATCAAAATAATAGCTAAAAACGCCGAAAACTCAATATTTAAGGAGTTATGGCCATTTTAAAGTTTTCAATAATTCATGCCCTAAAAAGTGATCACAAATAATAGCTAAAAACGCCGAAAACTCAATATTTAAGGAGTTATGGCCATTTTAAAGTTTTCAATAATTCATGCCCTAACAAGTGATCACAAATAATAGCTAAAAACGCCGAAAACTCAATATTTAAGGAGTTATGGCCATTTTAAAGTTTTCAATAATTCACTGCCCTAAAAAGTGATCACAAATAATAGCTAAAAACGCCGAAAACTCAATATTTAAGGAGTTATGGCCATTTTAAAGTTTTCAATAATTCATGCCCTAAAAAGTGATCACAAATAATAGCTAAAACGCCCGAAAACTCAATATTTAAGGAGTTATGGCCTATTTTAAAGTTTTCAATAATTCATGCCCTAAAAAGTGATCACAAATAATAGCTAAAAACGCCGAAAACTCAATATTTAAGGAGTTATGGCCATTTTAAAGTTTTCAATAATTCATGCCCTAAAAGTGATCACAAATAATAGCTAAAAACGCCGAAAACTCAGTATTTAAGGAGTTATGGCCTATTTTAAAGTTTTCAATAATTCATGCCCTAAAAAGTGATCACAAATAATAGCTAAAAACGCCGAAAACTCAATATTTAAGGAGTTATGGCCATTTTAAAGTTTTCAATAATTCATGCCCTAAAAAGTGATCAAAATAATAGCTAAAAACGCCGAAAACTCAATATTTAAGGAGTTATGGCCATTTTAAAGTTTTCAATAATTCACGCCCTAAAAAGTGATCACAAATAATAGCTAAAACGCCGAAAACTCAATATTTAAGGAGTTATGGCCATTTTAAAGTTTTCAATAATTCATGCCCTAAAAAGTGATCAAAATAATAGCTAAAAACGCCGAAAACTCAATATTTAAGGAGTTATGGCCATTTTAAAGTTTTCAATAATTCACGCCCTAAAAAGTGATCACAAATAATAGCTAAAAACGCCGAAAACTCAATATTTAAGGAGTTATGGCCATTTTAAAGTTTTCAATAATTCATGCTCTAAAAAATGATCACAAATAATAGCTAAAAACGCCGAAAACTCAATATTTAAGGAGTTATGGCCATTTTAAAGTTTCAATAATTCACGCCCTAAAAAGTGATCACGAATAATAGCTAAAAACGCCGAAAACTCAATATTTAAGGAGTTATGGCCATTTTAAAGTTTCCAATAATTCATGCCCCTAAAAAGTGATCACAAATAATAGTTAAAAACGCCGAAAACTCAATATTTAAGGAGTTATGTCCATTTTAAAGTTTTCAATAATTCATGCCTTAAAAAATGATCACAAATAATAGCTAAAAACGCCGAAAACTCAATATTTAAGGAGTTATGGCCATTTTAAAGTTTTCAATAATTCATGCCTTAAAAATGATCACAAATAATAGCTAAAAACGCCGAAAACTCAATATTTAAGGAGTTATGGCCATTTTAAAGTTTTCAATAATTCATGACCTAAAAAGTGATCACAAATAATAGCCAAAAACGCTGAAAACTCAATATTTAAGGAGTTATGGCCATTTTAAAGTTTTCAATAATTCATGCCCTAAAAAGTGATCACAAATAATAGCTAAAAACGCCGAAAACTCAATATTTAAGGAGTTATGGCCATTTTAAAGTTTTCAATAATTCATGCCCTAAAAGTGATCACAAATAATAGCTAAAAACGCCGAAAACTCAATATTTAAGGAGTTATGGCCATTTTAAACGTTTTCAATAATTCATGCCCTAAAAAGTGATCACAAATAATAGCTAAAACGCCGAAAACTCAATATTTAAGGAGTTATGGCCATTTTAAAGTTTTCAATAATTCATGCCTTAAAAAGTGATCACAAATAATAGCTAAAAACGCCGAAAACTCAATATTTAAGGAGTTATGGCCATTTTAAAGTTTTCAATAATTCATGCCCTAAAAAGTGATCACAAATAATAGCTAAAAACGCCGAAAACTCAATATTTAAGGAGTTATGGCCATTTTAAAGTTTTCAATAATTCATGCCCTAAAAAGTGATCACAAATAATAGCTAAAAACGCCGAAAACTCAATATTTAAGGAGTTATGGCCATTTTAAAGTTTTCAATAATTCATGCCCTAAAAAGTGATCACAAATAATAGCTAAAAACGCTGAAAACTCAATATTTAAGGAGTTATGGCCATTTTAAAGTTTTCAATAATTCATGCCCTAAAAAGTGATCACAAATAATAGCTAAAAACGCCGAAAACTCAATATTTGAGGAGTTATGGCCATTTTAAAGTTTTCAATAATTTATGCCCTAAAAAGTGATCACAAATAATAGCTAAAAACGCCGAAAACTCAATATTTAAGGAGTTATGGCCATTTTAAAGTTTTCAATAATTCATGCCCTAAAAAGTGATCACAAATAATAGCTAAAAACGCCGAAAACTCAATATTTAAGGAGTTATGGCCATTTTAAAGTTTTCAATAATTCACTGCCCTAAAAGTGATCATAAATAATAGCTAAAAACGCCGAAAACTCAATATTTAAGGAGTTATGGCCATTTTAAAGTTTTCAATAATTCATGCCCTAAATAGTGATCACAAATAATAGCTAAAAACGCCGAAAACTCAATATTTAAGGAGTTATGGCCATTTTAAAGTTTTCAATAATTCATGCCCTAAAAAGTGATCACAAATAATAGCTAAAAACGTCGAAAACTCAATATTTAAGGAGTTATGGCCATTTTAAACTTTCAATAATTCATGCCCTAAAAAGTGATCACAAATAATAGCTAAAAACGCCGAAAACTCAATATTTAAGGAGTTATGGCCATTTTGAAGTTTTCAATAATTCATGCCTAAAAGTGATCACAAATAATAGCTAACAACGCCGAAAACCCCATTATTAAAGAGTTATGGCCATTTTAAAGTTTTCAATAATTCATGCCCTAAAAAATGATCACAAATAATAGCTAAAAACGCCGAAAACTCAATATTTAAGGAGTTATGGCCATTTTAAAGTTTTCAGTAATTCATGCCCTAAAAAGTGATCACAAATAATAGCTAAAAACGCCGAAAACTCAATATTTAAGGAGTTATGGCCATTTTAAAGTTTTCAATAATTCATGCCCTAAAAAGTGATCACAAATAATAGCTAAAAACGCCGAAACTCAATATTTAAGGAGTTATGGCCATTTTAAAGTTTTCAATAATTCATGCCCTAAATAGTGATCACAAATAATAGCTAAAAACGCCGAAAACTCAATATTTAAGGAGTTATGGCCATTTTAAAGTTTTCAATAATTCATGCCCTAAAAAGTGATCACAAATAATAGCTAAAAACGCCGAAAACTCAATATTTAAGGAGTTATGGCCATTTTAAACTTTTCAATAATTCATGCCCTAAAAAGTGATCACAAATAATAGCTAAAAACGCCGAAAACTCAATATTTAAGGAGTTATGGCCATTTTGAAGTTTTCAATAATTCATGCCCTAAAAAGTGATCACAAATAATAGCTAACAACGCCGAAAACTCAATATTTAAGGAGTTATGGCCATTTTAAAGTTTTCAATAATTCATGCCCTAAAAAGTGATCACAAATAATAGCTAAAAACACCGAAAACTCCATATTTAAGGAGTTATGGCCATTTTAAAGTTTTCAATAATTCATGCCCTAAAAGTGATCACAAATAATAGCTAAAAACGCCGAAAACTCAATATTTAAGGAGTTATGGCCATTTTAAAGTTTTCAATAATTCATGCCCTAAAAGTGATCACAAATAATAGCTAAAAACGCCGAAAACTCAATATTTAAGGAGTTATGGCCATTTTAAAGTTTTCAATAATTCATGCCCTAAAAAGTGATCACAAATAATAGCTAAAAACGCCTAAAACTCAATATTAAGGAGTTATGGCCATTTTAAAGTTTTCAATAATTCATGCCCTAAAAAGTGATCACAAATAATAGCTAAAACGCCGAAAACTCAATATTTAAGGAGTTATGGCCATTTTAAAGTTTTCAATAATTCACTGCCCTAAAAAGTGATCACAAATAATAGCTAAAAACGCCGAAAACTCAATATTTAAGGAGTTATGGCCATTTTAAAGTTTTCAATAATTCATGCCCTAAAAGTGATCACAAATAATAGCTAAAAACGCCGAAACTCAATATTTAAGGAGTTATGGCCATTTAAAGTTTCAATAATCATGCCCTAAAAAGTGATCACGAATAATAGCTAAAAACGCCGAAAACTCAATATTTAAGGAGTTATGGCCATTTTAAAGTTTTCAATAATTCATGCCCTTAAAAAGTGATCACAAATATAGCTAAAAACGCCGAAAACTCAATATTTAAGGAGTTATGGCCATTTTAAAGTTTTCAATAATTCATGCCCTTAAAAAGTGATCACAAATAATAGCTAAAACGCCGAAAACTCAATATTTAAGGAGTTATGGCCATTTTAAGTTTCAATAATTCATGCCTTAAAAAGTGATCAACAATAATAGCTAAAACGCCCGAAACCTCAATATTTAAGGAGTTAGGCCATTTTAAGTTTTCCATCATTCATGCCTAAAAGTGATCACAAAGAATAGCTAAAAACGCCGAAAACCTCAATATTTAAGGAGTTACTGGCCATTTTAAGTTTTCAATAATTCATGCCTTAAAAAGTGATCACAAATAATAGCTAAAAACGCCGAAAACTCAATATTAAGGAGTTATGGCCATTTTAAAGTTTTCAATAATTCATGCCCTAAAAAGTGATCACAATAATAGCTAAAACGCCGAAAACTCAATATTTAAGGAGTTATGGCATTTTAAAGTTTTCAATAATCATGCCTAAAAGTGATCACAAATAATAGCTAAAAACGCCGAAAACTCAATATTTAAGGAGTTATGGCCATTTTAAAGTTTTCAATAATTCATGCCCTAAAAAAGTGATCACAAATAATAGCTAAAAACGCCGAAAACTCAATATTTAAGGAGTTATGGCCATTTTAAAGTTTTCAATAATTCATGCCCTAAAAAGTGATCACAAATAATAGCTAAAAAAACGCCGAAAACTCAATATTTAAGGAGTTATGGCCATTTTAAAGTTTTCAATAATTCATGCCCTAAAAAGTGATCACAAATAATAGCTAAAACGCCGAAAACTCAATATTTAAGGAGTTATGGCCATTTTAAAGTTTTCAATAATTCATGCCCTAAAAAGTGATCACAATAATAGCTAAAAACGCCGAAAACTCAATATTTAAGGAGTTATGGCCATTTTAAAGTTTTCAATAATTCATGCCCTAAAAGTGATCACAAATAATAGCTAAAAACGCCGAAAACTCAATATTTAAGGAGTTATGGCCATTTTAAAGTTTTCAATAATTCATGCCCTAAAAAGTGATCACAAATAATAGCTAAAACGCCGAAACTCAATATTTAAGGAGTTATGGCCATTTTAAAGTTTTTCAATAATTCATGCCCTAAAAAGTGATCACAAATAATAGCTAAAAACGCCGAAAACTCAATATTTAAGGAGTTATGGCCATTTTAAAGTTTTCAATAATTCATGCCCTAAAAAGTGATCACAAATAATAGCTAAAAACGCCGAAAACTCAATATTTAAGGAGTTATGGCCATTTTAAAGTTTTCAATAATTCATGCCCTAAAAGTGATCACAAATAATAGCTAAAAACGCCGAAAACTCAATATTTAAGGAGTTATGGCCATTTTAAAGTTTTTCAATAATTCATGCCCTAAAAGTGATCACAAATAATAGCTAAAAACGCCGAAAACTCAATATTTAAGGAGTTATGGCCATTTTAAAGTTTTCAATAATTCATGCCCTAAAAGTGATCACAAATAATAGCTAAAAACGCCGAAAACTCAATATTTAAGGAGTTATGGCCATTTTAAGTTTTCAATAATTCATGCCCTAAAAAGTGATCACAAATAATAGCTAAAAAACGCCGAAAACTCAATATTAAGGAGTTATGGCCATTTTAAAGTTTTCAATAATTCATGCCCTAAAAAGTGATCACAAATAATAGCTAAAAACGCCGAAAACTCAATATTAAGGAGTTATGGCCATTTTAAAGTTTTCAATAATTCATGCCCTAAAAGTGATCACAAATAATAGCTAAAAACGCCGAAAACTCAATATTTAAGGAGTTATGGCCATTTTAAAGTTTTCAATAATTCATGCCTTAAAAAGTGATCACAAATAATAGCTAAAAACGCCGAAAACTCAATATTTAAGGAGTTATGGCCATTTTAAAGTTTTCAATAATTCATGCCCTTAAAAAGTGATCACAAATAATAGCTAAAAACGCCGAAAACTCAATATTTAAGGAGTTATGGCCATTTTAAAGTTTTCATAATTCATGCCCTAAAAAGTGATCACAAATAATAGCTAAAAACGCCGAAAACTCAATATTAAGGAGTTATGGCCATTTTAAAGTTTTTCAATAATTCATGCCTTAAAAAGTGATCACAAATAATAGCTAAAAACGCCGGAAAACTCAATATTAAGGAGTTATGGCCATTTTAAAGTTTTCAATAATTCATGCCCTAAAAAGTGATCACAAATAATAGCTAAAAACGCCGAAAACTCAATATTTAAGGAGTTATGGCCATTTTAAAGTTTCAATAATTCATGCCCTAAAAAGTGATCACAAATAATAGCTAAAAACGCCGAAAACTCAATATTTAAGGAGTTATGGCCATTTTAAAGTTTTCAATAATTCATGCCCTAAAAAGTGATCACAAATAATAGCTAAAAACGCCGAAAACTCAATATTTAAGGAGTTATGGCCATTTTAAAGTTTTCAATAATTCATGCCCTAAAAAGTGATCACAAATAATAGCTAAAAACGCCGAAAACTCAATATTAAGGAGTTATGGCCATTTTAAAGTTTTCAATAATTCATGCCCTAAAAAGTGATCACAAATAATAGCTAAAAACGCCGAAAACTCAATATTTAAGGAGTTATGGCCATTTTAAAGTTTTCAATAATTCATGCCCTTAAAAGTGATCACAAATAATAGCTAAAAACGCCGAAAACTCAATATTTAAGGAGTTATGGCCATTTTAAAGTTTTCAATAATTCATGCCCTTAAAAAGTGATCACAAATAATAGCTAAAACGCCGGAAAACTCATATTTAAGGAGTTATGGCCATTTTTAAAGTTTTCAATAATTCATGCCTTAAAAAGTGATCACAAATAATAGCTAAAAACGCCGAAAACTCAATATTTAAGGAGTTATGGCCATTTTTAAAGTTTTCAATAATTCATGCCCTAAAAAGTGATCACAAATAATAGCTAAAAACGCCGAAAACTCAATATTTAAGGAGTTATGGCCATTTTAAGTTTTCAATAATTCATGCCTTAAAAAGTGATCACAAATAATAGCTAAAAACGCCGAAAACTCAATATTTAAGGAGTTATGGCCATTTTAAAGTTTCAATAATTCATGCCTTAAAAGTGATCACAAATAATAGCTAAAACGCCGAAAACTCAATATTTAAGGAGTTATGGCCATTTTTAAAGTTTTCAATAATTCATGCCTAAAAAGTGATCACAAATAATAGCTAAAAACGCCGAAAACTCAATATTTAAGGAGTTATGGCCATTTTAAAGTTTTCAATAATTCATGCCTTAAAAAGTGATCACAAATAATAGCTAAAAACGCCGAAAACTCAATATTTAAGGAGTTATGGCCATTTTAAAGTTTTCAATAATTCATGCCTTAAAAAGTGATCACAAATAATAGCTAAAAACGCCGGAAAACTTCAATATTAAGGGAGTTCTGGCCATTTTAAAGTTTTCAATTATTCATGCCCTAAAAAGTGATCACAAATAATAGCTAAAAACGCCGAAACTCAATATTTAAGGAGTTATGGCCATTTTTAAGTTTTCAATAATTCATGCCTTAAAAAGTGATCACAAATAATAGCTAAAAACGCCGAAAACTCAATATTTAAGGAGTTATGGCCATTTTAAAGTTTTCAATAATTTCATGCCTTAAAAAGTGATCACAATAATAGCTAAAAACGCCGAAAACTCAATATTTAGGAGTTATGGCCATTTTAAAGTTTTCAATATTCATGCCTAAAAAGTGATCACAAATAATTAGCTAAAAACGCCGAAGACTCAATATTTAAGGAGTTATGGCCATTTTAAAGTTTTCAATAATTCATGCCCTTAAAAAGTGATCACAATAATAGCTAAAAACGCCGAAAACTCAATATTTAGGAGTTATGGCCATTTTAAAGTTTTCAATAATTCATGCTTAAAAAGTGATCACAAATAATAGCTAAAAACGAAAACTCAATATTTAAGGAGTTATGGCCATTTTAAAGTTTTCAATAATTCATGCCTTAAAAAGTGATCACAAATAATAGCTAAAAACGCCGAAGACTCAATATTTAAGGAGTTATGGCCATTTTAAAGTTTTCAATAATTCATGCCTTAAAAGTGATCACAAATAATAGCTAAAAACGCCGGAAAACTCAATATTTAAGGAGTTATGGCCATTTTAAAGTTTTCAATAATTCATGCCTTAAAAAGTGATCACAAATAATAGCTAAAAACGCCGAAAACTCAATATTTAAGGAGTTATGGCCATTTTAAAGTTTTCAATAATTCATGCCTTAAAAAGTGATCACAAATAATAGCTAAAAACGCCGAAAACTCAATATTTAAGGAGTTATGGCCATTTTAAAGTTTTCAATAATTCATGCCTTAAAAAGTGATCACAAATAATAGCTAAAAACGCCGAAAACTCAATATTTAATTCATGCCTTAAAAAGTGATCACAAATAATAGCTAAAAACGCCGAAAACTCAATATTTAAGGAGTTATGGCCATTTTAAAGTTTTCAATAATTCATGCCTTAAAAGTGATCACAAATAATAGCTAAAAACGCCGAAGACTCAATATTTAAGGAGTTATGGCCATTTTAAAGTTTTCAATAATTCATGTCTTAAAAAGTGATCACAAATAATAGCTAAAAACGCCGAAAACTCAATATTTAAGGAGTTATGGCCATTTTAAATTATTGAAAATTCATGCCCTAAAAAGTGATCACAAATAATAGATAAAAAGGCAGAAAACTCAATATTTAAGGAGTTATGACTATTTTAAAGTTTTCAACAATTCATGCCTTAAAAAGTGATCACAAATAATAGTTAAAAACGGCGAAAACTCGAGAAATTATTACATAAGGATATATGTATATAAGCACTAGTTACTCAAAAAGTCCCAACACCAACGGGTTACATTAAAATCTGTCTTTTGACTCATATTTTCCAGGCTTCCAAAATCCTAGCCTTATTAACACCCATTTAATTCTAAAATGAAATAAAAGAATGCAACAATCTCCTCTCCTTTCTTCCCCTACTGGTGTGTATTTTTCCTTTTTTGAAACATTTCCCGACTAATTTATACCTCATATAAATTAAATGTTGAAAAAAATATTGAAAAATTAAATTAATGATATTGTTTAAACTAATTGTGGAGTGAAATCAATTTACAAGCACTATTAACAAACACCAGCAGCAGAGTAGCAACAAGCCTTCGAATGCATTTGCAGCAGAAATCATACAAATGTGAAAGTTGTTAACAGGCAGCGATGATGAGGATGATGATGACGGCGATGATGGACTGCCAGCCTGCCTGATGCGGTTGATAACTTAATTTAGGCCAGCAATTGGGAAAGAGAAACAAGTTTTTATAGAATTCCTGCTTTGCGAGTGAATGCATTATGGAATCAGTCATAGAATCCGTAACAAACACAGGGAGAGCGGTAGCGCTTAGTACGAACATTGCTGCTGTAGCAGCAGTAACATCAAACAGGAATATAATTCACTTAACAGTGCCATCGCTGCTGACAAAAAGACGCCAAGGGAATGCAAAACGAAATGCAATTTTCACAAGTTTTCATTGAATGTGGTCTTCTCTAATAGGCTGGACTATTAATGATGATGAATGTGTGTGTGAGTCCTTATGGGTTGGTATGTTCGTACATTCCGGCAAACAAATGTGTATGTAAATGTTTCCATCCACCTAGCAAGTGGTATTAGGCTGTATGTTTGTGTTCGAGCGTGTTCAGGATGTTATAGACTCTCCTAATGTAGTTCATAAATGCAATTATGACGAGATATTGAACTATCCTTATTATCCTGTTGTTGCCGTTGCATATTTACAGTGTGCAAATTAATCTAATAAATAAACACAATAGACATGATCGACAAACCGATAGACAAACATGCTGGCATGCAGTTTGGCTGGTCGGCCGGCTGGCTGGCAAGTAGACAGACAAACAAACACATTGCAGTTTAAGTCTATTACATCTGTTGAAACGTGAAAAACGTGTTGTATGCGAATGTGGCAATGTGTTCGTATGTATGTTTGTGTGTGTTGTGATATCAACGTTTTGTTGTTGTTCTCATTTTATGTGACTTCCTTTGATTGCACTTTATTCTCCGTTTATGGCTGTGGTCATATTAATGTATAAATTTAAAATTGTATTATCGACAACATAACAAAACGCTTAAATGCAATTTCCAGTCAGCATAAAAGCTCTAATGGTACAGCTATAAAGGATATATATGAGTTATTTCATGGTTTCGTTTTTTTTTTTTTTTTTTTCAAAATCAAGCAATATATTAAGATTGCATAAAAAGTACATTTTATGGCCTCCAACCCTAGTCCCACTTCGTAGTTCACCTATCTCGCCAAGCTTAGACGATATACCTAAATCTATCCGTCCATCCGTCTGAAAATTTTAACTTACAATTAAGCTAGAGGTCGAAATTACGACCTGACTCTCACGAACCATCCCCATTGGAGTAATTTCTGGGGTCAAATAAAAGTCATCTGTTATTGAAGATGATCCCAACAATTTTAGGGGACAAAATAAAAAAAAAAAAACAAAACAAGTTAAAAAGCAATAAGTTCGGCCGGACCGAACTTTGAATAAATTTTCAAACAATAAAATCCTTAAAAAATCTCTTACAATTTTAAAACCAGTAAAGAAAGTCTTAAAGTCGGGTGGGGTCGACTTTATAATACCCTACACCACTTTGCTAATTTAGTAGAGCTCCACATAACAATTAAAAGTTTTTTTCTGGGAGAATTTAAACATACAAGCTATGATTATAATTATAATTTAAAGTTCAAAAGACTAAATATGCCGATGCTTTTGTATATTTTAAATTCGGACTTGTATTGCCCATTTGGTGCACAAAAAAATTAAATGGGATAAAAATATATATGGGAGCTATATCCAAATCTGAACCGATCTCGAAAAAATTGGGAAAGATACTTCTGAGCTGTATTTGATATATTTCCCTGAATATCGTTGTTACGGAATGTATATTACGGCTGTGGGTGACAAATACAACAAATCGGATGAACAATATATATGAAAGCTATAGCTATATCTGAACCGATCTTCACCAAATGTGGCATACTAGCTTCTAGACTCAATTCGGTCGTAAGTGCCAAATTCCACCCCATTTACACAAATATTAGACGTTTGGTGCACAATAAAAAGTAAATCGGACGAAGTTATATATGGCAGCTATATCCAAATCTGAACCGATCTCAATAAAATTTGGCATACTTATTTTAAGGCCCAATTTGGTTGTATGTGCAAAATTTCATACTATTCGGGATGATACTACACGTTTGGTGCAAAATAAAAAGCAAATCGGACGAATATATATATGGGAGCTATATCTAAATTTTCACCGATTATCTCCAATTTCAATAGGGTTCGTCCTTGGGCCAAACAAATGATCTGTGCAAAATTTCATCTGGATCGGGCAATAAATGCGAAATTTACTTTGTTTGCAAAAATATATGGACAGACAGACGAACGGACGGAAAGTCGGACGGCCGGACATGCATAAATCGACTCAGAATGTGATTCTATGCAGATCATCAAAAGGAACTATGGGTCTATCTCGTTTCCTTTTGCCTGTTACAAACAAATGCACAAAGACATAATACCCTGACCACCTTGTGGTGTAGGGTATAAATAGTGAAGATAGTAGTTATAATGTGGTGTATACGACGTGGACCTACATAGGCATTGTTTGTCATAAGCCATCACCATATTCAAATTCGAAACTTGAAATAAACGATCAATAATGTAGCTAAAATCATCAAAATATCGTATATAGGGAGGTACCGTTATATCGGAGCTGTGCGAAGACCTGGACCTGCATAGACAATTTTCTGTCACAGGCTGTAGCATCCATTACGAACTTCAAATACGACATCTCAAACAATTTCGGTGAGTATTGTACCTAAAATCGTCAAAATACGGAATATGGGGCCTATACGAAGACCTATACCTGCATAGACAATTTTCTGTCACAGACTGTAGTTCCCATTACGAACTCTAAATATGTAGTTTGAAACAATTCCGGTAAATAATGACGCTAATATCTTAAAATACCGAATATTGGGAGGTATCGTTATATGGGGGCTATACGAAGACGTGGACTTGCACAGACAATTTTCTGTCATAGGCTGTAGTATTTATTTCGAACTTCAAATACTAAATTTGAAATAGTTCCGGTAAATAATGTCGCTAAAATCATCAATATACGGAATATCGGGGGGAACCGTTATATGGGGGATATACGAAGACGTGGACCTACATAGCCCATTTTCTGTTTTAGGCTGAAGTATCCATTACAAACTACGAATACTAATTTTGATACAATTCCGGTAAATAATGTCGCTAAAATCAGTAAAATACCGAACATCAGGGGGTACCGTTATATGGAGGCTATACGAAGGATATAACAAACACATTCAAACACAGTTTCAATCGATCTCCTGATCAAAATTATAGATCAATCGCAAATCTATATGTTAAGAGAGTTTTAAGACAAAGTAGAAGTTCGCCATTTTGGTTGGTCATCGGATAATATCTAGTCAGATAATATCTAGTCAAATATCACAAATTGTCAATTCGTAATGATACAAAACATTGTATTGTCCCGTGGCTCCGGTCAAGAACCAAGATAAATGGTTTGCACGGTTACAAGAAATTATTAAAGAAGCAAATGTGTCACAAAACGCATGAAAATGTCATTACGCCACTACTTGAAAAAAGAGAGTTGATTGTGATTTTTCTGCTGAATCCAATTACGGTGATGTACCTAATTCTTTAAATTTTTTTAAAGACAGGGTTTTTACAATATTTGGGATATATTCTAAGAGATTATTTGAAAGAAGGGGTTAATAATCACAATATCTTCATAATTTTTTTAAGAAATGACAGGCTGATATTGCTGAATTGACTTAAAATTTCTTGCTAATCCAAAATATATATTTGTTGGGTCTAACATATTTAGGGGAGTCGCAAACGGAATGACGAAGTAAATATACCCTCGAGGAGTATAACAGATATAAGAAGCACTTTTGTAATGTGATTTGGTGCGGAAACTTTTTTCGACCTGAAAGCGCTTTCTCGTTATAAGGACAACATTTCCCACATAATACTGGATACATTTTTTAGAAAAAAAAAATAATAAACTATTTACATGATTTTAATATACCCAAGGCTTTAATACACCCTCCAGAATATTTCCGCTATAATATTCAGCATGTATTCTGATGTCACAATCGATTAATACGAGCGAAGAGCGACCACCGAAGGTGCACATTTTCAGCTGACATCTTAACTTCATTTTGTTTGTTTACAAACAGCTGGACAGCGAATGTTTTTCATCGGAGAAAACCAAATTCCGCAGTTCACCACTTTCGGCCAAGCGAAGCAACTCTTTAGCTCCTTTGAGTCTACTTTCTTTCTGTTGCGGTAAAAGTTCTTGCATTTTTTGGAATTTCATTTTTCAATATTTGCCGAATGGAATATTGCAATATGATCAACTCACGAGCCATTTTTCGGCCACTGCGACGCAGGTTTCGATCTTGTTTGTTTTTTACTTTTCGAACCATTTCTGCTGATGTTGCTGTTTTCTTCCGCCCACATTCCTGTAGTCGGGCTACGATACCAGTATCACAGTAACGAGCGATGGTACGAGACACAAAAGATTTATTCACATTTAAATGCTAACTATAGCCACTTGTGGTTTTCCAGCCAAATATAAAGAAATCACACTATCACGCTTGAATTCCATCACGAATAACTTTTTTTCTTGGGAATTCTCACCAAAATGCTTTTGTACGCTTGTAAATAATATAATGAGCTGTCACTGGAATAATTATAACAACGGTCGGGCGAGTGGCTTAAAAATGAAAGCAGTCTAAATTTGGTTGCATTTTTTTTTCATCTCTCCCTGTATTTGCCTACAATTTTCCAGCCAGTGTTTAAGTCATAGAGAGCGTTAGCGTTAATCATAAAATAAAAGAAACCAGGATGAAGAAAAGAGACATTTACACATGCATTGTAAAAAAAAAGAACTACAAATGTCATGTGTCTATCATCTGACTATTTCTTTTTGGCGTAGCTTGTAATGCTCTACAGTCTTCGTAGTATATTTAGCGTCCGTTGACTGTCTATCATACGAGCTCTTGACAAAGACATGGTTAATAATAAGTTCTTATATTTGCAACATATACAAATGTTGTATATAGAAAGAAGAATCAAAAAGCATTTTTTATACCCTCCACCATGCTATGGAGGGTATATTAATTTTGTCATTCCGTTTGTAACATCTCGAAATTCTCATGTCAGACCCAATAAAATTTTGCACACATATTTATCTTGCCAGTAGGCGGGTTAAGTTCGTAAATGGGTCATGTAGGTCTACGTTTTCATATATCCTACATATAACGGTACCTCCCAATATTTGGTATTTCAATGATTTTAGCCATATTATTCACCGGAATTATTTCAAATTTGGTATTTGAAGTTCGAAATGGATACTACAGCCTAAGACAGAAAATTGTCTGTGCAGGTCCAAGTCTTCGTATAGGCCCAATATATTAGTACCTCCCTATATTTTAGGTACAATACTCACCGAAATTGTTTGAGATGTCGTATTTGAAGTTAGTTATGGATGTTGCAGTCTGTTACAGAAAATTGTCTATGCAGGTCCAGATCCTCGTATAGCTCCGATATAACGGTACCTCCCTATATACGATATTTTGATGATTTTAATGTAGCCAAAATTCACCGTTTCTTTCAAGTTTCGAATTTGAATATGGTAATAGGCTATGACAAACAATAGGCTATGACAATGGTTCACGTCGTAGAGACCCCAATATACCCGCTATATTCGGTATTTTTAATATTTTAACAGAATTTTTAACGGATTTAATTTTTTGATTTCCAAATGCGTTCCACATGGTGGAGGGTATTCAAAGTTCGGCCCGTCCAAACTTACTGCTTTGAAACTTATTGTACCCCCCCTCTCTCTTTCTCTAAAGGCCTTTTCACAAAAACTAATGAAATATAAAACAAGTAAAAAAGTAGTAAGTTCGGCCGGGCCGAACTTTGAATACCCTCCACCATTTGGAACGAATTAGAAAATTTTCAAAAAAATAAAATCCATTAAATATTCTTTAAAAATGTTTAAAATATCTAATATAGTAAGGTGACGATATATGGGGGCATATACGATATTTTGGACCTATAAAGACAATTCTCTCTCAGGGGTAAAGTACTCACAAGGAACTACTTGTGTGGATTTTAAGACAATTCCATTGAAAAGTGTGGCTAACATCATCAAAATACCGAATATCGGGGGTACCGTTATATGGGGGCTATACGATCTCGTGGACCAATATAGATAATTCTCTGCCGAGGTATAAAGTACCCACAAGGAACTCCTTGTGTGGATTCTCAGACAATTCCGTTGAAAAATGCGGGTAAAATCATCAAAATACCAAATATCGGGGGGTACCGTTATATGGGGGATATACGATATCGTGGACCTGTATAGACAATTCTCTCTCAGGGGGTAAAGTACCCACATGGAACTACTTGTGTGGATTTTCAGACAATTCCATTGAAAAATGTTGATAACATCATCAAAATACCGAATATCGGGGGTACCGTTATATCGATATCGAGGACCGATATAGCCCATCTTCGAACTTGACCTGCCTGCAGACAAAAGAGAGATCTGTGCAAAATTTTAGCTCCCTATCTTAATTCGTTTAGACTGTAGCGTGATTACAACAGACGGACGGACAGGGCTAAATCGTCTTAGAATTTTACGCTGATCAAGAATATATATACTTTGTTGGGTCTAAAATGATTATTTCGATGAGTTACAAACGGAATGACGAACATAATATACCCTCCATACTTTTTTTTGGTGGAGGGTATAAAGAAGTACATTTCTGAATTAGTGAAAATTTCATATTTCGTAATACTTGTATTAGATCTAGGGCTGGTATAGACACATAATGAGAACATTAGATTCAATTCAATCTTGAGCCAAATATCAGTAGGTCTTCCTATAGGAAACCCGAAGGTCTTCTTATAGAAAACCCGAGGGTCTCATTAAAGAAGGTGCTCTTACAGAAAACTCAAAAGTATTTTTAAAAAAATGTGTTCTTATAGACAAACAGAAGATCTTCCGGAAGCCTAGGAGGGCTTCATGAAGAAGTCTAGAAAGTCTTCTCATATAATACCAAAATGTCTTCCATAAAAGGTCATAATGTCTTTCCACAGAAGGCCAGAAGATCTTCTCATAGAAGGCTAGCAGGTTCTCTCATGGAAGCCCAACAGATCTTCCTATAGAAGTTCAGAAGATCTTCTCATAGGAAGGTCTTCTCATAGAAGACCAGAAGGTCTTCTAATAGAATAACAGAAGATCTTCTAATATAATACCAGAAGGTCTTCTAATATTATACCAGAATGTCTTCTCTAGAATACCATAAGGTATTCTCATAGAAGGCCAGAAGGTCTTCTTATAGAAGGCCAGAAGGTCTTCTCCTAGAAGGCCAGAAGGTCATCTCGTAGAAGGCCACGAGCTCTTCTCGAAGTAGACCAGAAGGTCTTCTCACAATCGACCAGAACGTCTTCTCATAATCGACCAGAACTTCTTCTCATAGAAGGCCTGAAGGTCTTCTTATAGAAGACCAGAAGGTGTTCTCATAATCGACAAGAACATCTTATCATGGAAGGCCTGAATGTCTTCTCATAGAAGACCAGAAGTAGGTCTTCTCATGGAAGAGCAGAAAGTGGCATTCTGGTAGAAGACCAGAAGGCCTTCTCACAGAAAAATAAAATTGGAAATGCTCCCAAAAAATTACATTTTATTGGATATTGTCATTCTCTCAAACTACTGTTTCTTAATGGTCACAGCAAGTTGCATTGTCTTCACTCTTTATTAACGCTGTCACTCTTAACAAATGTCATTCTTACATCAGCGGGAGTGTAAGCTCTAAATATGTTATCATCAAATGTGATGCGATGTGAAGGCGATGACAACATTCATGGGGCGTTTAAAAGCTTACAAAACCAATGCACGGTACGGCATAACATGTGCGAATTGATTGTAATGTTATTATCCAGGGTGGGCACAATACACACACACACACTCATATTCAAGGTAAATTTGTAGTTGTAATGGTCTCTCAATATGGAAGTGTTACTCTTACAAATGTTGCACAATACAAAAGTCATTGTTCTTAAATCAAATAATTTCAGATAGCACGGCATGGCATACGAAACTATTACACACACACGCATACCAATTACCTGATTCATTTCATTCCAAATAGTAGTGAACACAGCTCATTAACACCACGTCACATATACATATGCATGTGCCAACGAATATCAAACACATGGCTTGGTATTGGTTTAGGTCATAAGTTAAATGTGTTACAGGGAATTTCTTACGTGATTAGCTATTAATTAATTATGTTTCGTATAATTTTGCACACGTACACATGCACAAAGGCAGACACCACTGGACGTCTTGCATTTAAGCATTTAGGCACACACACATCAGCATTTCCTCTAATACATGTCCATGCGAAAAGGGCATTTACACACGTTCATGTTCTTCTCCAGAGAATTGGCCAAATTTTAATTGAATGAATTGGCAGTATTTTGCTTAGCTTCTTATATTGAAGCATGCATTTTAATCTTTATAATAGGTTTAGGAAATTCAGCAATTTAAGAAGATTTGATGATTTTATTCATGGAGCGCAAGGACAAGAGAAGTCATGATGTTATGTAATCGATTGGATGAATGTCTCCTATAGTTTTGGGTATATAGAGCATTAATAATTTGCTGTGAATACATTTTTAACTACTTAGAAATCATTCGAAATAACAAAGTTCTTTATCTAATTGTAGATTATTAGATTAAATCTGATAAGCTGATCATTAGGTCTTCCTTTGGAAATTTATGGGAGATATATTTAAATTTTGGCCGATTTTCTCTAATTTCTACATGGTTAGTAATTGGGCTAAACAACTGATTTGTGCAAAATTACATCAAAAGGAACTTTGGGTCTATCTCGCTTCATTCTCCATGTTACAAAAAATGCATAAAAGCATAATACCCAGTGGCGTAGGTTATATTTACCAACGTGTGGTGTAGGGTATAACAATAATTCACATAAAATATGAAGCATTTTTAAACAAGTAAAAACGCGTCAAGATTGGCCGGGACGAGCTTTTAATAGCCTCCACCCTTTAAAATAAAAGAATCGGAATGGAATATTGAGTCCACTTCAATTTTTGCTAGCGAAATCGGATGGTAAAGGTGTAAAAAATACCGTGAAGTCGATTGTACCGAATCCCTGCTATAGCGGTTGTTATCTATTGCGAGTTCCAAATTTCATATTAAAAAAAATGTTAAAAATGTGGATAACATCACAAAGATATTAAATATTCGGAGCTATATTCTGCCACGGAAGATAAAGTCCATTACAAACCCTACCGAATATTAAAGGATTCCCCTGACAAAATATGGCTTAAATTATCAGAATACTGAATATTGGAAAATACCAAAATATGGGGTCTATTAGAAAACTTGAACCAATATAGACAATGTTCTCCCAAAGGAGGAGCAACCCACAAAAACGTGATCTAAATCGTCAGAATACCGAAAATGGGGAGGTGCAGTTATATGGAGGGCTAATAAAAAATGTGAACCCACATTGACAATGTTCTAGAGGTGGAATCTGTTAAAAACTCCAAGGACCGAATTCAAAACAATTCTGTTAGAAATGTGGTCTAAATTGTCAAAATACCGAATATCGGGAAGTACTATAATATCGAGGCTATAAGAAAAACGCGGACCGGGATGATCCATTTACAAGCTTAGTCTGCTGACAAAAAACATATATGTGCAAGAATTTAGCCTTCTTGCAATTTAGCCTATCAGACATACGGACAGACAGAGAGGCACACAGACAGATGGACTAAATCTAGTTTTTTGCTGATTAAGATTATAAACGGACAGGGCTAATCGTCTTAGAATTTTACGCTGATCAAGAATATATATACTTTGTTGGGTCTAAAATGATTATTTCGATGAGTTACAAACGGAATGACGAACTTAATATACCCTCCATACCTTTTTTGGTGGAGGGTATAAAAAGTATCGGTCGGTTTTGCCGACAGATGTATACCCACAGCCAATGTTCGATTATTTAAATATATCTTGATTTCCGTTATGATTATTCAAATATTTAACCCCTTATGCAGTTGGATTCGAAGGAATCGTTCAATATTGGCCATTTCGTATCGAACCTAAATAAATATGATATAAATATTGCGACGTGCTAGGTTCGGACTGTGTTGTGTTAATAGAAATTTTGGGATGTACCAAGTCTTGAATAGAATCGGATGTCAATTTCGCTTTTATGAGTTTCATGGATATTTAAAATTTTGAGCCTTTGTGGGGGAGGCACCAGAAGGAGTGGACCGATATATCCCATATTCACAAGGGATCTTTTGTTAGTGGAAATAATGAGATGTGTGAAATATAAAGAGAACCTGATGCTTGTTTCGGATTTTATAAACGTTTTAGTTATTCAAAACATTGACCCTTTGTGGTGGAGGTAGCAGGAGGAATGGTCCGATATATTCCATCTTAAAACCAGACCTTGCGTTAATATAAATATTGGGATGTTTGAAATTTGAAGACAATCGGACTCTTACATCACATTTTATGAGAGTTGTAATTATTAAAAATTTGGACCCTTTGTGAAGGAGGTACCGGATGGAGGGGACCGGTATTGTCTATTTTCAAACCTGACCCAGCACCGACGCAAATATTAGGATTTGCAAAGTTTGAGCAAAATCGGATTATCGTTTCTCTTTCTGTGCAGAACATATATTTTTTTGCAAATTTCGACCATTTGTGGGGAAGGTACTAGAAAGAGTGGACCAATATATTCCATCATAACACCAGACCTTGCGTTAATATAAATATTGGGTTGTTTGAAATTTGAAGACAATCGGACTCTTACATCACATTTTATGAGAGCTGTAATTATTCAAAATTTCGACCATTTGTGGTGGTGAAACTTGATGGAGTGGACCGATATTGTCCATTTTCGCACCTTACCTAGCACTGACGGAAATATTAGGATTTGCAAAGTTGGAGCAAAATTGGATTATCGTTTCTCTTTCTGTGCAAAAAATATTTTTTTGAAGGAGTGGACCGATATTGTCCATCTCCGAACTCGATCTAAGTTTGACAAAAATATTACGATGTACCAAGTTTGGACCAAATCGGATGCTCCATTCGAGAGTTATCGTGCGCACCAGCCAGACAGACAGACGGACGGACATCGCTAGATCGACTCCAAATGTTCTGAAACAGATTTGGTCCAAAGAGACCTAGGGTTTATAACCGTTATTTCGACTAGCCACGTTTTGACCGTATCAAATGATACCCTCTGTAGCCATTATGACTGACAGTATAAAAATTAATTAATGATCAGAACTATCATAATATTTGAAATGATTTCCATAAACCTTGGTCCACTCTATTGGAACATCTCCTACATCATAGATGCCCAATGTAATAGTATTGGTGAGAGCGACGAAATAACACTGGAAGAAAATATTTTTCTATTCATTTTATTTAGTCGTCAACGAGATAGCGACGAAAGCACATGTGTGGCGGGTGTCGTAATTTTTTGTTTTTTCTGGGAAATATAAAATTAATGAATGTACAGGGATCGCCGGGTTATACTATTGCGGGACAAAGGTAATTTTTTAATAAAATTAGTGTTAAAATTAAGTTTTTCAAAAACTTGACACAACATATTTTTGACAAACGGCCCATCTGAAAATGGCCTTCCCTTTTTTATTATAATATATAAACTTATTAAGTTAGATAAACCCATTTTTAAATTCTCCTCCACCATATCTTCATCATTACCTCTATATTGATTTACCCATTCCTTCAACTTTTTTATAAAAAGTTTCTTATACATTTTAAATCGTTTTTCTTTTTCTTCCCCCTGCTAACAATTCATGTCTTTATGAACAGTTTCAAAATGTTTTTTTTATTATATTTCTTATTTTTTTAAATGTCTTATAACATATAACACATTGCATATCATCAAAAGCATTTTGTAGCATAAAATGCTTTTGAAATGACATCATTGACATATCGCAATAATTTTCAGTTTATGTGTTCACTAACAGCAGTCTCGATTACGATTAAATGTAAATATTACACAGAATTTCTGCCTGTGTAGCTTGTCTCTCCCACTCATATTTCTGCTTTCCTATTGGTTGATTGGCGATCAAACAAAAGAGCGTAAGAATACGTGTGAGTTGAAATTGCTGAAATCAGCCACTACTGGGCATCTATGTCCTACATAAATGCTCATATACAAGGTTATGTATCTGTCGATAATTTGAACGATAGTTTTAAAATTATTTTATTCAAAACTATACCATTTCTATATGACGTAATATGTACCGCATGTCAAAAAATATATATATTTATATATATACTTCAGTTCCATTCTCATTCTAAATTAAATTTCTCTACAAACATCTTATAAATACCACTTAAGCCATGTACATTTTTCTGCTTGAAAGAACCACATTTAGATTGACACTTCTTCACGATTCATTAGATTTCAATTCACATGAATGCAAATAGAAACATGAGAGAAATCTACTAATTAGACAATATCCAAAAAAATCTGAAATCTATAAATATTTACAATCATTCATGTAAAACATGTCCATGCCCAGCAAGTATCCTTCAAATCTCATATCTAAACAAGTTCTGGCACACTTCAATAACCGGAAATAAACCCATGTTTTATAAATAATCCTTTCGAGCGAAGCAGAGGGGGTGAACGAGTGTGCAAACAAACTTTAACCCTTTCTTCCGTTAGCCCTACATGCTAACGAAGGTATTCAGCATCGTCGGCAAACATGTCACTTTGAAATGTCGATAACGCCAATATAGGGGAGGGTGAGACCGTGTCCCTGGCCACTTCAAAGGATACTTGTGTTGTATTTATTCTCGTTTTTTTTTCTACAGATGACAATGACACGGTCTATTGTTGCCATTGAAACGGAAACATTGGCATAAGTTTATATTTAAACAACCGACCAAATGGTCAACCAGCAAATTGAACACTTATTGGACAGCCAGCCCCATGCTCGTGTGTCATCATCTTCATCAATGACATGCGGCATATGCCAGCTGTCAAAGGAGTTTGACCACTCATTGGGCTATTGTTTTCTAGTTTGAGGTCGTTACTCTTCCACTTCGCCACTAATCGGAAATGGTTGGCATTTTGGTTGAGATAATGGAAAGGCTTGAAATCCCTTCAAATGATGTTCTTTTTCTGATTTGGCAAGCAAATTAAAATAAAAGAATATCAAAATATATTCCTATCAGTTCACTTTGTAGCGTGTTTTTAGTAAATTTTCAACATGAGTGAACTTTTTGGAAACATGAACATGGTATGTGGTCTGGTATATGTGTCCGACATTTTATAAGTTTTTTTTTTTTTTTTTCACGAAAAAGCGGTTTTTTGCTAGTCTCTGTTCCTTGGATTTCATTGCAGACCTATAGTTTTAAAGCGATTTTTTTAAAGTTAAAAATTCTCCTTTGCAATAAAACAATTAACAAAAATTTTAGGGTCGAGATTAAAAAACACAATTCAGTCTAATTTTATGTAATTATCTGCTTTGCTTCCCCTTGGAACTTCGAATTTTCCCAAATATATAGCATATTCTTAATATTAATACACCAGGAGAAAGTGGAAGATTTTTCCCCAACAGAAGTTTTTCATACCACCGGTTAAAATTTGGTGAGAAAATTTAATTTTTCACCAATTCTTACTATTTTCATATATTTTGGAATATATTCTAGCTAAAAATAGTAAAAAAGCTGTAAGTAGGGCCGGGCCGAACTATGAATACCCTCCACCATTTGAAACGAATTTGGCAATTTTCAGAAAAATAAAATTCGTTAAAAATCTTAAAAATACCGAACGTAGCCGTTATATTAGGGTCTTTACGACGACGTGGACCGGCATCGGCAACTTTTGTCAGAAGCCATATTACTATATTCAAATGGGAAACTTGAAAAAAATAAATCGGCTAATAATGCAGCTAAAATAAAAAAATTATGAACTTCAAAACCAAATTTTAAATAATTCCGGTGAAAAATGTCGCTAAAATCATCAAAGTACCGAATATCGGGAGGTACCGTTATATGGGGGCTATACCACAACATGGACCTACATGGCCCATGTTCAATATCAAAAGTCCTGCAGACATAATATACGTTTGAGCACAATTTTATCAACCTACTTCATTTCGTTCGGAAACAAGAGTGATTTCCACAGACGGACAGACGGACGAACATCGCTAAATCGACATAGAAATTTATGCTGATCAAGAATATATATACTTGGGGTCTAAAATGTATATTTTGAGTTTTTACAAACGGAATGACAAACTTAATATACCCTCCATATTACGGTGGAGGTAAACAAGTAAAAAAATCTTCATGTTTTTATACCATCGTAACGGATGCTACAGCCTATAGTCACATCCGTCTACCCCTCTTATTACCCTTCTTATATTCATTCTCATTATTTATATCTCTTAACTTATTGTAATCTTAAATATTTAAACTTATTTCTCTTTCAATATAAATATCTCTTAACTTAATCACTTTCTCTTTTACTCTCTCAATTTAATGCCAATACTCTCTTTAACTCTTTTAACTCTCCATCTACTCCCATTATATTATTTTTGTTGTTGTTGATAATTTCATTGTAATCTTCTTTAAATTATTATGTATTTAGAAAAATAAGTGAAGTTGTGTGGTAAACCTTAACTAGTAAACTTAGCAGAAAATGTAATAATAAATAAAAATAATTAATTAAATTAATATAATACACGGTGTTTTATTTTAAAAATTCAATGGTGTTTTATCATCAAGTATAAAACATAACTGGCGCAGTCGGAACTACGGACCAACCAAGAAATGAAAAATTTTAAAGCATTTCCCTAAAATTCTGTGAAAAATATCAAAGCTTTTTCCAGAACAATTAAAATAAAACGTTACTGTGCAATCGGATCAAAAACATTGTTGTGAAAATATAAAGTCTTTTCCAATGTTATCAGTCCGTAATAATAAAAATAAAATTATATGGAACACGTAATATTAAAAACAGTTAAAAACAAATAAATTTAAAAAAAAAATTCTAATTCGGTAGAAATAACCAAATATAATTTCCAAAAACTATATAAAAATTCAAGTAAAACATAAAAAACGCTAAGTAAAATGTATAGCACACTCAATATAAAACTGAAATTAAACCAAAGTATCAAACTAAAGAAACCATAAACACAAAAAAAAAGGCATTTCAGTGTCTTACTAACAAGCAAAAATATTTTTCAACTATTAAAATCGTGCGAAACTGTACCTAACAAAAAGTAAAAGCTACTCCTGAGCTAAATTTACAAAAAAAAAAAAAAAAAAAAAAAAACTCTTCATTAAATGTGCCGCAACTTTAGAACAAAAACAAAACTGCATTGTCATACATAAGAACTTCAATGCCCCTAACAACAATTATAAGAATCAACATTACGAAAAAAAGAAAACTAAAATCCTATGTTGCAATATTTCACACGAAAGTGATCAATTTTTACCCACCCCACCAACTAAGACTCCAAATACTAAAACAAACATTAAATTAATAGCAAACACCAATCAACACATAAATATTATCGGAGAGAATATTATTAAAGAGATATCAAAGAGAAGTTATTAAACCATCACAATGCCTACCTATAATACCTTCGACTTGCTAAAGAGTGTTCCCGATTTTGATGGCAAAGAGGAAGACCTCACTCTCTTTATAGAGTACATTGAAGAGGTGCGACAACATGCAGAAGCCTCCTATTTAAGATTATTCGATTTAAGAATTAGACATAAGATTGTAGGCAAAGCTAATATTTCTCTTATCAATAATAATAACCCCACAGATTGGAATAATATTAAAGCTGTATTAAAATCAAACTTTTGTATAACAGAAAGCATTGAGAGTATAGTCAACAAAATTAAAACATCTGAAATGAGAACCACAATAGAAGAGTTTTATGAGCATTTAAAAACACTATTAACTAGATTAAATTTAAGAGCTGCAATAGAGGAAAATAATCAGTGGTACACGTGTACAAAAAATGAAAAAATGGTGTTAAGAATTTTTATTAATAAATTGCCAAACGAAGCTATGTTAATTCTAAATGCAAGAAATCCGAACAATCTCATGAAAGCTAAGGAAATATTAGTAGAGACCGAATATTTTTATCACTATTTTAATCTTTCGAAAAACAATACAACTACATTTTATAGTAGCAAATATGAATACAACAACTTTAATAGTAATAATTCTTTCGCAGAGAATTGGAATCAATTTCCTCAATATGGCAACTTAACTCAAAAAAGAAATTACTTTGCAATACATTTAGAATCGAAAAAATTAGGTAAAATACAAAACTATTTTTCTAATAACAACGATTTTTTTGGAGATGCCAATAAATACAGACATGATATAAATAGTCAACAAAAAATTAATTTGAGTCCCAGATATGCTTCTAATAACAACAGTAATTATAACCGTAGAAAATTTCAAGAACATTTTAGTCAATATAAAGATTGTAATAGCAACTATTCTCAATTTGAAGACACAAATATATTACCACAAGGCTTTTCACATAATGAGTATAACAGTGACCAAAGACAATTAAGTAGAAATTCCAATCAAATTAATATTGAAAAAGATATTCAGGATTCTATGAATATAGGAACTCTTGAACAGTCAATTTTTTACATGACAGCCGAAGATCTCTACCCTATTTAGCAGTAGGCACTAGTTCGATCCCAGTAACAAGTAGTAAATTTTTCGAAAAGGTCGTGGAAAATAATATACCAAATTCAAAATGTGATGAAACTGAAACATGCTCAAAAACTAAAGAGAAAGTAAAAGAAAGAATTAATTTGCATTCGACTTCTGTAAATATTCTAAGTTGTACATTACCCCCACAATTAACTTCAAATGGAAATATAAACATATATGGTAATGAAAATTTAGATAGGAAGAATTGCAATGATAAAGAAACATTAAAAGAAACTAATTTAGTAGATAAAAACGATAGTAATGATACTACAATAACAAAAATAGCAGTAGAAAAGTCCGAAAATATAAATTATAGCTGTTTACGTGGCAAAACTAAATCCTACAAAGATAAACATTCCAAGTTATGTAAAACAACTACCTGTATAGTAACCCCAATTACAACTAAAATTATATTATATACTCCAAATATCGAAACATCTACAATTTTAAAAAATAATAAAAGTACAATTATTTTCACAATTCCGATAGCACAAAAATATGAAAAAGCAAATTTGTTTAACGAAGAGAAACTATCTGAAAATATTGTAAATAAATATAAAGAGAAAAATATTGTTAATAATTATTATGAGAGAGGCAAAGAAAAGTTTAAAAGAATTTATGATTACCTCTATGATGGAAGAAAGTTTAAAGAGAAACGGTAGAATTAAAGATGAACATATTTTATTTATTAGGATAATTAAATCTTTCAACAAAACCAATTTTGAATAATGTTACTGTTTTATTTATATATATTTACAAAATATTTGTTTTTGAAATTGGCATTCCAGGAGGAATGCAATAACAAGGGATGGGGGAGTCACATCCGTCTACCCCTCTTATTGCCCTTCTTATATTCATTCTCATTATTTATATCTCTTAACTTATTGTAATCTTAAATATTTAAACTTATTTCTCTTTCAATATAAATATCTCTTAACTTAATCACTTTCTCTTTTACTCTCTCAATTTAATGCCAATACTCTCTTTAACTCTTTTAACTCTCCATCTACTCCCATTATATTATTTTTGTTGTTGTTGATAATTTCATTGTAATCTTCTTTAAATTATTATGTATTTAGAAAAATAAGTGAAGTTGTGTGGTAAACCTTAACTAGTAAACTTAGCAGAAAATGTAATAATAAATAAAAATAATTAATTAAATTAATATAATACACAGTGTTTTATTTTAAAAATTCAATGGTGTTTTATCATCAAGTATAAAACATAACTCTATGACAGAAAATTGTCTGTGCAAGTCCACGTCTTCATATAGCCCCATATAACTGTAACACTCCATATTCGGTACTTTGATAATTTTAGCGACATTATTCACCTCAATTGTTTCAAATTAGGTGTTTGAAGTTCATAATGAATACTACAGCCTAACATAGAAAACTGTCTGTGCAGGTCCACGTCTTTGTATAGCCCCAATATGACGGTACCTCCCTATATTCGGATTTTCTATTCCGATTATTCACCGTTTTTTCAAGTTTCGCATTTAAATATTCTAATGGCTTATGACAAAAGTTGCATATGCTGGTACACGTTACCGTATAGACCCTAATATAACGGCTACATCCGGTATTTTTGAGATTTTAACACATTTTTAAACACATTGCCAAAATCTTTCCAAATGATTTTTACTTGTTATACCTTAAAATTTGGAAAAACGGTTGGCGACCCGTTGACGAACAGATATTCTCTTGATTTGCGGTAGTCGTATCGGCAACAATGAAATATCCTATCTTATTATTTTATATGTCTTAGCACACAATGATTAGGTCTCTGTGGGCGAAATCCGTATCAGGATATATAGAGGTCCGTTAGTCTGACCATTATTTCTGGCCAAAAATTTTGTAACACCTCTATATATTGGACATAGACATATCATGTTATTAGTGGATCTTCCCCTCTCGCCAACCTGAGTTGATCTAGCTATGAGTGTCCCTCCGTCAGTCTGTCTCTGTTAAATTGTAGTCACACTACAGGTCGCAATCTCAAGAAATTTTATATGGGGGTGGGGTTAAGGTCAGAATAAAAAACAATTGTTTTTGGGGATAATCGTGAATATTTTCGAGGTTGAAATGGATCAGAAATAAAAAATTACTTGATTTTGCGGTTTGATGTAGGCGACACAATTATAGACCAATCAACTTGAAGTTTTGCATGAGGGCTGGAGAAAATCCTGCCAATTTGGAAAATTTCTTTGAAAACTCGAATATTTTTAATTCCAGCGAAATCACAAATTCACGAAAAAGTCACTTCAGACCGTTATCCAAGATGTCGCATATTTAGCAAAATATATCTAACCTCATATATCAACGAAAAGGATGTTCTTTGGCAGCTCATAACTCAAGAACGGCTAGATGGATTTTGAGAGTTCTCACTAATTGAGAATTGTCTTTTGGTGGTAAGGAATAAAATCTAAATAAATTGCAAAAAAAAAAAGATAATTAAAATATCAATATTTTTCTGAAATTTCTTTTCTTTTCACATTTTTTGTAGCATTTTGCTATCATCGTCCGATCGAAACGAACCTATATGACATTATTTAAAAGAATGAAATGAAAACAAGTAAAGAGCATTATAAATGGCCGGGTGGAACTTTTAATACTCTCCACCATTGTGTCAAGAAAACATTTTTATATAAAAGTATCAGAATTCAAACGTGTTCCACTTTAAGCTACAAACACCAGTGAGACCGTTTGGATAACGCTGGTATACTTTTCAAAAAAAAAAAAAAAAAAAAAAAAAAAAACATGAAGTTGGTAAGGCTTTATATGGGGGCCATACCAAATCGGTAACCTGAATAGACAATTTTACACTTCGGGTATTGTCATTTACAAAATTTTTTTTTAAACCAAATTTGAAAAAATAAAAATACCGAATATCGGTGAGTATCGTTATATGTGCGCTATAGGAAAATCTGGACTTAAATATTCAATGTTTTGCCACCGGAGCTAAAACCCATTATGAACTACAAATACTAATTTTTAGACAAATCTGTGGAAAAATATCAAAATACTGAATATCGGGAGGTACCATTATGTGGGGGCTATACGTAAACGTGGACCTATATATACTATTTTCCGCCACAGAAGCTAGATCCCGAACTAAAAATACAAATTTTTAGACAAATCCGTAAGAAATGTGGCGAAAATCATAAAAATGCCGAATATCGGGAGGTACCGTTAAATGGCGCTATACCAAAACGTGGGCCGATATATCGCATTTTCGAAACCAGTCTCCCTAGACACAATATAAATCGTTCTGCCCAATTTTAAAGCTATACGTCAAATAATGTGGGCTGTATCGCGATTTCAACAGAAGACAGATAAGCAGACGTACATTGTTATATCGACTTAGAATTTTATGGTAATCATGAATTTATATATATTATGGGGTCTACGACGAATATTTAGGGATGTTACAAACGGAATAACAAAGTTAATATACCATCCTTTTCAAAGTGGAGGGTATTATAATACGTTCAATATGCATGGAATGTGAAATCCCTGTCTTTTTGGATGAACGAATTATATATTTAACGTGGTGGGAACATCTGCTTCGTCAAATATCTACAATATTTATAAGTGCTTTTGTAGGATTTTAAAAAATCCCAAAAAAAAAAAATGTATAAAATTCTTTGGTTCGTCAGTATAGCATACCAATCAGATTTACATAAATCTTTTAAAGCCCGATCAAATCTAAAATCCCGCTATACCCCCCTTTGTAGTAGTAAATCCTAATGACTCGTTAGCTCCACTAATAAGTAATCCATCTAATTTTAAACAACTCACATCTTTTGTAAACGAAAAGAAAATTTGTGAATAACTAAAAAACAAGAATTGCATTGAAATATAAAAATTTCACCATTTACTCCATTGTTATTTGTGGCCACAAACTCTTCACACATGATGGTGTTAAAATATGCAGTTTTCGAGCGAAAAAAAAACCCTTCTTCTTGTCCGAATAAAAAAATCACAACTCAACTCCCAACTGGACACAAAAATATTCAAATTGATTTCATATGTCTGTGATTTCTGCCAGACAATAACTCAATTGTTCACCAAATCGACGGCATCACTAAACGTCATACAATTTTTTGAAAAATCAATTATGAAAGTGAATCAAGAAGCAAAAAAAAAAAAAGAAAAACACCAACAACAACAGGAGCATTGGAATTCATTCAACATTAATTGGTTTTTAAATCAATCCTTCTTTTTTCAGTTACCTCATAAACGATTCATAGTCGCTGGACTTTAGCGCTGATGATGATGATGATAATAATGCGACTACATACGTCGGTATGTCCATGAATTTCATTTTATTTTATTGTCTCCTACACACACACACACACATTCGCACATTCACATGTATTTTACATGAGTTGAATAAAAATCACAATGACATCAATGAATAATAAATGAAAGAAATGCCGTTGGTGTAAAAACCTGTTGCTTGGTTCACAATTATCATACAGTGGTCGATTTAGGGGAGGGAGTAAAAAATAGCCAATGGCAAAATATTTTTTAACACGTTACATTTTTGAAGAGCAGGGTGAGTATATTTCTACATCCTTGAATATTTCGGAAATTTCTTTAACTTTTTATGAAAAATTAAAATTAAACATATCAGAAAATAAATGTCGAATATTATCGCGAAAATATTCTTTAGGGTGTATTAAAACCTTGGGCACGCAAACACCTTGGCCGCAGACCCAGGACTTTCCAACAGAACTCAGCACCATCGCACTCAGAATGGTTACAAAATGAGGTCCCTCACTTCATTTCCAGCGCACAATGACTACAAAAATCTCCGGATACCTATCCGTTGGACTGTTGTGTCTGGAGTATTAAACTAAAAAATACCAAAGTGCCGATCGCCTCAAGCAAGCGGTCAGACCGATTTCTTATATTTCCACCATTTGGAAATAACACTTTTGAATAAAGTCTATAGGTGAAGAAATTCGGAAAAAATATGAACTACAAACAAAATGCATAAAACCTTAACTTGTATGGGGACTACACCAACATTTAAACCCAACACACACATGAGCAAAATCCTTATAAAATTAGGCATTTAGAGCTCTTTCGGATTTTTGAAAAACTACCTCTTCAGGACTCTTTTGGATTATTAAAAACTCATGTCTTGAATTATGCAATATTAAGGAATTCGGCACTATTTTGTATTCACCGCCTTTAGTACTTTCTCAGACGCGTTGAAATTCACGCCTTTTGTTCTATCTTAGATCCTTAGAGATCAACGTTTTTAATACTCTTTTGAATTTTTAATAATGAACTCATTTGGGAATAAAATCCAGAATTCAGAACCCGTTGAATTTTTAAAGATTCAAACCTTGGGGACTCATTTCGATTGCTATAAATCCATGCCTTTAGGATTCTTTTGAATTCTCAGAAATTAACTCCTTTAGACCTCTTTTTTAATTATGTCTTTAGACAATTTTAAAGCTCATTTTGCTCTTTTGAATTCTCTGAAATTCACGCCTTAAAATCTCCTTTGGATTCTTTGAAATCCACGCCTTAAAATCTCCTTTGGATTCTTTGAAATTCACGCCTTAAAATTTCATTTTGGATTAATTTATGGATTCTTCGAAATCCACACCTTAAAATCTCCTTTGGATTCTTTGAAATTCACGCCTTAAAATTTCATTTTGGATTAATTTATGGATTCTTCGAAATCCACGCCTTAAAATCTTCTTTGGATTTTTTGAAATCCACGCCTTAAAATCTCCTTTGGATTCTTCGAAATCCACGCCTTAAAAATTCATTTTGGATTAATTTATGGATTCTTCGAAATCCACGCCTTAAAATCTCCTTTGGATTCTTCGAAATCCACGCCTTAAAATCTCCTTTGAATTCTTTGAAATCCACGCCTTAAATTCTCCTTTGAACTCTTTGAAAACCACGCCCTAAATTCTCCTTTGAATTCCTTGAAACCCACGCCCTAAAATCTCCTTTGGATTCCTTTAACTCTACGACTTAAAATCTCCTTTGGATTCCTTGAAATCCACGCCTTTAAATATTCTTTGAATTCTTAGAAAATTATGCCTTAATCTTTCTTTGGATTCTTAAGAAGTCATGCCTTAAAACTTTCTCGTGGGTTCGTGGCTACTTACAATTTTCTTTGTACTCTTAGAAAACCTTCTTTGGATTCTTAGAAAAACACGCCTTAAAACCTTCTTCGGATTCTTAGAAAACCTTCTTTGGATTCCTAGAAAAAAGACGCCTTAAAACCTTCTTCGGATTCTTAGAAAGCATTATTTGGATTCTTAGAAAACCACGCCTTAAAACCTTCTTGCGATTCTTAGAAAACCTTTTTGGAATTCTTAGAAAACCACGCCTTAAAACCTTTTTGGAATTCTTAGAAAACCACGCCTTAAAACCTTTTTGGAATTCTTAGAAAACCACGCCTTAAAACCTTTTTGGAATTCTTAGAAAACCACGCCTTAAAACCTTTTTGGAATTCTTAGAAAACCACGCCTTAAACCTTTTTGGAATTCTTAGAAAACCACGCCTTAAAACCTTTTTGGAATTCTTAGAAAACCACGCCTTAAAACCTTTTTGGAATTCTTAGAAAACCACGCCTTAAAACCTTTTTGGAATTCTTAGAAAACCACGCCTTAAAACCTTTTTGGAATTCTTAGAAAACCACGCCTTAAAACCTTTTTGGAATTCTTAGAAAACCACGCCTTAAAACCTTTTTGGAATTCTTAGAAAACCACGCCTTAAAACCTTTTTGGAATTCTTAGAAAACCACGCCTTAAAACCTTTTTGGAATTCTTAGAAAACCACGCCTTAAAACCTTTTTGGAATTCTTAGAAAACCACGCCTTAAAACCTTTTTGGAATTCTTAGAAAACCACGCCTTAAAACCTTTTTGGAATTCTTAGAAAACCACGCCTTAAAACCTTTTTGGAATTCTTAGAAAACCACGCCTTAAAACCTAACCTTTTTGGAATTCTTAGAAAACCACGCCTTAAAACCTTTTTGGAATTCTTAGAAAACCACGCCTTAAAACCTTTTTGGAATTCTTAGAAAACCACGCCTTAAAACCTTTTTGGAATTCTTAGAAAACCACGCCTTAAAACCTTTTTGGAATTCTTAGAAAACCACGCCTTAAAACCTTTTTGGAATTCTTAGAAAACCACGCCTTAAAACCTTTTTGGAATTCTTAGAAAACCACGCCTTAAAACCTTTTGGAATTCTTAGAAAACCACGCCTTAAAACCTTTTTGGAATTCTTAGAAAACCACGCCTTAAAACCTTTTTGGAATTCTTAGAAAACCACGCCTTAAAACCTTTTTGGAATTCTTAGAAAACCACGCCTTAAAACCTTTTGGAATTCTTAGAAAACCACGCCTTAAAACCTTTTTGGAATTCTTAGAAAACCACGCCTTAAAACCTTTTTGGAATTCTTGGAAAACCACGCCTTAAAACCTTTTTGGAATTCTTAGAAAACCACGCCTTAAAACCTTTTTGGAATTCTTAGAAAACCACGCCTTAAAACCTTTTTGGAATTCTTAGAAAACCACGCCTTAAAACCTTTTGGAATTCTTAGAAAACCACGCCTTAAAACCTTTTTGGAATTCTTAGAAAACCACGCCTTAAAACCTTTTTGGAATTCTTAGAAAACCACGCCTTAAAACCTTTTTGGAATTCTTAGAAAACCACGCCTTAAAACCTTTTTGGAATTCTTAGAAAACCACGCCTTAAAACCTTTTTGGAATTCTTAGAAAACCAAGCCTTAAAACCTTTTTGGAATTCTTAGAAAACCACGCCTTAAAACCTTTTTGGAATTCTTAGAAAACCACGCCTTAAAACCTTTTTGGAATTCTTAGAAAACCACGCCTTAAAACCTTTTTGGAATTCTTAGAAAACCACGCCTTAAAACCTTTTTGGAATTCTTGAAAACCACGCCTTAAACCTTTTGGAATTCTTAGAAAACCACGCCTTAAAACCTTTTTGGAATTCTTAGAAAACCACGCCTTAAAACCTTTTTGGAATTCTTAGAAAACCACGCCTTAAAACCTTTTTGGAATTCTTAGAAAACCACGCCTTAAAACCTTTTTGGAATTCTTAGAAAACCACGCCTTAAAACCTTTTTGGAATTCTTAGAAAACCACGCCTTAAAACCTTTTTGGAATTCTTAGAAAACCACGCCTTAAAACCTTTTTGGAATTCTTAGAAAACCACGCCTTAAAACCTTTTTGGAATTCTTAGAAAACCACGCCTTAAAACTTTTTTGGAATTCTTAGAAAACCACGCCTTAAAACCTTTTTGGAATTCTTAGAAAACCACGCCTTAAAACCTTTTTGGAATCCTTAGAAAACCACGCCTTAGAACCTTTTTGGGATTCTTAGAAAACCACGCCTTAAAACATTCTTGGGATTCTTAGCAAACCACGCATAAAAACTTTCTTGGGATTCTTAGAAAACTACGCCTTAAAACTTGTTTTGGATTCTTAGAAAATTCCACCTTCTTATGAACCGTTAGAAATACAGGCCTTTGAAACTTATTTGGATTCCTAAAAATTCTCTCATCAAGACTCATTTGGACTATTAGAAAGCAATTCATTCGGAAGTCCTTTGAATTCTTAGAAATCCACACTTTAAGGCTTTGTTTCAAGTCCCCGCCTTTGGACTCATGTTGACCTTAAAAAATCCGATTCTATGTCGATATAGCGATGACCGTCCGTCTGTTCGACTGTGGAAATCACTCTAACCTCGGAACGAATTGGAGTAGGTTGATAAAATTTTACTCAAATATGGAATTGAAAATTATGATATAGGTCCACGAAATCGTATAGCCTCCCTATATTCGGCATTTGATGATTTTAGCTACATTTTCACTGGAATGTTTTCATTGGTTCCCAATGGATACTTCAGCCTGTGACAGAAAATTGCCTATGCAGGTCCAGGTCTTCGTATAGCCCCCATATGACGCCACCTCACTATATTCGGTATTTTGATTATTGTGCGACATAATTCTCCGGAATTGTTTCAAATTTCGTATGTGGAGATCTTAATAGGTACTACAGCCTGTGACAGAAAATTATGCAGATCCATATCTTAGTATAGCCTCCATGCGACGGCACCTCACTATGTGACAAAAATTACACGTTTCCGCATAGACCCCAATATAACAGTAACTACCTATATTCTGTATTTTTAAGATTTTGACAAAATTGCTATCGGATGTTTTTTTTTTTTCATTTTAAAATTTTGTTCTTAATGTAGGAGGGTATTCAAAGTTCGGCCAAGCTGAACTTACTGCTTTTTTATATATTTTTTTGGATTATTAAGAATGCACGGTGTCAGCCCCTTTTTGAATTCTTACGATATTAATTTTTGAGAAAATGAAATGTTGTCCTAACGGGTCTAAAATAATTACTTTGAGAGGTTACAAATTGAATGACAAAACTTGATCATACATACCATACAATTTTTCATAAAAAAATAACTTACATATAGAATTATTTTGGATATTATTTTTGATATCTTCCTACACATGCACACGCCAGTACCTTAGTAGCTTTATAATGTTGGCCAAATGTTTTTTTTTTTCCAATTTCAGTAGCAGTACTTCATATTGTTTCTTATTGTCCCTCCTCTATATTAGGTTTTAGTTTCCGATGTAGTTGTTTGCAGGCAGTATCACATCCATCCCTTTTTCATCGCCACTATTCAATAAACAAAACATTGTTTGTCAGTATGGTATGGCATTAGCTAGCCACAATTAATAAACCCTCTTTTGTTTTTGTTTATTTATTACCTTCGTTTATCCGTTGGTAAACGTATTTATTGTATGGGAATTTTTCAATTTAAACAAACAAAACATTTTAATTTCAGAGATTTAATTAACAATATCATCATCATCAACAACAACATCGTTGTGTTACTTACCCCTATTCTATTTTCAATTGAGGCCACATGTGGAGTTACGAGGGTACTGTGGAAAAATCCAGGAAAAAGCAAAAAGGAGTGAAAGGTAGAGAATGTCATGGTTTCGTGAAGAGCCACAAATCAGCTCAGTTCACATGGGTTTTCCCTATTAATAAATATACCATTGTTATTAGTAAAACAACAAAATTGCAAAATCAAATATGTTAACCTCTGGAGAATTTCACTACTTTAAGCTTTAGTTTGTTTTTCAAAAACCTAAGTCTTTGAGCTTATTCTTCGCTCTTAGAAATCCACGAGTATTAAACTACTTTAAATTCTAAGAAATACACGTCTATCGAACTATATTGGGTCGTTAAAAATCAAATTCGCCTTAAAAGTTTACGAAAAGTACTGAAATATACTAAGACCAATAAGGAAAAGTCAATAATATGATACCCTACACCACTATGCATATTTAGTAGAGCTCCCGTAAAAAAAGAATTTATTTCAAGTAGATCATACTATCTATCAGTATAGAGCAGTTATAGTTTGCTATAGAGTGTATGATATCGTTTGGAGGAGGATTATATTAAAACAAGTAAAAAAGCAGTAAGTTCGGCCGGGCCGAACTTTGAATACCTTCCATCATTTGGAACAAATTAGAAAATTTTCCAAAAAATTAAATCCATTAAAAATTTTGTTAAAATCTTTAACATACCTAATATCGGAAGGTAGGAAGGCCGATATATGGGGGGATATACGATATTGTGGACCTATATAGACAAATCTATGTCTGGGGGTAAAGTACTCACAAGGAACTCCCTGTATGGATTTTCAGATAATTCCATTGGGATATGTGGCTAAAATCATCAAAATCCCGAATATAGGGGAGTACCGTTATATGCGGGATATACGATATTGTGGACCTATATAGACAATTCCGTGTCAGGCGGTAAAGTACTCACCAAGAACTCCATGTGTGGATTTTCAGATCTATTCCATTAGAAAATGTGGGTAAAATCATCAAAATACGGGTACCGAATATGGGGGTACCGTTATATGGGGGCTATACGATATCTTATATAGATAATTCTCTTCCGAGGTATAAAGTACATACAAGGAACTCTTTGTGTGGATTTTCAGACAATTCCGTTGAAAAATGTGGGTAAAAACATCAAAATACCGAATATTTTTTCGTAGACCATCTTCGAACTTGACCTGCCTGCAGACAAAAGAGAGATCTGTGCAAAATTTTAGCTTCCTATCTTAATTCCTTTAGACTGTAGCGTGATTACAACAGACGGACGAACAGGGCTTAGAATTTTACACTGATCAAGAATATATATACTTTGTTGGGTATAAAATGATTATTTCGATGAGTTACAAACGGAATGACGAACTTAATATACCCTCCATACTATGTATGGTGGAGGGTATAAAAATATATATCGAAGCTGAGTTGCATAAAATGGAAAACGTGCGTCCCGAAATTCACTCCATTTGGGCTGATATTAGCCATTATTTGTACAATAAACCTGAAATCGGATTGAGAATATATATGGGAGATATATCCAAATATTTGCCTTTCTCGATAAAATTTGGTAAAGGTATTTCCGAGGTTAATAAGATATCTGGTACCAAATATCATTGTTGTGGAATGCATATTACGAATGTGAGGGACTTAAACACGAAATCAGATGAAACAGAAATATGACAGATAAAGCTATATCTGAACCGATTTTCTCCGAATTTAATGTACTTGCTTGTAGTCTGAATTCGGTCGGATATGCCAAAATTCAAGTTATTCGGACTGAAATTGGCCATTTGGTACACAACTAACCCGAAATCGGTTGAGGATATATATGGGAACCATATCCAAATCTGAACCGATTCTGACAAAGTTTGATACACTGATTTCGGAGCTGTATCTGATATTTGGTACCAAAGATCATTGTTGTGGAATACATATTCCACTTGTGAGAGACTTTAAACCCCAAATCGGATAAAACATATATATGGGAGCTGTAGCTACATCTCAACCGATTTACACCAAATTTGAAATACTGGTTGATAGGATGAATTCAGTCGTAATTGCCTAAAATCGGTCCACTTGGGCTGATATTAGCCATTTGGTGCACAATAAACCTGATATCGGATAAAGATATATATAAGATAAAGATATATATGGGAGCTGTGTGGTAATCTGAACCGATCTCGATAAAATTTGACAGAGGTATTTTTGAGCAGTTTCTGATATTCGGTACCAAAGATCATTGTTTTGGAGTGCATATTACGCATGTGAGGGACTTAAAACCCCACATTGGATGAAACATATATATGGGAGCTATAGCCATATCTGAACCGATTTGAAGCAATTGCTTCTAGACTGATTTCGGTCGGATTTACCAAACTTCGATCATTTGGACTTATATTGGCTATTTGGTGCACAATCAACCCGAAATCAGTTGAAAATATATATGGGAGCTATGTCCAAATGTGATCCGATCTTGATAAAATTTGGCAGAGGTATTTCCAAGTTCTAAAAAATACCTTGTACCAAATATAATTCTTCTGGAATGCATATTGCGCATGTGAGAGACATAAATACCCAAATTGGATGAAACATATATATGGGAGCTATAGATATATCTGAACCGATTTTCTCCAAATTTGATTCACTTGCTGCTAGATTGAATTCAGTGGTCATTTGGACTTATATTAGCCACTAGGTCCGCAATTTACCCGAAATCGGTTGAAGATAATTGGGAGTTATATCTAAATCTGATCTGACTATCACAAATTTCGATAGGGTTCGTCCTTGGGCCAAACAAACATCGTTTGAAAATTTCATCTCAATCGGATAATAAATGCGACCTGCAATTTGTTCACAAGAATACATGGACGGACGGACGGACTGGCATGTATAATTGGACCCAAAAAGTGATTCTATGAAGATCCTCAAAAGTAACTATAGGTCTATCTCGCTACTTTCTCCTTACACAAAGACATAATCAGGGCTGTCACAGAAACCAATTTTGTCACTATTGGTTGTAAAAAAGACAAGAAAAAATGATTTGGAAATAAACTAAGTTGCTTAGAGCTGTCACCTTTCATTTGCTTTGGATTTTTTAAACAATTTTTAAAGGATATTTAAAGGACTAAAATTTTAGATTTTTAAAAAAAAAATTTAAAGGACTATAAAGTAGTTTTTTGAAGGATATTTAAAGGACCATAAACGTGGATTTTTTAAAGAATTTTTAAAGGATATTTAAAGGACCATAAACGACTTTTTAAAGAATTTTTAAAGGATATTTAAAGGACCATAAACGTGGATTTTTTAAAGAATTGTTAAGGACATTTAAAGGACCATAAACAACTTTTTAAAGAATTTTTAAAGGACATTTAAAGGACCATAAACGTGGAGTTTTTAAAGAATTTTTAAAGGATATTTAAAGAACCATAAACGTGGATTTGTTAAAGCATTTTTAAATGATATTTAAAGGACCATAAACGAGGATTTTTTAAAGAATTTTTAAAGGATATTTAAAGGACCATAAACGTGGATTTTTTAAATCATTTTTAAAGGATATTTAAAGGACCATAAACGTGGATTTTTTAAAGCATTTTTAAAGGATATTTAAAGGACCATAAACGTGGATTTTTTAAAGCATTTTTAAAGGATATTTAAAGGACCATAAACGTGGATTTTTTAAAGCATTTTTAAAGGGTATTTAAAGGACCATAAACGTGGATTTTTTAAAGAATTTTTAAAGGACCATAAACGTGGATTTTAGGAGGCACTTCCCAATACAAACTCTAAATACGGAATTTTAAATTATTTCGTTCGGAAATGTGGCTAAGGTCGTCAAAATAACGAATATGGGGAAGTACAATTATAAGGGGAACTATACGTAAATATTGACCGATGTAGCTCATCTTCGAACTTGACCTGAATGCAGAAAAAAAGATATATCTAAGAAAAATTGTAGCTTCCTATCACATGCTGTTTGGAAGGAAATAGGTAAATCGCCGACTTATTCTTTTTATTTGCTCCACTTGAATTAGGTATACCAAATGATTACGTACCCTTCGTTCATGGCAACAAGTCATATATGCCTATTCTATATTTCCGAACACTCAATAAACACCATCGAACGAATGGAACCAGAGAGGACACCACTATTGAATTCTGATGATGATAAACGATCAACAACATGTTTGTCCTTAATTGGAATCTGAAGATATTGTTAAGTAGTCATTGTCGTCAATACCCGGTAGAGTGGACAAAAACTGAACACGAATGGAGAATTGAAAAAAAAAAAAAAACATTCTCAATGGCAGTACTCGCATGTGATACCTTCATTCCTCCTTCGCCAGTTACTCAAACATGAATGAAAAATCGACACTTTTTTATCATTTCGACACTACCAAACGATGCTGTTGTCATTCTGGTTTCTTGACAAAGTCGACGCCAACGACACGACAACAACGACGATGATGCCAATGATGAACATCGATTACTTTGTTTTACTTCGTTGTCGTTGTCAAAGTTGAAAATTGAATTTTTACCTTCAGTTTGAAGTAATCAAAGCGGAAGAAGCCTATTATAGTCTTGTAATGTCGTTAGTTGTTGTTGTTTAGTAAACAATATTGTCGAACTGGCACCTTTGTGATGTGATGGTATCTTTTGCAAAGGAAGGGGAAGGATGACCACTAGCAGAGAGAGAATAGTAAAGTATTGGACAGGCACATCATTTATAACTGTTGTATCTTAGTGGTCTGAATCTTACTGAAACTATACCTGTGCTTCTTATTACACCCTGCACTATGTGTTGGGAGTATTATAAGTTTGATTGAGCCAAAAATTATGAACACCTCGAAAAATTAGTCCCCCACATAGGAACCGGTATATGGATCTTCCTATCTGGCCGAGTTGTGTCTGTCCATCCAACTGTCCATCTTAATTTGTAATAAAGCTACAGGTCGCAATAATGGTCCGATCCTCACGAAATTTACAATGGAGATGGAATCAGAAGAGAACCCTATTGTTTTTGGAGATGATTGCAAAATATTTAGGGATCAAAACCGAAAAATTTCCATTGAGTTAGAGTTTAGAACTGGGCAGATGTCTACCAATTTTGGCAGCTATCGGACAATATTTAGTCGGTAAAATATAATAATCCAAAATACATTAAAAGTTCACTTTTGACCATTAAAGTGATGGTAATAGCCAAGAAATCGGATATATGGTAAAATAGGTACAATATACAGGGTGAAATAAAAAAACTGCAACAAATTTCATTAAATGAGTTAGAATAAGTTTAGATTTGTTCGAACTGGTCATCTTTGGCACGAATTATGGCCTTCAAACGGCCAATGAAACCGTCACACGCTGCCCGACCTTGCTTTCCAAAATACTCCAGACACAATAGTCCAACGGATTGGTATCCGGAATTTCAATGGCTTTACCCCGAGCTCATTTTTCAATATTTGCCGAATGGAATATTGCGATGTGTTCATCTCACGAGCCATTTTTCGATCAGTGCGACGAGGGTTTCGGTCAAGTCGCTTCTTTACTTTTGAACCAATTCTGCCGATGTTGCTGTTTTCTTCCGTCCACTTCCTTGACCTCGGGCTAACCTACCAGGTTCACGGTAACGAGTGATCGTACGAGACACAAAAGATTTATTCACATTTAAATACTGGAGTGCTCTAACGATAGCCACTTGTGGTTTTCCAGCCAAATATAACTAACACTATCACGAACATATTTTTTCTGGAAAATTCTCACTTAAATGCTTGTAAACCATATAATGAGCTGTCACTTGAAAAATTGTAACAGCTGTCGGACGAGTGGCTTAGAAATGATAGAAGTCTGAAGTTGGTTGCAGTTTTTTCTTTTGATTGATCTTATTTATTCTGCTTATAAGTCAAGAACTGCTGGTCGGATTTTCCCAATTCCCATCAATTCGAAATGGCCTCTTGCAAGAAAAGGATAAAATTTAAGAAAATCGCGGAGAAGTATACCAATAAAAAGTGAATATCTTTTGTTCTATTTTTTACCCTCTACCATGGGCCATGTAGGTCCATGTCTTCGTATAGCCCCCACATAACGGAACCACCCGATATTCGGTATTTTGATGATTTTAGTGACATTATTTACCGGTATTTCGGTATTTCTACGATTTTAACAGAATTTTTAAAATGTTTTAATTTTTCGAAAATTGCCAGATTTGTACCAGTTGGTGGAGGGTATTCAAAGAACCTACAGCTTTTTTATTTGTTTTTTTTTTTACTATTTTTTGTCAAATTTTTTATCGCATGCGATTTTTTCAAATTGCTTTACAATTTTAAATTGTAAATTTTCTAAATTTTTACACCCCGACAATGTCGAATTATTGTCCGATGCTGAATTAAGGCCTGTTGCTCTTATGATGTACATTTATGGGTTCGAATAGACTAAACAAATTATTTTTTTCTAATTTTGTTGTCGCTCTAGAGGACACAATTGAAAACAAATTGACACGGAATTTCGCATCAGAAGAGAGTTAAAGGCAGGGAAGAAGTCAAGCAATTTGGATGACCATTGGATTATATTTAGCTGTAAAATTGGCCACAACTTTCGTGTGAAATTGTTTCGAATGCCTAATAAGACGTCGGAGTGCGTAAATATTGGCCATATTCCCCTTGTCAAAAGCCAAAGGGTAACATCTGGGCAGGGTTCTTTGACATTATTTCAAAACCGAAATTTCCAACATGGACTTGGCATGGATGGCCCCGCACGACTATAGCCATTGTTTACTTATTTTTGAACTTAGTTTTGTGTTCATTGGCAATCCATCCCATTTTAAATGTTTTAGCTTTCGAAATGAATTTATGTTCTCTTTGAAGCCGCTAACTAAAGAAAAAGTGATAGGATTTGTTTTCTTCGCAGCGAATGTTGTAGCGAACTTCCGGCCACTAAAAGCCGTGTCACCTTTGATATAGTGTACAACCACTAAACATCAATTATGGACAAAATGATTGGGTTATATAGCTTCAACATAAAATCAAATAAGAAATAATAGAATCATATTCGATGCAGCATTGTGTTGTGTTACAAGAAACACAAAGGCAAACATTACTTCAAATAAGTAAAAAAAAACCGTAAAGAAAGTCTTAAAGTCGGGCGGGGCCGACTTTATGATACCCTACACCACTTTGCTAATTTAGTAGAGCTCCGCACAAAAATTAAAAGGTTTTATGGGAGAATTCAATAATACATGTTATGATTATAAATATAATTTAAAGTTCAAAGGACTAAATATGCCGAAGCATTTGTATCTCTTAAATTCGGACTTGTATTGCCAATTTGGTGCATAATTAATTCGAAATCGGATAAAGATATATATGGGAGCTATATCCAAATCGGAACCGATCTCCATAAAATTTCGCAAAGATATTTCTGAGCTGTATTTGATATATTTCCCTTAATATCGTTGTTACGGAGTGCATATTACGGCTGTGGGTAACAAATATAACAAATCGGATGAACAGTATATATGGGAGCTATAGCTATATCTAAACCGACTTTCACCAAATTTGACATACTAGCTTCTAGACTAAATTCGGTCGTATGTGCCAAATTCCATCCCATTTGGACAAATATTAGACGTTTGGTGTACAATAATTGGTAAATCGGACGAAGTTATATATGGGAGTTATATCCAAATCTGAACCGATCTCGATAAAATTTAGCAAAGGTATTTCTGAGCTGCATTTGATATATTTCCCCAAATATTGTTCTTACAGAGTGCATATTACGGCTGTGGAGGACAAAAATAACAAATCGGACGAACAATACATATTGGAGCTATAGCTATATCTGAACCGATTTCGACAAAATTTGGCATACTTATTTTCAGGCCTAATTTGGTTGTATGTGCAAAATTCTATACTATTCGGGTGATATTACACGCTTGGTGCAAAATAAAAGGCAAATCGGACGAAGATATATATGGGAGCTATATCTAAATTTTTACCGATTAATGTTGTTTGCAAAATTTCATCTCAATCGGATAATAAATGCGACCTGCATTTTGTTCACAAAAATACATGGACGGACGGACGGACTGACAGGCATAAATCAACTCAGAAAGTGATTCTATGCAGATCATCAAAAGGAACTATGGGTCGATCTTGTTTCCTTTTGCCTGTTACAAACAAATGCACAAAGACATAATACCCTAACCACCTTGTGGTGTAGGGTATAAAAACGTTGTTTTTATATAAAAACAACAATAATGGGATTAAACCTGATTATTTTACAACAACACTATAAATCGGCTTGGTTTACAAATTATTGTCTTGTATTTATTTCGAAGGTTTATGCAATATTTTTACAAATAACACGTATTTTGATATTTCAGCTCCCTTTAGCTCATTCAATTTGTCTATTCGTATATGTACCATAAATTTCTTCATAAGAACAATTTAATTTAAAATAAATGTAAATCTTTAAATAACATAAGCATTTCTTCTATTTTTACAAAATTTCAACCTACATCATCCTCTACATCTTCACTATGCCGCCACTACCTTTGTTAAATGAAACGGAAAAGTGTTTACCTAGGAGTAAAACGTCCATGGATGTAAAACCGTTTAAACAAACAACTTTCAACTTTTCTCATCAACATGAGGCGATGTGTTGATGCTCGGCACAAAGAACTAATGAATTATGATTAAAAGGATTTGTTACAGTCACATGAATATTTAAATACTAACACGTCCTTCATTGTGCATGTTCGTCGGTGTAGTTGTCATGGCATCTTTGTAACAGTATATGGGAAATTGATTATGTTACTTTTAACATCCGTAAAAAATGAATGTCAATATTCGGAATTTATGTGAATTATTGGATAATGATGTGTATGGGAGCTACATCAAATCTTAACCGATCTTGATAAAATTTGGCATAGGTCTTTTTGAGTTGTATTTGATTTTTTTCTAGAATAACGATATTATGGAGTTCATATTATGGCTGTGGAGGCTAAAATGGCAAATCGGACGAACATTATATATGGGAGCTATAGTTATATCTTAACCCATTTTCAGTAAATTTGACATACTTGGTTACGAGCTCAAATTAGTGAAATTCCATCCTTTTTGGGCTAAAATTATTTGACATAAGTCATAAATAAGTATTACAACGTGCCAGATTTTGCACGTCTACTTCCCTCACTTTATGTATAAGATATTTGAGTGATAGTTTTTGGGAAAATGTTGAAATATGCGTGATGTAGCAGTCATGGCGAATCGAAGTATATCACTTCATTTAATGTTAATAAAAACATTGGGATCTGCAATATTTTTGAAGAAAATCGAACATTTAGTTTTAAATCTTTTAACCTTTTGTGGCAAAGGTACCAGAGGGAGTAGACCGAAAAATACAATTTCCACACCTGATATCTAGTTGAGTGAAATTTTTAGATATACTAAGTTTGAAAAGAATCGCCGAATTGTTTCGCAAATTAGGGAAGATATAAGTATTGAAAATTGTTGATCCGTTGTGGGTGAGATATCTATCGGCTTTACACTATTTCTTGCTTTAGTAAAAATATTAGGATATGTGAAAATTGAAGAGAATCAAATGCTTAATTCGCATTTTATGATCTCTTTGTTTTTCAAAATTTTTACCACTTTTGGGGGAAGTACGAGAAGCAGTGAACCGATATATTTCATCTTCACATCAGATATTGTGTTAATAGAAATATTAGGATGTATCTAATTTGAAAGGAATCGGATTCTCGTTTCGCGTTTTGTGAACATCATGGATATTCAAAATATTGATCCGTTGTGGGGAAGGTACCAGAACAAATGGTCCGATACATTTCTCTTTTTATAAAAACAATAAATATTTCAAATTTTGACCCTTTGTGGGGGAGGTTCTTAGGAGAGTATTCTGATATTTCCAATTTTGGCACCTGAGCTAGGGCTCATAAAAATATTAACATATACAAAGTCTGCACAAAATTTAATGATGCTTTTTTGTTCTATGCGGTATGAGTGCAGTTAGAATGGATCTGATGCTAATTTCGTATTTTATGAGAGATATAAATATTGAAAATTTTGACCCGTTGTGGTAACAGAACGAGATCTTCTGTTGCCTAAAATATTAGGATATGCCAAATTTAAAGACAATCGGATTGTTAATTCACTTTTTATAAGAATTATGAATATTCCAAATGTTGACCTTTTGTGGGGGAGGTTTTTAGGGGAGTATTCTGATATTGCCAATTTTGGCACCTGAGCTAGGACTTATAAAAATATTAAGATATACAATATATACAATATTAAGATATACTTATAAAAATATTAAGATATAAAAATGTTGACCTTATGTGAGGGAGGTATCAGAAGGAGTGGTCCGCTTTCTAACATCTTCACAACAGATCTTGTGTTAGATGAAATATTTAAATGGGTGCAGTTTAGAATAAATCGGAAAGGCAATTTCGTATTTTATTAGAGATACAATTTTTGAAAATTTGGACCCGTTGTTTGCAAGATACCAGAACGAGTGGTCCGGTATATCTTTACACCAGGTCTTTTGTTGCTTAAAATGTTAGGATATGTCAAATTTAAAGGTAATCGAACTCTTATCTCACATTTTCTAAGAGTCATAATTTTTGGAAATTCTGACCATTTGTGTGGGGAGATACTTAATGGAGTAACTGATAAAAACATTAGGATATGCAACGTTTGTACTAAAATTAATGATGCTTTCTTGTTATATACAGTAAATATTTTCTGTAAAAATGTTAACCTTTTTGTGGGGGAGGTACCAGAACGAGTGGTCAAATATTGCCCATCTCAGAGCTGGATTTAAGTTTGACAATGATATTACGATGTACCAACTTTGGATCAAATTGGATACTCCCTTCGGATACAGGCAGGCGTAGGGACACCTCTAACTCGACTCCAAATGTCCTGAAACAGATTTGATCCAAAGAGACTTAGAGTCTACAACTGCTTCTTCGATGAGACACTTTATGACCGTATAAAATGACAATGACAGGGTAAGATAAAAAAAACTACAACAAAGGCAAACTGAAAGCAAAAATGTCGGCAGTAGCATCAAATTTTAAAATAAGATTAGATTTTTTCGAATCGGTCACCTTTGGAAAGAATTATGGCCTTTAAACGGCCAATGAAACTGTCACACGGTGTCCGAATGTTGTACTGTGGTATTTTTTAGTGCCAACCTTGATTTCCAAAATACTCCAGATAAAATAGTCCAAAAGCTTTAATACACACTACAGAATATTTTCCGGATAATATTCGACATTTACTCTGATGCCACGGTCGACTAATACGAGCGAAGAGCGACCATGGCTGTTATGGCGGAACACACCATCACTATGAGCGGCGCTTGAGATCTGGTGGCCAACCGAAGGTGCACATTTTCTGCTGACCTCTTTGGCAAGTAAACACGATCATTTTGTTTGTTTACAAACTGCTGGACATCGGAGAAAACCAACTTCGGCAGTTCACCAATTTCGGCCAATCAACTCTTTAGCTCTTTTGACTCTCTTTCTGATGCGGCGTAAATTCTTGCACTTGTTGGAATTTCAATGGCTATACCCCGAGCTCATTTCTCAATATTTGAGGAATGGAATATTGCGATATGTTCAGCTCACGAGCCATTTTTCGGGTACTGCGACGCGGGTTTCTATCAAGTCGCTTCTTTACTTTTCAAGGCATTTGTGCTGATGTTGCTGTTTTCTTCCGTCCACTTCTTTGACGTCGGGCTACGCTACCAGTATCACGGTAACGAGCGATGGTACGAGACACAAATGATTTATTCACATTTAAATGCTGGAGTGCTCTACCGATAGCCACTTTTTGCTTTCCAGCCAAAGATGAAGAAATCACACTGTCACGCATGAATCCCATCACAAATAACTTTTTTTCTGAAAAATTCTCACCAAAATGACATTGGAATAATTTTAACAGCTGTCGGACGAGTGGCTTAGAAATGACAGAAGTCTGAAGTTGGTTGCAGTTTTTTCATCTCACCTTGTATATGTAACTCTCTTCGCACCCTCAAGTCCGTATGACAGATGTGGCTACACCAACTCCTAATATTCTGAAATAAATCCGATTCAAACAAAAACGGGGTCCAGTACGGATATTTAGACAAGACATACCTTTGACAATATCACACGGTTTACTGCCTCTATTCTACTCCTTCTAGTATTTTAGTATCTTCCTTCGACTCTTCTAATTGACATAATTTCTTCAGATGATACTGTTCGCTTGGAAAATATCTCTACAAAGGCTATGAATATTTAGGGGCAGCCAAACGAGAACAACGACAGTAGCTAGAAAGTGACCCTTTTACTGTCTTTGTTTGGGAAGATATCTCCTCACACCCCCACACCGCCACCCCTATTGAGATAACATCGACAATATTTTGTATATTGTTCAATGTTCCACATGAATTGTTTAACTAAAAATAAAATCCTTTGATCTTAAAAGCGTAACAGGTAATTAATTAAACAAATGATGTAAATCACAAGTTTAAACAATCTAAATTTCGAAAGGGATATTTCGAATAGACACATATATTATTTATATACAGACGACGATGGCCATTGATATGTAAGGGTTAAATAGATGGTCTATTTGCTCAGCAGGTAGTCTCTTTTAATAGAATTCCAAATCATTGCTTATTTTAGAAACTCATCCGAAACCATCACGGTTTTATAAATAAAACTAACTTAATATCATAGAGAACTTTCGTTGACGGACAGACATATGAAAAACCGGAAATACCTGTTGGATTACAGGCGGAAGTGTGTCCGTTGGAATGTGTCAGAAAGTGTGTAAAACACACTTCACACGCATCCTCGTGTGTTCGAACATGTGTGCGTGTGTGTGTGTGTGTGTGCGGATGACCAATCAACCACAAACATATTAGTTCATCCATGGCATGCAGTAATTATGGTTAACTAACTAAACACGAAAAGAGGACATGAAAAGCCCCGAATTATTCCCTCCCCTGGATTTAAATGACAACACCATGGCCAAGGGGGTTAATTTTTGTTGGTATTCTTAGATTGCTGGACCTTGGGGTAGGGGTACCCGTTGCCAAGGAATATACATCAATGGCTATTGCATCGGTTTTCGCTTTTAATGAGCTGGCCACCTGCGGTTGTAGAAAAATGTAACAACCAACACAAGATTACGTATATATTTCGAACTGGTCAATTGACTCATTATCATTGCGTTCTTTTTTCCTGCGTTGTCCCTTCCCCTTCCTTTCACCCCCCGGAGGACCTTTGGCATTTTCTTTCATCATCATCGCCATCGACATCGTCCTTAAATTAGGGGATTTTGTTAAATTGTTTAGAGTTTTATTTTCGCTTTGCTCTGTTTTTGCTCCTCAACGGGGGGTTTTGTGATTTTTTCCGACATTTTTTTCCTTCATACATTGATTGGTTTGGGAGCGTTTGAAAGGATATTTGTACATAGATTGCGTTCGTTTCTTAAAGCTAATAAAATCAGTGATTGGAACATAAAGATTTGCTTCTTTTTTGAGGTATTTAAAGGAAGTCGAAAAATATTAGGAAAAAAGAAGAGAAAATGAAAAAAAAAAAAAATGTTGATTAGCATCCGCTTGTGGTCTTTGAGAACCTTTTTTGTGACGAGCGGCATAATTTCAACCCTTTGGCCTTGTTGATTTGTATTATGAGATTATGTCATGTTTATGATTGGATATTTTTCATGAGAATTGACACGAATCATGTAGATAAGATGTATTTGCATTTTTTTCGTTTAAGAAGCTAAAGTTGGGATACTTTAAAGGAATTTATTGGAAATTGGTATAAAACGTTAGGGGAAGAAATTGAAAAAATTGTAATAGGAATTAAAAGCATATATTGAGCGAAAGAAACTTTTTGATGGTTTTTTATGTATTTCGGAAGAAAATAATTTCGATCGAAAATAGTCAGTTCTTAGTGAGTTTTTTAAAATTTAGATTTTTTTCAAAAATTCAAAAATTTTTTTGCAAAAATTTAAGTGAGCTCCAGCGAGAAATATTAAGATATAGAAAGTGCATTTTAGGATTACGCCGTACTTTACGTGAGTTTATGCAAAATACTCAAATAAACAAAATACGGACAAGGCCGACTATATCCGACTCACGAAACAAAAACTTTTATATTGGGAGTTTATGAGAAGTAGATTATACCAACTATGAACCTGTATGGTGCATGATATGGCTTCGATAAGGATTATATAAAATTTTTTATTAGAGAAATAAGAAAACCAAAAAAAAAAAAAAAAAAAAAAAAAAAAAAACTGACCGGGATTCGGCAAATGGTAAAATTCGGTTGAATATGAAAATATCTATTCAATTTGGGCTGATACTACACATATAGTAATATATAGGGCTGATATAGCAATAATCGGACGAATATGTATATCAACCTATGTAAAAATCTGAACCAATCTCGATAAAAGACGGCAAAGGTATTTTCGAGCTGTAGCTTATGTCTGGTATCAAATATTATTGTTGTGGAGTGCATATTACGCATGTGAGGGACTTTAACACCAAATCAGATGAAACATACATATGGAAGCTATTGCTATATCCGATCCGACTTTCAAAAAATTTGAATTATTTGTTTCTAAGATGAATTCAGTCTGAATTGCCAAGATTCCGTTTATTTGGCCTTATATTAGCCAATTGGTGCACAATAAACCTGAAATCGAATAAATATATGAGAGCTACATCCAAATCCGAACCGATCTTGACAAATTTTTAGGCACTCATTTCTGAGCTGTATCTGATGTCTGGCACCAAAAATCATTGTTGTGAAGCGCATATTGCGCATGTAAGGAACTTAAAACCCCAAATCGGATGAAACATATATATGGGAGTTATAGCTATATCTGAAGCGATTTTAACCAAATTTGAAGTATTTGTTTCTAGGAAGAATTCAGTTGGTATTGCTAAAATTCAGTCCACTTGGGCTGATGGCTAATGGTTCCCAATAAACCTGATATCGGATACAGATATATGGAAGCTATATCCTAATCTAATCCGATTTCTATTAAATTTGACATAAACCTTTTTGGAGCTCCATAAGTTATCTGCTACCGAATATCAATCTTGTGCAGTGTATATTACGCATTTGAGGGACTTAAAATCCCAACCCTTATGAAACATATATATAGTAGCTATTGCTATATTTGAACCGATTTTCTCCAAATTTTATGTAATTGCTTCCAAACTGAATTCGGTCGGATGTGCTAAAATTCAGGCCATTTTGACTGATATGGCCCATTTGGTGCACAATTTACAAGAAATCGGTTGAAGATATATATGAAAGCTATATCATAATTTGAATCGATTTCCATCAATTTCAATATGGTTCATCTTTGAGCCAAACAAATATTGTCTGGAAAATTTCAGCTCAATCGGATAATAAATGCGACCTGTATTTTGTTCACAAAAATGCATAGACAGACGGACTGACATGCATAAATAGTCTCAGAAAGTGATTTTATGAAGATCCCAAAAGTAACTATGGGTCCATCTCGCTTCTTTCTCCCATTACAATTATCAGTCGGTCTCTCCTACAGATGCATTCCTTGGCCAATGTTCGCTTATTTACACATATTTTTATTTGCGTTATGATTATTCAAACTGTTGATCCTTTATCTGTCATAACTTGCGAAACAAATCAGCAATTTTTTTAAATTTGCTGTATCTAAATATTCTTTCCCAGCCAGGAGCCTGAGATGAATATATAATTAATGATTGTGCATAAAACTGGATATAACTGTTTGATTTTCTTGCAATTTTGCCCATTACAATATTTGTATCTATACTAGATGAAGTATAAGAACCCATGTTGCCCATCACCGAAGTCGATAATTGTTTGGCAATAATATTTCAATGTGCCAAATTTGTACCAAATCGGGTAATCCCTTTGAGAGTTATCGTGCGCACCAGTCAGCCAGACAGATGGTTAGACAGCCCTAGACAACTCCAAATGTCCTGAAACGGATTTGGTCCAACGACACCTTGGATCTAAGATCGTTATTTCAATGAGGCACGTCTTATCAGTATTTGTAGAAAATATTATTAATAATATTGTGCATGTGATACCCTACAACACTACAATATGTCGGCAGCCCGCTTATGTCAAAATCCATTTTGCTTTTGAAATTATGCCACAGAGCCCTGCCCGGATGTTATCCTTACTAACACACTCCGCCATGTTGTTATGTATATAATCCAATGGTCATCCAAAAAGCTCGATTTCTTCCTTGTCCTTAACTCCCTCCCCGTGCAAAATTCCGTGTCAACCGGTTTTCAATTGTGACCTGGAATCCGTTCAGCGGTTCTTGACTTGCAAGCGGAATAACTAACATAAATTGCATTTATATATAGATTTTACCAATTTCGCTACATATCCGATATCTTGGCTATCAGCATCACTGTAATGGTCAGAAGTCACCTCTTAAGATATTTGTGATTTCGTCGGGAATAAAAACATTCGCGTTGTAGCGAAAATTTTCGTATTTTTTTAATAAAACCCATGGTCTATTTTATCAGCCCAGCCTAAACTCTAACTCCACGCAAAATTCAAGATTTCTTTCTTTTTTTGATCCACTTCAACCCTTTAATATTTTGCGAACATCTCAAAAAACAATAGGCAAACCCCACTTCCATTTTCAATTTCGTGAGGATCGGGTCATAATTGCGACCTGTAGCTTGATTACAAAGACTGTTGACATTTCTTAACCACTCGTCCGACAGCTGTTAAAATTATTCAAGTGACAGTTCATTATATTATTTACAAGCGCACAAAAGCATTTTCGTGAGAATTTTCCAGAACAAAGTTATTCGTGATAGAATTCAAGCGTGATAGTGTGGCTCGTGAGCTGAACACATCGCAATATTCCGTTCGGCAAATATTGAATAATGATCTCGGGGTAAAGCCATTGGAATTCTAAAAAGTGCAAGAACTTACACCGCTACAGAAAAATGAGCTAAAGAGTTGCTTCGCTTGGCTGAAAGTTGTGAACCGCCGCATTTGGTTTTTCTCCGATGAGACATTCGTTGTCCAGCAGTTTGTGAACCAACAAAGTGATTGTTTACTTGCCAAAGAGGTCAGCTGTAAATGTGCACGTTCGGTTGGCCACCAGAACTCAAGCGCCGGCCATGGTGATGGTGTGGACCGCCATAACAGCCGATGTCCGCTCTCCGCTCGTATTAATCGACCGTGTCATAAGAATAAATGTCGAATGTTATCGCGAAAATATTCTGGAGGGTGTATTAAAGCCTTGGGCACGCAACATTTTAGCCGCATACCTTGGACATTCCAACAGGACTCAGCACCTTCGCATTCACCACGCGCCACCCAATTATGGTTACAAAATGAGGTTCCTCGCTTCATTTCCAGCTCACAATGGCCAATAAAATCTCCGGATACCAATCCTTTGGACTTTTGTGTCTGTAGTATTTTGGAAAGCAAGGTTGGCACTAAAAAATACCAAAGTGTCGATTACCTCAAGCAAATGTTTCTCTCGGAATGGGTCAAAATACGGCAGAGTGACAGTGTGACGGTTTCATTGGCCGTTTAAAGGCTACAATTCGTGCCATTGGTGACCGATTCGGACAAATCTAAACTTATTCTAAAATTTTATGCTATTTCCGACATTTTTTGCTTACAATCAATAACATTTAAAAAAAATTTAAAAATTATGGCGTTTGACTTTGTTGCAGTTTTTTTTTCTCACCCTGTATATCACAAAATATTACAGAAAAATATTTACATATTGCTTAGCATATTTTATGGGATTTTTTTAGAATTTTTCTTTTCTGCAAATGAGATAATTTGAAACTCAATGAGAATTTTAAAATTGCAAGTGAAATGCTTTTTGTCTATCCTGTACGAATTAAAGCTGGTATTCATGCCGTAAAATGGATTTTAAATCTCTTTATTACCAAATTTACAGATTTTTTTTGTGCTTTCATATCTCTCGCCCCAGATGAGGGAAAATATATATAAAAATTATATTACATATACACAACAATCATAAACTTGTCACCTATCTCATAAATTTTAGATACGTTTTTTTAATTTTTACGTTTTTGGAGAATTTCCATTGAAAATGAAAACAATAATACAAAATTTTATATTCTTAAATCTCGGAATAAATTAAATCGTTTTGTATCATAATTAGAAAACGTTTAAGGAATGAAGATTTGCGATAGTGGCTGTGACGCCAACAGAAGCCGAGCGAGGCAACAAGTAGGGGTAACTACGAGTATCGAACATGCAACAGATGAGTCGAAAATTCCGGCAACAAGTAGAGTACATGTGGACAGCAACAAAAACAAAATATTTGCAAAACAAACTGCGTTAGTATTTGTGAGTACCACCAATCCAACGCAAAGAAACAGAGACGTAGGGAAACAATTTTTGTAGGGAATATTTCAATGGTAATAGAAAAACAAAATTACTGACAACTTTAACAATTTTCATTTAAGAAAGTTTTAAAATTATTTTGCAAATCTTTAATACAATCTGTTTTAACATCAGCCACAACTATTCTTACACTTTGTAGCTATTTTTAAACAGCGCATGTCCCAATTCTCCAAGTTGCAGGGGAAATATGTTCGTGTTTCGTTGTCTTTGTGAGTACCAAAGGTTGAAAAGTCAACTACTTTCTCACAAACACAACCATAAATCATAGTCTGACAGAATCCTTTGTGTTCTTGTGGTATGAGGCGATTTCATGCTCTATTAACATTTGATGTTCTCTCTTTTGACTTCTACAGAGGCTAAGTGTGTTTGGTCTGGTTGGTATCTGTGTAATGGTTTTGGCTTGTCAAAGTCGAAGTGATTTAACTGTTGCTTTCTTTACCTGTTGCTAATGTGTGGTATGAGCAACAGTTGCTAAGGAAGTCAAAGTCGAAGTGGTAGGAGTTATGGTTTTTGGGGTTTAGATATAAATGTGAAAGTTTTTATGTCAGTGTTGCAAAACGGTTAAAAATTGTCACCAAAAATTTTAATGTACTTTAAAGATGAAAATATTGGACGGAAAAAATTCTTTGTGAAAATTTTGTAAGAGCTTTTGTAAGTATTTGGACGAGATCGATGAGAACGATATGAGATATGACCCTGGTTTTCATTGACTTTTTTTAGGAACTCTCGTAGTTGCAGAAATTGATATTTAGCATCTATTTTTGGGGTGACTCTCAGAGCAGCAAACGTGGTATTTAATGAATAATTTCAAAGAATCAAGGGGACTATAAACGGTGAATTTGAATTTTGAATTACACTCGAAGACATACAATAAACGTAAATTCTTTAATAAAAATTTTTTAAGGAACTAAGAAAATTATATTCTCCTATTTTTAGAAGAATTTTTGAAGAACTTCGATATAAATATTAAAAAATATATAGAAACATTTTTTAATAAACTAAGAAAATTATATTCTCCTATTTTTTTTTTTTTTTGAAGAACTTCGATATAAATATTTTTATAGAAATAAGGCACTGATTTTTATATTTTTATAAATATTTTTTCCAGTGCTAGTAAAGTAATAAACTTGGTTTTTTCAATTTTATATATTTAAATATTTATACATTTTTAATTAACTAATTCAATAAAAATATGTATATTTTAATAAATGTTTTCGGAGGACCAAATGCATTTTTTAATAAATATTTTTGAAGAATGAGGAGAGTTATAAATGAATACTTTTATAAGACTTAGTAACCTATGGGCATATTTTGACGACCTGGTTTGATGAGTCGATTAGATGGGAAGATGTTAATAAGGTTGTAGCTGTCGGCTCGATGATAATAATAGTAATAACAAGTTAAAAAGCTGTAAGTTCGGCCGGGCCGAACTTTTAATACCCTCCACCATTTGGTACAAATTTGACATTTTCCAAAAAAACAAATAAAATCCGTTAAAAATTCTGTTAAAATCTTAAAAATACCGAATGCTTATGCGACGACGTGGGCCTGCATAGGCAACTTTTGTCATAAGTTATTACAACCCATTATGAACTTCACATGCGAAATTTGAAACAATCCCGGTAAATAATGTCGCTAAAATCATCAAAATACCGAATATCGAGGGGTACGGTATATGGGGGCTATATGAAGACGTGGATCTATATAGACCATTTTCTGTTTTATGCTGCAGTATCTATTACGAACTTCAAATGCCAAATTTGGAACGATTCCGCTAAATAATGTCGATAAAATCATCAAAATATCGAAAATGGGGGGGGTGGATGATGGTACCGTTATATGGGGGCTACACGAAGACGTGGACCTGCACAGATAATTTTCTGTCCTAGGCTGTAGTATCCATTACGAACTTCAAATGCCAAATTTTAAACAATTCCGGTGAATAATGTCGCTAAAATCTTCAAAATTCCGAATATCGGGAGGTACCGTTATATGGGGGCTATATGATAAATTGCACCTACATGGCCCATTTACGAACTTAACCTGCCTACTGGCAAATTATACGTGTGTGCAAAATTTTAGCCTTCTATCTCAATTTGTTCGAAAGATAGCATGATTACAACAGACAGACAGACGGACAGACTGACACACAGACAAACCGACGGACATAGCTAAATTTTTTACGTTGATCAAGAATATATATACTTTATTGGGTCTGAAATTAGTATTTCGAGGAGTTACAAACGGAATGACAAAATTAATATACCCTCCATAGTATGGTGGAGGGTATAATAGGCTTTCTAGCACTCGGTACGATGTCACGGGATTGGCTTGGGGGTAACTAATCGGTCTGAAGCAACGGCTAGAGGAGAGGTTCTGATGGCACTCGACGGCGTAGTCGAGCTTATGACAATCGGAGTTCAGGTCGCACTGATTCGGATTCGAATTGAACTTACTATGCCTGATACTCTGCTTGTAATATTTGGCTCTCTCTAAATCTCTAGAAGCTTCAAACGTGTATTCGATGACTATTTGCTACTTAATAGTTTTGAGATCCAAAAATAATTTTTTGTGTCACCAGTTTGTAGTTGTGGACCCTCCAATTTTTTTAATTTTATTAAAAAAATTTGAAGAACTAATTTTTTAGTGACTTTTTTAAAGGACTCTTAGTGATAAAAATGTGACATTTCCTAACGTCTCTGTGAGATATATTACATATTTTGCTTTATCTCCGATAACTGAATACAAAGAACACAAGCAATTTGTGATTTCATCTGGAAATAAATTCCAGCATTAAAAATACTCGAGGTTAAAAAGAAATATAATCTATAGATATAGATATAATCTATTGCACCCCCTAACTTTTATCCGATAACTACTTGAAACGTAAATTTTCTTCTTGCCCCTAAATCTAGGCCCATGTAAAATTCGGTGTCGACTAACAACACAGGAATAAGTCTACTATATAATCCCCTAAAATATTACACCATCTTCAAAGGTGCCTATCCTGATCATAGATCTGACTTGATAGTACGGTTCATATAACTTAATATTTGAAGATTATTTCATGCAAATGTTAACTGCGACTGTGCGCAAATATTGGCACACTATTTGAAATATTTCGGACGGTATATCAGGAAGAAATGCTTCGGTGTTGTCTTCCAAAACGTCAATTAAAGCGGGTTTGTCTGTATGAACATGGGCTAACGATCTAGGCGGCCAATTATCCGGTCCCGAACGTGGAATAAATCTTACCAAACTCGGCTCTCAATAAGCCCACTGTTACAAGTTCTGTGTGGTATGTTGCCATCTAAGTCAGACTCTCGAAAATTGTCTCTGCAAGTCCACGCTTTCTTATAGCTCCCACATAACGGCACCTCCCTATATTGGGTATTTTGATGATTCTAGCGTCATTATTCACCGGAATTGTTTCAAATTACGTACTTTGAGCTCGTAATGGGAACTACAGTCTGTGACAAAAAATTGTCTATGCAGATCCAGGTCTTCGTATAGGCCCCACATAAAAGTACCTCCCTATATTCGGTATTTTGACGAGTTTAGGTACAATACCCATCGAAATTGTTTAAGACGCGTATTGAAGTTCGCAATGGATGCTACAGCCTATGGCAGAAACTTGTCTATGCTGGTTCAGGTCTTCGCACAGCTCCGATATAACGCTACCTCCCTATATACGATATTTTGATGATTTTAGCTACATTACTCACCGTTTATTTACTTCGAATTTAAATATGGTAATGATTTATGACAAACAATGCCCATGTAGGTCAACGTCGTATAGACACCAATATAACGGCTATATTCGGTATTTTTAAAATTTTAACAGAATTTTTTTAAGGATTTTATTTCCAAATTCGTTGCAAATGGTGGAGGGTATTCAAAGTTCGGCCCGGCCGAACTTACTGCTTGCTAACTTGAATTTATTTCCATTTTATGCGAATAGTTTTTGATCAAAATTTTAATTTTTTTTTGTGTTTTGTGGGAGGTACCGTGGGGTGTGGGCCGATAAATTTCAAATTCTTATGGGGAAGATACCTGAAGGAGTGAATAGAAACCTATATTCTTTACACCAGATGTTGATTTAGTTAATAGTTTTAAGATATGCGACATTTAAATAAAATGAGATATTTCGAATTTTATGATGGTTTTGGTTATTCAAAATGTCGATCCATTGTGAGGGGGGTACCAGGAAGAGTTGACCAATAAATCCCATCTTCATGCCAGATTCTGTGTTGATAGAAATATTGAAATGTGTTAAATTTAAAGACACATTATTTCACATTTTGTGAGAGTTACAATTATTCCAACTTTTGACCATTTTTGGGTGAGGTGCCAGAAGGAGTGGCTCGCTGTATCCAACTTTCACTGAAGATATTGTGTTAGTAGAAATAATTATATGTGTGAATTATGAGGAGGATCCGATGCTTACTTCAGCATTTTGTTAATCAAAATTTTGAAAACTTAGCGGGGGAGGTACCAGCAGGAGTTGGCCGATATATCCCACCTTCACTGCAGATCTTGTATTAGTAGAAATAATGATATAAGTGAAATTTGAGGAGAATCGAATGCATATTTTGATTTTATGAGCGTTTTTGTTATTTAAAATGTTGACCATTTTTGATTTTTGACAAGGTTCCAGAAAGAGTGGAACGATATATCCCATCTTCACACCACACCTTGTGTTGATAGAAATGTTGTGATGTGCCGAGTTTGAAAGAGTTCGGTTGCTTATTTCGCGTATTATGAGCTTCATTGTTTAGGGTTTTATGATCTTCTGGTAACCGTTGTGGGGGAGGTACTAGAAGGAGTGGCTCGATATTTCCCATCTCCAAAGTCGATTTGAGTTTGAGAATTATATTAAGATGTACCAAGTTTGGATCAAATCGGATACTCCCTTCGAGAGTCATCGTGCGCACCAGACAATCAGACAGACAGACGTCAACTGTTATTTCGATGATTTACGTTTTGGATGTATCAAATGATATATACCCCTGTAGACATATGGATGAAGGTATAAGATGTGTAAATTTTGGACCAAATTGTATATTTCGTTCGAGAATTTTGTATGGTAGTATGGAATAGTATATACCCTCTGTATCCATGTAGGATGAACTGATATATACAGAGGGTATATATCCATGTAGCTCAGGATGTACCAAAAAGTCTTTTTACGGATCGTCGTTTAATTTTTATTTGTTTTTTTATTTATTTTTTAAGAAAAAAATTGCATTTAAATTTTGATAATATTTTTCGTTGGACGACTTCCCATAAATTCCACTTACAACACTGTTATACAACACTGAGCAAACCACAAGAGTTTCACGGTGTTTGTGTATTCGTGAGAGATTCCATAACACTAACACTAAAGAAAACTGGGTGCAGCACTTGAAAACAACAAAAGGCAACAGGTAAAACACAAACGTACACACAAACATATAACTTTATGATGTAAAAATCAAAAGAGGAGTAAATCGAGAGAGAAATTTTGCAAAGAGAATGAGCATCACAAACAAAACTGTTGGGTGACAAAGAAATGTAAAAAAATGTTTAAAATGTCAAACATACCAACAAAATTAACTCCCTCTCATGTGAGAGAGAGAGAGAGAGAGCAAAGCAAGAGCAAACGACAAAAGCGCAACAGTTAGAGGTGCCTGTTGCATGTGGCCGATAACGACTGCTGCGACTACGACGACGATGGGGACACTAACGACGACCGACCGACCAGCATCATCATAGTCAAGTGGTGGTGTTGGTATCGTCGGCGTAGGACGACAATGACACGATGTGTTTAGAGAACAAAAACCAAAAAGACAACACCGCCAACAATGGGATGATGTTTGTGAAGAAAAAATAACGCAACAGCTGGCAGCAGCAAAAAAGAGGACAATTTTTACAAGCAATGTCGTAATGACATATACCGGAAACGGATATGTTCAGCAGTAAGTGAGAGTGTGTGTGTGTGTGGTCTTCAAGTAACTATTGTCAACATGATTACCAGCAAGAGTGGGAGTGGGGTAAGTGTTACTACCTGTTACTGGAGAATGGTGAAGAAAAAGAACCCATCCTAAGACCAATAACACATATGCTTTGTCGAAACCAGATGGGCAGAGGTGTGAGAACAAATATTCCAGAGAAAAAATATCAAAACGTAATGTAGAACATTTTATGTGGCCACACTGAAAACATGGCATGTTTGCTCGGTTAGCCCCAACTCGTAATGGGAATGCAACAAAAATTCCATTTGTTGGGGACCACCAGGAAGAATCCACATTTGTTTCGTATTTCAACCAGGCCATTTAATATGATAATGTTTCGTAATCAATGTATGGCTGTGTGATACCTTGGCAGCATTGTGCAATATAATTGTGGGCCTAACCCAGCCCCATTGGGCCAGTTGGAGAAATGGAACTGCACCGACGACGAATACTGTGGCTGCCGTCTCTGCTGCCACACATATATTTGTGTAGTTTACACACAACATTTGTGGGAGGACGATGGCATTGCAGTACCAGCGTCAGACCTACAGCCAAATAACATCGCCAACAGAGCTTGCACACACACACACATACACCCAGAAATCCATACATACGTCCGTCCGTCTGCCTATGCCTCGCAAAAAAAAATATATATGCGGCAGGATATATTTTTCGCAAAACAGGAACATTATCATGAATTTTTCCCATAGGCATCCCGCTGAATGGAGCACCGACAATTGATGGCTGACTGCTGGCTGCAATGGTGAACTGCTAATGACTCAAGTTGACTTGACGGTGGGAACTCAGTTGGTTACTTGACGCGTTCCAAGACAGTTTAGACTTTTGCTAAGCAAAGAAAGATTTTTTGAAAAAATGGCCAATGGTTTTCAATGCGGTTGCATTCATTTAATAAATTTTAGAAAAGAATTTGTTTAAAAAAAAAAAAAATTGAAGTGAATCCAGCGACAATAAAAAATTGTGTTAAACATTTTACGAAGTGCTTAAAATGCAAATATTGACCCTGTTCGGAAAAAACAACATAAAAAAGTGTTAATAAAAATATGTAAATGTCCATAAAACATAAATCCCGGTTTTTTCTTCTCTACGTTCCACGCAAACCCCTTGGTAGAAGCTTCATCAGCAACAGGTAATTATAAACAATTTGTGCTTTATTAAATATTAAAAATCGTATCATTAAATTTAACCGGCTTATTAACATATTATTACATGACAGCCGTCTGACATCAGTTTGCGTTACCATATGTTAACGCATTTTTTTTGCCCCACAATCTGTGTGCGTTTTCATAGAGGCAACATCGATGTGATAGCCTTGCTAAAGTGTTTTCGTCTGTTCGCCACACATTTGCAAAGGGAGAGGCAAAATGTTGACTGGAGACTGCCGCGTCTCGTCTGTCATCGAGAGTTGCATAAATTCCCTGCAGTGCATTTAATTTGCATGTAATCTAATTATCCTTTTCGGCAACATGATTTTAATTTTACACATATCCTGTTGAACACGCACACACATGCACGCAAGGAAGGAGAACAAGCGTGTAATGTGCTGTAACCCAACCCAAGAAAATGTGTCTAGTATAAGTCAATATAAAAGTAAAAACATTAGGAAAAAGTTGCAAAATATTGAGATATTCCATCGAAAGCTTACATTGGTTCTGAGAAATTCTCCATTGGTTCAAAAATTAGTTTTGAACTAATATCTTGTGAGAAAAACCTTAAAACTGCCACAAACGATTTTATAAGAAGCTTAATTATAAAATTCAATTAAATATATTAAATATATTAAATATCTACCTGTCTTTGGAGGTGGTTCTTAATTCGAACTCCAATTTTCAACTTTGCAACAACTTCGTTGAAAAATAGCGAAAATCATTAAAATGTCGAATACCAAGCATAATGTAGTATATGGACTGCACAATAGAGTAGAACTGTATAAACAATTTTCTTCCCTAAAAAATAGCACGAAAAATGTGGCGAAAATCATAAAATTACTGAATTTTGATATATACCCTAATGAGGTCAAAACTACAACTTGGATAATTTTTGCAAGATTGTTGCCTGCGTACAGGGAAAACAAACTGCAAATTGCGATTCGGTTGAAAACTATGAGTTAAATTTCAAAACATGCAGGCTATAGGATTACTTGTAACTAGAAGGTAATTTTATAGCAGGCCGGATAATTTTCTTATAGAAAGACCAGGAAGTCTTTTTAAAGAAGAACAATGGCTGTTTTATGGAAGTCATCTTACAGAATACAAGAAGGTCTTCTTATAGAAGGCCAGAAGGTCTTTTTATAGAAGGGCAGGAGACCGGAAAGACCTCCTCTAGAAGAGCTGAATGTCTTCTTATAGGAGACCGGAAGGACCTCCTCTAAAAGGGCAGAAGGTCTTCTGCGAGATGGTATTTTAATATAAAAGCAGATGTTCTTCTTATAGAAGAGCAGAGTGTCTCCTCATAGGAGACCAGAAAGAAGACCAGAAGGTGTTCTCATGGAAGTCCACAATGTCTCTTCTCATAGAAGACCAGAAGATCTTCTTGCAGAAGACAAGAAGATTTTCTTACAGAAGTCAAAAAGGTCTTCTTAAAGAAGACAAGAAGATCTTCTTACAGAAAACAAGAAGGTCCTCTTATAGAAGGCCAGAAGGTCTTCTTATAAAAGAGCAGAAGGTATTCTTATAGAAGACCAGAAGGTCTACTTATAGAAGGCCAGAAGGTCTTCTTATAGAAGAGCAGAAGGTCTTCTTATAGAAGAGCAGAAGGTCTTCTTATAGAAGAGCAGAAGGTCTTCTCATAGAAGACCAGAAGGTCTTCTCATAGAAGACCAGAAGGTCTTCTCATAGAAGACCAGAAGGTCTTCTCATAGAAGGCCAGAAGGTCTTCTCATAAAAGACCAGAAGGTCTGGTCTTCTCATAGAAGATCAGAAGGTCTCCTCATAGAAGACAAGGTCTTCTTTTAGAAGAGCAGAAGTTCTTCCTTTAGAAGAGCACAAGGTCTTCATTTAGAAGAGCAGAAGTTCTTTTTAGAAGAGCAGAAGGTTTTCTTATAGAAGGCCAGAAGGTTTTCTTATAGAAGGCCAGAAGGTTTTCTTACAGAAGGCCAGAAGGTCTTCTCATAAAAGACCAGAAGGTCTGGTCTTCTCATAGAAGACCAAAGGGTCTTCTCATAGAAGATCAGAAGGTCTCCTCATAGAAGACAAGGTCTTCTTTTAGAAGAGCAGAAGTTCTTCCTTTAGAAGAGCACAAGGTCTTCATTTAGAAGAGCAGAAGTTCTTTTTTTAGAAGAGCAGAAGTTCTTTTTTTAGAAGAGCAGAAGGTTTTTTTATAGAAGGCCAGAAGGTTTTCTTATTGAAGGCCATATGGCTTTCTTACAGAAGGCCAGAAGGTTTTCTTATAGAAGGCCAGAAGGTCTTCTCATAGAAAACCAGAAGGTCTTGTCATAGAAGTCCAAAAGTTCTTTTTATAGAACTACGGAAGGTCTTCTTATAGAAAATACGGGGGTCTTCTCGTAGAAGGACGAAAGGTCTTCTCTTCGAAGGACCGAATGTCTTCTCGTAGAAGGACGGAATTTCTTCTAGAAGAAAACCATAAAGCTAACTTCACAGAAAGTCAGCAGGTCTTCTTTAAAAAGACCAGAAGGTCTCCTTCCAGAAGGCCGGAAGGTCTTCTTATGGAAGCCCCCATAGAAGACCGGAAGGTCCTTTTATAGAAAGCCGAAACGTGTTCTCATAGATGATCGGATTGTCTTCTCATAGAGGATCGGATGGTCTTCTCATAGAGGATCGGATGGTTTTCTCATAGAAGATCGGATGGTCTTCTCAAAGAAGGACTACTTCTTATAAAAGAAGTCGTTATAGAGGAAGTCCTTCTTGTAGACGACCGGGTAGACCTGAAGGTATTCTTATAGAAGTCCAAAAGGTCCTTCAAATGAAAACACGGAGTGATAATTTTTTGTTTTTTTTTTTTTTAAGTTAAGGGGTGTTTTTGGAAATTTGTTATATAATTGTTCGCAAAGTACTGAGTGGTACTAAGGGAATATTGGGTATTTGGTGAAGGGATAGGGCTAGAATCCCGAAATTTGATATTGAGGTCCCGGCTGGTAACTGGGATTGAGGTATGGAGGCGGTTTTGAAAATGGGTACTATAATTGCTCGAAAAATACTAAATGGTACTAATAGTGGATAACTGTTTTGTGTCGGGGATGGATATGCGTTTGAATTTTACTAAATTTGGTATCAGGAAAAAAGAGAGGGCTGAAATCCTGAAATTTGATGTTTAGGTTTCTAGGGTTTACATATGGAGACGTTAAAATAGTTTCGGACAAAAAAATTGATATGTGTCCACTGTGCAATGGTTTTACTAATATCCTCCTCGGTAAACTAAAAAATGATAAATTTTTAAGATTTTTTGGTATAAAAGGTAAACAGTTTCCTATTTTCCTTTTAGAAAAAGGAAAAGCTTGAATAATATATAAAACCGTGAAAATCTGAATATTTTGTATGATTTATGAAGTTTTGGTTAAAAAATGTTGTCAATCTGAACTAATTGTGCATTTTGTGTACTGAGAACGCCTAACACGAACTGTAGGATCGAATCTACTTTTTAAAGGTGGACTTTTCCCTCGATAGTCTCTTATAAAAGTACCAATCAAGTTTCAGGTATATTTGAATTTGTATGACAAATTTTACTTCAGTAGAGTTCCATTAAATATGAAGAATCAAGCTACATTATTAATAATATATTTTTTTTTCTTAAAATTTTGACAAAAAAAAATCGTGCATGCCATCAAAAATTTAATTAAGTCCTTTTCAAAGCATTACCTCTAAAGTCTTCAAATCCTTTATATTAAAACAATATGTCCAATTAAGCTCTCACAAACCGTTCGCATATCTATTCTTGCTGGGAATATCTGCTACATTCCGCTTCTTTAAAAAGATGTAAACTGTTAGTTGGGGTAAAGGAACTTTAATAGAGAAAGGCTTACATGGGAAAATCAAAAAGCCGTACACACGTGAACATGGACTCTCACGAAAACAACCAACACGCTGTGTGTATGTGTGTGTGCGTGGAGAAACTTTTCATGGACCAAAAATCACGTTTCTGCTATTTCAATATTCAAAACACGTTGTGATTAATTGTTTTGTGTTTACACTCAAACTAAAGGACAAACACAGACACACACACACGCACACTCACACAAAATATTGTAAGGCAAACTATATACATATGTGTGGGTAGGTATGTACAGATTTTTGTGAATCCTTTCTTCGTTGGAAATAGACAAGAATATTCATTGAATTGAAGTAGGTACATGAATATGGAAGTTTGGTGGTATATTTGTTTTTGTAACCCTTATTTGGCCATAGCTACATGCAGATGTTTGCAGGCTGAGATCTATATTTTGGCCACAAACATAAAAAGGTGTTCAAATTTTAAAATTGAATTGTTGAATTTTTCTAGTTTTCTGTGGTTTATTTTAGGCCTTTAGACTCAAATATACTTTCGTTCGCATTAATCCGCATAAATCCCTCTTCAAAATGTGCCCGTTTTATACCCTCCAACATTCATTATTAACTTTGTCCTTCCGTTCGTAACTCCCCGAAATACTCATCTTAGACCCATCAAAGTATATACTCTTGACCAGAGTAAAGTTCTATGTCGATTTAGCGATGTCCGTCTGGTTGTCTGTTGTAATCACGCTATCTAGAGAACGAATTTAGATAAAAGGCTAACATTTTTCACACATGCGTATTTTTCTAGGAGGCAAGATAAGTTTGTAAATGTGTCATGCCGGTCCACGATTTCGTATAGCACCCATGTAACGGTACCTCCCTTTATTCAGTATTTTGCTACATTATTCACCAGCATTGTTTCAATTTTCGTATTTGAAGTTCGGCTGGAGTACCGAGCCTTTGGCAGAAAAATAACATATGTATGCCCTCGTCTTCGCATAGCTCCCATGTAACGGTTTTCATTTAAGCGGTATTTTTGGATAGATTTTTTTTTTCAAGTTCCTTCCAGCTTCCGACCGAACTTAGCTGCTTTTTTACTCGTTTTATATATTTAAGGTCCAAGTCACATAATTTTCATAAATGATCTAAAATTTGGTATTTTTGATTTATTAGCGATAGAAAATTATTTGACCAAAACAAGTGTCCGCTACTTCGTCAGCGGAAAGTCCACCTTTTACATTTGTTACAAAAGTTCGTGTTAGGCCTTTTTAGTACTCAAAATACAGCATTCGTTCAGTTTGACAATATTTTTAATCAAAACTTCCGTACCCGTACTAAATTTTCAGACTTTTAAGCGTTTATATATTATTCAAAATTTTCCTTTTTAAGAAAGAAAAATAGGTAAATGATTACTTTTTACACCAAAAGTCTTCAAAATCTTTCATTTTGAAGTTTATCGAGGACAATGTTAGTAAAACCATTGCACAATGGACCCACACTCAACGTCTGTTCATTAAAAAATTTACCACCATCAAATAAATACAAGAATCTAATGGTGACCTCATTATCAAATGTTAGGATTTAAGCCCCGCCCATTCACTCAGTGGAAAAATAGTACCATTAAGAACTCTCCGATCCAATTTCAGTGTGTAAAATGCTTTTCTAAACACACCTCCAAATCTCAACCTCAGGTACCAACAGCTATCTAAATATCAAATTCCAGAATTTCATCTCTGCCACTTCACTTAAATTTTGTACCATTTAGTACTTCTCGTATAAATTTATTACTCATTTTCAAACGGTTCCATATCACAATCCTAGAAAACAAGAGTTATCAAAATATACAATTTCACAGATTCAGTCCTATTTTTTTCACTATATACCAAATTTAGTACCATATAGTAGTTTTCGTACAAATATAGGACCCATTTCCGAAATCACATCCTTATCTTAAACACTCAAACAAATTTTAACCTCAGATACCAACAGTGACATCTTAATAACAATTTTCTGAATTTTATCTCAATTTCTATATCCTCACCCAATATAGTACTATTTATTACTTTTCGTATACAAATATAGTACAAATTTCTGAAACCACCTCCACATGTCCAGGCAACACATGAACAGCGATCCAAGTACCAAATTTCAGATTTCAAACAAACTTGAGAATTCCAGCCCTAACCCTTTACCCAATACCCAAATTAGTGTCATTTAGTACTTTTCGTACAGTTATAGTACTGATTTCCAAAACCACCTCCAAATCTCAAACATAGATACCAAAAGTTATCTAAATATCGAATTTCAGAATTTTACCTCTATCCCTTCACCTAATACCAAATAAAGTACCATACAGTACTTTTCGTACAATTAAATAATACATTTCCAAAATCATCTCCATACCTCAATTCCGGATACCAACAGGTACCTCGATATTAAATTTGAGGATTCCAGCCCTATCTCTTCGCTCAATACCTAACTTTATACTATTTTGTACTTTTAGTACAATTATAATACACTTTTCCGAAACCACCTCCATATATTCAATCTACAATCTATTTGGCACAATCCGAGTGCCAAATTTCAGATTTCAAGCACTGTCTGTTCACCCAATAACAATTTTCCTATACCAACTCTTTATCACAGTTCCTGCTTCATCCGTTCACACTTAATCAAATTGTTCCAAATTTAATACCAGTTGGTATAGTTCGCACACTTAGTACACATGTTAAAAGTTTAGTGATATTTTAGAACATTTCGTTACCTAAAAGTTTGAATTCCAATAACCCTTTGGTTATCAGGATACCAGTTCTATTGGTTCACCCAAATCCAAATTAAACCAAATTTAGTAACATTTAGTACACGTAAGTGCAAATTGTCAGAACTATTTACATCAAACTGTCCAAAAAATCTTATTTTCAAATATCGCTATTTCAACTCTAACAGTCACCAAAATTTGGTACACATAAGCACATAATAAGTACAATAAGTACGAATTTCCCAAACTACCTGCATTCCTCAGTCCTAGAATGCAAAAGTAAACTTATTTCTAACTTTCCGTATTCCAACTCTATTGGTTCTCCCAGAACTTTAATTGTACTAAATTTAGTACCATTTAGAACACATAAGTACGAATTTCCGAAAATACCTACAATTCTCATTCCCAGAATGTAATAGTAATCTTATTTCTAAATTTCAGAATGCAAAAGTAATCTTATTTCCAACTTTTCGATTGGTTGTCCCAAAACTTAAATTATACCAAATTTAGTACAATTTAGTACACATAAGTACGAATATCCCAAACTATCTACAATTCTCATTCCAAGAATGTAACATTAATCTTATTTCTAAATTTCAGAATTCTAGCTCTATCGGTCCACCCAAATCGTAATTGTACCAAATTTAGTACCATTTAGTATTTTCTTGCACATAAGTACGGATTTTGAAAACTTCCTCCCTATTCCAATCGTAAACTTCGCCAGTAAAGTTAATTTCGGGATTCCAGCCTTATTCGTTCCTTTAAACTCAAATTGTATTTAATTTAGTACCGTTTGGGACTTTTATGAGTGCACACTTTCAAACTACCTCCTAACATCGGCTCTAGTCTTCAACTATGATAACCATTCTAAATTTTACGTTTTTAGCTTTAACCTTCAAATACAAAGAGTACTATACAGGGTGAGATAAAAAAACTGCAGCTCGGGGTAAAGTCATTGAAATTCCAAAAAGTGCAAGAACTTACACCACAAGAGAAAGAAAATAGACTCAAAAGAGCTAAAGAGTTGCGTCGCTCTCCGCTCGTATTATAAATCAGAATAAATGCCGAATATTATCGCGAAAATATTCTGAAGGGTGTATTAAAGCCTTGGGCAGGCAAACATTTTGTTCACAGACGTTGGACATTCCAACAGGACTCAGCACCACCGCACTCAGCACGCGCCACCCAAGAATGGTTACAAAATGAGGCTCATTGCTTCATTTCTAGCGCATAATGGCCACCAAAATCTCCGGATATCAATCCGTTGGACTATTGTGTCTGGAGTATTTTGTAAAGCAAGGGTGGCACTAAAAAATATCAAAGTGTCAAAGGCAATGGGCCAAAATACCGTAGTGCAACATTCGGGCAGCATTTGACGGTTTCATTGGCCGTTTGAAGACCATAATTCGTGCCAAAGGTGACTAATTCGGACAAATCTAAACTTATTCTAAAAATTTATGCTGGTTCCGACATTTTTGCTTTCATTTAATAAAATTTAAAAAAATGTAAAAATTATGGCGTTTGACTTTGTCGCAGTTTTTTATCTCACCCTATTACCTTCCAGTACTTTTGTACTGCTTTAGGACGAATTTAGAAACCAAATTTCCGGACCAAGAGTGACCTCAAAAAGATTCAAAAAGATTCTATATAAGCCGTATTTCAAAAACCTAGAAATAATATATGATTCAAATTAAATTTCCCGGATAAAGAAACTTATTTTTAACATACCAAGGAACGGCCGAACCTTATATTCATTTTTGGGGTTTTTGATGGCCTTGTCTTACCCTTTGGCCGATGTCTTACCCTTTACTACCGGAAATTGAAAAATTTCCAAATTTCTATCCTTTACCCACCTTAATATAACACTATTTATATGAATATATACTACACACATGCAAACATACATACATACATATCAAAAACCACAGCTAACCGCTTCTGGTGTTATGTTACACTTAACTAAATTTGTTTCGGAAAGTGTTGCTGTTGGCCAATCTTAAGTTTATTCAAACAGTTTCTAGTCATGGCTAATTGTATTAAATCATATTTAAGAATCATGTAATCTTTAAGAGGATTTCTTATGTTTGGCCTTCAGTCGATCTCTATGTGTGCATATGTGTGTGTGTGGTGTGTATATGAGGCTTAAAAGGATTGTATGTACGTGATTGCGAGTGTGTGTATAGATTCCAACATGCCATCAGATATACGTACATACATATGTATAAGTATATGTGAGTTTGTTTACCTTTTTTCCGGTCAAATCTAATAAGAAAGTCAGTGAGTGAAACTATTTGTTTTTATTTTATTGTGGTCAATTGGATAAAGTCAGAATTTATTAGTTTTTGGCAGAGATTAGGGCACCAAGATAGACATGGAAAGTCAACGAGAGAGCTGACCAGGAAGTAAGGAAGAAAACACTTAAGATAACCCTTAATGTTGACTAAGCAACCATTTGATGTTGCATAGCCGCATACCTATGTGTCTTGAAATATATTTTTGGGAAAAAAATTAAGGAAAATTGAATTTAGCTTTTCTATCCTAAGCAAATTAGAAACAAATAAGGAACTTAACTAGTTTTGGAATACGTATGGGGAAAGAGGGAAAATAAGATATGAAATATCAGCAATTTTCTTTAACTCATGACTGAACTTCAATCTATTTATAACAGGTAAAATAGCAGCTAAGTTCGACCGGGCCGAATTTTTAATAACCTCCATCATTTGGAAAGAAAGTGGAAATTTTCAAAAAATTTTAACTTTTTTGTCGTAAGTTGTAATGGTTACTACAACTACAACAACAACGAACTTTAAATTCGAAATTTGAATAATGTCACTAAAATGGTTAAAATATCGAATATCGAGAGCCTTCGAACCTTCAATTCGTTCGAATTATAGTATGATTACAATAGGCAAACGGACATCGCTAAATTGACTAAATCGAGAATGTTACGCCGTTCCAGAATATATATATTACGCAGGTTCTACCATGAGTATTTCAGAGAATGGTGGATGGTATAAAAGGGGTAGTGAATAACTGACTGACTAGAATCTTCAAATATTGCACGACGGTCAGTCTTGGTGCGTAAGCGTGTGATAAAACTAGGTCTTTTGGAAATTCGTACTAAAAGGGTACGAAATGTACTAAAAATTTAATACCTAGACCAATCGGAATGAGCTAGAATTCTAAAATTTGGAACGAGAACCACTGATGGAGTGCAGGATAGATATAGCATTGGGTTTTTGGAAATTTGAACTTCAAGGATGCAAAAAGTACGAAAATTTTTCTTAACTTCTAAAACGGTAACATTTGGTGTTATGTGAACGGATAGAGCTCACGACTTGAAATAAGGTCTGAAAATCAAGGCTGGAATGCTAGTTTGATATACAGGGTGAGATAAAAAAATTGCAACCAACTTCAGACTGCTGTCTTATCTAAGCCACTCGTCCGACAGCAGATAAAATTATTCAAGTGAGAGCTCATTATATTGTTTACAAGCGTACAAAATCATTTCGGTCAGAATTTTCCAGAAAAAAAGTTATTCGAAATGGAATCCAAGCGTTATAGAATGATCTCTTTATATTCAGCTGGACAACCAGAAGTGGCTACCGTTAGAGCACTCCAACATTTAAATGTGAATAAATCTTTTGTCTCTCGTACCATCGCTCATTAAATAACGAAGCGACTTCATCGAAACCCCCGTCGCAGTGGCCCAAAAATTGCATATCAACATTCGGGGAGCGTCTGCCGAAGATGATCAATTCGAACATATCTAAACTTATTCTAAAATCTGATGCTATTTCAGACGTTTTTGCTTTCGTTCAATAAAATATAAAAAGAATGTGAAAATATGGCCTTTGACATTGTTGTAGTTTTTATCTCACCCTGTATATCAAAGACTCTAAGACTAAACTTCTAATACGGTAACATTTGGTATTATGTGAACGGATAGAGCTAAAAACTTGAAATTTGGTCTGAAAATAAAAGTTGGAATGGAAGTTTGATATATGTTGGTAGGTTTGAAAATGTGTACTAAGTGTGCGAGCTGTACCAACTGGTACTAAATTTAGAACACGTTGGTTAAGGGTGAACGAACAAAGTTGGAATTTTGGCATCTTGTATTAGAATCCCAGTTAGAGGTAGGTTTGTGATAAAGAGGTACTTTTGGACAATTGTACTACAAGTGCACGAAAATGAGTAAATAGTCCAATATTTTGTACAATTTGGTATTGGGTGAAGAAATAGTGCTTTAAGTTTGAAATTTATACTAGGTTCGCTGTTCATGTGTGGCCTGGATATATAGAGTTGTTTCGGGAATGTGTACTATAATTGTACGAAAACTACTGAATGGTACATTATTTGGTAGTGGGTGAAATAAAAAGGTTAACATTCTGAAATTTGATATTTGTGTCTAGATTTAGTTGTCGTTTGGAAATGCGTCTTATATTTGTACGAAAATTACTAAAAGGTACTAAATTTGGTATTGAGTGAAGGGATAGAGCTGAAATCCTGAAATTGGATATAAATGTCACTGTTGGTGTATGTAGCTAAGGAATGGAGGTGGTTTTGGAAATGCGACCTATTTTGTACGAAATGGTACTAAGTTTGTTATTGGGTGAAGGGATAAGGCTGGAACCCTCAAATTTTATATTGAGGTCTCTGCTGGTATCTGGAATTCAGATATGAAGGTAGTAGTGGAAATGTGTACTATAATTGTTCGAATAGTACTAAATGCTATTAATTTGGGTATTGGGTAAAGGAATGTGCAGGGTGAGATAAAAAAACTGCAACAAAGTCAAAGGCCATAATTTTTACTTTTTTTTAATTTTATTGAATGAAAGCAAACAATGTCGGAAACAGCATCAAATTTTAGAATAAGTTTAGATTTGTTCGAATTGAATTATGCCTTTCAAACGGCCAATGAAACACGCTGCCCGAATGTTGCTCTGCGGTATTTTGGCCCTTTCCCGGTAAAGCGCTTGCTTGAGGTTATCGACACTTTGGTATTTTTTAGTGCCAACCTTGCTTTCCAAAATACTCCAGACACAATAGTCCAACAGATTGGTATCCGGAGATTTTGGTGGCCATTGTGCGCTGGAAATTAAGCGAGGAACCTCATTTTGTAACCATTTTTGGGTGGCGCATGCTGAGCGCGATGGTGCTGAGTCCTGTTGGAATGTAAAAGGTCTGCGGCCAAACTGTTTGTGTGCCCTACAGAATATTTTCGCGATAATATTCGGCTTTTATTCTGATGCCACGGTCTATTAATACGAGCACCATGGTCAGACCTTGAGTTCTGGTGGCCAACCAAAGGAGCACATTTTCAGCTAACCTCTTTGACAATTAAACACAATCATTTTGTTTGTTTACAAACTGCTGAACAACGAATGTTTTCTCATCGGAGAACTTAAATATTCTGAAAAGGATTTTGTTCAAAGAGTCCTGGTGTTTAAAAGCTTAATTTTGATAAGGCCCATAACCATAACCATATGACAATATTTGATAATTGCAAAAATATTTCTTAAAAAAAACTTCAAAAATTGGTCCTTAAAAAAATATTCACCCAAAAAATCCACGATTATTGCTCTGGTGATTCTTGAAAAATATTCTTTAAGAAATCCACATTTTTTTTTCTTCTTTAAAGAAAATTTTTTTATATCCACGTTTTTCTTTAAAGAATTCACTGTTTTTTTATTTTTTTTAAATTTACCATTTTTTTCTTTTAAAAATCCACGATTTTTGCTCTGTTATTTCTTGAAAAATCCACCATTCTTGATCTGTTAATTCTTGAAAAATATTTTTTGAAAAATCTACGATTATTGGTCCTTGAAAAAAATATTCTTAAAAAAATCTACAATTATTGTTCCTTGAAAATATATTCCTTAAAATATCTTCAATTATTTGTCCTTAGCGAAATATTCTTAAGGAAATTAAGATTATGGGTCCTTGAAAAATATTCTATAAGAAAGTCATGATTCTTACTCTGTTGATTCTTGAAAAATAATCCTTAAAAAATCCACGATTCTCGCTCTGTTAATTCTTAAAAAAAAAAACATCTTTAAAAAATCCACGATTGTTGGTCCTTGAAAAATATTCAGTAAAAAATCTAAAAATTATGATATGTCGGCCCTTGAAAAAATATTCTTTAACAAATCCAAGATTCCTGCTCTGTTGATTCTTGAAAAAAAAAATTAAAATTGATATTTCGGTCCTTAAAAATATCCTTTAAAAAATCACGTATATTTGTCAGTAGTTCCTTGAAAAAATATTCTTTAAAAAATCCACGATCAATGGATTCTACTTGTCTTCGAAAATATATTCATTAAAAAATCCATAATAAATGACTTACCAAAGAATATCAAATGCGAACGGCTGGAATTAGAAGCTACATTTTGATCACATTTCCAGCTATTTGGCCCTTACTCAAACGAAGTATCACATACTTGTTTCTGGTAAATCGTATACGACAAATTTTCTTTTTTCTGCAAGAAAAGTCTCCAAAAATATATTCAATTTGTTCCACTTATCTCGGCTGTCACTTCGTCTGTAGTCGCAATCACAAAAGACAATCAAAATGTAAATCTCTCCCCGTTGCAGTGCAATGAAATAAATTTGAGCTTAAGAAAAAATGACAAGCTTTGTGGTATTTGTTTTTGCAATAAAATAATCAAACAATGTGACATCGTAATGAAAAACTCAAATACATCACTTGGAATAGAGCAGAAAAAGTAAGACATCCAAAGAAGAAAAAGAGAGAAAATACAAAAGTAAAAAGAAAACATCTAACCCTAAGAAAAATGCAATCACCAGAAAGAAGAGGTGGATGCAACCTTCCTATTGACATTAGCAAAATGACTCCATGACCCAAACCAAAACTGTCTTTCGTCTCAGAGACATCCTAGCTGAGATAAAAAGGATGAAAAAACAATTATTTTAAAATAAGAGGACGACAATGGGAGTGAGAGAACTTAAGAATGAAAAACAAAAATGTATCAAACAAAAAAAATAAGAATAACCTTGGAAAGATATACAGGAAAAAATGTACATTGTCTTAAGGTTATTCCAAAGAAAAAAGGCGTCTACGGGGATTCAAAGTTGACACGAACATTGACCTAGCAATATAATAAAATACAAAATAAATAACAGGGAATAACATTTTGTATTGGATATAAATTATAAAACAATGCGCAATTTTGTGAAATTTCAAAAAAAAAAGCAAATTTACCGATCCCCTTTGTTTGTGCCTTATATCATATGGGAACTTGAAACTGTTCTAAAAACTCCTTAATTGTCGATGTTCCGTTATATGAGTAGGAGTTGAACTTGCCACCCAAATTGTCATTTTTTAAGTGATTCTGTTAGAAATTGGGAGCAATTCCTTTTAAAAATCGAAAACCAGAAGGTATCGTAACATGGGATTATTCCAGAAAGTCAACCAATATTGAATATTTTTTGGGGACTAAGTTGATATCTTCAAAATATTGAAAACTAAGACGGATATAACCCATTTCAAATACAAAACTTTTTAGTAGCTGCAACGTGGTTTGCTCGTCATCTGAAGTAAGCTCCGCTGCATCCAGGGTCTCTATAAAGATTGACTAAACCTTAGGAAATAAGAAGAGTAGATATCTCCCTGGAGAGGATCAAGAATTACGATGCTTGTGTCCGCAGTGACACTGACGGTTTGATATGTTGACGATTCAAAGGCAATCGAAAATTATTGTTTATGGTCGGGTTGAATGTTATCAGGAATAATAATGATGGTGTTCGGATTGATGTCGGCGCTTGAAATGTAGACGAACTGAAGTTAGTCGGGCTGAAGAGTGGTAGATAATTAGGGTTTACGATGTAGGTGGTTGGGATGTTGATATCAAGATCTTCGGATTGGGGACTCATGGTATAATCGTTCGGTGACGGGAGTTCACTGTTCATGGGAGAAGATGTCCAGGTCGCCTTATGTTGTTCCGCAGCTCATGGTAGGTATGTTCGAGAGCAGCTGTCTAGGCCTTCTGAGATGGATCGGGGCTCGTTTGGTTTCGGCAGCTCACTTTATTTATGTCTGGCAGCAGATGTCTAGGCCTTTACAGTTGGATCGGAAGTGTTCGGGTTTATTATTCTAGCTTCAATGAGCCGAATCTCCTGTGGAACAACCCGAAGATCCTGTGAGACAACTAGCCAAAGACTCCTGTAGAAGAATGACCCGAAGTTTTGGTGGAACAACGAACCAAAAACTCCTGTGGAGCAACGAGCTAAAGACTCCGATGGAAAAACGAGCCGAAGCTCCTATGGGATAACGACCCGAAAAAGAATCCTGCGAAACAACGACCCGGAGTTCCAGTGAGTCAACTGACCAGAAACTCCTGTAGAACAAGGAGTCGAAGATCCTGTGGAACAACGAACAAAAGACTCTGTGGAATAAGGACGCCAAGCTCTTGGGGGACAGCGAGCCAAAGACTCCTGTGGAATAAATAGCCGAAGCTTCAGTGATACAACGACCCAAAGACTTCTTTAGAAAAATAAGCCGAAGATTCTAGGGGACAACGAGCCGAAGCTCTTGCGAAACAACGAACCTAAGTTCCTGTGTAAATGAATGACCGATCAATAAACTTAAGCAAATTCAAAAAATAATCCCAGCTAACGATTCTATTAGACGGAAGACAAAAAATGATTCAAGAAATCACTAACTACCCTTTGGCAACCCTCCCATCGTAACCCACACCGCACAGTATATGTGACTGTCATAACCAAGCGAATGAGAATTATTTGCCTTTTGCGGTTAACGGCGTATTATCGTCGCATCTGCATGTGGTCTTGCTGTTGCCATTCTTATTGTTACCATCGATACAATGGGTGTAATTACATGTTCCGACTAAAGTATGTGATGAAAATATCCCCTGATATAGCACTATAAATATCGGAGTCAAATATTATGCATTTACAGGGTTATATAAAAAAAACTACAACAAAGTCACACGCCATAATTTTTACGTTATATTTAAAATTTTATAAAATGAAAGTAAAAAATCGGAAATACTATCACATTTTTGAATATGTTTAGATTTTTTCGAATTGGACCCCTTTGGCATAAATTATGGTCTTTAAACGGCCAAAGAAACCGCCACACGCTGCCCAAATGTTGCTCTGCCGTATTTTGGGCCATTCCCGGCGCAGCGCTTGCTTAAGGTGATCGCCACTTTGGTATTTTGTAGTGCCAACCTTGCTTTTCAAAATACTATCCGGAGATTTTGGTGGCCATTATGAGCTGGAAATGAAGCGAGGCACCTCATTTTGTAACCATTCTTAGGTGGCACGTTCTGAGAGGGATGGTGCTGAGCCCTGTTGGAATGTCCAAGGTCTGCGGCCAAAATTTTAACAGCTGTCGGACGAGTGGCTTGGACATGACAGCAGTCTGAAGTTGGTTGCAGTTTTTTCATCTCACCCTGTATTATAAGAATTGTAATGTCTATCTGCATTTCAACAACTGATTGGACGGATATATCGACTTTTTAGCTGGAGTTGTGTCTATCTAGTTTATAGTTCAGTACACCAGTTCCTGAACGTATGTTTCATATAACTCATACGCAGAGTTTTCAAATAGAAGGAGTATAGGGAACTAGAATTCCATCGAACTCCATTGGTACAATTATATTTTCGTCTCATTATGAACATATCTACTTTATGGAATGTCCGATGGAGACTTCAAGCCAGCAGTTAATCCATTTCCATTTTTGTTGGAGTGTGTAGAAATGAATGAATTTCAAATTCGATATTTTTCTTAAATACTACTATTCTTAATAAAAAAAAATGTATTCAAACTTAAAAAAAAACGTAATATATGTTAGCAAATCAATTTTGAATTTTTTACCTTCATCAGCTCGGTTCTGAGCAATTACTTACTCTTACTCTTAAATATCCTGTCGACAGAATATGAAATGAAAATCGCCAAGACCCGTCAAGCTCAAGTTTAAATAAATAGAAAATTAGTGAGTATAAGAAAAAAACTAAGAAAAAAAAACAACTCACAAAAATGAAAGCTAAATGAATTACGATAAGATGAGACAAGATAAGAAGAAGAGGAAAGAAAACACGACAAGAAGAAGTATAAGAAAAAGCTAAACATGCAACAAGTAAAAATGTCCATTTTAGAATTTTGGTGTGAGACGGAAAATGGAGAACGGCGAACAAAACCGACAACAGCAACAACAACAACTCGAGCAGCACCAATACCAACCGAGAAAAAAAAACGCGTAATCATGATTAATTGCAGGATAAATGACTCTACAGACTCTACACCCGCGTAAAAGGACATTAGTTAGACGTAGTCTTCGCCAAGTCCATTGAAAATTACCGTTCTTGGCCCACCCCGGCAGACAAAGTAGCCCGACCATGGCTGAAGAAGAAGAAGAAGAAAATGTAAACGCAGCTTTTAAATTATTTACTTGTAAACCACTTGAATGTCTGTAGATTTAATGGAATGAATGATAGTCAAACTTGCAACGTCATCTTCGAACATCAACGCCGACATGAAAAAATTCAATTTCACATTTTGTCTTGTAAAACAAAAGAGGAAGGCGTATAAAATGGGAGGTTATAATTAAGCAAAAATTTAACTTTTTTAAAGGCAAATAAAGGTATATTGAAAGAAATTTTTAAATTAAATATAAAATGGACCTTAATCTTGTATTGAATGTAACTAAAACGATTTACGGAATGTGGTTAAAATAATGATTGCAAGGAGTGGGATAAGGCAGGGTTTTTGAAATCCGTCTACTAAAAACACTAAATTTCATACCTTATTGATGGAAGCTAAATCTTGACATTTTGGTATAAGAACTAAGATTGGGAACTAGTGTTGATATAACTACATGTTTTGGGAAATGTGTACTAAGTGTACTAAATAGTACTAAATGTGGTATTGCGTAAACGGATACTGTGGTCCTAATGCCAAATTTTATGTTTATTTTTCAAATTTAGTACCATTAACAAATGACCTTCGTCTTAATAAGGGAAATACTTTAAATTAAATTAATTTACAAAAAGTAAGCAAGGCTACGGAGGAGCGGTGGCGAATATGTAATACCCTACAGCCCCTTGATTCACGGTTAAGTTTCTGTATATATGCAACCTGAAAGAATCTCCCAAGATATTGGGATACATAACTGGAATGATTAACCGATCACTTCCAAAATTATGGTTGGTTCTAAAGTGGTTGCAAATAGTATAATAAATTTCTTTAAATACATTTCGAACACGTCCAGAGCCTCTAGACTGTACCAAAATCCATGGCAATTGCATTACATTAATGACATCTGCCGTGCTAATGGAGATTCGAAACAACATTTGAAAATTTAGATTTATTTGTAAAAGTTACTAAACACTTTACCTACGGTTTCAGACTGTATACGTCCACGAAATCAGCATCAATTAGGGGTTAGTTGTCCCCTTTTCATGTACTAGTGATTTCGTCGAAAACTGACTTTCAGTATTGAAAATATTATAGAAAATATAATAATATTTTTTACACAAAGTTATGATCCATTTGACCAATTGATTTGATTTTTATTCAATTACCATAAAAATGGTAGGCTTCTGAACTATATTACGTTTCTATGGACTTATAATTGTGATCTTAGAGCTACTAAAAATCGACAAAAATTCCGACCCTAACTTACTGCAAAATATCGTGAGGATCGGACCATATTTGCAACCTGTATAATGATTTCGAATTAACATGGACAGACGAGTGGACAGACACCTATCTAGGTCTATTCAGCTCGGCGGCTTTACGATATCGTAAAGCCCACATATAACGATACCCCCCGATGTTCAATATTTTGATGATTTTAAGGACATTATTCATTGGAGTTCTTTCAGATTTCGTATTTAGAATTCGTAATGGGTATTACAGCCTATGACAGAAAATTGTCTATGCAGGACCAGGTCTTCGTATAGGCCCCATATAACGGTACCTCCCAATATTAGGTATTTTGATGATTTTAGCGACATTATTCACCGGAGTTGTTTCAAATTTCGTAATGGAAACTTCAGTCTATGCCCAAAAATTGTCTATGTAAGTTTAGGTCTTCGTATAGGCCCCATGTATCAGTACCTCCCTATATTCGGTGGTTTGAAGTCTTTTGGTACAATATTCACCGAAGTTGTTTAAAATTTCTTATTTGATGTTCCAAATAGGTACTACAGCCTGTGGCAGAAAATTGTGTATGCAGATCCAGGTCTTCGTATAGTCCCGATATAACGGCTATATTCGGATTTTTTTAAGATTTTAACAGAATTTTAAACGATTTTTTTTTTTAATTTTCCAAATTCGTTCCAAATCGTGGAGGGTATTCAAATTTCGGCTCGGCCGAACTTACTGATTTTTTACTTGTTTAAGTTATAATTTTAGTATTTGGAGGGGTGATGGTGAGATATTTGGCAGATAAAGGTAAAACGTCATTGAATATAGCTGGAATATTCGATTGGTTTGTGGTGAAGATCGTTTTATGTTAAAATCATCGGCTGGCGAAGCGTTCAGTTGGATTGTTGTCGGCTCGTGAATGACCGGATCTTGTTTCGATTCCAGGGTATTCGGGTCATATGTGTTCCGGCCTCTTCCGCAATGAAATGTTATGGGTAGATTGTTAAGTGAGAAAAGCAAACGAATCGGGAGCGAACGAATTGCAGGGCCAAAGGATAGTATGTATATGGATACGAATGGATACATTGCCGTACGTCTTTTCGTGTCTACGCCAGCACTCGACAATTTTGGTGAGAAAAGCATAACATACTTAATTGTTCAACTGTTCAATCGATGTTACACCCTTCACCATTTCAAAAATCTTCCATGATTTGGTTGAAGATGGTGTCCGAAATCTTCGAGCCTATAACTAATATGTCGAGGTGTTGCAAAAGGATAAAGAAAATATACCCTCCATTTTATGGTAGAGGGCACAAAAATCATGCATACATTGCAATGTGCAGAATTTCACTGAAGTCGAAGATATTATTTCGAATTAGTTCGTACTCAATTTCAAAAAATACCGCCTACATGAAAACTGTTATATGGCTATACGAAGACGAGAACCTCCATAAATAACTTTTGTCATAGGCTGTAGTACCGATTCCGAACTTCAAATATGACATTTAAAACAATTCCGTTGAATAATGTCAATAATATCATCAAATTACCGAACAAAAGGGAGGAACAGTTATATGTGGGCTATGTGAAGACATGCACCTGCATAGGCCTGCCTATTGGCAAAATACACAGATGTGTATTTCTTGTCAATTCGTTCAAAAGATAGTGTGATTGCAACAGACAGACTTCGGCAAATCGACTCAGAAAGTTTACACTGATCCAGAATATTTATATTTTTCAGGGTCTATCATGAGCATTTTTAGAAGTTACAAACGGAATTAAAAAGTAAATATACCCTCCATAGAATGGTGGAGGGTATAAAATGTAGCTTTTAAAGTCCGATAAAATTCGATTTCTACAAACTCTGCCTCGTCTTTTCCCATTGACTATCACTCAAGGTTTCAACGTTCTAACTTCAATGTTTTTAACTCGACCATATGCTAGCCACGCTTCAATATTGGTCGGAGCTTATCCTCTGTTTAAAATTTCACCTCTGATCATCTAAACTTGTCAATATATGAAGAAAATAGGTAAGATGACGAATTCACATTCATTTTTTTCCTTACCATCAAAAAATGGCCTTAAATTATAATAATTAATTTTTCCAGATTTCAATGAAGGAGAAAAACATTTAAAATATGTGTTTACTTTATATATATATATCGTTTCTGTTATTCTTATATTAGTTGTTGTTGTTGTTATTATTGTTGTTGTATTATGATTCCGGTTGGTTTTTGTTTTTGGCGTTAGTTGATTTTCTTTTCATAAAAGCGAAAGAAGAAAAAGAAGCTTGTTGGATTTCAGTTGCTATTTTTATTGTTGTCAGAACTTTACAAGAACTGCTGACAACAGGAAATGTTATCTTCATTACAACAGCGTCTCATTTCTGTTGAAGGGGGCGAAGGGATGGCAATGTGTAGAAGATGATTATTATTATGATGATGATTATGAAGGTGTGCGGAGGAGGAAGTAGAAAAACAAGAAAAGGGTGGTGGTGGCAGTATACGGACTAATTTCAAGGCACTTTGAGTATACTGTTGAGAAAAATGAGTAAAGGGAGAAAATTAAGACTTGTCCCAGTGTGTGTGTGTGTCTGAGTGCTTCTTCCTATTACCTGATGCTGATGACGTTAGAGTATTACTTAGTAATATAAACTCATTCATTCATACTTTAATATTCTGACTTGTTGTTTTTCTTATTTTTTGGTTTTTGCTTTTTTCGCTGTTTGTGCAAAGTTCCATCACCGGCACTTTTTTCTTCGTTACCTCAAGAATCGAACAATGCTCTTCCTTAGCTAATTTCGTTTAGTCTCCCGCCATTCTTATTTGTCTCAAGATTTTCATGAATGTTTTCGTCATTTTGCGCTTATTACACTTATAATAGCATTATTCCTTAAGATTTGACACCCTCTCTTTTTTTGCCTTGACCACTTTATATATGGCCTTTGGTGTGTCCTTTGACTGGACACCATTTTTGCAGGAAAAACAACCATAGTTTGGGAAGATATCTAGAAGTTCAGTTTGTAGTAGGCAACATAGGCAATATAAACGGTTGGAATTGGTGCCATAAAAATATGATAGGCCAGACTAGAAAAAATTCTGTATTCTTTAAAAAAATTGTTATGGATCTTCAAAAGTAATGCTATCACTGACTATTGCCGCTAGAGAGAATAATTGAGAAATTTTCGTTAATATTTTTGACGGATCGTTAAAGACAATAAATATGAATATTTGTTGATAGATCTCTAGAGGAAATCGTCGCTGTTTTTATACTCTTCACCACAAGGTAACCGACAAAAGTAAACGAGATAGACCCATAGTACCTTTTGATGATCTGCATAGAATCTCATTCTGAAACGATTTATGTATATCCGTCTGTCTGTCCATCTGTTTGTCCATGTATTTTCCTAAACAAATTACAGGTGGCGTTTATAGGGAGAATACAGGTCCACATGAGATTTTGCACAGGCCATTTGTTTGACTCAAGGACGAACCCTATTGAAATCGGACATAATCGGTCAAAATTTAGATATAGCTCTCATACAAATTTTCGTCCGATTGCCTTTTAATAATATTAGCCCAAATGGGATGGACTGTGGCACTAACGACCAAATGACCAAAAACGACCAAATAGAAACAAGTATGTGGAAATCGGTTCAGATATAGCTATAGCTATATCCTGTTCACCTGATTTGTTATATTTTTTCTCCGCAGCCGTAATACACACTCCCTAACAACGATATTCGGAGATATATAATAAAGTACAGCTCAGAAATACCTTCGACAAATTTTATCGAGATCGGCATTCCTCTCATATATTAGTTGCTTTGGCCTTTAAATCACAACCATAATCATAGTTAGTATGATTTAATTCTCACAAATCCCCCATTAAAACTTCTATTTGTTATGTGAAGCTCTACTAAAAATACAAAAGGGTGTAGGGTATCATACAGTCGGTCTCGCCCGACATTTAGACTTTCATTACTGGTTTTAAGAATATTTTTGTAAAGGCTTTTTAGGCCAATGCTGTGGTTTTTATACGGCTATATGGCTAGAGAGGGTATATATCATTTGATTTGGCCAGAACGTACCTCATCAAATTAGCGGTTTTAGACCCTAGGTCTCTTTGCACCAAACCCATTTCTGGACATTTGGAGTCGATCTAGTCCGTCCGTCGGCCTGTCTATCTGGCTGGTGCGCGAGATAATTGTCGAAGGGAATATTCGATTTGATCCAAACTTGGTACATCGTAATATTATTGCCAAACTTAGATCGGATAAGGATTTCAAGAAAATAATTTGTCTTATAGAATAAGAAGGAATCATTAAATTTTATTCAACTCTTGCAAAGACCAATATTTTTATCAGCTTTGAGTTAGGTGCGAAATTGGACAATATCGGGCCACTCCATCAATTACCTCCCCCACAAAGGGTCAAGATTTGGAATAATTATAACTCTTATGAATTGTAAAATGAGAATACCATTGTCTTCAAATTTCATACATCCCAATATGTTTATTAGTACAAGATCTGGTGTAAAGATGGGATATATCGATCCACTCCTGGTACCTCCCCCACAATGGGTCAAAATTTTGAATTGCAATGAAGCTCGAAAAAATACGAAATGAGCATCGAATTCCTTTCGATCTCGGCACATCTCAATATTTCTTTAAATACAAGATCTGGTAGAGATCGGACTATTCCTTCTATTAAGTCCCCCATAAAGGGTCAAAGTTTTGAATAATTAAGACGATTGTAAAAACTGAAAGAAGCATCCTGTTTTTTTCATATTTCACACATCCCATTTTTTATTAACCCTGATAAAACGCGAAATTAACATCCGATTCAGACTTGGCACATCTCAATATTTCCATTAACACAAGATATATTATAAAGATGGTAGAGATCGGTCCACTCCTTTTGGTACCTCCTACACAAAGCGTCACAAAGTTTTGAATAAGCAAAACGATTACACAATCCGAAATAATTGCCCGGTTCTCTTCATATTTCATACATCCGAAGTTCAAGATTTTCAAAAAATATTTTACTGCACAGAAAGAGAAAGGATAATACGATTTCGCTCCAACTTTGCAAATCCTAACATTTGCATCAGTTCTAGGTCAGGTGCGAAAATAAACAATATCGGACCACTCCTTCTGGTACCTCCCCCACACAGGACCAACATTGTGAATATCCATGAAGTTAATAAAACGCGAAATTAAGATCCGATACCATTCAGACTTTGCACAGCTCAAAAGTTCTACTAACACAAGATCTAGTACCTCCCTTATCATGGGTTAAACTTTTGACCAACCAAAACTATTATAAAATCCAAAATAAGCATTCGGTTCCCTTCTTAATTCACTCATCCCATTATTTCTACTAACACAAGATCTGCTACGAAGATGGGATATATCGGTCTACTCATTCTGGTACAAAATTTTGGTACATCTGAATATTTCTATCAGCGCAAGATCTTTTATAATGATGGTAAAGATCGAACCATGTCTTCTGGTACCTCCCCCACAAAGGGTTCAAGATTTTGAAAAACAAAACGCCGGCGAACCCCTTCTGATACCTCAACCACAAAGACTGACAATTTTCAATACTTTTATCTGTCATAATTTGCGAAACTAGTCAGCGATTCTTTACAACATATTAAGATATATTTCTCTCAACCAGAAACCTGAGATGAATATGGAATGGAAAATGGAATACTTCGGTCGATTATTATTATATGGTACCTTACGCACATTTTAACATTTCCTAAAAATTATAGACCAAACCTGGCATTTAACATTTATATCATATTTATTTTGGTCCGATACAAAATGGAAATATATTTAAATAACCGAACATTTGATGAAGATATATGTCTGTCAGCAAAACCGACTGATACTTTTTAACTTTTTCAATGGAGTATTGGAAGATTTGAAGATAATTTTTGCGGACTTTCGGATGTAATAACCGAGGATTTTTTTTAAAGAACTTTCAAAGAATTTTGAGATGAGAAGTCGTTAATCTTTAAAAAATATTTGTTTATATCAATCGTCATGGTACTCAAATATACTAAATATACTAATGGAAGATTTAAGTATTCCCTAAGGTATTTTTTTTAAATTTTAGGTGGAAAATGTTTCTAAACAACCACAACTTACCAAATCACAATTAAAGGGTACTCGCCTTGTCGTCTAATATCTGAAATTCCTCTCCTAACAGGATTTCTTCCAGGTTTATTGCAAAAAGAAAAAGAAAGAAGATTAATTAAGAAAAATATGAAAATTGTTTTGATTCATTACCAGTGAAATTTTTATTTCATGTTTCTTTTGATAGTCCGTTTTCTTTTCCTCTTTTCTTGTGCAGCGAAGGTTACTTTAGACGTGGCTCAGAATTGTCTAGTGGCATAATCCATTTTTTACATGTCTAAGTTAAGTCAAGGAAAGTGAAAAAGAAAACAGAAAAAATAATACTCTGCAAATGAACTAACTTTCTTCGAAAACAATAAAGTAGCCAGAGGCAAGGAGGTTTTAGCCAGTTCGAATATTTTTTCTTTTTGGTTTTTGCAATCATTTTCAATGGCTAGTGCCAACTGATGCCCAAAATTAAGTTTTGTCAGTTAATCAAAGAATGCGACAAATGCTATAGAGAATGCAATTTCGTTTTGTTTCGTTTAAAATCGGTATTGCAGGATTTTTTCAATGTTTTATATGTTTATATACAACAACACTATGTGTTGGGGGTATTATAATTTTGATTGGGCCAAAAACTGTATAACACCTCGAAATATTGGTCCAAGACTTGGGATGTTACATAGATTTTCTAATCTCGCCGAGCTGATCGATCTACCCATGTGCGGCCGTCCGTCTGTCTATGTCATTATCGACCGATTCTCACGAAATTTTGCATGGAGATGGGTTTAAAGTCAGAATAGAAGCCTATTGCTTTTGAAGATGATGGCAATATTATTAGGCTTTGGTAGGGACCAAAAACTGAATTATTTTCTGACTTTTCAGATGCTTCAAAGGTCACAATTATAGTCCAATCGACTCAAATTCATTTCATAGAGCTAGAATTTAGGGCTTTACTGAAGCCTAACAAATTGGATGGCCATTGAATAACATTTAACGGATGAAATAGACAATAACTTTTATGTAAAAAATACGAAATCTCCACTAAATCGGGAACATATTTTATTCCAGCGAAATTACAAATAAACTAAAAGTTCAGTTCTGACTATTATTTTCTTCGCTCACAACACTATATGTTGGGGGTATTATATTCAAGTCACAATAATCGTCCGATCTTTACGAAATTTAGCATGAGCTAGGGTTAGGATCAGAATAGAAGCCTAATGTTTTGGAAGATTTTTGCAAAATATTTATGGTTTAAAATGTTAAAGTAAAGTTAACGCTGCCAACAAAAGTACTACCGAAGGGAATCCAATTAGTTGCGGCACTCATTACTCGATACGAAACTGTTACATAGTAAGCGTTTAAATTCGAATCTAATATAACTTTCGACTTATTCCAGCTATCGATTCGAGTTACATAGTAACCCCCACCAGATCCATTATCCAACATTTGACCCCTAGTAGAAAAGGTGAAAAAGGAGTAAGCCTGACTCTGAGTACTCTGAAATCGGATACTCTGAATAATATTTTAATGTTTTGTGGGTCGTGGTTCAATGTAACTCACTGTGGAGCAAATATGGCCTTCTAGAGTTACAGTGCGTACCAGCCATCCATGCAGATTTAATGCCAGACGCACAAAAATGTAAAAATTATGGCGTTTGACTTTGTTGCAGTTTTTTTCATCTCACCCTACATATAACTTGTAGTCATAATGGTACATGCAGGGAGAGATAAAAAAAACTGCAACAAAGTCAAACACCATAATTTTTACATTTTTGTTTTAAACTTTGTTGAATGATAGCAAAAAATGTCGAAAATAGCATCAAATTTTAAAATAAGTTTAGATTTGTTCGAATTGGTCACCTTTGCAACGAATTATGGCCTTCAAACGGCCAATGAAACCGTTACACGCTGCCCGAATGTTGCTCTGCGGTATTTTGGCCCATTCTTTTAGTGCCAACCTTGCTTTCCAAAATACTCCAGACGCAATAGTCCAACGGATTGGTAAACAGAGATTTGGGTGGCCATTGTGCGCTGGAAACGAAGCGAGGAACCTCATTTTGTAACCATTCTTGGGTGGCGCGTGCTGAGTGCGATGGTGCTGAGTCCTGTTAGAATGTCCAAGGTCTGCGGACAAAATGTTTGCATGCCCAAGGCTTTAATACACCCTACAGAATATTTTCGCCATAATATTCGGCATTTATTCTGATGACACGGTCGATTAATACGAGCGGAGAGCGACCATCGGTTTTTATGGCGGCCCACACCATCACCATGGCCGACGCTTGAGTTCTAGTGGCCAACCAAAGGTGCACATTTTCAGCTGACCTCTTTGGCATGTAAAAACGATCATTTTGGTTATTTACAAACTGCTGGACAACAAATGTTTTCTCATCGGAGAAAACCAAATTGGGCAGCTCACCACTTTCGGCAAAGCGAAGTAACTCTTTAGCCCTTTTGAGTCTATTTTCTTTCTGTTGCGGTGTAAGTTCTTGCACTTTTTGGCATTTCAATGGCTTTACCCGAGCTCTTTTTTTAATATTTGCCCAATGGAAAATTGCGACATGTTCAGCTCACGAGCAATTTTTCGGCCACTGCGAGGCGGGTTTCGATTCTCACCAAAATGCTTTTGTACGCTTGTAAACTATATAATGAGCTGGAATAATTTTAACAGCTGTCAGACGAGTGGCTTAGAAATGACAGCAGTCCGAATTTGGTTGCAGTTTTTTTATCTCACCTTGTATATGTCCAATACCAATGAAATTCAGAATGTGTGGCGGAATTTGGTTACAATAATAAATTTGACAAATTAATTAGAAATCGGCTTTTTTAAATTTTTAAAGAATATTCGAATAAAAATTTTGAATGCATATAAAATCAAAAGAGGTAGCGATGTGCAGCGGGTTCAGTTAGTCGTATATTAAAAGTTATGAAAATATAAAGGTATCGGTTTTAAATATTCGAATGGTTTCCATTTTAAACTGCATATGCTAGAAAAAGCGGGACAAATCGTGGAAAATTTTTGATAAAATCCAAATACCAAATATTGAGGGCCGTTATATGGGGCCTAGAGTAAAACCTGTACCTGCGTGGGCAATCCATTGTGACTGAATGTGAAACACTTCCGGGGATAAGTGGAGGAGTTCATTAAAACATTGAGTTCCTTAAGGTATTTTAATATGGGTGGTATTGCAACCATGAAAACAATGTTCTGCCATTAAAAGTAGAGTCCATTGCCATAAAACTACTGACGAAATTCAAATATATACCAAATATTCATAGTATGGTGGAGGGTATACAAATCTGTCGTCGCTACTTATCTTGTGTTGAAAATGAAGTAGATATTTCATAATAAAATTTAGAGTCGAATAGGGAGCAAATCGTCTAGCATGTAGACTTGTAGACTACTTTTGTCGAATTTTCCTAAATTTTTTTTTTTTTTGTTTTTTCTGTGGAACACTAACATTCGATTTGGGTTTCTTTTGAAAATACACGATTTACTCATTTGAATAATATTACAATTAAGTTGCCAAAAATGACCTCCCTACAATAAAACGAGATAATATGACCCTCCCCATTCCTCCAATTTATTATCTAGAGACGTTTCTAAATGGGACCTAAAAACTCCCTCGGAAACGTATAACTATTACTTATAATTTTATAGTCGTAGGGAAATACGCAATGACTTCCAATTTGGGCATATCGGTAAGGACATTATTTCGCATTGCAATAAGTTATCAATTAATCCAGATTTAAGTTGTGATTTAGTACTTAACCAACTACAATGTTTTTGTATCATTATAATATTCGCAAAACCTTTGATTAAATATGCAAACGAGATTCAACTTCTTAGCATTTTTTTCTTCCAGTATCATAATACAAAGAGTCGACCAAAAGAACACAAAAAATGACAATTTGGAAAAAATGGCAACAAAATAAATACAAATTGCCGACTTGTGGCAGGCAAAAGCCAGTTCGGAACAACCCTTTTTGTCATTTGCGCGATGTTGTTTCGTTTAGTGGATAAAAGCGGAAGGAAAAAACTTTCCCAAAAAAATAAGAAGAAAATACTTCATGAATAATGCGACTTTGTGTGAGTGTTTTAAAGGATGCTAACAAAGTCAAGTGACAGCTTAAATAATGGCAACATTTTGTCACAAATTTTGCTTTTCGTTTTTTTTTTTCTGTTATTAATTTTGACAAATATTTTTAGTTGTTGCTAGTCTATCCTTTTGTGCTCAAAAATATCAAAAAAGGATGAAAAACGAAAACCACAAATCTTTGATCATTTATGCGGTTATTGTACTTTAAAAGTGAAAAAGACGGAGGGTCAAGAAAAACACGTATTTGGGCTCATATTCTCAGTAACGAGAACAACGAGGGTCAATATTTTCCATGTTCGCTCATGGAATTTCAGCTCGGACCAAGTCCGACTATGTCGGGTTGTCGATTCGTTTAATATGTGATATATGCATGTTTTTTCGATTATTTTTATTTTATGTGTGGGGATGTACAAGAATTGGTCTAAGATAGACTCAACTCTATTTAGATGTGAACAAATTTAAGGAAATCGGATATTGATTTCCCCCTTTTATTGGAATGATTTTCACCCTAGATGTAGGCCAGTGGAGAAATGTACATAAAATTAGCGGTCCAATATTGTCCATTTTCACACCTAATTGTGGGAGGGGTACCAGAAAAAGGGACAAATACATTCCATTTTAACATTTGCTCATATATAAGACAAAATTCTGGGATGCTCTATGTTAAAAAAAAAAAAATAAAAAAACAGACATTTCACAAACAACCAGAGTTATGTGCCAAGCTTGAATTATATATTTTTGTGGCAAATGTTGAATTTTTGGGCGGGGAAGTACCAAAAGAAGAGGACCGATAATACTACTTCCTATTCCAAATGTCCTGAGAAGGATTTCGTTCAAAGAGTATTATGGGTATTAATTCGGGGACATCTGCCCAATTCAAAACAATTTCACATGAAAGTTGTGGACCATTTTGGTCATCCATTATTGGTTTCATTATATCATTCCTCCAACGCGGAAATGATTTGTCTGGGGGATTTCAATCTGCCTAATCTAGCATGGGTCCCAGGAGAAAATATTGTAGATTATGTACCAGTATCTTCTATAGAACTTTCTACTGAGATGTCATCTTTTTGGGAAATCTTATTTGAGCAATGTCTTTATCAAATAAATTCTATCTATAATGCAAAAGGTAAATTATTAGATTTAATTTTTGTTCTTCCTTAACTTCTTCTGTGTGCAGAATCCCTCCTTTCTCAGAGCCAGAGGATATGTATCATCCTACTCTTATGGTAGCCATTGAACTTAGTAACATTCAAACAAAACATACTTCATCTCAAAATAAGTCACGTAAGTTAAACTTTGGCAAGACTAACGTTGATCTGTTGCGTTCTACATTGTCCAATATAAATTGGTGTTTTGAAGGTAATTTGGATTTTCGTATTTCAAGCTTTTATAAAATAATTAACAATGCATTAGAAACCTCAGTCCCACTTGTGAAAATGTGCTGTGATAGGGGTCCAGTTTGGTTTACCCCACAACTTAGGCGCTTACGTAAGATAAAAAGCAGGTTATTTAAAAAATTTAAAAAAATCAATTCTACCATAAACCTTACTAATTATACAAAAGCTAGAAGTTTATACAACACTGAAAATTCTAAATGTTACTCTGAATACCTAGTCAAGATGAGAAACAGCCTCTATAAAAATCCTAAGAACTTTTATAAATTCGTTAATTCAAAAAGAAAAGTTCGTGAATTTCCCAGTAGTATGCGATTCGGAAGTAGAGAATCGTGTGAACCTAAGGAAATAGCAGACATGTTTGCAGATTTTTTTCAAAGTACGTATTCCAAACATTCTAATAAAGGTGTAAAATACTCTTATAGTATTAATAAACTTAATAATTTTCCTCATATTATTCTCACATCAGATGAAGTGTTGAAAGGTCTACTTTCATTGAAATGTTCTAATTCACCGGGTCCAGATGGTGTACCGTCTTTCATTTTAAAGGCATGTGCACATGAACTATATCTTCCTCTAACAAGTATTTTTAATTCTTCGTTAACCCTAGGGTATTTTCCTCTTATTTGGCGTTCGAGCTTTATTATTCCATTGCATAAAGCTGACAGTAGATGTGTTATTGAAAATTATAGGGGCATTGCAAAACTAAGTGCAATTCCCAAACTTTTTGAGCGTTTGGTTACACAACGAATAACTCATTTCGTTACATCTATAGTATCACCGCACCAGCATGGTTTTGTTAAAGGAAGATCAACTTTGACAAATTTATTAGAACTGGTCTCTAATGTTCACACTGGATTCTCAAAAAATCTCCAAACTGATATTATATATACTGATTTCAGTAAAGCTTTCGATACGGTGGTGCATAATTTGTTAATATATAAACTTGACTTAATGGGTTTCTCTACAATTCTCCTAAAATGGATATCGTCTTATTTGCATGACCGTACCCAAAAGGTATATTTTAATAATACTCTCTCTAAAAATATTACAGTATTTTCTGGTGTTCCTCAGGGTAGCCATTTAGGTCCACTACTTTTTGTACTTTATTTAAATGACCTTCCATCTATTATTCGTAATTCAAAAATATTAATGTTTGCTGACGATGTTAAACTTTTCTGCACTCTTGATTCCCACAACGAATCGCTTAATCTGCAACAGGACTTGTATTCTCTTGCTCATTGGTGTAGTGTCAATGGAATGTCATTAAATTTAAAAAAATGTAAAAAATTGTCCTTATATAGATCTCAGCATATGAACTACAACTATTTCATTGGTTCATACAAACTGGATAATGTTGAGTCGTTTCTTGATCTTGGTGTCATATTAGATAATAAATTACGTTTTAATTTACATATTGAGTCTTGTGTTAATAAAGCAAAATCTTTACTAGGGTTTATAAAACGTTGGTCAAAGGAATTCGACGATCCTTATGTAACCAAACGCTTATTTATCAGCCTTGTTCGACCTACTTTAGAATATGGCTGCGTACTTTGGAGTCCTTTTTATAAAATATATTCAAAAAAGATAGAGTCTGTACAGGTTCAATTTCTTTTGTTTGCTCTGAGAGGTTTAGGATGGAATTCAAATGAACTTCTCCCACCTTATGAGAATCGGCTTAAACTTATCGATCTTCCTACACTAGAGAAAAGGAGATTAATGCTTAGATGTATTTTTATGATAAAACTTTTGCGTGGTCAAATTGATTCTGAGTTTTTAACTGGTGAAATTAAATTCAATATCCCCTCGCGAATTACGCGTTATTACATACCACTTAAACTAACATTAGCAAAATCGAACTATGAAATAAATAATCCTCTCCGAAGTTTATGTGCTGATTATAATAAATTATACAACACGATTTCTTTGTGTGAACCCTTGCATGTCATAAAAAACTCTATCCTACGTTCCTAGTTTATAAAATAGTTGCCAGACTTAGTTTCTGTGATTTAGTATTTGTATTGTTTAGTTTTATTGTAGTTTAGTTTAGATACTTTAATTATTTTAATAGTTAAACCGGCTGATGTTCTAATGTAGCCGGTTTCCCAAGTCTACTAACCCCCTATAATCCGGACTATGGGGTGTACGCGCTCCCTACGTTATGGGGAGGTGGCCCTCTCGGTCGGCAGGGGCGGGAAAGTGAGGCGTTGGGAACGATCGAAAAAAAAAAAAAAAAAAAAAAAAAAAAAATGCTGGACTCCTTTCTGCCCCTAACTCTTTTCTCATGCGAAATTCCGCGCAAAATCAGGAAAATTTTAATTTTTTCAAAAACAAATCCTACCCCCAAGCAACAATTTCATAAGCATCGGGCTATAATTGTGACAAGTGCAGGGTGAGATAAAAAACTGCAAGCCAATTCAGACTGCTGTCATTTCTTAGCCACTGGTCTGAAAGCTGTTAAAATTATTAATTTATTGTTTAAAAGCATACAAAAGCATTTTGGTGAGAATTTTCCAGAAAAAAAAGTTATTCGTGATAGAATTCATGCGTGATAGTGTGATTTCCTTATATTTGGCAGGAAAACCACAAGTGGATATCGTTAAAGCACTCCAGCATTTAAATGTGAATAAATCTTTTGTCTCTCGCACCATCGCTCGTCACCGTGATACTGATAGCATAGCCCGGCGTCAAGGAAGTGGATAGAAAAAAAAGCAATATCAGCAGAAATGGTTCGAAAAGTAAAGAAGCGACTTGATAGAAACACGTATTGCAGTGGCCGAAAAATGGCTCGTGATCTGAACATATCGCAATTTTCAAATTTTCATTGAAATTCCAAAAAATTCAAGAACTTACACCTCAACAGAAAGAAAATATGCTCAAAAGGGCTAAAGAGTTGCTTCGCTTGGCCGAAAGTGGTGAACTGCCGAATTTGGGTTTTACCGATGAGAAAACATTCGTTGTCCAACTTCAGTTTGTAAACAAACAAAATGATCGTGGTCGCTCTTCGCTCGTTTATGCGACCGTGGCATCAGAATAAATGAAGAATATTATAGCGACAAAAAATCTGGAGGGTGTATTTATGCCTTGGACTTTCGACATTCCAAAAGGACTCAGCACCATCGCACTCAGCACGCACCACCCAAGAATGGTTTCAAAATGAGCCACCAAAATCTCCGGATACCAATCCGTTGGACTATTGTGTCTGGAGTATTTCGGAAAGCAAGGTTGGAACTAAAAAATACCAAAATACCGATTACCTGGGCCAAAACACCGCATGGAATGGGGCAAAATACCGCAGAGCAATATTTGGGCAGTGTGTGATGGTTTCATTCATTCATTCATTCATTCATTCAATATAATTTAAAAAATGTAAACCTTTTGGTTTTTGACTTTGTTACAGTTTTTTAATATCACCCTGTGTATTGTACCTATTTTGCTATTTTCGACATCTTGCCTATTAACATCACTGTAACGGTCAGAAGTGACCTTTCAAGGTATTTGTGATTTGGCCGGGATAAAAATACTTGCAGTTTAGTGGAAATTTTCGTATTTTTTGACATAAAAGTTATGCATAATTTACTTTAGCCGCTGAATGATGTCCGATGACCTCCAAATTGGTAGGCTTTTTCTCTAACTCCATGTAAAATTCCGCTTCGATTTGTTTATAATTGTTTCATATAGAACACTTGCAAAATTATGAAATTTTTCTGTTTTTTTTTTTTTATTTCAACCCCTACCTAAAGATCGGGCCATAATTGCGACCTGTAGCGTGATTACAAATTAACATGGCTGAAGCTCGGGGAGACAGGAAGTTCTATATATAGTTTCCTATGTCGGGGACCAATATTTTGTAGTGTTTTAATTTTGGACCTTATCTAGCTTACAACACCTTCAACATATTGTGTTGTAGGGTATAAAAATAAAGTAAATAGTTTTGCTGATGTTTCATTCACCAGATGATAACTACTTATTTTGTGTGACATGCCCATGTTTATAAAGTTAAAACTACCAAAAATTGGTAGTGTAATTAAATTATGATTCTTATAGTTTTGTAGTTTTTTCCTTGGGTCTTATCTGAAGAAAAATAAAGAAAACTGTGTATTCTTATTCTTATTTGCAAATCTTTTAAACTGTTTCTTATTATCAAGTCCAATTTTTACCAATTTTATTTTTTTTTTGTTTTTAATTTTATTTTGCCAATAAAACCGTTTGTCTTTGAAGTATTGCAATTTTTGTTCCCACAAAATTCCACTACAATTTTCGTTACATTCCAACACCAGCCGACATTTGTTAAAGAGAACGAAAAAAATCGAGCAAAACTTGGTTACTGCAAAAAAAACATGGCAGTAATAAAGTTACCAATCAAAACAAGGCAAAAAAAAAAAAACACGAAACGACTAAAGTCTATTGCATACTTTCTGGGTTTCGGAACACAAAAAGGAAATTGCGGCATAACTTAAGGCGCATAAAAATAACAATTGAAATAAATGAGCAGTGTTTTGGTTTCCTTTTTGCTTTGCCGACGTATTCTTTGCGACGAAAAAAATCAATCCCAATGGAATTTGATTGTGGTTTCAGGTTGTTTCTCTTTTTTTCAACAGTATTGATTTTTTATGGTTCTCATCGGCTACAGGGAACTGCTGATGCTTTACGTCTGGTCAAAAAAAATTCTGCAGAATTATGATTGTTTATTCCAAAAGTGTATATTCTATACAAATATGATTCAAATCATTAGACGTTAACATGTTTGCAGTCTTCTTTTTAATTTAAGAGATATTGCTACAAATGTTGTGGCAGATGCTAATCTTCCACAAAACGTTTTTAGGGTGCATTGCATTCCATAATGCATCCCATTTTTAATTTACCAATATTTTTGCTCACTTTTTCTTTACAACAGGAAGATAATAAAGACTATAATAAAAGCCTACAGGACGAAAAAAATGTTTTGTCTTTTCTTCGGTGCCTTTGTTTTTGCAAGGAGATTTTTTACCTTGTGTTTATTGTTGTTCCGAATTCTTTTAGAAAGCGAAAATTGAAACGTAAATTGATTGTTGTTAGGAAATGTGTCACAGTTTTCTAAGAAGTATTTGGTATATTTTTATACCCTATGCCACAACAATGGATGTTAATTTTGGCCCAAGAGTTTTTAACATACCGAATAGAGACTGAAATACATTGAAGTGGATTAAACTGATATTTTTTCCTGATTTGGCAATCCAGTTATTTGAGAAAGCAATGTAACGATTGTTGTGAGGCTTTCCAAGCCAAATTTGATGGTATTTTTCACGATATGCAAACTTTGAAGAAAAGTGGAAACTAATTATACATTTTTTTGTGTTGCTTGCATTATAAATTTCAGTTCTTGCGAGAAGATGTTTTCCATGCTCGCCCCTGACCTACATTAAATATATATATTACCACGGAACAAGTTTGTGCTATATAGAACACTGGATTGTTATAATATGAGTCATATTTATTTATTTATTTTTTTTTTGCAAATTTAAAATTAAGGGAAGTGGTTTTATCAAAAGGTGGTGGATAGATTCCAATATTAAAATTGCTCTTATTTGAGGAGAAGTTAAAGAAAGATAGGGCCTATTTTGTTAATTTTTATACCTGACCTAAGTCTTATTTAAATATTAGGTTAAAGTTATATCAGGCACTCCTTTTGATCATTGTTGGTCAACTTTGGCACGAATTGTGGCCTTCAAACGGCCAATGAAATTACACACTGTTACTCTGCGGGATTTTGGGTCATTCCCGGCGAAGCGCTTGCTTGAAGTGATCGACACTTTTGTACTTTTTAGTGGCAACCTTGCTTTCAAAACTACTCCAGACACAATAGCCAACGGATTGGAATACGGAGATTTTGATGGCTATTGTGTGCTCAAAATAAAGCGAGGAACATCATTTTGTAACCATTCTTGGGTAGCGCGTACTGAGTGCGATGGTAAAGAGTCCTGCTGGAATGTCCAAGGTTACAAGGGCTCATGGGCCAAAATGTTTGCGTGCCGAAGGCTTAAATACACCCTCTAGAATATTTTCGCGATAATATTTGGCGAGCTCATTTTTCAACATTTGCCGAATGGAATATTGCGATATGTCCAGCTCACGAGCCATTTTTCGGCCACTGCGATGCGGGTTTCGATCAAGCCGCTTCTTTACTTTTAGAACCATTTCTGCTGATGTTGCTGTTTTCTTCCGTCCACTTCTTTGACGTCGGGTTACGCTACCAGTATCACGGTAACGAGCGATGGTACGAGACACAAAAAGTAATTCACATTTAAATGCTGGAGTGCTCTAATCATAGCCACTTGTGGTTTTCCAGCCAAATATAAAGAAATCAAATTATCACGCTTGAATTAGGTCAGAAATAAATTTTTTTCTAGAAAATTCTCACCAAAATAATTTTGTACGCTTGTAAATAATACAATGAGCTGTCACTAGAAAAATTTTAACAGCTGTCGCACGAGTGACTTAGAAATGACAGCAGTCTGAAATTGGTTGAATTTTTTTCATCTCACCCTGATGTGCAAATTTTTAAAAAATGTGAGAGTATGCGTGAATTACCAAATATTGGGGGACCGAATAATATTATTGGTATGGTCTAAATTTAAAGGAAACCAAACATTTATATCCAATTTTGTACGAAATCATAAATTCCGATTATTTACATATTCATATCAGATTTGTGGCTAAGGGAAATATTTAGATATAGCAAGTTGTAAAAAATCGCCGACTTGTTTTGCAAGTTATGACTAATAAAATAATGAACACTTTGACCCTTTGTGATATATATCATTTTCACAACAGATATTTAGCTAGCAAACAAATTATTATGCGTGTAATTTGAAGAGACTTGGATGCTTATTTCGTTTTCTTTGAGCGATTTTTTCCAAGATCTTAAACCCTATGTCTCCCCTACATACCAGAAGAAATGGTTCGATCTCTACCATCTTTATGACAGATATGGTGTTGATATTTACCAGAAAGATTGGACCGGTATTGACCATCTCCGAACTCGATATAATAATAATATTACCATTGAGAATTATCGTGCGCACCAGCCTGCCCGACAGACGGACATCGCTAGATCGACTCCATATGGCTGAAGGTGTAGAAACTCTTCAAAAAATACAGTTTAAATGAGAACCCTTATATGAGGGCCTTACGAAGACGTGGACCTGCATACGCATTTTTGTCATAGGCTGTAGTACCAACCCATTACGAACTTAAAATACGAAATTTGAATACGAAAAATCCGGTCTATAATGTATCTAATACCATAAAAATACCGAATACTGGGAGGTAACGTTATATAGGGGCTATACGAAAACGTGGACCGACATCATTCGATATGGCGAAAATCTTCGTCACATGTATTAAGACCGAAGATGGTAAATTACAAACCACTGTTTCTGTCATAAATCATGTCAAAAGCTAACGGAGTCCCCGACTAAGTCAAAACTTTGCATATTATAATGGATGTATCAAAGTATGGTTCCTTTTAAAATCATTGTTGATTTTTATTAGTGTTATATGTGCAGGCCAAATCGGACATCATTCGCAAATAACATTTTAGAAAATGAATCACAATTTACCGAATTAGTTGCTAAACTGTCACTTCTATTTTAAATGTGGCAAAACTCCTGAATTGCAGTTGACAGCCCAATGTGAATGGAACATGTTTGTTCACAACTAATTAACAAATTTCCGAAACAAATGTTGCAGTGGTTTCAGTTTGGTTTTTGTTTAATTTTAATACCCTACAAAACTATGTGTTGTATGTTATGTAACACCTCGAAATATTGGTTTCCCACATAAGAAAGTATATATGGATCTTCCTATCTCGGCGAGCTGAGTCGATCTAGCTATGTATGTCCGTCCGGCCGTCTGTCCGTCTGTACAATTTAATTTGTAATCACTCTACAGGTCGCAATTATGGCCCGATCTTCACGAAATTTAGAATGGAGATGGGGATAGGGCCAGAGTAGAACCCTATTTCTTTTGGAGATGATCGCGTAATATCTAGGGGTTGAAATGGACCAAAAACTGAAAAATTTCCTGATTTTGCAGCTGCTCTACAGGTCGCAATTATAGGCCAATCGAAGCGGAAGCTGGCATGTTTCTAGAGCTTAGGACTGGGCTGAACCTTTTCAATTTTGATGGTCATCGGTTAATATTTAGTGAGTGAAATAGGCCATAACATTTGTGTTTTATAAAAGCCTATTTTTCCATTAAACCGCGAATATTTTTAATCCCGGCGAAATCACAAATAGACGAACAGATCAATCCCGACCGTTATGTAGATGCCGATAGTAAATATATCGGATATATATAGCGAAATATATACAATACATATATACAAATGATCTCAAGATACAAATTATATCTCAAGAATGGCTGCATTGATTTTGACAAATTTTGTCAATTCAGAATGCCCTCTTGACATAAAAGTATAAAATCTAAAAAAATCGCATATAAAGATGACAGTAATGAGCTTAATATACATTTTGTAGTATTTTGTGACGTTATAGCCTTTGCTTACTGATTTGTATTTTATTTTATTTATTTTTTTATTTTTTAAATTAGAAGTTATGTGCCAGCTGTAATAAAATTTGAAATTCAAAATCGCCAGCATAGATTAAAATAAGTACATATTTTCATGTTAGTCGTTTACATTATCAGACTGCTCTAATGTATGTTCCCTTTCCCAATAATATTTCTTAATGATTTCAATATCTTTTTTTTTATTCCTCAATTACTGTCAAGCATTTTAAATTAACATCTTTTTTGAGGAAAATAAATTAAATTTTCAAACAAGCAAAAAAAACAATTTCAATCGAAATCTCTGATCAACTTCGGCATGTCATCACTCGTTACCGCAATGATAAATTACTTTTCCATTGGCATTCCTCAGTGGGTGAGGCAAAAAACAAACCCCTCCAAAAAAACCAAATTCCAGAATGCGTAACAAAAAAAAATATATTACAACCAATTGAGGGATGGTAATGGTTTGACTGGGAGAGTAGGTTTTTTAAATTAATTTTATGGACAGTGAATAAAATAAAAAAATGAAAAAAATGACAAAAAAAAAATTAAAATGCAATTGTAAATTTCATTCGAAGGGAAAATTGCATTACCGAATAAAAAAGGGAAAACGAAATAAATCGAAGGGAAAAGTGTTTCTCTGTTAATTTACATGGCATATTTGCGTAATGGAAAGGTCTACTTACAAATTTCGATACGAGTTGTATTTTAGTTAAGATCATGTAACCTCGGCATGCCATGGTAGCAGAATTTCATATGTTTGCCCGGTGAAAGTAAGGAAAGTCAAATGGTCTCATATTTTTGCGAAATTTTCCCTCGCAACATTGACCACAAACATTAACATTGGGAGCTATCGTCAGCCAATACGGACACGTACAAAAGCTCAACGTGGCCAAAAATGAAAAGCTGAATACATCATCAGCTCATCATTTTCACAACCATGAGGGATGATGGACATGTAATATTGTTGTCACAGGTCTGTTTCCTAGGGTGTCAGAAGAGGTTTTATACACTTAAAATTATTATACCTATATAGGAGCAATAACAAATTGTCGGGAATTTACCACAAGATACGAAAACCTCTTAATACTTAAAAGAGATGTTTTTTTGTGTGAAGAGCATTTGCTCTTCGATGAGAAGTCCATTTTGTCTTCAATGAGAAGACCATTTGCTCTTCGATGAGAAGACTTGTTGGTCTTCTATGAGAAGACCTGTTGGTCTTCTATGAGAAAACCTGTTGGTCTTCTATGAGGAGACCTATTGATCTTCTATGAGAAGACCTGCCGGTCCTCCATGAGAGTACCTCTTGGTGTTCTATGAAAAGACCACCTGGTGTTCTATGAGAAGACCCCTTGGTCTTCTATGAGATGACCTCCTGGTCTTCGATGATAAGACCATCTGGTCTTCTATGAGAAGACCCTCTGGTCTTCTATGAGAAGACCCTCTGGTCTTCTATGAGAAGACCCTCTGGTCTTCTATGAGAAGACCCTCTGGTCTTCTATGAGAAGACCCTCTGGTCTTCTATGAGAAGACCCTCTGGTCTTCTATGAGAAGACCCTCTGGTCTTCTGTGAGAAGACCCTCTGGTCTTCTATGAGAAGACCCTCTGGTCTTCTATGAGAAGACCCCTTGGCCTTCTATGAGAAGACCCTCTGGTCTTCTATGAGAAGACCCCTTGGTCTTCTATGAGAAGACCCCTTGGTCTTCTATGAGAAGACCCCTTGGTCTTCTATGAGACGACCCCTTGGTTTTCTATGAGAAGACCCCTTGGTCTTCTCTGAGAAGACATGTTGCTTTTCTATGAGTAGACCTATTGGTCTTCTATGAGAAGACCTCCTGGTGTTCTATGAGAAGACCTCTTCGTCTTCTATGAGAAGGCTCTTCGGTCCTTCTATGAGAAGACCCTTCGGTCTTTCACGAGAATACCTGTCAGTCTTCCATGAGAAGACCACTTGGTCTTCTATGAGAAGACCCTTTGGTCTTCTATGAGAAGTCCTGTTGGTCTTCTATGAGAAGACCCTCTGCTCTTCTATGAGAAGACCCTCTGGTCTTCTATGAGAAGACCCCTTGGTCTTCTATGAGAAGATCCCTTTGTCTTCTATGAGAAGATCCCTTTGTCTTCTATGAGAAGACCCCTTGGTCTTCTATAAGAAGACCCCTTGGTCTTCTATAAGAAGACCCCTTTGTCTTCTATGAGAAGACCCCTTGCTCTTCTATGAGAAGACCCCTTGGTCTTCTGTGAGGAGACCCCTGGTGTTCTATGAGAAGACCCCTTGGTCTTCTATGAGAAGACCTACTGGTCTTCTATGAGAAGACATGTTGCTCTCCTCATAGAGACTAATTTCTCTTCTATGAGAATACCAATTTCTCTTCTATTCGAATTGAATTGCTCTTCTATGAGAAGAAGACGAATTCATCTCCTTTGAGAAGACCTGTTGGTCTTTTATGAGAAGACCACTTGGCCTTTTGTGAGTATCTTTTTTGAGAAGACTATTCTAACTTCTATGAGAATGCAGTTTGGTCTTCTATGAGAATACAATTTTGTCTTCTGTGCCATTGAGAAATTTACCATTTATTGATGATTGCTCTTGATTTCTTCCTGTGCATCGCAGCTGAATTGACTGAATGCTACAATGTATGAGCATCAACCACATTCAACACATGTCCACCACTTTGGAATGGTAGTATTTGTCTGTCACTCAACCTACCATTCACATCATCGTCATCATCATCATCAACTAGAACAGAATTGGCCAAAAGTACATGAATGTGTAATGCAGAAGGCTATCAAATTACCATGAATTCATATGTAAATTATCCATGTACGAGACCTGGTCGACTGTCAGTTTGTCGTCCATCATCTGTTGATATTAATGCTTGTCCAACAGATTTTTTTTTGACCGATTGTTTGTTTGTTTGCAAAGCTCAAGCCTATAAACAAACTCCGATTTGTGATTTAAGATATATTAAGTAAATTTAATTTGTGTTAAATGAGAATTGTTAGTGAATCAAGTGCTGAATGAGATGTTGTAGGTTTGTGAAGAAATATTTTGAACCAATAGAACCTATAAAATAGATTTATATAATTCTTTAGGAAATTATGGGTGACAACATTTGAGTCGTACAATTGGCTTGTTTTAGTAGAGAATATTAATATTTTGTCCATTGCAAATGAAAACAGTCAATATCAAAACTAGAATTGTGTCATTCAATTTCATAGTTCAGTACACAAGTTCCTAAACGTATGAGTAATTTCATATCACTCATACGCATGGCACGCTGACTTGATTTGCAAGTTATGACAGATAAAAATATATGAAAATTATGGCCCTTTGTTTGTGAAATACCAGATGGAGTGGACCGATATATGTCAGCTTCATGTGTTAGCAAAAAAAAAATGTGTATGTTTGAAATTTAAGAGAGTTGGATGACTATTTCGCTTTCTTTAACCGTTTTGTTTTTCAAAATCTTGAATTAGAAGGAATGGTTTGATCTCTGCCATCTTTATAACAAATCTCGTGTTAATAGAAATATAGAGATGTACCAAGTCTGAATGAAATTGGAAGTCTATTTCGCGTTTTATGACCTTCAAGGATATTGAAAATGTTGATCCTTTTTTGGGGGAGGTACAAACAGTAGCGGATCTATATATTCCATCTTCCAAACAGACCTTGGGTTAATAAAACTATTGTGATGTGTGTAATTTGAAGATAATCGGAGACTTATATCACATATTATAAAAGTTACAATTATTCAAAATTTTGACCCTTTGGTCGTGAGGAACTTGATTGAGTGGATCGATATTATCTATCTCCTAACTCATTTTAAGTTTGTTATTAATATTACGATGTAACAAGTTTGGACCAAATCGGATACTCATTTCGAGAGTTATCGTGCGCACCACCCAGACAGATGGACGAACGTCGCAAGATCGACTCCAAATGACCTGAAACGGATTCAGTCCAAAGAGACTTAGGGTCTAGAATTGTTATTTTGATGAGGCACGATTTGGCCGTATCAAATGATATATACTCTCTCTGTCATATGGCTGAGGGTATCAAATTAATGCCTTGCGTTAGGTGGCGTATGAGTGTTATAAATACGTATACGATCTGTAACGCGAAATTAAACAAGTTAAAAAGCAGTAAGTTCGGCCGTGACGAACTTTGAATACCCTCCATCATTTGGAACAAATTTGGTAAATAAAATCCTTAAAAAAAATTCTGTTAAAATTTTAAAAATACCGAATATAGCAGTTATATTGGTGTCTATACGACGTAGACCTACATGGGCATTGTTTGTCATAAATCATTACTATATTCAAATTCGAAACTTGAAATAAACGGTGAATAATATAGCTAAATCATCAAAATATCCTATATAGGGAGGTAGCGTTATATCGCAGCTGTGCGAAGACTTGAACCAGCATAGACAATCCTCTGCCATAGGCTGTAGCATACATTACGTATTTCAAATACCACATCTCAAACAATTTTGGTGGGTATTGTACCTAAACTCGTCAAAATACCGGATATAGGGAGGTAGTGGTATGTGGGGTCTATACAATGTCCTGGATCTGAATAGACAACTTTCTGTCGCAAACTGTACTTCCTATTACGAGCTCTTAATATGTCATTTGAAACAATTCCGGTGAATAATGACGCTAAAATCATTAAAATACTGAATATCGGGAGGTACCGTTATATGGGGGCTATACGAAGACGTGGAACTGCACAGAAAATTTTCTGTCTTAGGCTGTAGTATTCATTACGAACTTCAAATATCAAATTTGAAACAATTCCGGTTAATGATGTCGCTAAAATCATCAAAATACCTAATATCCGGAGGTACCGCTATAAAGGGGCTATATGAAAACGTGGAACTACATGGCACATTTTCTGTCCTATGATGTAGTATCCATTACGAACTTCAAATACCAAATTTGAAACACTTCCGGTGAATAGTGTCGCCAAAATTATCAAAATACCGAATATCCGGAGGTACCGCTATATGGGGGCTATATGAAAACGTAGAACTACATGGCCCATTTACGAACTTAACCTGCCTGATGGCAAAATAAACATGTGTGCAAAGTTTTAGCCTTCTATCTCAATTCGTCCGAAAGATAGCTGGATTACCACAGACAGACGGACGGACAGGCAAACAGACGGAGATGGCTAAATCGATTTAGAATTTTACGCTGATCAAGAATATATATACCTTGTTGGGTCTGACATGAGTATTTCGAGGAGTTACAAACGGAATGACAAAGTTAATATACCCTTAATAGTGCGGTGAAGGGTATAAAATTAATACTATTTAAGAGAAGTGAGAGTGAATAGTGGTTCGGTCATATTTAAGATAGGAAATATTTAGGGACTTTTTGTTTGATTTTTCAACTCAGAAATATTTAGAATTACCTTGTTATACCCTACACCACAAGGTGGTCAGGGTATTATGGCTTTGTGCATTTGTTTGTAACAGGCAAAAGGAAACGAGATAGACCCATAGTTCCTTTTGATGATCTGCATAGAATCACTTTCTGAGTTGATTTATGCATGTCCGTCCGTCTGTCCATGTATTCTAGTGAACAAAATGCAGGTCGCAGTTATTTTCCGATTGAGATGAAATTTTGCAAACAACATTTGTTTGGCCCAAGGACGAACCCTATTGAAATTGGAGATAATCGGTAAAAATTTAGATATAGCTCCCATATATATCTTCGTCCGATTTGCTTTTTATTGTGCACCAAACGTGTAATATCAGCCCGAATAATATGGAATTTAGCACATACAACCAAATTAGGCCTGAAAACAAGTATGCCAAATTTTATCGAAATCGGTTCAGATATAGCTATAGCTCCCATATATATTGTTCATCCGATTTGTTATTTTTGTCCTCCGCAGCCGTAATATTCACTCTGTAACAACAATATTTGGGGAAATACATCAAATGCAGCTCAGAAATACCTTTGCTAAATTTTATCGAGATCGGTTCAGATTTGGATATAGCTCCCATACATAACTTCGTCCGATTTACCATTTATTGTGCACCAAACGTCTATTATTTGTCCAAATGGGATGGAATTTGTGCACATACGACCGAATTTAGTCTAGAAGGTAGTATGCCAAATTTGGTGAGGATCGATTAAGATATAGTTATAGCTCCCATATATATTGTTCATCCGATTTGTTATATTTGTTACCGTATCAACGATATGCAGGGAAATACATCAAATACAGATCAGAAATATCTTTGCCAAATTTTATCGAGATGGGTTCCGATTTCGACATAGCTCCCGCATATATTTTTATCCGATTTCAAATTAAAGATACAACTGCTTCGGCACATTTAATCCTTTGAATTTTAGATTATAATTGTAATCATAGCGTGTATGATTGAATTCTCCCATAAAAACTTTTAATTGTTATGTGGAGCTCTAATTAATTAGCAAAGTGGTGTAGGGTATCATAAAGTCGGCCCGTCCAACTTTAGGACTTTCTTTACTGGTTTTTCTATTATCAAATGCTAGACTACTTTCCAATTAAATATTTTTAATTTTAGGCATTCGGTTTGGGCCTAATATGTAGGCATATATGCATTTAAGTTTTTAAGAAAAAACAAACAACCCATCTAGTATAGTTGCTGAAAATATGCCACTCCACACCATGCCCAGGCTTTCTGTAATAATTCCCGAATCACATACATGTTGTTGTAATCCATTGTTGATATCTGTGTCAACATAACCTCAACACAAAAATACATCATATTTTTCGCATCACATTTTTCGCTTGTTTTATTAACCAATGCGGTTGTATCTGTCCTGAATGATTCCCTATGACCATCGCGAAATTTCCCTTTTCGCGAAAATTCCACAACATCAGTTGGCATCATAAGGCAATCAAGTGACTGGCTATTTGTCAAATGACTGGTCGGTCTTTGCACTGGTCATTGGTATTCATCAGAAACATTTTTTTGGTATTAAACACGCGCTCACGTTTTCATAAATCCGATGACACCGTGATTGAGTGAGTGAGTGAGAATGTGGCTGTACAATCTGCAATCTATGGAGGATGATAACGACAACGACGAGGACGATGGCAATGATGATAGACGATTGCATTAATTGCACTTGTTGAGATTTTGTGCAGCAAGACCTGAATGCAGTGGCTATGGCATGGCATGCAGACGAATTGAATTTCATGGCAAATAAATGTATGAATTTTTCATGAAAAAATAAAAGGAGACCGTGAATAAATAAACATAAATGATTTGCTGTTGATCAGGAATATATGCTCATGTCTGTCTAGCCTTTGCTGGGGAGGAAATCTGTCAATTTCCTTTCGTCCACATAATGTTTATTTATTGTTAATTATTGGCCTTTGTCTGCGATTGTTATGAATTCGAACTGTTTTTTTTCTCCGGAAGCTATTAAAAATTAGGAGCTTATGTAAAAACAAAAAGATGAAATATTTTGAGAGAGTGTCAAAATATAAGAGTTTTGGAATAGCAATTTGTAAAATTAGGAAAAATTGGGTTTGATAAAGTTTGGTTGGAACCATATTCCATGACAAGTTTTAATCAGTTCGTTTAGTGCGGACAAGCATTTGATAGCAATTTATATTAGACCGACGGTACTAAAAGATATGATATAGGGTACCATAAATGTTGGGTAAACAGGTAGAGTTGGCTATCTGAATTTTGGTATAATGCTATCTGCAGTGGTCCAAAAATTTAGGGCCATTGTATTTGAAGCGACTTGATCGAAACCCGCGTCACAGTGGCCGAAAAATGTCTGATGAGCTGGAATATTGCGATATATATTCCATTCGGCCAATATTGAAAAAAGAGCTCGGAGTAAAGTCATTAAAATTCAAAAAAGTGCAAGAACTTACACCGCAAGAGAACGAAAATAGACTCAAAAGAGCTAAAGAGTTTCTTCGCTTGCCCGAAAGTGGTGAACTGCCGAATTTTTTTTTCCTCCGATAAGAAAACATTCGCTGTCCAGCGGTTTGTAGAGAAACAAAATAAAAATGTGGACCTTCGGTATGCCAACAGGCCACCACCAACTCAAGCATCGGCCATAGTGAAGGTGTGGGCCGCCATAACAGCCGATGATCGCTCTCCGCTCCTGTTAATCGACCGTGGTATCAGAATAAATGCCGAATATTATCGCGAAAATAGTGTGGAGGGTGTATTAAAGCCTTGGGCACGCAGACATTCTGGCCGCAGACCTTGGACAATCCAGCAGGACTCATCACCATCGCCTTAGCACGCACAACCTAACAATTTTCTAACCATTCTGAGGTTCCTCGCTTCATTTCCAGTGCACCAAAATCTCTGGATACCAATCCGTTGGACTTTTGTGTTTGGAGTATTTTGGAAAGCAAGGTTGGCACTAAAAAATATCAAAGTGTCGATCACCTCAAGCAAGCTCTTCGCCAGGAATGGGCCAAAATACCGCAGTGTAACATTCAAGCAGCGTGTGACGGTTTCATTGCCGTTTGAAGGCCATACTTCTTGCCAAAGATGACCAATTCGAACAAATCTAAACTTATTTTAAAATTTGATGCTATTTCCGATATTTTTTCCTTTCATTCAATAAAATTTAGAAAAAATGTAAAAATAATGGCAGCTGACTTTGTTGCCGTTTTTTATCTCACCCTGTATTATTCACGATTGTTCCTTTTTGGGAAAAATAATGGGAACATATTTACCCTCTAAACCGAAAAGACTTCAAAATCCTCCTTTTTGAAGTGAAGGAGGATATTAGGAATGTAATCGCACAATTTACCCACCTCCAATTTTTATGTCTAAAACTATTTCAGGCCTCCATATGTAAACCATGGGAACCAATAGCTCTATCCCTTCACCCAATACTTAATTTAGTAACATTTAGTACGCATATCCGAACTTTTACATCTCTCCATGCTAGACACAAACAGTGATACGAAATATGTAATATTTAGAACTTTTCGTACAAGTGCTGTTGCAAAACCGTTCCATATCTCAATGCCGGAAACCAACAGTTATCGCAATACAAAATTTCGCAGTTTACCTCTGCCCCTTCATCCAATACAAAATTTAGTTCAATTTAGTACTTTTCGAACACTTATAGTACAAATTTCCAAAATCTCCTCCATATCTCAATTTCAGATACCAACAGAGCCTCAATATTAAATTCGAGGATTCCAGCCCAACCCTTCACCCAATACCGAATTAAGTACCATTTAGTACATTTCGAACAACTATAGTACGCATTTCCAAACCAACTTTCAAATGTTAACCTCTGATAACAACAGTTATATAAATATAAAATTTCAGAATTTTATCTCTAACCCTTCACTCAATACCAAAATTTGATACCATTTAGCAAATTTCGTAAAATTTTAGTACACATTTCCGAAAACATATTTTTATATCCAGATTGAACACATGAACAGCGACCCTAATACTAAATATCAGATTTCAAGCACTATATTTTCACTCAGCACCGCATTGTGCCAAATATTGTAGTATTTAGGACGTTTTGTGTACCTGTACCACACATTTCCAAAACCAAATTTAATTCTGAAACCTGCCACCGACAGGGATCAAAAATATCCAGTAAAGGATTTTTTTGCATAGAAATGTGAAATTTGGTTATACCAGCCCAGGTTCCCTTCGATTTTGGGAATTGCGAACCTGCTGAAATTTAAGTTTTCGGATTTTAAACATTTTAAATATATCTTCGCAAAAAATGTGAGGAGATCTACTATACATATATTTTTACATTTTTTTTTTATTTTTTTTTTGAATGAAAGCCAAAAAATTTCGGAAATAGTATCAAATTTTAGAATAAGTTTAGATTTGTTCGAATTGGTTACCTTTGGCACGAATTATGGCCTTCAAACGGCCACTGAAACCGTCACACGCTGCCCGAATGTTGCTTTGCGGCCCATTCCCGGGGAAGCGCTTGCTTGAGGTGATCGACACTTTGGTATTTTTAGGGCAACCTTGCTTTCCAAAATACTTCAGGCTGTTATGGCGGCCCACACCATCACCATGACCGGCACTTGTGTTCTGGTGGTCAACCGAAGGAGCACATTTTCAGCTGACCTCTTTGGCAAGTAAACACGATCTTTTTATTTGTTTACGAACTGCTGGACAACGAATGTTTTCTCATCGAAGAAAACCAAATTCGGCAGCTCACCACTTTCGGCCAAGTGAAGCAACTCTTTAACACTTTTGAGTCTATTTGCTTTCTGTGGCGGTGTAAGTTGCTGCACTTTTTGGAATTACAATGGCTTTAACCCGAGCTCATTTTTTAATATTTGCCGATAGGAATATTGCGATATGTTCAGCTCAGGAGCCATTTGTCGGCCATTACGACGCGAGTTTCAATCAAGTCGCTTCTTTACTTTTCAAACCATTTGTGCTGATGTTGCTGTTTTCTTCCGTCCACTTCCTAGACGTCGGTCTACCAGTATCATGGTAACGAGCGATGGTACGAGACACAAAAGATTTATTTGCATTTAAATGCTGGAGTGCTCTAACGATAGCCACTTGTGGTTTTCTAGCCAAATATAAAGAAATCACACTATCACGCTTGAGTTTCAACACAATTAACTTTTTTTCTGGAAAATTCTCACCAAAATGATTTTGTGCGCTTGTTAACAATATAATGAGCTATCACTGGAATAATTTTAAAAGCTGTCGGACGAGTGGCTTAGAATTGATAGCACTCTGACATTTGTTGCAGTTTTTTGATCTCACCGATGTGGTCCAAAAAGTTTAACTTAAACTGTAGAGCATTTCAACAATTACAATAAATAAGCGTGAAAAACTACTCCACTTACGATTGATTGCAATCAACGAAATACTCCATCCACTAGCACATCCTGCTGTAACACTTACTACGATGGGAGAAAAAATCACATCCTTTAAAAGGAAACCATCAAAATGTGACTACTTAGAACACCTTTTCGCAAAAGTGCGCTATGATGAAGTGTATTGTTCCATCGGACACCGGCAACAGTCGCAATAAAACCCCAACTGAATAGAAAGCCAAAAGAAATAATAATTCATAATATTTGTCCACCTTTAACGAGAGTGTCCTTCAACTCCAACTTCATTGAAATCGCCGCAATGCTATTCAATCTCCAGTCCAAGTGTAGCAATAAAAGTAAGAAAGTGACACAACATAATGGCCACTTTCCGGTTTTGGGACAAACGAGAAGTGAACAGCAAAAAATGGAAAAAACACCCAATGCGATTTTATAGCTGGCTGGGAGAAAGAAAAAAAAAAACGGCGAACAAAAATTGCTAAAGGTTTTTTCACACCGACGTCAACGACGACGCTGAAAAGGTGAAATTATTTCAACGCCTGCAAAAAAGCAGTTGAAAGCTACGAAAAATCCTTTACGAAAATGCTCAACAATGAAATAAAAATGTCTCATTTTACACGTCTGCACTTAAATGGCAACACGTGACTCCACATACGAAAAGTGTGACTCGATGTGGGTGGAATGGTTAAAGGTAGAGTTGCCTACCTTTCGGTAATTTTGGTGAACTCTCCAATCAATGTTTTTTTTTATACCCTATACCACAAGGTGGTCAGGGTATTATGTATTTGTGCATTTGTTTGTAACAGACAAAAGGAAACGAGATAGACACATAGTTCCTTTTGATGATCTGCATAGAATCACATGCTGAGTCGATTTATGTCCGTCCGTTCGTCTGTCTGTCCATATATTTTTGTAAACAAAGTAGAGTTCGCATTTATTGCCCTATCCAGATGAAATTTTGCACAAATCATTTGTTTGGCCCCAGGACGAACCCCATTGAAATTGGAGATAATCGGTCAAAATTTAAATATAGCTCCCATATATATCTTCGTCCGATTTGCCTTTTATTGTGCACCAAACGTGTAATATCAGTCCGAATAGTATGGAATTTTGCACGTACGATCAGATTAGACCTAAAAATAAGTATCCCAAATTTGATCGAAATCGGTTCAGATATAGCTATAGCTCCCATATATACGATTTATCCGATTTGATATTTTTGTCCTCCGCAGCCGTAATATGCACTCTGTAACAAAAATATTTGGGGAAATATATCAAATACAGCTCAGAAATAGATTTGCTAAATTTCATCGAGATCGGTTCAGATTTGGATATAGCTCCCATATATAACTTCGTCCTATTTACCTTTTATTGTGCACCGAACGTCTAATATTTGCCCAAATGGGATGAAAATTGGCACTTCCGACCGAATTGAGTATAGAAGCTAGTATGTCAAATTTGGTGAAGATCGGTTCAGATATAGCTATAGCTCCCATAGATACTCTTCATCCTTCCTCAGACTATTTCGTTTTTTTTTTATTCCTAGGCCATAATATATTCAAATGAGTTCTTAAAAGTATACATTTTATAGATTTCCCAAAGAAAAAATCTACCCATTTTTAAATTTAACCTTTCTTTAATCACATGAAAAGCGTTAACCCTACCACCAAACAAGGATTCATTCATGTACGCACACGATACTCAGGTTGGAGACTTTGGAAAATAGCATGGGAATTTCCATTTTATTGTTTTCGTTAACAATGATGATGAGCAGCGACCAGGTTACTTTTTGTCGTCGCTTGTGGGAAAATGTTGTATGAAACATTTGTAGCACGCACACACATACACCCCTTCAATTGGTTGGGTGTTTCAGGCTAAAAAAGTGGCACTTCCGTTTGGACGCTTTTAGTGATGGTGTAGTGCAATGCGACTCGAGTCACATGTTTATTATTGTTAATTTCTACTCCTTTTTTACATTCATTTATTTGCCTCGGTCGAATTGTAAAGTTATCATATATTTTGTGCCATTTGCTGCAACATATGGATAGAAATGTTTTTTTTTTTTTTTTTTCAAACTGGAAAAAGTAGATTTCAAAAGCCCAAAGCTTGAAAAAAATACTTCCCAGAAATACGATTGTAGTTGTAAAATGAGTAGAAAATTTGCCAACCAAATCATGTTTATAATTAATGCAATATTTATATGAAATAGGGATGGCTGGGTTACAAATGAATTATTCGAGTTTTTAATAGATTTTGAGTTCCATAAGACGTACAATAGCTCCAAGCGAAACTCGTTAGTGTATAGATTAGAGAGAACAAAAGTTTACTGTTTTTATTTATTTAACAAAATAATGCCATTTATTCTAAAACTCACCAAATTTCTATGCAGTTCAGAACATCAAAAAACGGTTCAAAACAGATGGATGTGCAGAAAATAAGTAAAAAACGGCAAATAATAAAATATTTACCTTGAGTGATGAGAAGTATATTTTACGGCAGATAAATAAGGATCCATTTTTGAGTGCACCGAAACTCGCAAAAATTGCTGAAGAGGGTTTGGGAAAAGTATGTTGTCCTCAAACTATAAGAAATTTACTGCATAAGTCGAATTACAATGGCAGAAGGGCTAGACATAAACCTCTAATCAGCAAGCGAAATCAAAAAGTACGATTGCGACTTGCAAAGGAGCACATATCAAAAGATTTTTCATTTTAGAAGAATATGCTGTTCACGAACGAAAGCAAATTCAACGTTTTTGGTTCAGTTGACAGACCTTATGTATGGGGAAAGGCAAATTAAGCGCTCCTTGCCAAAAAAATGAAGCCTACAGTGAAGCACGGTGGACCTGATGTATTGCATTTTATTGACGGTATTATGGATCTGACTATGTACCTTAACATTTGAAACAAAGTTGCCACTCTGTAAGGAAAAGCTCGGTTTTAGCGAAGATTATTATTTTTTTTTTATCAAGGCAATGATCCGAAACAAAAGGCTTATAAAGTGCGGTCATGGCTGCTATATAATTGTCCCCACCACATGGATACCCCATCTCAGAGTACAGACATAAACCCATTGAGAATTTATTTAACCATATCTTGCAAAGAAGTTTTGAAGAAAGCTTTGCTGGAAGAATGGCAAAAATTGAACATAGCTTTTGCGAAAAACTTGTTAAAAGTATGACAAATATACTGCTAATGTTAAAAATGGAAAGGAATGCATACAAAATAATAATTTGTATAAATTATTTTTATTTTTTTACTTTAAATGAATTAAAAATTTATTTTTTTGCTTTTTAAATTACTTATATAGTGTACTAATAAAATGAAAACAAAAACCTTTTTTTGTAAATTTTGATTTTAAGAAGTTATAAGAAAAACAAGTAAAAAAGCTGTAAGGTCGGCCGAGCCGATCCATTTGGTAAAAATTTGGCATTTTTCAAAAAATTAAAATCCATTAAAAATTCTGTTAAAATCTTAAAAATACCGTATGTAGCCCTATATAAGGGTCTATACGACGACGTGGACCTGCATACGCAACTTTTGTCATAAGCGTGCACAGACAATTTTCTGTCGTAGGCTTTAGTATTTATTGCGAACTTCAATTACTAACTTTGAAATAAATGCTGTAAATATTGTCGCTAAAATCATAAAAATATCGAATATCGGGGGGTACCGTTGTATGGGGGCTATACGAAGACGTGAACCTGTACGGACAATTTTCTGTCACAGGCTGTAATATCCATTACGAACTTCAAATGCAAAATTTGAATCAATTCCGGTAAATAATGTCGCTAAAATCATCAAGATACCGATTATCAGGGGTACCGTTACATGGGGACTATACGAAAACGTGTACTTGCACAGACAATTTTCTGTCGTAGGTTGTAGTGTTCATTGCGAACTTCAAATACTAAATTTGAAATAGTTGCGGTAAATGTCGCTAAAATCATCGAAATACCGAATATCGGGAAGTACCGTTGCATGGGACTATACGCAGACGTGGACCCACATATTCCATTTTCTGTCCTATGCTGTAGTATCTATTTCGAACTTCGAGTACCAGATTTAAAACAATCCCGGTAAATAATTTCGCTAAAATCATCAAAATACCGATTATCGGGACGTACCGTTATATGGGGGCTATACGAATACGTGGACCTACATGACCCATTTTCAATACCAAAAGTCCTGCAGATATAATACACATTTGAGTAATTTTTTGTCAATTTACTTCATTTCGTTCGGAAGCTAGAGTGATTTCCACAGACGAACATACGAACGGACATTGTTAAATCGACATAAAATTTTATGCTGATCAAGAATATATATACTTTGTGGGGTCTATAATGTATATTTCGGAATGACAAACTTAATATACCCTCCATACTATGGTAAAGGGTATAAGACATATTTTTCTTTAGCTTTACGAGTTTCGCTTGGAGCTACTGTATGTTGTTTAACGCTCTATATTTGCCTTGAAATATTTGTCAGAGACCTCATAAGGTATATGTATTTGCAATAAAATGCTCTGATCTAATAAATAAATGCTCTGATAATTACAATGTTGAATGGTAAATGAATGAATTTTTGCATAGATGTTCAATATTTAAAATGGGCTATACCGGTCCTGACTTTTCATAGACTCAAATTTTCAACCGAGTTTTCAGAGGCTTGTTTGAATCATCGTTGAAATATTCAAGGTAGGTACACTTTTTGGTATAGTTCCCATATGACCTCTGATGTTGGACATTTCATGGTTTTGGACATGAAATTCAGCCATAATAAAACCTTCTTATTTTAGGGATGTTGGGAATTCCCGCTTTGGATAAAAAATTCAAGTCATTAGTTGTTTTATTTTTGTGAAGTTCAGAGATTTAATAAATCAATAGCTCACTTCAAACCTTACAAAAATTACAATTTTCTAAATTTTTTAAAAACAAAAAAAAAAAATCGGCCAAGCCGAACTCGAAAACCATCGCGCATTTGGAAGTGATTTGTAAATTTTCAAAAATCAAAGCAAGTAAAAAAGTATCAGTCGGTATTACCGATATTAGACTTGAGTTATGATTATTGAAACTGTTGACCCTTTATGGAGGAGGTTCCAACGTAGTAGGCTCACATTGTCCATTTCTTATCTGACATTAGTGCTATATAAATATTACAACGTAGCAGATTTGGACAAGACTACTCCTTCATTTATTATGAGATATGTGATGATTTCTGGATAATGGTGAAATGTGCGTAAGATACCTGACATAGTGGAATGGTTTCAATTTCATCTAATACTGAAAAAAATATTGTAACTTGCAATATTTCAAGAAAATCAAACATTTATTTTAAATTTAATACGAAAAATTTTAAGTAAAATTGTTAACCTCTTGTGGGGGAGTTAATACATTCCACAATTCCATATTTACATCAGATATCTAGTTGAGAAAAAGTATGTAGATAAGTTCGGAGAGATATAATTATTAAAAATTGTGCCCCGTTGTGGTGGAGGTTTCAAATAAAGAAGCCTAACTCCGTTCCCTCCTCTAAATTTTGGCATTCCGGAAAGCAGCTTCTTCCAAAAGTTCTCTGTTCTTCCACGAGTCTCTGTCCTAGATTAGTACTTCACCCAGTGCAACTAAATCTTTTTGACGTATTCCATCATGAAATAGTCTTCTCTATTAAATATCCTATAGTTACCCACATAATCGTTTATTTGTCTGTAGTGCGTTACACTTAGATATTTTACTTGAATAGAGGTACTAATTGCCATGTATCATCTAAATATTCAAGTTTGCTCTTTCTTCTGAAAAATTGGGTTCCATTGTTTTTTTAGGTTTGCTGTTGTTACTCTTGGTTGAGCTCAATTATAAGCTATCTTCAAGACCGATGCTGTCCTTATGTAAGTTTTGGTTCTTTTATCTCACAAGTAGTCCTCTTCTTACATAGATTTCTGAAAAAAAAAACTACCATTCGCTAGAATCAAATGAAACTATTCTCGCTGAATATAGAGTTTAGGTAAACTGAATGAATCCTATAATTTTCCCCAAAATTTGTTGATGAACCTCCCACACAAAATAATGATTACGTCAATATTATAAAATCACACATATGTCTGTGAATGAGAACGAATCTGGTGGTAATGGGAGACAATGTAATGTGGTTTAATGTGGTAACAAAACACCAGTTAACAGCAGCAGCAGCAACACTTTACACCATTTACCACTGAAACATTTGTGGATGTTGGTGTTTTTGTGTTTTCTGGTTTTGGTGGGTCCTTAATGGTTTTGGTGCTAGACGTTTTTCCACTTTACATCTCTATGCTTCTTGTTGTTAGTTCTGCTATATCATCGTAGCGCTCTCCACACTGACTGTTCCCACTCCTCGTGATGTTGGAGTTGCAGACATGAAACATGGAATTGGCTTTTATGTCATTGCCATATTATTTCTTTTTATGATTTGCATTTAAGGTGACAGCGGGAGTGAACAAAGCAAAGAAAAGAAGGAAAAAATGGGCAAAATAACGACCCAAACAGAACACTAGACTAATCGACCATGCTGGTCAAGAACATGTTGTTTTTAAGTGTTACTTGATGTTCGTTTTTTTTTTTTGATATAGTAATAAATGCAATGGAGGAGAACAGAACAAAACTATAGGGTGTGGCATGAAATGAAAGGGATTAAATTTGAGTGAAGAAATGGAAAGAAGCATACTCAATGAAGATGAATTGTTACCCCTCAACAACTTTCAAACCAACTAACTTAACAAAGGCGTGCAAACAACCTTTGAGTGCGAGGATAGGTCCACTTATTCTAATATATTATATATAAATATTATATAGTGCGTAGGGATGCGGATGAAGCTGTAAACATCCTAATGAATATAGTAAAACATAGGCCCTATTTCTTTTGGTGCCTTCAAATTGTTAATATTCCGACCCTGTCGCAATATTTATATAAGACACATGTTAGGTTAAAATTTTAAATAATCGTAATTTCAGGAACATTTTAAATAAACATGATTTTACAGACTGTTTTGTAAAAAAAGTTGCTTTCAATCGAATCATTCGTGTTCAAACGTATTGTATAGCGAAATCTACAATTTCACTTTTGTGAGCGGAAAAGTCGAGAACTCCCGTTTTACCCAACAGAAGCACAGTGAAATGTTTACCAGCGGAAAGTTGAACGAACTTTGAGTAAGTGAGTATTTATTTTATTATCTTCTGGTAATACTACCTCCTATTCAATTCCCGATCTTAGAGGGTCTCAAAATGTTATGCAAGCTTTAGTGTATTTGAAGAGTTATATAGAACACCAGCAAGTGCCGCTACTCCGTCTGCGAAAGCTCCACCTTAAAAATATTAAGATTCAATATAAATGTTTGCCTTTATACTAAACGAACAACTCATGTCAGACCCAACAAAGTATATATATTCTTGATCAGCGAAAAATTCTAAGTCGATTTAGCGATGTCCGTCCGTCTGTCTATCTGTTGTAATCACGCTATCATTCGAGAGAATTGAGATAGAAAGCTAAAATTTTGCACACATGTTTATTTTTCCAGTAGTCAGGTTAAGTTCGTAAACGGGCCATGTAGGTCCACGTTTTCATATAACCCCATATAACGATACCTCCCTATATTCGGTATTTTGATGATTTTAGCTACATTATTCACCGGAAGTGTTTTAAATTTGGTATTTGAAGTTCAAAATCAATACTACCGCCTAAGACAGAAATTTGTCGGTGTAGTTCCACGTCTTCGTATAGCCCCCATATAGCGGAACCTCCGGATATTCGGTATTTTGATGATTTTGGCGACATTATTCACCGGAAGTGTTTCAAATTTGGTATTTGAAGTTCAAAATGAATTCTACCGCCTACGACAGAAAATTGTGTGTGCTGGTCCACGTCTTCGTATAGCCTCCATATAACGGTACCTCCCTATATTCGGTAAATAGATGATATAGACTTTATTCACCGGAATTGATTCAAATTTTGTATTTAAAGTTCGTAATGGATACTACAGCCTGTGACTGAAAATTGTCTGTGCAGGTCCAGGTCTTCGTATAGGCCCCATATATCAGTACCTCCCTATATTCGGTATTTTGACGATTTTAGGTACAATATCCACCGAAATTTTTTGAGATGTCGTATTTGAAGTTCGTAATGGATGCTACAGCCTACGACAGAAAATTGTCTATGATGGTCCAGGTTTTCGCACAGCCCCGATATATACCATATTTTGGTGATTTTAGCTACATTATTCGCCTTTTATTTCAAGTTTCGAATTTGAATATGGCTTATGACAAACAATGCCTATGTAGGTCCACGTCTTAAAGACCCCAATGCAACGGCTACATTTGGTATTTTTAAAATGTTAACTGAATTTTTTAAGGATTTTATTTTTTTTTTTTGAAAATTTCCAAATTCTATTCAAATGATGGAGGTTATTCAAAATTCAAGTTTCTCATTTCATTTTTTTTTAAGAAAATTGAAAATATTTACCGTTTACACCAAAAAGTTTTCAAAAATTGTTATTTTGAAGTTCATCAAGTTTATCATTGATCAAAGGCCCCGGATCCAATTTTTCTGTCCAAAACTATTTCAACGTCTCCATATGTAAACCCTAGAAACCAACGGAGACCTCAATATCAAAATTCAGAATTTTAGCTCTACCCCTTCCCCAAATACCCTGTTTAGTACCACTTAGTGCTTTTCGTACAAATATAGGACTCATTCCCAAAGCCACATATATATCTTACTAACGGAGACCTCAATATCACTATGAGGATTCCAGACCCATCCCTCAGCCAAATAACAAATTTAGTACCATTCAGTACGTTTTGTTCAAATATCCAAACTAACGACAAGTCGCAAACAACGATACTATATTTTTTCAGATTTCAGATTTTTTTTTTCTATCCCTTCACCCAATAGCAAATATAGTATCATTCAGTAATTTTTGTACAATTATTGTATATAAAATTTCCAAAACCACCTCCATATGTCCAGACTTCACATGAATAGCGACTCTAATACCAATATCAAATTGTACCAAAAAAAGTACTATTTAGTATTTTTCGTACAATTATATTATATATACCAATAGAGACCTCAATATCAAGTATAAGAATTCCAGCCCTATTCCTTCACTGCCAAATGGACTCATTTCCAAACCACCGCGAAATCTCAAACATATATGCTATCCGCAATCTTAATATCAAATCTCAGGTTTGTATTGCATTTCCAAAACCACCTTCATGTGTTCAGGCTTCCGATGAGCGTACCCCAGCCCGAGGCGGAAAACATGTCGTTACACTTTCAAAGCTTTTTACTAAAAACGCATTACTATGGTTTTAAATGCATCAATCCTTTTTTCGGAATTAAAAATAACAGAACTTATTGTGAGACCACCCTGTATTTTTTACCCAATTTTTTGTCTTTCTCACAGCTCTGCGTTTTTTTTTTTTTTTTCTATAAAAACAATTCCCTTTTTAATGTTCCAACACAATTACCATTTCCGTTTCATTGTCGCTAGTACGAACCATAGCTCAGTCAAAGACAGAGTCATTCTCTGTCTCTATCTCTCTAGTTGAACTTGTGACTAGCCAGGGCAATAGCCAATCTTAACCACATTTCAAAATATACAACTTTCAATAAAATCGAACGCAATGTTACATTACATCTTCTTCTTCTTCGCCTTCTTCGTACTTTCGAGCTACGGACATAAGACTGAAAAAAATATGACTCCAGCACCAAGGGACCCGACAACAAGCAGCATGCAATCGCTAAAATTCTCTTTTTTAGTCATATTCTTCTGGACCCTGTTGCAGGGCGAACTCAGCCGTTGAGATTTACTTTGGCGGTTTTTTGCCTGTTTTCGTTCGTTGGGGTACTATTGGAGCTGGAGTTGGTGCCACAATGAGTAAGTGATTCCTTATGGTTATGCAATGCAATTATATTCCAGGATTTTTTTTGTTTCTGCGTTGCTACACACAAAATCTGTGTGCGGGTGTGTTTATTTCAACAGCTGACCATGGCGCTCGCTGACTTCATCCATGATTTAGCATTCCGTTTGGTTTTAACAATTTCAATGTCTTTATTTTTTTTTCCAACATCTTCCTCGGGTTTGCTCATTTAATTTTTTATGCAAAACTGAATATTATAACAGATTTTAGTTCGGGAGGTTAAGAAGGAAGGGCAATAAAAAATGTCCTAAAATGAGATTGTCCGTTTAACATTGGCGACACTTCTGAAGAAAGAAGAAAAAAAAATGGAAAAAATGTAGATAACCAAGAGAACGATTTTTTTAGTTTTAAAATTAAATATTATTTAATAGAAATGAATGAGTATATATTTTGAGGCCTAAAAAATCTCTCTTCCATAGTTTCCAAATCAACAAGGTATAATTTGATATTGAGGTCCTTGGTGTGAACATTAATTTCCTATACTTAAATTTTGAATGACTTAACGTTTTTATAACCTACAAACATATGTGTATGATCAGTAGTATCAGTATAATAAAAGATGGGTCTAGGACCAATATTTCGCAGTGTTACAAGCTTACAATAACCTCAATGTACTTTGTAACTCCTCGAAATATTGGCCTAAGTAACACCATTTACTATTCTGACTGTTTTATCTTCCCGAGCTGAAATGTTGCATGATAAGGCTGGGTTTTTGGAAATACGTACTAAAAGGGTAGGAAACATTTAAATACAAAATATTTGACAATCGGAATGAGTTAGAATTCAAAAATTTTTAATAAGAGTCAATGATGGAATACAGGATAGATGTGGCAAAGGGTTTTGGGAATTCGAACTTAAAGGATACAAAAAAATCTAAAATGGTACTAAACTTCTAAAATGGTATCATTTGGAATTAAGTGAACGGATAAAACAACAAACTCGAAATATGGTATGAGAATCAAGGTTGGAAAGTAAGTTTGATGCATGGAGGTACCTTTTTTTTGGAAATGTGTACCAAGTGTACGAACTGTATTAAATCGTACTGAATTTGCAACAGTTTGGTTAAGGGTGCACGGATGAAGTTGGAATTTTGAAATGTTGTATTGGGGTTCCTGTTGGTGGTAGGTTTGTGAAAAAGAGGTGATTTTGGACAACTGTACTTCAAGTGCACGAAACGTACTAAATAGTACCACATACGATGCAACTTGGTATTGAATAAACAGATTAGAATCGCTCATTATGTGTAGCCTCGTCATATGTAAGTGCTTTCTGAAATATTTACTAAAATTGCACGGATATTACTGAATGGTACCATATTTAGTTTTAGGGGAAGAAATTAAGGCAAAGTTCTGAAATTTAATATTTAGATTACTGATAATAACCATGCTCATGATTTGGCTTGGAATAGCGTCCCAATTTGTACAAAAAGTACTAAATGGAACTAAATTTGGTATTGAGTCAAGGGGATAGAGCTAAAATTTTACATTACGATAATAGTTGATTCGTGGGATTTGGATATGGTTTGCAAACTAGTACTAAACTTATACGATAAGTACTAAATTTAACTAATTTTGTTGTGTGTATGTATACAGAGTGAAATAAAAAAATGCAACAAAGTCACACGCCATAATTTTTATATTTTTTTAAATTATATTGGATGAAAGCAAATAATGTCGGAAATAGCATCAAATTTTAGAATAAGTTTAGATTTGTTCGAATTGGTCACCTTTGGCACGAATTATGACCTTCACATGGCCAATGAAACCGTCATACGCTGCCCGAATTTTGCTCTGCGGTATTTTGGCTCATTCCCGGAGAAGCGCTTGCTTAAGGTGATCGACACTTTGGTATTTTTTAGTGCTTTCCAAAATACTCCATACACAATAGTCCAGCGGATTGGTATCCGGAGATTTTGGTGGCCGTTGTACGCTGGAAATGAAGCGAGGAACCTCATTTTGCAACCATTCTTGGGTGGCGCGTGCTGAGTCCAGTTGGAATGTCCAAGGTCTGCGGCCAAAATGTTTGAGTGCCCAAGGTTTTAATAGACCCTCTAGAATATTTTCGCGAAAATATTCGGCATTTATTCTGATTCCACTGTCGATTAATACGAGCGGAGAACGACCATCGGATTTTATAACGGCCCACACCATCACTATGGCCAGCGCTTGAGTACTGGTGGCCAACCGAAGGTGCACATTTTCAGCTGACCTCTTTGGCAAGTTAACATGATCATTTTGTTTGTTTACAAACTGCTGGACAACGAATGTTTTCTCATCGGAGAAAACCAAATTCGGCAGTTCACCACTTTCGGCCAAGCGAAGCAACTCTTTAGCTCTTTTGAGTCGATTTTCTTTCTGTTGCGTTGAAAGTTCTTGCACTTTTTGGAATTTCAACGGCTTTACCCCGAGCTCATTTTTCATTATTTGCCGAATGGAATATTGCGATATGTTCAGCTCACGAGCCATTTTTCGGAATCTTTCGCTTCTTTACTTTTCGAACCATTTCTGTTTATGTTGCGTGCACTTCCTTGACGTCGGGTTACGCTACCAATATCACGGTAAAAATATTTATTCACATTTAAATGCTGGATTGCAACAACGATAGCCACTTGTGGGTTTCCAGCAAAATATAGGGAAATCACACTTAAATTCCATCACGCATAACTTTTTTCTGAAAAATTCTCAATAAAACGCTTTTGTACGCTTGTAAGCAATACAATGAGCTGAAACTGGAATAATTGTAATAGTTGTCGGACGGGTGACTTAGAAATAACAGCAGTCTAAAGTTGGCTTCAGTTTTATCATTTCACCCCGTATTTCTCTTAATCAGAGATTTGATGCGAATATGGAATTTATCGGATCTTTCCTAATATTACCTCCCCCACAAAAGGTTTACATTTTAAATAACAAATTTTCGCATCCGAACGTAATGAAGGAGGTTGATAAAATTTTACTTATATGTAAATTATGCCTGCAGGACTTTTGGTATTGAAAATGAGCTATGTAAGTCCACGTTTTGGTATAGAAGCTATATAATGGTACCTCGCTATTTTCGGTATTTTGGTGATTTAAGCGATATTATTCACCGGAAATATTTTAAATTTGGTATTTGAAGTTTGTAGTAGATACTACAGCCTGTGACAGAAAATTGCATATAGTCAGGCTTAATCCCATTATTGGCAGGGAACCTTGTTCTACCTTACCCTCTGGTAAACATTACCATCGTTCTCCCCTAATAAACAAACGTTGTTTTTATAAAAACAACAATAATGGCATTAAGCCTGGGATTTTGCAACTTCAAAATATTTCTAAAATCTTTTGCACTTTTTCCCAATCTGCCGCAATTTTTATTATAATTTCACTGTACTTTAGCCGGTCTGTGGTGTGGAAAATACCAAGTTCACTTGATAGTACTTGTGGTAGATCAAAACTCCATTAGCCCGAAACGGATGGGCCAAACTTCCATATACAACCTCCATAGTTTAAGATATGTTTTGCAACATTTAGGATACAGCATTGAAATTCCATAGAGATCTTTGATATAATTCTGAGACATTGGTAATGGAAATGGATCATATCTGTCCACCATTTAATATAGTCCCCCATCTAAGGATTTTCCTGATTTTAAGTTTTTTACGTTTTGGCCATGTTTTCCATTTAATGCCAAATTTTGGCATTTTGAGTTGTTATTATTTGGAAGCGATATTTCCAAAAAATATCAATATAGGTCCAGCTTTTGGTACAGCCTCTCTAATTTTAGTCTTTGTGAGGGCCAATGGCTTTATTTTCCAATCAATTTGGCTTTAGATAATTTTTAACTGAGTTCTGAATCTCCACCTCAAAGAGAAAAAATTGGACCAACCATAGTCTTTTAAAGTATGAAAACAGTCTTCGATTTTCTTCAAACTTTACATATCGCACTACCTTGTATGAGGTAGTATACTCATAAGAATTTAACATATATTTCAAAATTCATTGAATTAGTTGTCTCTGAGAAATATTTCATCTAAGAATCGAACTACTTGTCCAGCATAGCAATTGCCTATGAAAACTTTTCATCTTTAAAGTTTCCCCACAGTTGCAAATAAGGCCAAGTAACGTTACAAGGACTTGATTTTAAACGAAATTCAAATTCAATTTCGAGAACGAGAAGAAGAGTAGCAAAGTGGAAAAATTGTGTTTCTTTTTCATTTCCGCTCTTGAGTATTAACAAGTTTGCTGAGATTAAATTTTCATTGGCATTTACGATTTCGTTAAGACGTTTCGTTTCCATTTTTTTTGCCCTCAAAAGGGTCTACTAACCATTACTGCCACTAGAAGGAGAATACTTTTGCATAAACTTGTTGCACAAGAAGACAACACTGTGAGGAGGCTGTTTTGCCCACACCTTGATTTGAGCGGGAGAAAGAGAGAGAGAAAAAAATAACGGAAAAACTCTATGCAAAGTAAAAACAACAAACATTGAATTGCAAGCAATGATGGGGCAAATAAGTATCTACGCATTGCAAAGAACTTCAATTTACTTCAAGGGTACTAAGTAATGCCCAAGTGGTAAGGCGAAGACACACTATATCTGACGAAGAAGAAGAAGAAGAAGACGAAAAAAATGAGTTTTTTTCCTTCAGTGTCTTGTGTCCTGCCCCTCAACGAACTAAAATTACTGATGGAATTGTGAAGGCAAGCGAACGGAAACAAGAAATTTGAATTTTGATAAATTTTCCAAATGAAATAAGCAACCAAAAGGAATGCAACAAATGATGGGTACCATGGCAATGAGGATGATACGAAATGCTTATGATGATGAACTTGCAAACCGAACCGAAATAGGATTGGAAGAACGGAAACACAGCACCCCCTCAGAAACGTGCTAACAATTGTATTTGACATTATTAGTTGGAATTGAAGTGAATGAGGAAATCTGATGGATTTTCAGTGGCAGCAGTAATGGCACCATAACATTACCCTCAATTGCAACATTTGGCTGTTAAATTTTTTCGGAGGGTTGTGGATGGGTGAACAATATTAAGTCGTCAAAGCAATTCAATGACATGCACCATATTTTTTGTAGTCTTTGTTTTCTTTCTTTTTTCAGATTCATTGCCCCAGACATTAATATTGACATTCGTAGTATATTTTTATACCCTCCACCATACTATGAAGGGTATATTTTGTCTGACATTGCGTTTGTAACACCCCGAAATATACATTTTAGAAACAGTTTATGTTTATTATACCCTACAACACTTTGTGTTGGGGGTATTATAAGTTTGATTGGGCCAAAAATTATGTAACACCACGAAATATTGATTTCCCACATAGGAAAGTATATGTTAATAGGAAAGTATATGTCTGTCCATGTTAATTTGTAATCACTCTACAGGTCGCAATTATGGCCCGATCTTCACGAAATTTGGAATTGAGGTCGGGGTCGGTTCGGAATAGAACCATATTTCTTTTGGAGATGATCGTCATATATTTAGGGGTTGAAATGGACCAAATACTGAAAAAATGTCGTATTTTGCAGTAGCTATACAGGTCGCAATTATAGACCAATCGACGCGGAATTTCGGTGAGGAAGCCTACCAATTTGGGTGGTCATCGGATAATATTTAGCGGGTAAAATAGACCATATCTTTTGTGTTGAAAAAATTCAAAATTTTTCATTAAACCGCGAATATTTTAAATCCCGGCGAAATCACGAAGCCATCACAAGGTTACTTCTGACCTTCACATTGATGTTAACATCCAACAAATCGGATATATAGCAAAATATGTGCGATATATATGTCTATCAAAGAAGATATGCTTGAAAGATCTCTTATATGTCGAGAACGGCTGAACTGATTTCGACAGTTCTAATTAATTCAGAATGGTCTCTTGGCAGGAAAGAAAAAACGTTTATAAAACGCATACAAATATCTTTCTAAAGATGAAAATATTGATTTTGTAATATTTTCTCATATTTTTTCAATTTTGTCATATTTTTGGCATATTTTCATTTTGAATTTAACATTTTTCTACAGCTAACAAAACTAAGTAGTTAGGATATCAGGTTATCATATACAGATCGCATATATGACCCGATCCTTACGAAATTTTGCATGGGGATAAGATGAGGGTCAGAATAGAAACCTACTCTTTTTGGAGATGATCGCCATATATGTAGGGGTTGAAATGGACCAAAAAACTGCAAAATTGTCAGCAGGTCGTAATTATCGCCCGATTCTCACGCACATTTGAATGGAGGTTACCGGACATTGCAAAAGCCAAGCAGTTTTGGATGGCCATCCAAAATATTCAATGTGTGAAATAGTCGCCAACTTTTGTAGACAAAATACGAAAATGTCCATTGCAGTGACTTTTTGGAGAATTCACAAATACAGTAAAGACGCACTTCTGACTATTTCGATAACGCTGATTTCGTTGAAGAATATAGTCAAATGTATGTATTTCATATAGATGCGTTTCAGTCAAAAACCAATAATAAATGTTAATCTTTTGCCACTTCTAAGATAATATAGGCCTTTGGAAAATATTGGAATAGGAAGACCATTTACCAATAAATTGGAAATGAGCAAATTAGTTTAAGTTGCTATTATTCGAAAATTAGAGAACGAAACCTGATGGTTTTCTTTTATAATTTGTCGCAATATCTTGTGGAATTCTTTCGAGTATCTTGCCTGTATAAACTGTATCGTTTATTATAGTGTTGTAGGGTATTCAACGGTCGGCCCCGCTCGACTGTAGCCTTTGCTTACTTGTTCCTCTTAACTTTATACTTTATTCTTTGCTGGGAAATTCCCTGTTTTAAATTCACAGAAATTTAAATTATTGGATATAAAATAAAAAGGAAAAACAAAAGTCTAAAGCTCCAAATGTAGGTATATTCTATATTTAAATATTACGAACACCATTACGAAAGATCCTTTTCGAAAATGTGTTGCTTTACCTCTTTGAGAAATCCCCCGGTGTAAGCCAGCACATAGATTTCCAATTATCTTGCGCTCTCCCTTTTTCTCATTCTTATGCAATCTCAGTTGGCATTGAGCCCGCCTTGCATCAAGTCGTTGATTTAATCGTCGTGAGTTGTACGGCTATTCTGCAGAGTTATGATTAATTACAAAATGTAAAATGCAGTTCCCTAATTTCTTTAATTAATAAAAGATCAGTGCAAGTGTTTACTTATTGTGTTATTTAACATTTAATTTTGTTTAATTTTTTGTTTAAAATTAAATTGTAAGTTGATTTATTGCATAACCCAAAAAATGAAGAAGAAAAGTGCGAAAGAAATCCAAACAAAGCTTAGTGTGTGTACGTGTGAGTCTGTTTGTTGAAATGTAAACAAAGATATTGTGTGGTGTTGTTGTTGTTGTGATAATTGAATTCATTGTGGGGCATTTCTCAGAGAATTTAATCAAAAGAGAGTACGACATATTTGCTCTCTTTAGCTGAAGAGACGCAATTAGGAGAAGAATTAGAATTTTTCAGAGTATTAAATCAAAAGAGAGTACGAGAGTGCTGAAGAGACGCAATTAGAAGTAAATTGAGTAAGAACTTCTCCTTGTCTATGGGATTTGCAAGAATTGGTAAGTTTTTACTTTATCCAGCCCTGCTCAAAACCGTGTTCTATAACATGAGCCGAAAGAAGAGATAATTTAAGAGAAAATTATAATTCTGTTTTTCTTTATATTTTACGATTCCATTTAAATGTTTTTAAACATGAATGTTTGCCAAATTAATTTATAAAGATTCACATCAGTATTAGATAAAGCAGCGCTGCTCAAGAAAAAATATCTCTTTCCAATCAAATGTCTCTTTGCTTATTTAAATCAAGAACAAAACAGTGTTAAGTCATTATTTATACAAATATTTGTTATCCATTTTCTTTATAAATTATTTTGGCAAACATTCATGTTTAAAAACATTTAAATGGAATCGTAAAATATAAAGAAAACAGAATTATAATTTTCTCTTAAATTATCTCTTTTTTCGGCTCATATTCTAGAACACGGTTTTGAACAGGGCTGATATAGAAATAATTTTTTTAGTCACGAAACTTTTTTGAAATTGTCTTTAAGGCTATTTTTCATAATTAAATGACCAAATTTTTTTATTGATTGGTTGGTTTAACAAAAACTAAGAGAAGTGGGCCGCGTGCGCCATAATATTAAAATTGTCATCTGCGTTTGTAACACCTCGAAATATAAATTTTAGACCCTACAAAGTATAAGTATATATTCTTGATCAGCATAAAATTTGATATCGAACAGCGTTTATCTACACCTTACCCTTACTTTCCAAGCTGTGGAGAGTAAGAGATGTTCGGCCCGACCGAATTTTACTACTTTTTTTTACTTTTTGTAATTATTTTTTTTTGTTTTTCCTATGTTTGATTCATTGATTACACCTTACAATACAATGTGTTGGGGGTGTTATAAGTTTGATTGGGCCAAAAATTATATAGCACTCCAAAATATTGGGCAGTAGTCTGTTTGGATGGTCATCGAATAATATTTAGCACAGATCATTTGCTTGGCTCAAGGACGAATGCTCTTAAAATTAGTGATAATCGGTCTAGATTTAGATATGCTTCATCGATTTCATAAGTCCCTCATATCCATAATATTAAATCCATAACATTCATATTCTCATAAGATATCAGATACTGCCGTGAAATACCCTTTTTTTTGACAAAATCAGTTAAGACCTGGATATAGCTCCCATATATAACTTCCTTCGCATTCAAGTATATTTTTGCCAAATGTGCAATTTCAGTCCAAACAGAATGAGACCGACAAATTACCGGTGTCAGAGGTACCGGAAGGAGTGGACCGATGTATAATAAAATTATTGGGATGTGTGAAATTTGAAGACAACCGGGCTCTTACAGCACATTTTATAAGAGTTGTAATTACTCAAAACTTTGACACTTTGTGGGGGAGGTACCTGATGGAGTGGACCGATATTGTCCATTTTCGCACCTGACCTAGCACTGATGAAAATATTGAATTCGAAAAGTTGGAGCAAAATCGGATTATCCTTTCTCTTTCTGTGCAATAGATTATTTGCTTTTGACATTTTCTGTGGGGAGGTACCAGAAGGAGTGGACCGATATTGCCCATCTCCGAACTCGATCTAAGTTTGACAGTAATATTACGATGTACCAACTTTGGATCAAATCGCCTCCCTTCGAGAGGTATTGTGCGCACCAGCCAGCCAGACATACGGACGGACATCGCTAGATCGACTCCAAATGTCCTGAAACGGATTTGGTCCAAAGAGACCTAGGGTCTAAAACCCTTATTTCGATGAGGCACGTTTTGGGCGTATCAAATGATATATACCCCCAGTAGCCACATGGTTGAGGGTATAATCAAGTGTGTCGCCAAGTGTGTTTCGCCACTGCGACGCGGGTTTCGATCAAGTCGTTTCTTTACTTTTCGAACCATTTCCGCTCATGTTACTGTGTTTTTTTTCGTCCACTTCCTTGACCGCGGGCTACGCTACCGGTATTACGGTAATGAGCGATTGTACGAGACACAAAAGATTTATTCATATTTAAATGCCGGGGCCACTTGTGGTTTTCCAGCCAAATGTAAGGAAATCACACTATCACGCTTGAATTCCATTACGAATAACTTTTCTTCTGGAAATTTCTCAGTTCAGATTTGTATATAACCAATATATCTATTTCCCTCTAATTTGATGTAAATAATACACCAACGGAGCTACATTTTTTCAATTAAATTGCTTCACCCGACCTTATATTTAAGTATTCTGAAAGTCATAGAACTCCATAGCAATGATATTTAGTTCGAGGCGTCACATACAACATATAAACTAACTCCTCACTTTATGCAAAATAAAACAAGTAAAAGGGCTGTAAGTTCGGCGGCTATACGAAGACTTTGACCCACACAGACAATTTTCTGTCTTGAGCTGTACTATCCAATACGAACTTCAAATACCAAATTTGAAACATTTCCGGTGAATAATGTTGCTTAAATCACCAAAATACATAAAAAGGGAGGTACCATTATATGTGGGCTATACCAAAACGTGGACCTATGTGACCCATTTTCAATACTAAAAGTCCTGCAAACATAATATACATTTGAGTATAATTTTGTTAATCTAATTCATTTCGTTCGGAAGCTAGATTGATTTCCACAGACGGATAGACGGACTGACATCGTTTATAGAGTCGACATAGAATTTTACGCTGATCAAGAATACATTGTGGGGTCTAAAATGTATATTTCGAGATGTTACAAACGGAATGACAAAGTTGATATACCTTCCATACTATGCTGGAGTTTGATTCTACAACAAAAGGGGCCTCTTATTTTCAGAAATTGATTTGAAGAGAAACTTGAGAAAATTATTATAAAATAATTTTATATTAATTCTGAATTATTTGTGCCTTCAGATCAGCCACAATCTATATTTTTCTTCAGAGTTCGAGCCAGACCCAAAATATATTTGTTTAAAATTCTAGTTGCCCATTACTCTTCAATTTTTAAATTGGTAACAAAACGAATGTTCATTTTAACGCCCTACGGCTCAAACATGTATTCGGCGTGAAAATGCTATCAACAATTCCATAAAACGCGACAAACCCCTTTGTAATTACATTACGAATAGCCTAACTGATTGGAAATTTTCACACTTGAAAGCTATGTGTTTAAAAAATGCTTTTTTCCCTTTAGTTCAAGAAAACAAAATGCTTTCTTCATAAAATATGTGAATGTGTGTGTGTTTGTAAGTCCATATTGATGCTCTGTAAACAAGGATAACGAGAAGTGGGAAGAGCTGCCTCAAATTGGCATTACGTTCAAAGTATTTGAAAAATGCCTTAATTCTCGACGTTTGTGGTGGTGCGTGGTGTCGGAAGATCGTAAATTTTGCCACTGACAAGCGTGAGTTGTTTGTCTTCGGATATTAAAGGAGGGCGAAGGGGAAGGACGGAAAATTGGGTAAGTTGTTGGATGGTTTGTTTCAACAAACAGGAAAGGATTGGCAATGCCAAAGGGAAACATTTCTTTTTAAATGTGGCGCTGAAGAAGCCACGACGATGTAAAGAAAAATGGTTTACTTTTTGGTGGAATTACCACCAACCATCCACCCAGACTCCCCTTCAACCAAAAGTAATTAGTTGGCATTTTTGTTTTGCTACATTTTCTTTTCGTCTTTTCCCCCCCTTCCCGGCTAATTTTATTGCGGATAAATGAAGTTAGTTATAAGGCAAGAAAAAAAGTCAAACATTTGGCATTTACTTACCTTTATTGGTGTTGTTGTTGTTTTCGCCGTTTTCTTGACTGGCTGCCACACCATTCATCCCCTCATTTTTTCTTTAAGAAACAAATGCACTCTAAATAAAGAGTGTATGGAACCGACACAGAACCGAAACCGTCGTTATGTAGTGGCTGGCAGCAAAAAAAGGAGCAGTTGTTGTGCTGAAATTTATGAAGCCGGTTTAGTTAAATGCATTTTAATTAACTTGAGAATAAAATTTGATGTATTTGAAAGGTGCTCTGCGTAGACGGTGTCTGAGGCCAGTGGTAAATGGAAGCAATGCAGCACAATTCGGCAGAGGAAAATTAAAATTTTCTTTAAAATTAAATTTGTGAAATTTAAGTAGTCAAAAGGATTTTTGAAATAAAATTTAAGATAGAGTTTCAAAAATAGAAATGGCTGATTCCAACGCTATTAGCGGCAGAATTCATACATACCATACATGGTATACATGGTATAAGTTCGTCATTCCGTTTGTAACTCATCGAAATAATAATTTTAGATCTAACAAAGTATATAAAGGGTGTTTTTTTAAGCAAGATAGAACTATAAATTGTAAAAAGTTACACAAAACAATAAAATTTTAATGAGACTTTTGTTTCAGTATACTCTGGTGGCATCATCGGACCTTATTTCTTTAAAAATGAGGCCGGAGCTCACGTTACGGTCAATGGAGACCGCACTATGATCAATTATTTTTTTTTTAAATATGGATGACATTGATCCGGAGGAGATGTAGTTTCAACAGGATGGCGCTACGTGCCATACGGTGAACGAACCATCGACTTATTGAAATCAAAATTTGGCGATAAGTTGATTTCGAGAAGTGGACCTGTCAATTGGCCGTGCGATTTGACTCGGTTATTTCCTGTGGGGCTACGAGAAGTCACTGGCTTATGCTAATAAACCAGCAACAATTGACGCCTTGGAGGCCAGCATTGTTCTGGTTATTCGTGACATGCGGCCAGCAGTGCTCGAAAAAGTGGCCAAAAATTGGGCGTCCAGTATGCTCTTCGTGAATAACGGCCGCGGTGCCCACATGTCCGAAATCATTTTCAAATGTTAACGTCACGTTTTGATCTTTCGAAAAAAAATTTTTTTTGATTTAAATTTAATTTTTTTGCGTTATTTTTTACAATTTCAAGTTCTATCGGGCTTAAAAACACCCTATATATTCTTGATCAGCGATTTAGAATTATCCGACCCTCTGTCCGTCTGTTTAATCACGTTAGATTCGAATCGAATTAAGATAGGAAGCTAATTCGATAGGATAGACCAAATTCGAAGATGGGCTATATCGGTTCACGATATCATATATACCCCACATAACGGTACCCGATATTCGGTATTTTGATGATTGTAGCCAAATTTTTCATGCATGCTCACTTGCCCGTATGGTCCCCATACATCGATTCCTTCCTTATATTCGGTACTTTGTAGACTTATAGTACAATATTCTACGAAATTCTTTCAAATTTCGTATTTGAAGTTTCTAATAGGTACTTCAGCCTTTCTACGCAGGTCCAGGTCTTCGTACAGCCTTGATATAGCGGTACCTCCCTATTTTCAGTATATTGATGATTCACCGGATTTTTTTAAGTTTCGTATTTGAATTTTTTATTGTCCTATGATAAAAAAGTTGCATATGTAGGTCCAGGTCTTCGTATAGACCCCAATATAATGGATATATTCGGTATTTTTAAGATTTTAACATAACTTTTTAAGGAACTTTTTTTTTTGAAAATTTCTAAATTCCTTCCAAATGGTGGAGGGTTTTCAAAATTTGGCCCAGCCAAACTTACTGTTTTTATACCCTCCACCTGTCTTTCAGTCTGTCTATTGTAATCACGCTATTTTTCGAACTAATTGAGATAGAAAAGCTAAAATTTTACATGTAGACAGGTTACCGTAGGCAGGTTAAGTTCGTAATTGGGCCATGTCGGTCCACATTTTCGTGTAGTCCACATAAAACGGTACTTTCCGATATTCGGTATTTTCATGGTTTTAGCAACAGAAATTACCGGAATTATTTCAAATTTAATATTTGAAGTTCGTAATGGGTACTACGGCCTATGAGAAATATTTTGTATGCAGGCTCACGTCTTCGTATAGCCCCCATATAGCGGTACCTCCCGATAGTCGGTATTTTTATGATTTGTGCGACATTGTTCACCGGAATCGTTTCAAATTTCATATTTGAAGTTCGTAATGGATGCTACAGCCTATGTCAAAAATGTTTGTATGCAGGTCCACGTCTTCGTATAGCTCCATATGATACTCCTCCCGCTCTCGGTATTTCCTCCTCCCGATATTCGGTATTTTTATGATTTGTGCGACATTATTCACGGGAATTTTTTAAAATTTGGTATTTGAAATTCGTAATGGGTACTACAGCCTATGACAAAAAATTCCGTAAGTCTTCGTATAGTCTCCATATAACAGTTTTCCTTTAAATGGAAGTTTTTCGATATTATTCAAGTTCTTTGCAAATTGGTGGGGGTATTAAAAGTTCGGGCCGTACGAACTTAGCTGCTTTTTACTTGTTTTTTAATGTGAATTTTTCTGATGTCTGACAGCAGTTTTTTTTGGCAAATCAATCGTCCGTCTGACACCATCATAAAGAACATAATTACCAAATTTCGGCCTTTTAGGATGATAAGCCACCGAAAAGAATGAGAAGAGTGCGTACAGAAAAAAAAATATTGTTGTCATTGAGGCCAGTAATTGATCACTTAATAAATTAGACGCAGATCCGCTTTTTCCTGCAAAATTTTCTTCAATTATGGCATTTTTGATTGAATGGATATGCCAACAAACCAAATTTCCGAATTTGGAGCAAAATTTTAAGTTTGAGCTTGGGCTTGTGAAATCATCGACCCTTATTTCTTTAAAAATGTTGAGGGTTACCGTAAAATCGATACCGAATCATGATCAATGATTTTTTGTTGCCAAAACTTCAAGATATGTTCAATGTGTCGTTGCTAAAATACGCCTTCAAAAGCTTGAAAAGGTGATCGAAAATTAAACCTTTAGAGTGACCTTTGTGCGAAATAGTTCTGAAGGCCATATGCCATTTCATAATTTGGTATGTGTTTCATTTCATTCACCAGTAAATCTACAATATCTTAAAAAACACCCTTTATTGGTCGATCTTCACTAAATCCAGCTATATTATGTGCGGATCCGTTAATATTCATACTTGTCTTGAATATACAAAAAAATCAGATAGTCAAATTGGAAACGGAATGAATGAATTTCTATGTCCATCTCAATTACGAAATATCCAGTGTAGGCTTTTATTTCACCCTTAACGTAAATTTTTTTGTGGATATGAAAGACATTTCAAATACTTAATATTCTTCCATTCTTTTGTCTTTATTCCTCACAATATTCAAATGACCTTGCTACCAAATTTCAAAGAAATAATTTTTAATTCTCTCCATTTCATCATCTATATCAATTACTTAGGTTTCGTGTAAAATTTTCCTTCAAAATAACTTCTTCATTAAGTCAAACATGCAGTCGAAGTGTAAATTAAACGTTTTCAACATTTTTCTTGTTCAGACAATAAGAAAAACAGAAAACAAGAATAGACAAACTATTGCCGGCTGACATTGAGCTGTGCTGAGCTGACATGACATGGTTACTACCACAGAAATTATCATGTCGTTCACTGAACAATCCCCGCCTTTTTAGCATCCTCAGTTGGGATTCTTTTTTGTTTTGCCATTTTCAGAGAAACTGTCAGCAGTCTTGTAATTAATTAGGCAAAAAGCCTTTGCTCATTAATTTCAACAGCATTCCATAAAAGGGTCAACTATGTGGAATGTTAAGCAGTCTAATAACGCCTTGTCCAAAGCCGGAAAGGCAAACAATGACTAAGCAAAGATGACGAGGCGATGCGAGACAAGAGCAAGTGGAGCAAGTGAGTTGGAGAGTTTGTTATGTTGGTGTGGGGGGTGGTAACTTTGTCCATTAAAATAGCTAAAAAGATACTTCACAAGATGCCACAATCTAATTATAAAGATATTTTCGTACAAATAACTACTTAACGGCTGAGATAAGTTCGGCGATAGCCCGAAACTGATGGGCCAAACTTCCATATACAACCTCCATAGTTTAAGATATATTTTGCAACATTTAGGATACAGCATTGAAATTCCATAGAGATCTTTGATTTAATTCTGAGACATTGGTAATGAAAATGGGTCATATCTGTCCACCATTTAGTAAAGTCCCCAATCTAAGGATTTCCCCGATTTTAAGTTTTTTACGTTTTGGCCATTTAATGCCAAATTCTGGCATTTTGAGTTATTATTTGGAAGCGATATTTCCAAAAAATATCAATATAGGTCCAGCTTTTGGTACAGCCTCTCTAATTTTAGTCTTTGTGAGGGCGATATTAACTTTGTCATTCCGTTTGTTACTCCTCGAAATGCTCATGTCAGACCCAACAAAGTATATATATTCTTGATCAGCGTAAAATTCTAAGTCGATTTCGCGATGTCCGTCTGTCTGTTGTAATCACGCTATCTTTCGAATGAATTCAGATAGATGGCTAAAATTTTGCACACATGTTTATTTTACCAGTAGGCAGGTTCAGTTCATAAATGGGCCATGTAGGTCCACGTTTTCATATAGCCCCCATATAAGGGTACCTCCCTATATTCGGTATTTTGATGATTTTAGCGACATTATTCCCCGGAATTGTTTCAAATTTGGTATTTGAAGTTCCAAATGGATACTACACCCTAAGATAGAAAATTGTCTGTGCAAGCCCATGTCTTCGTATAGCCCCCATATAACGGTACCTCCCGATATTCGGTATTTTGATGATATTAGCGAGCTTTTTCGGGGAAGTAATTTAAAATTTGGTATTTGAAGTTCAAAATGGATACTACACCCTAAGACAGAAAATTGTCTGTGCAGGTCCACGTCTTCGTATAGCCCCCATATAACGGTACCTCCCGATATTCGGTATTTTGATGATTTTAGCGACATTATTCACGGGAATTGTTTCAAATTTGGTATTTGAAGTTCGTTATAGGAACTACAGTCTGTGACAGAAAATTGTCTGTGCAGGTCCAGGTCTTCGTGTAGGCCCCATATATCAGTTCCTCCCTATATTCGGTATTTTGATGATTTTAGCGACATTATTCCCCGGAATTGTTTCAAATTTGGTATTTGAAGTTCAAAATGGATACTACACCCTAAGATAGAAAATTGTCTGTGTAAGTCCATGTCTTCATATAGCCCCCATATAACGGTACCTCCCGATATTCGGTATTTTGATGATTTTAGCGACATTATTCACGGGAATTGTTTCTAATTTGGTATTTGAAGTTCGTTATGGGAACTACAGTCTGTGACAGAAAATTGTCTGTGCGGGTCCAGGTCTTCGTATAGGCCCCATATATCAGTACCTCCCTATATTCGGTATTTTGACGAATTTAGGTACAATACCCACCTAAATTGTTTGAGATGTGGTATTTGAAGTTCGTAATGGATGCTACAGCCTGTGACAGAAAATTGTCTATGCTGGTCCAGGTCTTCGCACAGCTCCAATTTAACGGCACCTCCTTATATACGATATTTTGATGATTTTAGCTACATTATTCACCGTTTATTTGAAGTTTCAAGTTTCGAAGTTGAATATGGTAATGGCTTATGACAAACAATGCCTATGTATGTTCACGTCGTATAGACCCCAATATAACGGCTATATTCGGTATTTTTAAAACTTTAACAGAATTTTTTAAGGATTTTATTTTTTGAAAATTTCCAAATTCGTTGCAAATGGTGGAGGGTATTGAAAGTTCGGCCCGGCCGAATTTATTGCTTTTTAACTTGTTTTTTTTTTTTTTTTAATTATTTGCAAAATGCTGAAATTCTTGATAATATGTTTATAAGTTCAGAAATCTAGTATTCCGGCTATATATTGCCGTTTTCACGAATAAGTGTTCCATATTGGATTTGCTTTTTTTTAAGAAAACGCTTTTAGTTTGCATCTCGAACTAACCGAAAATTGGAAATATTTATAGACTTTTTTTCGCAAACTTTTCTGAATCTGATATAAATATTACGTCATGTCAGGTATGGATGACATCGACTACTTCATCCACTTTATAATGTATATGTGTATTTTTTTAAGAATGTTGATCCTTTACGGTAAAAATACCAGAAGGAGCGGTTCGCTACACCTCGTCTTCACAAAAAATCGTTGTTTGTTGAAATATCGGGATGTTCGAAATTTTAAAAGAATTGGTCGCTTATTTCCCATATTATGATCTATATTGTTATTTAAAATGTATACCCGTTTTGGGGAAGGTACCAGAGGGAGTGCTGCGTTCTACTATCTTTATACCAGATCTAGAGTTGCTAGCGTAATATTCTTTGTCGATTTAGCGATATCCGTCCGTTTGTCTGTTGTAATCACTCTAGCTTTTGTACGAACTGAGATATAAGGCTAACATTTTGTACAAGTGTGTATTTAAGTTAAGTTCGTAAATGGGTCATGTCGGTGCCCATTTCCGTATAGTCCCCATATAAAGGTACCTCCCGATGTAGAGTATTTAAATACATTTTTAGAGGAATTGTTTCAAATTCGGTATTTAAAGGTTCAAGTTTTCCTATTCCCCCGATATAATGATACCTTCCGATTTTCGATATTGTGATGGCCTAAGCCACATATCTTTACCGAAATCATTCAAAATTTGATACTCAGAATTTGTAATGGGATCAATGTTCTCTGGCAATAAGTTGAGTGAATAGGTCCATGTTTTCCCCATTAGCGCTTTCTCCAAATATATTTTTTATTTTAGCCACATTTTACACCCTGCATTACACTGTGGTCAAGGAATTATGTCTTTGTGCATTTGTTTGTAATATGGACTAATAGTTATTTTTGAGGATATCCTCAAAAATAATCACTTTTTGAGTCAATTTTTTGATGTCCGTCCGTCTGCCGTGAACATCAAAGGGACCACAATATTTTGAGATATATTTCACAACAATAAATACAGAGCTTTGGATTATTTCAAGAATTAGATGTTTAAAAAAATGGGTCATATCGGTCTACTTTTTTGGTATAGTCACTGTACAAGTGTATGAACCCCGATTCCAAGCCTTGTTTTAGCCTCCACCATAACCGTTTGTTATTCCGTTTGTAACTCACCGAAATAATCATTTAGACCCAACAAAGTATACATATTCATAATCAGCGTAAGATTCTAATCCGATATAGCTATGCAAATCCGCCTGTTCTTCTGATTTTCTGAAGGAACTGAGATATATAGATGATAAAATTTGGTACACATGTGTTTTGGGTCTGAACTTAGATTAAGTCGGAAGATGGGCTATATCGGACAAATTTTTCGTATAACCTCCATATAACGGTAACTCCGCATTTCGACGACATTCAGCACATTTTTCCACCGAATTGTCTGGAATTTTTTTAATTCAAGGTTGTTACTGGTTCCTAGACACCTGGCAAAAAAGCAGTTAATATAGGTCCACATATAAAACTATCATATAAAGGTACCACTTTGTAATCGTTATTATGATGGCTTTCTCCATTTTTTTTCAACAGAATTGTCTGAAAATTTTCATTCGAAGTTTTTAATGGATCCTCATTTTCACTTTGATGATCAATAGAGGTCCGAGATTTGATACAGTCTTTGATTTTAGTTATTGCGTTACCAGTCGCTAATTACATCCCATTATCCATCACATCCCGCCTTTACCGCCTTTTACTAATCAACCATCTAGACTTTATATCAAATCGCACATAGCCTCCTTACTAGTCTTTTATAGACTCCTAATCTCTCACCTGCCGAGATTCCTTCATCCACCGTCAGTTTAGAGTTCTTGCATATCGTATACCAAAATTACCTTCAAATCATCTATCAATCCCCTTAAGTGTCGCTAGATGTTGATTAAAAATCCTTATCATTCGTTAATCAAGACCTCTTACCGGTCACCTTCCAAGGCCGATTTCCACTCGTCTATAAAGACTATTTACCAGCCCTCTTTTACCGTCCATTACCAATCATCTATCCAAACTTCTTACCAGTTTTCTAACAACACTCTTTATCAGACGACAGATTACTTACAAGCCAATTATTATAATCCCTTACCAATCACATACGCAGAATTTTTACGAGACCTTTTTACTTAACACCTTATCAGACTCCTTACTCCAGTGGTCAATCGTGGCTACACACAAGGCATATATAAAAACTTCTCCATATCATTTTTTAGGAGTCCTTATTTTTTCTTCCAATACTCCTTACAGACGTCTACTCAAACTACTTACTAGTCTTTAATTTCCAGTGGTCAATAAGCACTTTTAGTTATCTATCAAAAATCCTTTTTAGATGCCTAAACAGGCTTCTTACCAGTTACCAACATAAACTCCTCATCAAGTATCTATACAAACTTCATTTATATATACAAGTATCTATATGTAGACAACTCATCAATACCATATTATTACCAGTCGTCAGTCAGGTATATTGTGCACCAAATGACTAATATTAGCCTTCCGGCGGAATTCAGTTTACAAGAAAGTACATCAAATTTGCTGAAAACCGGTTCAGATATAGCTACCATATATATGTTTCATCCGATTTGTTATCTAAGTCCCTCACATGCGTAATATGTACTCCACAATAAGAATATTTGATACCGGACATCAAATACAGCTCGAAAACACCTTTGCCAAATTTTATCGATATCGGTTCAGATTTTTATGTACCTTCGATATACATCTTCATCAGCCCTAATTTGATAGTTTTTTTCATATTCAAGCGACTTTTACCATTTGGTGGAATAAACAGTTTTCAAAATAATCCTTATCGAATAACTCCTTAATTATTGAGTTCTCGGCGTTTTTAGCTATTATTTATGATTACTTTTTAGGGCATGAATTATTGAAAACTTTAAAATGGCCATAACTCCTTTAATTTTGAGTTTTCGGCGTTTTTAGATGAAGTTCATCTCACCCTGTATAGAATTATAACTTGAATTCATTGTATAAATTTTCAAAATTATAACTTCGTATCATTTCCATTTTTTTTATCAGCCTACCTTAAATTCTTCTTCCTACGTTAATTTAAAATTCAAATTTCCCCTCTAGTTTTTTTGCAACATTTTAAGACGTCATTATTGATTTATGCAGATAAGCCAGATTACAAGACAGCAACGGCAACAGCAGCAGAAGCAACATGCCAATCGGCAAATAATTCAACACAATAACCATAACCGACATCCTGCTGTTGTTGCCCGCGAACATAAACCCCTTAGAAAAAGTAGAATTTGAATTTATTTTTTGGCTTTCACTTACACTGACACTTGTTCTTGTTGTTGTTTATGTACATATATTTTCAGATCTCATTATGTCGGGCAACCAAAAAATGCAAACAATTTTTCAGCATCCCTTCAACCACCCACATCTTCAATTGTACCACCAACTAGCTATCGATTTTTGTAAAGGTAAGTAACAAGCCAAGGCATTTTTTGTTTGTGTGGTATTTAAATTCTGGGCAAAACTTGTCTGGGCCACCCAAAAAATACGAATCTGCCAAAAACATTACCAACTGATATCATCCTCGTCATTAGCATCATCATTGTCAGGTTTACTTTTTGGGTGAGGCAGCTCACTGCGTGCCTTACTTTTGGCCTGGGTTATCTAAACAAAGGACTGGAGCAAAGTTTTGTTTTGATTGAAATTTGAATAAGAATAAATTTCACTTTTTAACATCATAATTATTATTATTGTAATTTGGTAAATGATAGCAATGATCATTAGCGTTATTATTATGTAATGATGATGTTGATGGCCGTGTTGGAGATAGGAGATAGATGTTAGGGTTATGTTTAATATTTTGATTTTCTTAATTGAAATGAAATTTAATTATTAGCTTTTAGACTGAAATTAAAGGCAAAAGATGAGGAGACTTGAAATCTGCGCTAGAAGCAACTAATTTTAAATTCGTAAAAGGAAATTGTTGAATTTCAATATCAATTACTTTAAAGATTTAAGATAGCACAATAATCAGACGATTGACTGATTTATTAAAATCTGCATTTTGTGCATCTAAAAATGTTTATGCCCTCCTCCATGGGAGATAGGGTATATTAAATATGTCATTCCGTTTCTAACACATCTAAAAATTGTATATCCTTATAGCTTGGAGTTTGTCACAATATTTTTTTTTTTGTATCTAGGATACTTGTTATAGAAAACGAGTTATATCCATCCACGTTTTCCTATAGCTAGCATCGAAAGTACCTCCCTATTTTCGATATTTTTAGATTTTATCCACTTTTTTCCACGAAGTTGTTCAAAATTTGTTATATAGAGTTTGTAATGAGTTCTACCGTTAAAGGCTGTCTATAAGTCCTCGTTTTACTATAGCATTCACATAACGTTGCTTTCGAATATTCAGTATTTTGACAATTTAAGCCACATTTTCTAAAATTTTTCCCTAAAATGTAGTAATTGTAATTAGTAATGGGTCCCTGATTCTGTGGTAGCACATTGTATACATACATTGTATATATAAAAAAACTGCAACAAATCAAACACCATCATTTTTACATTTTTTTTAAATTTTATTGAATGAAAGCAGAAAAAAAGTCGGAAAAAAAGGGTTGAACTACTCACACGGGGATACATTGGCGGGAAGACTGTATGGCAAGAATTGCAATGTATGGCGAATTTTGTGTCCCTAGTGGTTTTGCTGCACTGTACTTGAGAGCTGAGATTCTTTTATTTGAGAAGGGTATAACGTGCGTGTCCTGATTTCCGCATAGCGAAATATTTAAGTTCACATTGGGGGTAGTTAGGGGGAACACAGTGAAAAAGCCATTCGTTTTTTATTTATTGTGTTTTAATTAGAATGAAACTAAATGAAGAACTTTGGTGATGAGTAACTGACAGATAATCAACACCCTGATTCAATGGCGGCTAAAGTCGTCGAGGTATAAATAGGGTTCCTTGCAATTTTATTTAGAGCACAGATTTTCATTTTTCACTTGGAAGTAAAACTTGCTCGCGAGCGGAATTGCTCGAAGATTGGGAGTTTTAAACGGAGAATACACCCAACTTTTATGCGCTCAAAAAAATATAGAGCTGCTTGAAAAATTACAGAGCGAGATAAAAAAAACTGCAACAAAGTCAAACGCCATATTTTTTACATTTTTTTTTAATTTTATTTAACGAAAGCAAAAAATGTCGGAAATATCATCAAATTTTAGAATAAGTTTAGATTTTGTTCGAATTGGTCACCTTTGGCACGAAATATGGCCTTCAAACGACCAATGAAACCGTCACACACTACCCGAATGTTGCTCTGCGGTATTTTGGCCCATTCCCGGCGAAACGCTTGCTTGAGGCGATCCACTCTTTGGTATTTTTAGCGCCAACCTTGCTTTCCAAAATACTCTAGGCACAATATTCTTGGGTGGCGCGTGCTGAGCGCGATGATGCTGAGTCCTGTTGGAATGTCCAAGGTCTGCGGCCAAAATGTTTGCGTGTCCAAGGCTTTAATACACCCTCCAGAATATTTTAGCGATAATATTCGGCATCTATTCTGATCCCACGGTCGATTAATACGAGCGGCCATCACTATGGCCGGCGCTTGAGTTCTGCTGTTCAACCGAAGGTTCACATTTTCAGCTGACCTCTTTGGCAAGTAAACATGGTCATTTTGTTTGTCTACAAACTGCTGGACAACGAATGTTTTATCATCGGAGAAACCCCAATTCGGCAGTTCAACACTTTCGGCCAAGCGAGCAACTCTTTAGCTCTTTTGAGTCTATTTTCTTTCCGTTGCGGTGTAAGTTCTTGCACTTTTTGGAATTTCAATGGCTTACCCCGATATGTTCTGCTCACGAGCCATTTTTCGGCCACTGCGACGCGGGTTTCGATCAATCGCTTCTTTACTTTTCGAACCATTTCTTCTGTTGATGCTGTTTTCTTCTGTCTACCTCTTTAACGTCGGGTATCACGGTAACGAGCGATGGTACGAGACACAAAAGATTTATTCACATTTAAATGCTGGATAACCACTATTGGAATAAATTTAACAGCTGTCGGACGAGTGCCTTAAAAATGGCAGCACTCTGAAGTTGGTTGCAGTTTTTTCATCTCACCCTTCCTATAACGGCCATATAATGGTACCTCTAAATATTCGGTATTTTGATCAGTTTAGCCACATCTTTGCACAATTTTTGTCTAACTGGTATTCGAAGTTTAAAGTGGAACCAGGATGAATAAACCTAATTTTTTCTTGTTTTTTATTCAGGTTTTCTGACATGTATGGCTTAGAAAGTGTTTGAAAAGATATTTTTTAAAAACTGTATTATATTAATGAATAGGTCCTTTAAATATGTTATTAATGACGACTTACGACTGAAAAGTTCCTTGAAAAAATATTATTTAAAAATGCACGCTTATACCTGAGAAGGCCTTTAGAAAAATATTCTTAAAAATCCATGCGTATGACTTAGAAGGTCCTTGAAAAAGTATTGTTAAAAAACACGCCTACGATTGAAAAGGTCCTTGAAATAATATTCTTTAAAAAGTGTTCTTCAAAAATACCCACTTATGACTCAGAAGATCATTGAGAAAGTACTCCTTAAAAATCCACGCTTGTGTCTGAGAAGGTCCTTGAAAAAAATTCTTTAAAAATCCACGTCTATGACTGAGATGGTCCTTCAAAAATTATTCTTTAAAAATCTACTCCAATGACTGAGAAGGTTCTTGAAATAATATTCTTTAAACAATCCGATAAGGAGATCCTTAAAGAATATTCATTAAAAAATCCCATAAAAAATGTTTCAAAAAAATCCTGAGAATTTGAGATGGTCCTTGAAAAAAAAATCCACGCTAATCATTGAGAAGGTCCTTGAAAAAATATTCTTTAAAAATCCACACCTATGATTGAGAAAGTCCTCGAAATAATATTCTTTAAATAATCCAATAAGTCCTTAAAAAATATTCTTTAAAAATCTACGCTTATGACTGAGAAGGTCCTTGAAAAATATTTTTTAAAAATCCACGCTTATGACTGAGAAGGTCCTTGAAAAAATATTCTTTAAAAATCCACGCCTATGATTGAGAAGGTCCTTGAATAACTGCGAAGGTCCTTGAAAACATATTCTTTAAAAATCCACGCTTATAACTGCGAAGGTTCTTGAAAAAATATTCTTAAAAAAACCTCGCTTATAATTGCGAAGTTTCTTGAAGAAATATTCTTTAAAAAATGATTGAGAAGGTCCTTGAAAAATATTCTTTAATAATCCACACATATGATTGAGAAGGTCCTTGAAAAAATATTCTTTAAAAATACACGCCTATTATTGAGAAGGTGCTTCAAAAAATATTCTTAAAAAATCCATGCTTATGACGGAGAAGGTGCTTCAAACCATATTCTTGACTAAGAAGGTCCTTCAAAAAAACATTCTTTAAATTTGACGAAATTTTGTATAAACTATATGTTAATTTAATAAAACAATAGAAATAAAGGGAAATCGAAAACATTCTCCCATGTTATCGCTAATATTACAAAAGAATTAAATCAGTCTCAAATAGCAGAATAATTACAATTTCCATTGAATTTGTGGGTGTCTAAATCCGAATTATGTTGTTGGCCAACTCCAAATGTCACAATAAAAAACAAAGCAAAAAAAAAATAGCGGAATAACAAATGGTGCTGAAAATAGAAAGTGACATATTTACACAGGGATAAAGGATATTAGCGAAATTCTGAGATTTCACAGTTACGCTACATATAATATGTCATGGCTTTGGTTCTCCTTTTGTTTTTACTTTCTCGTTATTTTGTTATTCGGTGTAGAAACCAGAGAACAAACATATTTTTGTTACCCCAATAGGAATCTATTTTCAAAACATGAATAAAAACAATTCGACGGCCTAGAGGTTGTTACCAAAAACCAGGATGTAACGGTGACGTCTGTCAACGTAATACCTTAACAATCGAGTCATCCAACTAACACACTCACAAATACGATATCATACAATGAATAACACACACCGAACACGTGTGTGACATCATTATCGGCTGAAATTTGTCATTTTATCTTCGCCTTAAAGGCATTTCATCAGAAATGTATGTGGCGCAATAATAAACATTTAAATGACAGGCTTACCAGCCGACAGACACACACTCATACATATCAATAAATCGACATGAATATCTTAAGGTATTTGCCAACCTGGTAGATAGATATCAATACCACCCTCCACCACCAACAAAGGAATTATGTGTCACTTATATAAATACTCTGCGAGGCAGGTGGAATTTCGAAAATTCCTTCGGTGGGGTATTAGACCTTAAACCTGTAACAAATCGATAATTATTACAGCATATATGATAATCTCTGCGATATTGATACAAGGATATGGGGCGGAGGAAATGTTCGTGTGTGGTATCGGCTTAGGTTACTTTTGGTATTGATTTGCAGTGGCATATTACATTTTTTCAATGTAACAGTGGGGCTACAAAAATTATATATACCAACATATTTTATTCGTAAATTCGTAGAATTATGTATTATTTTTAATAACACAACGGGCAAATGAAAAAATAAGTTCTCTAAAAAAACAAATTCCTTAGGCCTATCTTTGAAAAAATATTCTTTAAAAATCCAAGCTTATGACTGAAGAGGTCTTTGAAAAATTATTCTTTAAAAATCCAAGCTTATGACTGAAGAGGTCTTTGAAAAAATATTCTTTAAAAATCGACGCTTATGACTGAAGAGGTCTTTGAAAAAATATTCTTTAAAAATCCAAGCTTATGACTGAAGAGGTCTTTGAAAAAATATTCTTTAAAAATCCAAGCTTATGACTGAAGAGGTCTTTGAAAAAATATTCTTTAAAAATCCAAGCTTATGACTGAAGAGGTCTTTGAAAAAATATTCTTTAAAAATCCAAGCTTATGACTGAAGAGGTCTTTGAAAAAATATTCTTTAAAAATCCACGCTTATGACTGAAGAGATCTTTGAAAAAATATTCTTTAAAAATCCACGCTTATGACTGAAGAGGTCTTTGAAAAAATATTCTTTAAAAATCCACGCTTATGACTGAAGAGGTCTTTGAAAAAATATTCTTTAAAAATCCACGCTTATGACCGAAGAGGTCTTTGAAAAAATATTCTTTAAAAATCTACGCTTATGACTGAAGAGGTCTTTGAAAAAATATTCTTTAAAAATCCACGCTTATGACTGAAGACGTCTTTGAAAAAATATTCTTTAAAAATCCACGCTTATGACTAAAGAGGTCTTTGAAAAAATATTCTTTAAAAATCCAGGCTTATGACTGAAGAGGTCTTTGAAAAAATATTCTTTAAAAATCCGCGCTTATGACTGAAGAGGTCTTTGAAAAAATATTCTTTAAAAATCCAGGCTTATGACTGAAGAGGTCTTTAAACAATATTCTTTAAAAATCCACGCTTATGACTGAAGAGGTCTTTAAAAATATTCTTTAAAAATCCACGCTTATGACTGAAGAGGTCTTTAAAAAATATTCTTTAAAAATCCACGCTTATGACTGAAGAGGTCTTTAAAAAATATTCTTTAAAAATCCACGCTTATGACTGAAGAGGTCTTTAAAAAATATTCTTTAAAAATCCACGCTTATGACTGAAGAGGTCTTTAAAAAAATATTCTTTAAAAATCCACGCTTATGACTGAGAAGGTCTTTGAAAAAATATTCTTTAAAAATCCACGCTTATGACTGAAGAGGTCTTTGAAAAAATATTCTTTAAAAATCCACGCTTATGACTGAAAAGGTCTTTGAAAAAATATTCTTTAAAAATCCACGCTTATGACTGAAGAGGTCTTTGAAAAAATATTCTTTAAAAATCCACGCTTATGACTGAAGAGGTCTTTGAAAAAATATTCTTTAAAAATCCACGCTTATGACTGAAGAGGTCTTTGAAGAAATATTCTTTAAAAATCCACGCTTATGACTGAAGAGGTCTTTGAAAAAATATTCTTTAAAAATCCACGCTTATGACTGAAGAGGTCTTTGAAAAAATATTCTTTAAAAATCCACGCTTATGACTGAAGAGGTCTTTGAAAAAATATTCTTTAAAAATCCACGCTTATGACTGAAGAGGTCTTTGAAAAATATTCTTTAAAAATCCACGCTTATGACTGAAGAGGTCTTTGAAAAATATTCTTTAAAAATCCACGCTTATGACTGAAGAGGTCTTTGAAAAAATATTCTTTAAAAATCCACGCTTATGACTGAAGAGGTCTTTGAAAAAATAGTCTTTAAAATCCACGCTTATGACTGAAGAGGTCTTTGAAAAAATATTCTTTAAAAATCCACGCTTATGACTGAAGAGGTCTTTGAAAAAATATTCTTTAAAAATCCACGCTTATGACTGAAGAGGTCTTTGAAAAAATATTCTTTAAAAATCCACGCTTATGACTGAAGAGGTCTTTGAAAAAATATTCTTTAAAAATCCACGCTTATGACTGAAGAGGTCTTTGAAAAAATATTCTTTAAAAATCCACGCTTATGACTGAAGAGGTCTTTGAAAAAATATTCTTTAAAAATCCACGCTTATGACTGAAGAGGTCTTTGAAAAAATATTCTTTAAAAATCCACGCTTATGACTGAAGAGGTCTTTGAAAAAATATTCTTTAAAAATCCACGCTTATGACGGAGGAGGTCTTTGAAAAAATATTCTTTAAAAATCCACGCTTATGACTGAAGAGGTCTTTGAAAAAATATTCTTTAAAAATCCACGCTTATGACTGAAGTGGTCTTTGAAAAAATATTCTTTAAAAATCCAAGCTTATGACTGAAGAGGTCTTTGAAAAAATATTCTTTAAAAATCCACGCTTATGACTGAAGAGGTCTTTGAAAAAATATTCTTTAAAAATCCACGTTTATGATTGAAGAGGTTTTTGAAAAAATATTCTTTAAAAATCCACGCTTATGACTGAAGAGGTCTTTGAAAAGATATTCTTTAAAAATCCACGCTTATGACTGAAGTGGTCTTTGAAAAAATATTCTTTAAAAATCCACGCTTATGACTGAAGAGGTCTTTGAAAATATATTCTTTAAAAATCCACGCTTATGACTAGGTTTTTGAAAAAATATTCTTTAAAAATCCACGCTTATGACGGAGGAGGTCTTTGAAAAAATATTCTTTAAAAATCCACGCATATGACTGAGAAGGTCTTTGAAAAATATTCTTTAAAAATCCACGTTTATGACTGAAGAGGTCTTTGAAAAAATATTCTTTAACAATCCACGCTTATGACTGAGAAGGTCTTTGAAAAATATTCTTTAAAAATTCACGTTTATGACTGAAGAGGTCTTTGAAAAAATATTCTTTAAAAATTCACGTTTATGACTGAAGAGGTTTTTGAAAAAATATTCTTTAAAAATTCACGTTTATGACTGAAGAGGTCTTTGAAAAAATATTCTTTAAAAATCCACGCTTATGACTGAAGAGGTTTTTGAAAAAATATTCTTTAAAAATCCTCGCTTATGACTGAAGAGGTCTTTGAAAAAATATTCTTTAAAAATCCACGCTTATGACTGAAGAGGTCTTTGAAAAAATATTCTTTAAAAATCCACGCTTATGACTGAGAAGGTCCTTGAAATTTTTTTTTTAAATTCACGCTTATGACTGAGAAGGTCTTTTAATTTTTTTTTTTAAATTCACGCTTATGACTGAGAAGGTCTTTTATTTTTTTTTTTTAAATCCACGCTTATGACTGAGAAGGTCTTTAAAAAAATACTCTTTAAAAATCCACGCTTATGACTGAGAAGGTCTTTAAAAAAATACTCTTTAAAAATCCACGCTTATGACTGAGAAGGTCTTTAAAAAATACTCTTTAAAAATCCACGCTTATGACTGAGAAGGTCTTTAAAAAAATACTCTTTAAAAATCCACGCTTATGACTGAGAAGGTCTTTAAAAAAATACTCTTTAAAAATCCACGCTTCTAACTAAGAAGGTCCTTGGAAAAAATTTTTTTAAGAATTCACGCTTGTGACTGAGAAGGTCCTTGAAAAATATGTTTTTAAAAATTCACGCTTATGACTGAGAAGGTCCTTGAAAAAATATTATTTTTTATATTCAATTTTTAGCATATTTAAGTTCTTTTCTTTTAAGCACTAATTTTGGAAAACAAAATCCAGCATCTACCTAGCAAGATTAACCCGTGTGCAAAATTGCAAGATTCTAGCTTCAGCCGTTTCGTCTGGGCGTTGATTCTTTGTTAGTCAGTCAGTCATTTATTTTACTACTCTTTTGTATATATAGATGGTATGCCCTTGCATGAATAATGGGTTCGATGGAATATTTGTAAGTAGCTACCGCAGCCAAAATGGTTGTCAACGCTTAAAAAATCTCCTAACAACAGCAGTGGTAAACCACTGTTTAAAACTTTGCAAATTTAAACGCCCTAAATAACAATTATTGTATTTACTGCGTTTACTTTATAATTTTCAATATAAAGTCCCTTCCCCTTCGCTATTTTATTGTATTTCGATTTAACAGGATTTCGAATAGGATTTATTTATTCATTGATTTCTTATTGTCTTCGTACGGTAGGGAAACATGCTGAAGCCGGCAAATAAACGGGATTTGTTTTTTGATTAATTGCTGACTTTTCAATTCTGACTTTTTCTTTTTTTTTTTTTGCTTCATGTTATTTAATGCACAAGCATACACACCCGTATTTATCAGTGTGTGTGTGTGTAGTACTACATATACGTGTATACTCACACACGTAATTTGATAATGAATCGACAATACAATAAATATTCATATTTAGCTACAAATTGACTTTTAATTTGCATAAGGAAACCATAAAAGTTCATTGTCACTTAATAAAAGAGATCGGAAAAAACATAGTTGAATAAATTAAAATTATAGAATTTCAAAACTTTAAACAGAAAAACAAAATCTTAAATTCCTTAATTCGCAATGAATGTTATCAAATATAGAATTACAAAAATTTTTGTGCTCATATAATTATGTAGTAGCTGGGAATTTCCAAAGAAAATATGTTTTTGAACAAGAAATAGCCAAATTGTGACAACAAAAAAAAAAAATTCGAAATAAAAACACCATTCCAAATCTGTTTTTGAAATTTTGAACTTAACTTAAAACAAATCAACTTTATGAAAACTACGTCCAATTACAACGAATCGGAAAACGTCCAATTACAACGAATTCACATAAAAGTAATATATTTTTGTAGGAAACTACTTTGGAAGTACTAGAGATTCAAAATTTAATTTTTCTGAGAAAACCCCGAGTTATTGTCGTGTTATTTTTTTTCTGGAATTAAATATTAAACATATTAAAACTAAGGCATAAAAAATATGCCATAATATTGGAAGATGCCATCATTGTATTAACGAACGGAATGGTTCGTAATTCCTAGAAGTAATGATATCAGACCTTACAAAGTATATATATCAGCGTAAAATTCTAAGTCGATTTATCGATGTGCGCTTTTCTGTCCGTCCATCTGTCTGTTGTTATCACGCTTTCTATCGAACGAATTGAGATGGAGGGCTAAAAGTTGCACGAGTAAATTTTGCAAGTAGGCAGGTAAAGTTCGTAAATGGTTCATGTGGGTCTACGTTTTCCTATAGGTCCCATATAACGATACCACTCAATATTCGGTATTTTGATGATTTTAGCCACGTTATTCTCCTCAATAGTTTCAAAATTTTTTGATGTTCGTAATGAGTACTACAACCTGTGATAGAAAATTGTCTATGCCGTTTTGTCTTCCTTTTTTCGAATTATGATGATATTAGCGACACAGCATTTTTCGACGAAATGTTTTTAAAATTTGTCAAGTTCCTTCCAAATGGGGGGGGGGGGTTATTAAAAGTTAAGATCGGCCGTTGTTTTTTACAATCGTTAAAGTAATATATCGGTCAAATATTTCTGGTAACTTTCCCTCATGGTCAACATATTCAAAAATTATAACTAATTGGATTTAAGGTGTGTTAAGTGTTGCAGTCGCAGTGTGTCGAAAATACCCTATATAACACCAAAAAAAAACCATCCCACAGACCTAGATTCCTAAAATTATGTGTTTATAGTCTGAGTTCAGGTATACATCCCACATAACTGTACCTTAATATGTTCAGTATTTTGATGTATTTGACACATTTTTAGCGGATGTTTTCAAATTTGGTATTTGTAGTTCGAAATGAGTTTTACTTTTTTTTAGTATTGGTGTTGACAATATTTCCCAAATTTTCTAAATAGACCTGCATGTTGTTATGTATCTTAATGATTTATATCACATTATTTTGAAATTTGGTATTTTAAATTAGTTATAGACTAACCTTTCTTTGACGGAAAATTATATGTACAGGTCAATTTCTTTATATTCTCCTATAATGGTACCTTCCAACTTTTAAAAGGTTTTTTTTTAATTGTCTCAAAATTGTTATTTAAAATTCACAATAAGCTCCGCCCACTCTGGCAGATAATGGCTATAGCTCCCATGTAACTATACCACCCGATATTCGGTATTTTAATAATTATACCGTCAGGCATATGGCCACAAAAGCTGTATATCATTTTATGCGGCCAGAATGTTTTCAACCCCATGTTTCTTTGGACCAAATTCGATTTTGAATATTTCCAGTCGATCTAGGAGTGTCCGTCTCCCTGTTTGGCTGGTGTGCACGATAGCTCTCGAAGGGATTATCCAAGTTGGTCCAAATTTGGTACATCGCAATATCGGTCCACTCCTTCAGGTACCCACAAAAGATCGAAATTTTCAAAATATATATTTTTTGCACAGAAAAAGAAAGGATAATCCGATTTTGCTCCAACAAATACTAATATTTAAGTCAGTGCAAGGTCAGGTGGGAAAATGGACAATATCCCGTCACCTCCATCAAGTACCTCCCCCACAAAGGGTCAACTTTTTGAATAATTACAACTTTTTTAAAATGTGATGTAAGAGTCCGATTGTCCTCAAATTTCACACATCCCAATATTTATATTTACCCAAGGTCTGATGTTAAGATGTTAATATATCGGTCCACTCCTTCTGGTCCTCCTCCACAAAAGGTCAATGTTTTCAAAAAAAAAAAAAAATAATAATAATAATTTTTTTTCTGCACAGAAACGGTAGGAATAATCTATTTTTGCTCTAACTTTGCAAATCCTAACATTTGCGTCGGTTCTAGGTCAGGTGCAAAAATGGATAATATCGGTCCACTCCATGAAGTGCCTCTCCCACAAAGGGTCAAAATTTTGAATAATTATAATTCTTATAAAATATCATGTAAGTGTCCGATTGTCCTCAAATTTCACACATCCTACTATTTTTATGAACCCACGATAGTAAGGCGTAAGGTAGTAAGGCGGAATATATCGGTCCATTCCTTCTGGGACCTCCCCCAAAAGGTCGAAATTTTAAATACCCATTAAATTTATAAAACCCGAAATTAACATCCGATTCAATTTAGACTTGACGCATCTGAATATTTCTATCAACACAGGATCTGTTAGAGAGACCGTAGAAATCGGACTATTCCTTTTGGTACATCCTCCACAAAGTATAAAAGTTTTGAATAATCAAAACGATCATAAAATCCGAAATAAGCATCCGGTTCTCTTCACATTTCACGAATCTCAATATTTTTATTAACCCAAGGTCTGATGTGATGATGGGATATATCGGCCCACTCCTTCTGGTACCTCCCCCACAAAGAGTCAAAATTCTGAATCCCCACGGAGCTCATAGAACGCTAAATTAACATTCTTTTCAATTCAATACTTAACACCTCTCAATATTACTATCAACACAAGATCTATAATAACAAGTAAAAAAGCAGTAAGTTCGGGCCGAACTTTGAATACCCTCCACCATTTGGAACGAATTAGAAAATTTTCAAAAAAAAATAAAATCCTTTAAAAATTCTGTTAAAATTATTAAAATACCTAACATCGGAAGGTGCTTACATAAACGATATTGTGGACCTATATAGACAAATCTATTTTGGGGGGTAAAGCACTCACAAAGAACTCCTTGTGTAGAAAATGTGGCTAAAAACATAAAAATACCGAATATCGGGGGGTACCGTTATATGGGGGGATATACGATATCGTGGACCTATATAGATAATTCTCTCTCAAGGGATAAAATACTCACAAGGGACTTCTTGCGTGGAATTTCAGACAATTACATTGAAAAATGCGGCTAACATCATCAAAATAACGAATATCGGGGGGTAACGTTATATGGGGGATATACGATATCGTGCACCTATATAGCCCATCTTCGAACTTGACCTGCCTGCAGACAAAAGAGAGATCTGTGCAAAATTTTAGCTTACTATCTTAATTCGTTTAGACTGTAGCGTGATTACAACCGACGGACAGACAGACGGACGGACGGACGGAGGGACAGACGGACGGACAGGGCTAAATCGTCTTAGAATTTTATGCTGATCAAGAATATATATACTTTGTTGGGTCTAAAATGATTATTTCGATGAGTTACAAATGGAATGACGAACTTAATATACCCTTCATACTATATATGGTGGAGGGTATAAAAATAGTAGAGATCGATGGGGTCTCCGTCGAATATTTCGATATTTTGCAGACGGAAAACCTAAGATAATATATTAAATAATAATTAGGATGTCGAAAGTGAAATCATTATCTAAATCCGCATTATATCTGAGAGCTATAAGGATGTAGCTTTTCTTCCTCCTGTATTCATTAAAAAATTTTGTCTCAATCAATTAAAAATATGAATCATTTAGCTGAAACCAAATGAAGACAGTTGTATAAAATTTGCTCCACATATACCTGATCTAAAAAACCACCGTATCCCAATTGAGGATAAATGTTATGTTCATTAGTTCATTCCAAATCCAAAGACTTTAAGTCTTCGACATAAGTAAATTGAATTTGGGCTACTTTATTATAAACTGTATTTTTATTACTCTCTAATAAATTGAAATAAACTGACATATATTAAGTGGTAACAAGACAAATTGTCAATAAAGCTTGCCAAAAATAAATACAAGCAGAACGCACACACACACACAAAATCTCAAAAACCAAAAAAGTTTATTGATGTCTATGTAGCAACAAGTTAACATCTTTGAGAGCATTACAAACTCTGTTTTTGCTAATAAGGACAATATCACATTAAGGAGGGGGTAGAGAAAAACAAAGTTTCCAAAAACAACGAAATCCACTGCCATGATGGTATGACTGAAAACCGGAGGAAAGTAATGAAATGAAACTGTAACATGGGAACCAAAGGGAGACGTTAGCAAAAAGGGGATGGCAAATGAATGAGGCGCTCAAATGAGGGACATAGTAAAGAGGGTCTTACCCACCAAGGGCATATGTTATCCGCCTCACATTCAATAGCATTCAAAATCAATATGTTTCTTTTTGCTTCAACATGATGTTTCCTCCCCCCAATTTCGTGCAATGTGTCGACAAAAAACGTTCCTCCTTAATTTTGCTACAAATGAGGAATAAGGGTATGATTTTCTTCGATTGACATATTCAAGATGACAGTGAGTAGCCTCATTAGGTTCCCTTTTGATTATTTGCAAAAAATTGATTTGTTTTCAGTTTCGTCCTATTTTATTGCAAACAAATGAAATCATTAGAACAACAAATTCCTATATGAAGGCAGGAACAGCAAATAGGACAATATAATAACATGATGTTTTAATATCTCTTTAAATCTCTTTGGGTAGAAAATCACGAGACGACGAAGTGATGAGGCAAACTTGTCGACATTAATGCCGTTTAAGAAATCCTCTTAATTTTCTTAAATATCCTCTAAGTTTTGATTTTTCTTTTCTTTCTTCGCTTCAAAACTTCTAGCCGAAAACAGTTGATAGCTAACTGTTGCGTAGACAACACCAAGAAGGACAACATTTCTGCTTGTCAACAAAATAATAAAGCAATTCACGACGACTTCTAAAGTGATACCACATCAAATGAAATTAAGCCCAGGGAGGCACCAAAAAAACGATATGATAAGAAGGTGTCATGCCAAAAGCGTAAACACAATACAGGGGGAATGAAGAAAGAACAACAGCCGAATTTTTCATATTATTCGGAAAAGAAATAAACCAAGATTTGCGTTTTGAAGCAAGTGACAAACGAGGGCAGAATTAATGTGATAGGAACACATTTCATAATTTAAATTTCGCGGAAAACTGTATAAATACGGGTTTGAACAATACAAGTTCTGTTATATGTGGACAACACTTATCACATATCCATAAGAAAGCTGTAAGTTCGACCGGGGCGAACTTTGAATACTCTCTACAATTTGGAACGAATTTGGCAGCTAAAGAAAAATAAATAAAAAAAATAAAATCCGTTAAAAATTCTGTTAAAATCTTAAAAATACCGAATTTAGCCGCTATATTATGTTCTTTAAGACGACGTGTAACATTTAAATTCGAAACTTGAAAAAAAATCATCAAAATACCGAATATATGGAGGTATCATTATATGGGGGCTATATCAAAACCTGCACCTGAGCAGACAGTTTTCTGTCATTGGCTGCAGTATCAAATTTGAAGCAACTCCGGTGAATAATGTCGCTTAAATCATCAAAATTCCGAATTTCGGAATGTACCATTATCTGGGGGATATACCAAAACGTGGACCTGCACAGACAGTTTTCTGTCATAGACTGCAGTATCCATTACGAACTTCAAACACCAAGTTTGAAACATCTCCGGTGATACTGTCGATAAAATCATCAAAATACCGAATATCGAAGGTCCCGTTTTATAGGTGCTATACGAAGACGTGGACCTGCACAGACAATTTCTGTCATATACTGTGGTATCCATTACGAACTTCAAATACCATCTTTGGGATATAACAAAACTCGCACCTGCACAGACAGTTTTCTGTCATATACTGTGGTATCCATTGCTAACTTCAAATACCAAATTTGAAATAATTCCGGTGAATACTGCCGCTAACCTCATCAAAATATATTATATCGGGTGGTACCGGGCTATACGAAGATGTGGACTTGCACAGACAATTTTCTGTTATAAACTGTAGTATCCGTTACGAATTTCATATACCAAATTTGAAACAATTCCGGTGAATAATGTCGCTAAAATCATCAAAATACCGAATATCGAGAGTTACCGTTATATGGGGGCTATACGAAGACGTGGACCTACATGGCCAATTTTCAATACCGATAGTCCTGCAGATATTATATACATTTGAGTGAAATTTTATCAACCTACCTAATTTCATTCGGAAGCTAGAGTGATTTCCACAGACGGACGGACATCGCTAAATCGACACAGAATTTTATGCTGATCAAGAATATACATACAGGGTGAGATGAAAAAACTGCAACCAAATTCAGACTGCTGCCATTTCAAAGCCACTCGTCCGACAGCTGTGAAAATTATTCTAGTGACAGGTCACTATATTGTGTACAAGCTTAGGAAAGCATTTTGGTGAGAATTTTCCGAAAAAGAAGTTATTCGTGATGGAATTCAAGCCTGATTCTTTATATTTGGCTGGAAAATCACAAGTGGCTATCGTCAGAGCACTCGAACATTTAAATGTAAATAAATATTTTGTGTCTCGTACCATCGCTCGTTACCGTGATACAGGCAGCGTAGCCCGATGTCAAGGAAATGGACGGAAGAAAACAGCAACACCAGCAAAAATGGTTTGAAAAGTGAAGAAGCGACTTGATCGAAACCCGCGTTGTAGTGGCAGAAAAGTGGCTCCTGAGCTGAATATATCGCAATATTTCTTTCGGTAAATAGTGGAGAATGAGTTCGGGGTAAAGTCATTGAAATTCCAAAAAGTGTAAAAACTCAACAGAGCTAAAGAGTTGCTTCGCTTGGCCGAAAGCGGTGAACTGCCAAATTTCGTTCTCTCCGATGAGAAAACATTCGTTGTCCAGCAGTTTTTAAAGAAACAAAATTAATGTGTTTACTTGACAAAGAGGTTAGCTGAAAGTGTGCACCTTCGGTTGGCCACCAGAACTCAAGCGCCGGACATGGTGATGGTGTGGGCCGCCATTACAGCCGATGGTTGCTCTCCGCTCGTATTAATCGAACGTAGCATCAGAATAAATGCCGAATATTATCGCGAAAATATTCTGGAGGATGCAAGCATCCTTCAGAAGCAAGCGCTTCGCTGAGAATAGGCCAAAATACAGCAGAGGAACAGTCGCAACAGCGTGTGACGGATTCATTGGCCGTTTGTAGGCCATAATTCGTGCCAAAGGTGACAAATTCGAACAAATCTAAACTTATTCTAAAATCTTAATAAAATTAATAAAGTAAAAATTATGGCGTTTGACTTTGTTGCGGTTTTTTTTGTCTCATCCTGTAGATTTTAGCACTGCTTCTGGTTCCCCACAGTTGTTAAAATTGTAAATACCCTCATAATCTTCATAAAATGCATCCGATTCGTTTAAAATTTGGCACATCCTAAATTTTTTACCAACACAAGATCTTATGTAAATATGGGATTTAGTGGTCCACTGCTTCTGATGCCTTCCCTACAAGCGGTCAAAATGTTGAATGATTATAAGTCTTGTAACATATAGTTTCGCATGTTCGATCCACTTCAAAGTTCGTGTATCTCAATATTTTCATCAACCATATATCCAATTTAATTATGGGACATGTCGGTCTACTCTTTCTGGTATTGACCCCCCCCCCCCTCCTATTACAAAAGTTCAAAATTTTCCAAAACAATAATATTTCTTATAAAATGGAGGAAGTAGCAATATGGTCGAAACATAGCACGTCATAATTTTTGTATCAGAGTTATGTTCGATGCGAAGTGACAAATATTGGTCCACTCCTTCGGTATCTCTAAAAAATATATTTTTTTAAACTTACACAGGCTGAGGATACATCTGTGTATACATACAAGTCAATCTTTCCTCGGCTTTTTTCGTGTAATGCATAAAAGTAATAAACTGTAAAGTTGTTCCAAAAAATTCTTATTCTACGCCTCTATAATTCTCCGCCACAATTTTGATCTTTCTACAAAATAACTCATCGTTCAATATTATTGTTATACCATTTGGTACCTTTTAGTCCCCTTTAGCACTTTAAATAGAAATTTATAAAAGTTGTGTAGCATGTGGTACCATATAATAATGTTTTTTGTATCATTTAATTAATCGGCTGATCAATGACTCGGTTGTTTAATTTACTATATTTTTGTACTCTCAAATCATGAATTTGCAAAATCACCTTAAAGTGCGATCACCTATGAAATTTGCTTTATATGAAAAATATTCTTTATTTTCATTTTAACCTTTATGGAAGGGGGTTACCCCATATTCAGACTAGATATAATATTTGTAGAAATATTAATAGGAATGTATGAAATTGGGCATTGCTTTTTTGAGTTATGATTTTTCAGAATATTATTAGCACTACACTTAGGATAGAATACTCCCTTCGCTTTATATAGGATACTAGCTGAACCCGGTGCGCTTCGCTACCCCTTTTGATTTTATATGCATTCAAAATTTTATTTACGAATATATGTTGGATAAAGAAAAACAAATTTAAAAATTAAAAAAATATTGCACTAATTTAATGCGTTAATAAACAAAATCATTAGAAAAGCAGTAACATGACATGCATACACGAAGGGTTTGTCCTTTGCATGTATGTATTTCATAGCAAATACCAAGCGTGCAGGAAACTGCAATTTTTTTAAGTAGAGTGGTTTTTCTATTGCAATTAGTGAATTCGAGATAGCAACATACTTCGCCGTAATAGTGTTAGCCTAAGACGTTGTGGGTCAATGGTTCTTATTAAAATCATACCCAATCTGATCCGATTTAAATATAATTTTAAAAAAATTACTTTTACACAAAACTTCGCCACACCTTTCATAATTCATAAAAATTGGTGCGTCAAATATGTGAAATCGGCCGAGAATATATATATGGGAGCTATATCCAAATCTTAACTAATTTCCAATTAATTTATCACATTTATTATTATAACCAAATTCCACCACACATTCTGAATTTCATTGGAATCGGTCATATATATCGTGTTTGGTGCATAATATGTATGAAATCGGCCGAAATATATATGTTAGCTATATCCAAACCTCAACTGATTTCAATATAATTTGGCAATTTTTGCTGGTGCCAGATTTTGTCTCTCTCGCTTTGGGTGCATCAAATATGTGAAATCGGCTGAGTATATATATGGGAGCTATAATCAAATCTGAGCGTATTTGAATATAATTTGTCAAATTTATTTTTGTACCAAATTTAGCCACTCATGCCGAATTTCGTTGGAATCGGAAATACGTATCGTGTTTTGTGCATCAAATATGTGAAATCGGCGGAAAATATATATGGGAGCTATATGCAAATCTGAACCGATTTTAATATAATTTGACTAATTTATTTTCTAATCAAAATCCCATTACATATTCCAAATTTCTTTGGAATCGAACATACATATCGTGTATGGTGCATAAAATACATGAAATCGGTTGAAAATATATATGAGAGCTATATCCAAATCTGATCCGATTTTAATATAATTTGACAAATGTATATTTGTTTTAATTTCCGCTACACATTCCAAATTTCATTGAAATTAGAGATACATAGCGTGTTTGGTGCATCAAATACATGAAATCGGTCGAAAATATATATGGGAGCTATATCCAAATCTGAACCGATTTCAATTTAATTTGACAAATTCATTTTGGCTCCCAATTCCGTTACTTATTTTAAATTTCATTACAATTGGAAATACATGTCGTGTTTGGTCCACCAAATACATGAAATCGGCCGAAAATGTATATGGGAGCTATATCCAAATCTGAACCGATTTCATTATAATTTGGGAAATCAATTTTTTAGATAAAATCTATCACACGTTTCAAATTTCATTGAAATTGGGGATACATAGCGTGTTTGGTGCATCAAATGCTTGAAATCGGCCGAAAATATATATGGGAGCTATATCCAAATCTGAACCGATTTCAATATAATTTGACAAATTTATTTTCGGATTAAATCCCGTCACACATTCCAAATTTCATTGGAATCGAACATTCATATTGTGTTTGAGGCATCAAATGAACGAAATCGGTCGAAAATATATATGGGAGCTATATGCAAATCTGAACCGATTACAATATAATTTGCAAACTTATTTTTGTTCCAAATTCCGTTACGTTTTCCAAATTTGGAGACTGTATCTTCAACCAATCAATAGATACGTGCATATAAAATCTAAATTTTTGGGAGGTACCTCCGATTCTGATGCTATATCTCCAGTTCCAAGTGGAAAGTCAAAAATGTATATAGCCTATGTTACTTTCAGGCGATGTTGCAGTATATATGGAAATTTTCAGGAAAATCTATTCAGCGGTTTTCGAGTCCTTAAATTACAAACAAACATACAAACATTTTCCTCTTTTATAGATATAGATATTATTTTCTGACAATGTCCAATATTTTTGGGAGAACATTAGGTACCTCGAAGAACGATACCCAAATACAATATTTTTGGGAGAACATTAGGTACCTCGAAGAACGATACCCAAATACCATCACAAAGCTAAAGCCTTTAAAATCGCACATCCGTAGATTCATTTTCACTCCTCCCTCCTTAGTCAACTAAGCAAAGATACTACAACAGCAATGAGAGATACCAAACGAAGAAAACCCAAAAGTAAACATCAAATGCTAAACAAAGAATGACAACTGAAAAACACTTGACAATGAAATAAAGACAATCGTCATCGCCAACGGCCATCCTCGTCTAAAGAATTCAAAACAAAATCCATGCGGTTGACAGTTGACCAACAAAATAAAGTCGCACACAATGTCAAAGTTTGTGGTAAAGGCCGTGGGCATTATCAGCTTTGCAGCAATTCATTCGACTGTCGTATATTCACCATTAAGCTGATTTAAATTTAAATTCCGATTTAAACAACAATGACGACATTCATCACAAATCTGTGAATAGGGAATTTTAAGAGAATAAAAAAAACTTAGTGATAGAAAGTAGAATATTTCTGGTGTTGATATTTGACAAATATCATCAACATGGCGTGAAAGTAAAGTGTGAATTTGTAATAGAAGTAGGTTCACTTTTTGCATAAATTATTTGTGTTTAGGACACTGGGGAAATTTTGAAATCCTAAAATATTAAAGGCTGGATTTCAGTTTTGTTAACAACTTTTCCATTTGATGTTTAAACTTCTTACAAAAAAGTACAATAGAAGTCCAAAGTTCGACATATTAAACCTTTATTTATCGATATCAGCTTATATTTTGAATATTAATGATTCTAAGGATTATTTCGAACCAAAAACGAATGTAGTCGAGGAGTTTATGTAACCTCCACTATATAAACATTACTTATATTATCGTGAAATCTGTTGTCTTAAGATCCCTAAAATGTGGTTTTGTGAAAATTCGTCGAAAGATGTTATTATGTCCTATAAAATACTCACAACTGGACAATGCCCATATGTCGTGCTATTCCAAAACTTGACCTTCATTCAACAATTTTTCGACAATGTTTTCTACTCGTTGCGACCGCATTTGCTATCATGTGAATTTTTATTCGAGTGATTTTTCGTCTTAAAATCCTATTTTTAGGATAAGAAAATTTCAAAATTATTAATTGTAAAGAAGTACAGGGTGAGATATAAAAACGGCAACAAAGTCAAACACCATGATTTTTACATTTATTTTAATTTTATTGAATGAAAGCGAAAATGTCGGAAATAGCATCAAATTTTGGAATAAGTTTAGATTTGTTTCAATTGGTTACCTTTGCACGAATTATGGTCTTCAAATCGCCAATGAAACCGTCACACGCTGCCCGAATGTTACTCTGCGGTTGTTTAGTTTTGTAGAAACTGTACTTGTTGTATAAATAGTTTTGTATGTTTAATATACTTCTTTAGATTCTTATCTCATTCTTATTTGTCTTTTCCGAAGAATGTAAATTAGGTAAATAAAGAAAACACTTAAAGATGCATGTGCTTTCTATATGCTATGTTTATCGTCGGTAATAAATAATGTAATTAATGGCACGGCCACAAATAGAAGATAAGAAGGGGTCGATCACACAGTAGGTATGTTTCGTTTCTCCCGCAACGTATTGTGTGCGTGGAGTGCATTATGTATTTTGGGACAGCGTGCATTAGTAAATAAGCTCATGTGTATTTTTATGTTAGATGTTAAGGCTAGATTTAGTTTTTCTATTGAATAAAGAGTCAGTTCTCGTCAAACACTCAACAACATCGTTTCATTCCCTCTCCCCCTAAACATTGGTGACCCCTAGTATTTTGAACGCGTGCCTGTGTGAAAGTGAAAAAAAAAAAAAAAAAAAAAAAAAAAAAAAAAAAAATAAAATAAAATTGGTGAAATTTTGGAACTTAATGAAAAATATAATATAATAATAACAAAAAAAAAGTTGTGAAAATTCCAAAATTAATATTTGTAAAAAAAAAGTAAAAAAAATATATATTTTTTAATATATATACCTTTAAAAAAAAATAAATAGATAGATTATAACAAACCGAACTCGCGCCGTGTAAATCAAAAAAAAAAAAAAAAAAAAATAAAATAAATAAATAAAAAATATATAAAAGTGAAAGATTCAAAAATCGGTAAGTCTTTATTTATATTTTTATTTTAAACTCATTCATTATTTTTATATAAAAAAAAAAAAAAATATTTTCATTAACATCGTTCACTTGTAAACAAAAAAATGGATTTTTCTAAAACAATTGAAAAACAATTTGAGTTAGGACAGGCTATGTGTAATATATACAATGATTTACACAAAATTGTAAAAAAGGCCTTATGGGGGGAATTAGTTATAGAACAAGTGAACGCAATGTGTGAGTCCTTCACGGACTATCAAGCCAAGTTTGAGGAAAACGACGGGAAACTCCAATCACCATCCCATGTGTTAAGCAAAAACAGATACTACACGAGTAAATTCGTATCTGACGTAAGGGATGTGATTGAAAAGTTTGCCATTTTGAAAAAGGAAATTGATGGCAAACTAGAAGAGTCAAAAAGAGTTTCTACTCTGACTCTAAACGAATTTCCTGGAGCAAATGCTCCTCCTGCATATTCGGGATATCCAATTCCCTCAACATCAAAGAAATTAGTTGAGAACACGAATATGATAGGTGAAGAAAATAGGTCGTCGTCAGAGAGACAAACAGGTAAGGATTCGTCTTATTTGATAGGACATTTCCAGTACGCTCTCGACGATCTAGAATACAACATCAACGAGGCAAACGAAAAGAAAATTTCTCGTGAAGAGATACGAGATCGGTTTAACACAGCCGAAAGATTCTATTTCGAATATTCTAAGGAATTCGGGGAAGATGAGCTAACCGGTCTCTTCTTCAATTTAAAAGATAGGTACGTATTGATTCCTAGGACAGAGGCAAAGGTTACGTCTTTTCCATTTAAACTTCCATCCATTGAAATCCCAGTGTTCAATGGAAAGATGGAAGAATGGGAATCATTTCGGGAACTATTCGAGCAGCTTGTACTCGATCAGCCAATAACAAAAACACAAAAAATGTGTATGTTAAAGGCAAAGGTAAGTGGCGAGGCGCGTAGAAAAATTTCTAAATTGCCAGCCACTGAGGAATATTTAGAAACGGCTTGGAATATATTGAAAGAGCACTACTCAAATAAGAGGGCTACGACGTCAATATACTTCAGGTCGATTTTAGATGCCCCAAATGTATACTACAATTCACAAAGTGTGAAAAAATTTGTAGATACTGTAGGGGAAAGCTTACAAGCCTTAGAAGCAACACGAATTGATACAGAAGAAATGTATCAAGGATTCGTGTGCTATTTACTGCAAAGAAAACTGGATGAACAGTTAAGAATCCAGTTTGAGCAGTCTGTAGGAGCGCAGAAAAAGCTTCCGAAAGTTGACGACCTCATGAAATTCCTAAAGCAAATGCAATTTTCATTAGAGGCGAGTCAACAATTTTCAGGGTATAACGGTAAGCAAAACTCCGTTGGCCCATGCTCACGGGGAGGTCAGTCAAGATCGCAATCACAAGATGTGAAAGAATGGCGATCTGATAGAAATACAAAAGGGCAATATATACAAAAGGAAAAATGTCCCCTTGGTTGCTCTATTGGTCATCATTTAAATAGATGTACCAAATTTCGTATCCTTCCCGTGGATAAGAAATGGAACATAGTAGTAGAAAATAACATATGTTCTAAGTGTCTAGCTAGTGGGCACTATAAAAAAATGTGCACTAGTGCGGTAAGTTGTAGAACTTGTCAAGGCGAGCACAACTCTTTGTTACACAAAGAAAGAGGTTGCTCAAAAATTACAGTTATAAACAATAGGCAGAGCGAAAAAGCATGCGTATTGTTATCAACAGCCACTGTTTTAGTTAAGAACAGGGAGAATAAATGGACTAGTTGCAGAGCCTTGCTAGATAGCGGCTCTCAGGTTTGTCTAATGACAAAAATGTTCATGGACAAATTGAAATTGACTGGAACGAAATCTGAAGTAGAAATTGAGGGTTTGTCCAGAAATAAGTCCCTTTGCCAAGAAAAGGTAGAGGTAAAGATGAAGTCAACAACTTCAAAGTATAATACGAATATGGAAGTGTTAGTAATACCAACCATATTATCAAATGTGCCAGAGACAAAAGTCATAGCGGAAAAAGTTCCACAAGAAATGGCACTAGCGGACCCCAGGTACAATATTCCAAGTGGAATAGATATGCTGTTGGGGGCTGAAATTTTTTATGACATATTGGTAGATGGGAAAATCAAATCAGGGACTACGATTATACAGAATACAAAGCTGGGATGGATAGTCAGCGGTCCTGCGATTATTGATACATCTACCAATGACAGAAAAGTTGTAGCAGCAGTGCAAACTCCGTGCGATGAGTTGTTGCAAAAGTTTTGGGAGATTGAAGAGATCCCTAAAAAAGTAAAGCTCACATTAGATGAAAAAAGATGTGAGGAGTTGTTTGAAGAAGGTATAAAAAGGACACCTGATGGTAAATTCGAAGTTCAATTGCCATTCAAACAAAATGTGGAAACATTAGGCGACTCTAAAATAGTAGCAAGGAGAAGGTTCATGGCATTGGAGAGGAAGCTTAATAAAAATAGTGACCTAAAAATGCAATACGATGCGTTTCTTAGTCAGTATTTAAAGTTGGGACACATGAGTCTGGTGAGGAATCTACAAGATGGAGAAGGTGGGTATTATTTACCTCATCATTGCGTCCTCAGACCAGACAGCTCAACAACAAAATTGAGGGTAGTATTTGACGCATCGTGTAAGACGTCCACAGGTTCGTCATTAAACGACATACTACATACTGGGCCTAGGATCCAAGATGAGCTGTTTAGCATTTTGCTCAGATTTAGGAAGCACAGGTATGTGTTTTCTGCCGATATTGAAAAAATGTATCGGCAAATATGGGTGGCAGATGCTGACAGGAAGTTCCAGTTGATTTACTGGAGGTTTAATACAAATAGTGAAATTAAAACGTATGCATTAAACACAGTTACATACGGAACTGCATCTGCTCCATATTTAGCAGTAAAATGTCTGCAAAGAATAGCAGATATAGAGGAAATGTCGTATCCATTGGAGTCACTGGCGATAAGAAGTGACTTCTACATGGATGATCTAATGACGGGTGGAGATACTCTGCAGCATGTCATACAAATGAGGAGAAATATTGAAAGAATATTTGACGAGTTTGGCATGCCACTAAGAAAGTGGTGTGCAAATAATAGTACAATTTTAGAAGGTGTGGAGAAGGAAAATATAGAAGAGAGCCTTGATATTGAAAATGAAGAAGTTTCGGTGAAAACACTGGGGGTTGTATGGTATCCACGGAAGGATGTGTTTTCTCTTAGGTACAAAGCAACAGAGGATACAAGAATTTCGAAACGATCAATATTGAGCGAGATCGCGAAGTTATTTGATCCTTTAGGGTTCGTTGGTCCAGTCACAGTGACGGCAAAAATGTTGCTTCAGGATCTATGGAAACAGAAGATAGACTGGGATGACGAAGTTCCCCAGGATATATGTTCCACCTGGACAAGAATACGGCAAGAGCTAGGTAAGCTCAACGACGTAAAAGTAGATCGTTATATCATCTGTAACGATCCAACGCGAGTGGAACTAGTAGGTTTCGCTGACGCCTCAATGAGAGCATATGGAGCGGTGGTATATTTGCGATCGAAGAATGTAACAGGGGAAATTACAGTACGGTTAGTGTGTTCCAAGTCAAGGGTAGCACCAACCAAGATAGTCACACTTCCAAGATTAGAGTTGTGTGCAGCAGTGCTGTTAGTTGACCTAATGGAAAAAGTTAGGGAAGGTTTAAAGATGGAAGTTGACGTAATGCATTATTATACCGATTCTGCAATTGTGCTGAGTTGGATAAAAATGGATCCGGGTAGACTGCAGATATTTGTCTCGAATCGAGTAAATGAAATACAAACCAAGAGTATAATAGAGAACTGGAGACATGTGCCCTCAAGCCAGAATCCGGCAGACTTGTTGTCTAGAGGTGTACTTCCCCAAGAAATAATAAAAAATAAGCATTGGTTTGAAGGACCAGACTTCTTAAGAGAGAATTCACCAATGGTGAGGGAAGCGGAACCTTTGGTTTTTATACCAGAAATTAAAAAGTTAGTAAAGTGAGCGTCGGGGTAAAACTAACATCTGTATGGGAAAAAATAAATCACCGAAATAAATTTAGATTTTTACAAAATGTTATGGCTTGGGTGTTGAAGTTTGTCAATATAACAAGGAAAGGTCCTTCTAAGTCATTAATGACTTACAGAAAAGAAGCTCTGATAGTATTAGTGCAAGACATCCAAAGAGATAATTTTGCAGAGGAGATCTCAGTTCTGAAAAAAGGTGGGAATGTAACAAAATCTTCACAAATCAGAACGTTGTGCCCATTTGTGGACGAAAAGGGAACTTTAAGAGTAGGTGGGAGACTGAAAAATAGTCATTTATCATTTGAGGCCAAACATCCTATTTTACTACCATACAAAAATAAAATAGTCGAGTTAATGATGGAACAAATACATCAAGAGAAACTACATATCGGAGCTCAAGGATTGCTAGCGATATTCAGGCAGCAATTCTGGCCTCTTCGCGGTAGGCAACTCGCCAAGAAAGTAATTAGCAAGTGTTATAGATGTTTCAGAGCGGAGCCCAGGAATTTGTATCAACAAATGGGTGATCTTCCACAGGATAGGGTAATAAGGACTCGCCCTTTCTTAAATACAGGTGTTGATTTTCTGGGACCGCTTATGATTCATCACAAAATCAGGGGAAAACGAACGGACAAAGCCTACGTCTGCGTTTTTGTATGCTTTGCGACAAAAGCTGTTCATTTGGAAGTTGTAGCAGACTTAACAGCAGCAGCATTTATTGGGGCTTTGAAAAGATTTGTGGCCAGAAGGGGTTGTCCACTGAAAATTTATTCTGATAACGGCACAAATTTTGTCGGAGCTGCCAATAGTTTGCATGAGGTATATGAGTTGTTTCGTAGCAGAGATCTAACAAAAGAACTAGACAGCTATTGCACACAACGAGACATTGAGTGGATTAATATTCCAGCTAGGTCTCCTCATGTAGGAGGATTATGGGAAAGCTGTGTGAAATCTGTAAAACGGCATATGAATAGGGTCGCAAGTGGGATCATGACGTTTGAGGAAATGTGCACACTCATGGCGCAAATAGAGTCCGTTTTGAATTCACGTCCGTTAACGCCATTGTCAGACGATCCAAATGATTTCAGTGTTCTGACGCCAGCTCATTTTCTGATAGGGGAATGCTTTTCTACATTTACTGACACCGAGAAAAATAAAAGTTATGTAGGACTGCGGGGACATTGGAAAGATGTGCAGGCAATAACGAAAGAATTTTGGGAAAGATGGTCTAACGAATATTTGTCCGAACTTCAAAAGAGGTATAAGTGGGCTAAAAAATGTGCTAATATTAAACCAGGCACTCTGGTTTTATTAAAAGAAGACAACCTTCCTCCGCTTTGCTGGAGGCGGGGGAGGGTCATCCGAACTATAATGGGTTCGGATGGATTATGTCGGATGATAGACGTAAGGACAAGCAATGGGGAAACCAAAAGATCGGTCCACAATGTTTGTCCCTTTCCTATCGACGATAATGAGGATGATGAAAATCACGATGAGGGGTCGGTCCAATCGACTCCAATAGTAAAAAAAGATATAATGATTAAGGATAATGTGAAAAGTAGATTTAAGTCAAAAAAATGTATTTTTCCATATATTATTTATGCTTGTAATAAGCAGACCTGGGAAAGCCCAGGTAAATGTAATAAAATTTGAAGATAGGGCTGGCGTGTTTTTCGAAGAAGTGGCTGCTGTTGGGCTGACGAAGACATCATGGAATATTGTGGCGCACGTGAAGATGGCGGAATATGTGTCGGGGATGAAGGCGCTTGATGAAGCCGTGGAGAAATTCAACATGGATGTAGCAACGGTGCCCGAGATGAAAGAATTGAGGTTAATTCAGCGGTTGCAAGAAGCCCATGACCGCATGAGGAATCAACATGAACTGATAATGGCATCAGCTCCAGCTGCAAGGGTGAGAAGGTCTGCTTTGCCGTTCGTCGGTGGTCTGTTTCGTTCTCTATTTGGTTTAATGGACGAGGAGCACGCTGAAGAGTTAGTGAAGAGGATCACTAAGGTTGAAGAAAACCAGGATTCCTTGGTAGAGTTGCTAAATAACCAGACATCTCTCCAGGACATTACCGCGCAAGTAATCAAGGAACAAAACAAAGCGGTATTTAAAAGCATTTCCAATCTAAGTGATTCCTTAGGCGTGGTGCAATCTGAGATTAACGCAATGAAAGATCGAGGCGCGATGACGTTAAAGAGTTCAGAGCTTCTTGCTACAGTACAAGAGGCGGAAGTAGTCCAAAGAGATTTAATTGGCGCAATGGTCAACATTCGGGGTAGCTTCCTTCACGAAATTCTTCCCGTGAAGGTCTTCAAGAAGCAGATCCAGATGATAAATGCTGCAGTGGCAAAAAGATTGCATCTACCAGCAGAATCTCCAATAGAACTCGCCAAGATTGCTGAGGTAACGACCCGAACAACGGAAGAATATATGTTATTTAACATTCGCATACCTCTGATTAATACTGACCTGTTTGCTGCTTATGCAATCCAGTCTTATCCAATCAAACAGGATGGATTGTCAATACAGTTCAAAGCAAAAAGCGAGTATCTTCTGATAGATGAGGGAAAGACGTCATTCTACACCCTCAAGGAAGATGAATTTACTAGATGTCAGAAAATGGAGAAACTATTGATATGCCAGCAGACGCACCCTATTTACAACACTAGAGAACCGGCTGACTGTGAAGTAAGGCTATACCTGAAACCTAATACGATACCAGATAGTTGCGAATTCGCCATTTCAAAATTTCGCAACGTCTGGAAGCAACTTCACACACCGAATACATGGGTATTTTCGGTTGAAAAAGGTACTGTCACTGAAGTCAAATGTGATGGTAAACGTCAAAACGTCAGAATCCGAGATCAAGGAATATTACGCATGCAGCCGGGTTGTACGCTAGAAACTGAAGAGATGAAGTTATGGGCGCACGAGAACTACAACAGCGAGATAAGCTACAAATTCCCACAATTCAACATTTCCGCATCCCTGCCACCTCTCACCCATCTAAGTCTGAAGAACGAAGTCGAAGTCTACAAGTTGCCAGATATCCCGCAAGCTAAACGATTTCTGGGTTTCCCTATTCACCTAGACACGCATCACCTTACGCATTACAGCCTGAGCCTTACGACTTGTGTTTTCATCGTTGGTATAATCACAGTGTTATACTTGGTTCTCCGAAGGCTCTACCATCTGTCCAGCCGCTACCTGCCGATAGCCATCGCACCTCCTCGACTTTAGTTAGGGTATTTTTAAGGTATGTAGGTGAATCCGTAACAATAGAATACGTTAATTATATTTCAATATGAATTAGTGTAATTTGAGAAATGATTTCTGAATTAATTTAGATTTGCACCATTTACTTTAAATAAATAATAATGAAATTTATGAAGCACGCAATTGAAATGTTAAAAGGTGATCGATCTCAGTTTGTTAAAAGATTAGGATCTTTTAAGGCCGGGAGTATGTTTAGTTTTGTAGAAACTGTACTTGTTGTATAAATAGTTTTGTATGTTTAATATACTTCTTTAGATTCTTATCTCATTCTTATTTGTCTTTTCCGAAGAATGTAAATTAGGTAAATAAAGAAAACACTTAAAGATGCATGTGCTTTCTATATGCTATGTTTATCGTCGGTAATAAATAATGTAATTAATGGCACGGCCACAAATAGAAGATAAGAAGGGGTCGATCACACAGTAGGTATGTTTCGTTTCTCCCGCAACGTATTGTGTGCGTGGAGTGCATTATGTATTTTGGGACAGCGTGCATTAGTAAATAAGCTCATGTGTATTTTTATGTTAGATGTTAAGGCTAGATTTAGTTTTTCTATTGAATAAAGAGTCAGTTCTCGTCAAACACTCAACAACATCGTTTCATTCCCTCTCCCCCTAAACAGCGGTATTTTGGTCCACTCCCGGCGTAGCACTTGCTTGAGATGATCGGCACTTTGATATTTTTTAGTGCCAATTTTGCTTTCCAAAATACTCCAGACACAATAGTCCAGAGATTTTAGTGGTCATTGTGCGCTGGAAATGTAGCGAGGAACCTCAGTTTGTAACCATTCATGTGTGGCGCGTGCTGAGTGCGATGGAGCTGAGTCCTGTTAGAATGTCCACGTTCTGCAGCCAAAATGTTTACGTGCCCAAGGCTTTAGTACACCCTCCAGAATATCTTCGCGATAATGTTCGGCATTTATTCTGATGCCACATGTATGGCGACCCACACCATCACCATGGCCGGCTCTTGAGTTCTGATGGCCAACCGAATGTGCACATTTTCAGCTGACCTCTTTGGCAAGTAAACATGATCATTTTGTTTGTTTATAAACTGCTGGACAACGAATGTTTTCTCATCGGTCATCGGAGAAAACCAAATTCGGCAGTTCGCCACTTTAGGCCAATCGAAGCAACTCTTTAGCTCTTTTGAGTCTATTTTCTTTCTGCTGCGGTGTAAGTTCTTGCCCTTTTTGGAATTTCAATGGCTTTACCCCGAGCTCATTTTTCAATATTTGCCGAATGGAATATTGCGATATGTTCAGCTCACGAGAAATTTTTCGAGCACTGCGACGCGAGTTTTGATCAAGTCGCTTCTTTACTTTTCGAACCATTTCTGCTGACGTTGCTGTTTTCTTGCGTCCACTTCCTTGACATTGGGCTACACTACCATGGTATCACGGCAACGAGCGATGGTACGAGACACAAAAGATTTATTCACATTTAAATGCTGGAGTGCTCTAACGATAGCCACTGGTGGTTTTTCAGCCAAATATAAAGCAATCACACTATCACGCTTAAATTCCATCACGAATAACTTTTTTTTCTGGAAAATTCTCACTAAAATGCTTTCGTAGCTTGTAAACAATATAATGAGCTGTCACTGGAATAATTTTAACAGCTGTCGGACGAGTGGCTTGGAAATGACAGCAGTCTGAAATTGTTTCCAGTTTCTTCATCTCACTCTGTATAGCAATTTTTTCAGGTCAAGTTCGAAGATGGGCTATATCGGTCCACGATATCGGTCCTTCATATAACGGTACCCCCGATATTTGGTACTTTGATGATGTTAGTCACATTTTTCAATGGAATTGTCAGAAATTCCACACAAGGAGTCCCTAGAGGGTACTTTATACCTCGGAAGAGAATTATCTTTATAGGTCCACGATATCGATGATGATTTTATCCACACTTTTCAACGGAATTGTCTGATAATCCACACAAGGAGACCCTAGTGGGTACTTTATACCTCGGAAGAGAATTATCTATATAGGTTCACGATATCGTATAGCCCCCATATAATGGTACCCCCACTGTATTCGGTATTTTGATGATTTTACCCACATTTTTTAACGGTATTGTCTGAAAATCCACACAAAGAATACCTTGTGGGTACTTTATTCCTTGGAAGAGAATTATCTATGTAGGTCCACGATAACGTATAGCCCCCATATAACGGTACACCCCCCCCCATATTCGGTATTTTGATGATTTTAGCCACATTTTCCAACGGAATTTTCTGAAAATCCACACAAGCAGTACCTTGTGGGTACTTTATTCCTTGGAAGAGATTTCTCTATATAGGTTAACGGTATCGAAAATCGAAATCCCGAAAATCGAAAATCCACACAAGGAGTTCTTTGTGAGCACTTTAACCCCTGAAAGGTAATTGTCTATATAGGTCCACAATATGGTATATCCCCCCATATATCGGCACCTTTCGATGTTAGATATTTTAAATATTTTAACAGAATTTTTAATGGATTTTATTTTTTGAAAATTTTCTAATTGGTTCCAAATGGTGGAGGGTATTCAAAGTTCGGCCCGGCCGAACTTACTGCTTTTTTACTTGTTTCAACTTTGACAGACACAAATCTGGCTACGCTTTATAAAGTGCAAGAACAATTGTACAACAAAATAACTCGTCTCCAGGTCGGCGTCAAGTAGTTTCTCCTAAAACTTCCAGCTTTGGTGACAAAGGTGTTGATCCCAAGGGAGACATATTATCTGACCACATGTGTCAGCATTACCGTAAAGTTTAGAAGTGTCCTTTTCCAGTACTAGAAATATTCGAGAAAGAATAGAAATTTTGTTAATTTCCTTCGAAGTTAAGCTGTTTAATATTTTGGAAGTCACATAAATAATTCATCAGATATTTTTTATAATTCACAACATATTTGCACTACCTCACTGTAAATATACATTGCATTATTTTTCTTTTAAAGTTAAAAAATACGATACACAAAATCCCTTAAATACCAAAACTTGTTGATCAGCTTCCCAGCCAAGGATGCGTGTTTGAATGATAAGTACAACCACATATTGGTCTGGCATTTGTCTGCCGGTCGGTCTGTCCATATGTTTTATTCTTTGCATTATTTTTTTTCAGTCCTTTCTGACTGGCTGACTGGCAATTGACAAATATGATAAACGACAGGAGGAAAGTTCAAAATAGAATATAAAATTTGAAGGGAAGGAAAGGCAAGGAAATGAAAATGAAATGCATGAGAGAACGAACGCAAGAAAGAAGCAGGAATATGGCAAAGGAAGTGAGACATGACTGACTGTTTATGATTAATCGATTTTATGATGATGGCGTCATAACGCATTTGAAGATACACAAACGAATGGCTAATACATATTTTTTTGGGGCGGAATTGCTAAGCAAAAACATATGGGAATGTTCAAGCATATGGGTGTTTACAATCTTGGAGGAAATGAAAAAAAAACTTCGAATGAAGTTGTGCATATCTGAAATCTCAGTATAGCAGTTTTTTGTAGCGAGTTATTTGAGTATTTGCATTACTGGAAGAAGATGGAAATTTTCGGTAAAAAGGAAATCTTCACAAAAAATTGCGATAAAAAATATATAACATTTATCTAAATCAAATAAAAAACCAGTAAGGAAAGCCTTAAAGTCGGTCGGGGCCGACTTTATGATACCCTACACCACTTTGCTAATTTAGTAGAGCTGCGCATTACAATTTGAAGTTTTTATGGGAGAATTCAATTAAACACGCTATGATTATAATTATAATTTAAAGTTCAAAGGGCTAAATATGCCGAAGCATTTGTATCTTTTAAATTCGGACTTGTATTACCCATTTGGTGCACAATTAATTTGAAATCAGATAAAAATATATATGGGAACTATATCCAAATCGGAACCGATCTCGATAAAATTTGGCAAAGATATTGAATATCGTTGTTACGGAGTGCATATTACGGCTGTGGGTAACAAATATGACAAATCGGATGAACAATATATATGGGAGCTATAGCTATATCTGAACCGATCTTCACCAAATTTGACATACTAGCTTCTTGACTCAATTCGGTCGTAAATGCCAAAATTCATCCCATTTGGACAAATATTAGAAGTTTGGTGTACAATAAAAGGTTAATCGGACGAAGTTATATATGGGAGCTATATCCAAATCTGAACCGATCTCGATAAAATTTAGCAAATGTATTTTTGAGCTGCATTTGATATATATCCCCAAATATTGTTGTTGCAGAGTGCATATTACTGCGGCGGAGGCCAAAATTACCAATCGGATGAACAATATATATGGGAGCTATAGGTATATCTGAACCGATTTCGATCAAATTTGGCATACTTATTTCCAATCTGGTTGTATGTGCAAAATTCCATACTATTCGGACTGATATTACACGTTTGGTGCACAATAAAAGGCAAATCGGACGAAGATATATATGGGAGCTATATCTAAATTTTGACCGATTATCCAATTTCAATAGGGTTCGTCCTTGGGCGAAACAAATGATTTGTGCAAAATTTCATCTGGATAGGGCAATAAATGCGAACTGTACTTTGTTTACAAAAATATGTGGACAAACGGACAGACGGACGGATGGACATGCATAAATCGACTCAGATTGTGATTCTATGCAGATCAACAAAAGGAACTATGGGTCTATCTCGTTTCGTTTTGCCTGTTACAAACAAATGCACAAAGACATAATACCCTGACCACCTTGTGGTGTAGGGTATAATGAATATTGATAAAATAGTATTCGTCCTCCATTTGCAATATACGTATTTTGTATATTTTGTATTGTTTATTTTAACTGTACATCAAAGTGGAAATATCCATATTTTACAGGGAAAGTCATTTCTCTACCATGATTATTTCAAATTTAGTAAGGAAAAACGTTAAATATGTTATTTGTAATATAAAATTATGATTTCGGGATGTGAGTGGGCACGTTCTCACTTTCTAACATGCAATTCATGGAGAAAACATAATTTGTGAGCATTTGTGGCTTTATTCATAACAGCAGTAAAAATATTAATTGTAATCATATGTTTAAAAATAACAATAAAACCCATTTCCATGACCTTTTATATTTTTCCTCACTTCCTTTAATAACGCAAGGAAAATCACTGAGTTTCACTTTCGCTGCTTACCATTTTTCATACAAAATAAATTTTTTATATCCTGACCCATAGTATTGAGGGTATATTAGTTTGTCATTCCGTCTCTAACACCTCGAAATATACATTTTAGACCCCACAAAGTAGATATATTCTTGAGCAGCACAATATGTCGATTTAGCAATGTCCGTCTGTACGTCTATCCGTCTGTGGAAATCACTCTAGCTTCCCAACGAAATAAAGTAGGTTGATAAAATTTTACTCAAATGTGTATTATGTCTGCAGGACTTTTGGTATTGAAAATGGGCCATGTAGGTTCACATCTTCGTATAGCCCCCATATAATGGTACCTCCCGATATGCGGTATTTTGATGAGTTTAGCAAAATTATTTACCGGAATTGTTTCAAAGTTGGTATTTAAAGTTCGTAGTAGAAATTACTTCTTAAAACAGAAAATGGGCCATGTAGGTCAACGTCTTCGTATAGCCCCCAATATAACGGTACCTCCCGATATTCAGTATTTTTATGATTTTAGCGACACGAGAGGTAACTTTATACCAGATAACATATACACTGGTGGCCAAAACTAAAGCAACTTAAGTCGCAAAGACAATAAATGTCCTGTAACTTTTACAAAAATAAACAAATCGTAATTATTTTTCCAGTTTTAAATGAGGGGTTTAATTCACTTTCAAGAAACTAAAAATAAAAATACAAAACTAAGTTTGAACGAAAAATAATATGTGGAAAACTAAAATGACCCAATTTTTGCTTGGTCAAAACTAAAGCAACTTTTGATTTTTTATTTTAAAATAATTAAATTTTGGCTAGTAGTCGATAGCATAACCAGTATTTTTGATAGCAGCTGCACACCTACGAGGCATTGAATCTATAACACGCTCAATTTGATCCTTGGGTGTGCTTTCCCAGGCACCCCGAATTCTTTAGAAAATGTTGTGCTTATTTATTTCCGAATCTCTCTTGATCTTCCTATCTACGATACTCCAAAGGCTTTCTAAGGAGTTTAGGTCAGGTGATTGTGCCGGTCATAACAAAACATGAATTTTTGACTCCCGCAACCAATATTTGACAAGTTTTGATACAAGTTTGGGATCATTGTCATGCTGAAACACACAAATCAGCCCAATATTTTACTCAGCGTAAGGGAACAACGTGATGTCCAACACATCTTTGTAAACAAACGGATCCACAACTTCCTTTATTTTATGGATAGACCCAAGTCCATAGAAAGAAAAATAGCGCCACGCCATTTTTGATCCTCCCCCATGCTTCACTGTACCTTTGCAACACTGCGGCTTGAGTCCTTCATTTTTTGGTCTTCTCACCGTAAAATTTTTCACGTCTGAGCCTTTAATATTAAACGTAGAATCATCCCAGAAATAATGTTTTTTCCATTGAGCTTGATTCCACTTAATATTATCGTTTCCGAAAGCCTTTTTGATTTTTTCAGATATAAATGGTTTTTTGATGTCTTACGGGCACGCAGACCAGCTGCCACTACTCGTCTACGCACTGATCTCGAGCTTATATCCAATGATTGCTCTCTCACCAATCCTGTTGAACTCTTAAATAGTTGTTTTTTATTTCTCTCACAATTTGTGGATCAGTATGGGCTGAAGTTCTTCACGTCCTTCATCCGTTATGGACTGTTACTACTGATCCAGTTTCAAAAAACCGACTTAGTGCACAGACATAATTATGAAATCACATAAATATTTATGAAATATTTCTCGGAAATCATTTTCTGTGATATGTTGTTTTGATAATCACTGATAATTTGCTGTTTTATTCAGGTACAGTATTTGCTTCTAGCCATTTTAAATTTTTTTTTGGCAGTACTTAAAAAACGAAAAGAAAAACACATACTGTTGTAAAAAACTTCTCAAAAAGGATTTATTACAAGCGAAATTGTCGAAGGAAGCAAAAAGCGATAAATATCACAGTAAAAACCACTGAAATTGCAGCGGTTATATGAATGTACAACAGAGTTGCTTTTGTTTTGTCCAAGCCAAAAACGGGTTAATTGACTTTACCAAACATAATTTTTTATATAAAAATGAATTTTGGTTTTATGTTTTAGGTTTTTAAAAAGTGAATAAAGTACCTAATTTAAAACAAGAAAAACTTTCTCATTTTCTTAATTTTTGAAAAAGTTACAGGGCATTCATTCTCCTTGTAATTTCAGTTGCTTTAGTTTTGGCCACCAGTGTATATGTTTATATTGAAAACTTCTCTGAAGGAAATCATGCAAAATATGATAGTTATGGAATGCGTATTATGACATTGTAGTGGTTGAACTTTGAAATATCATATAACAACATTGAGGGAGCTATATTTTAATCTGAATCGATTTCAATTAGAGTTGTCGGAGGACGACTTTGGCTTTGATGGCGAAAATTGTATGCGTGGGGAATATCTATATGAACCGATTTGGTCCAAACTTGAACTAAAATTTAAATTAATGGCACGGTGCAATAAAAAAAATAAATTAAATCAAGTAAGCAAGGGCTATAGACGTGCGGAGCCGACCATCTGATACCCTAGAACCCTAAAATATATTTGAAGCCCCATTCGGTTCATTTTGATCGCAGTTCCTATCTCTCTCCTCATCACAATTATGTGTCGATTGGTTTTTAATTGTGACCCGTAGAGCGACTACAAAATCAGGAAGGTTGTATTTTTTTTGGTCCGTTTGTACCTTTAATTATACGTCTTCAAAACAAAAGGCTTTTATTCTGACCCTAACCCCACCTCTTTGCTCAAATTCAAGAGGATCGGGCCATAATTACGACCTGTAGCATCATTACAAATTAACATAGACTGAAGGACGGACATACAGGTTGAGATGAAACAAGTAAAAAAGCAGTAAGTTCGGCCGTGCCAAACTTTGAATACCCTCCACCATTTGAAACGAATTAAAAAAATTTCAAAAAAATAAAATCCATTAAAAATTCTGTTAGATTCTTTAAAATACCTAACATCGGAAAGTGCCGACATATGGGGGGATATACAATATCGTGGACCTATATAGGTAATTCTCTTCCAAAGGTAATTCCCTTTTCTGTCTTAGGATGTAGAATTCATTACGAACTTCCAATACTAAATTTGAAACAATTCCGGTGAATAATTTCGCTAAAATCATCAAAAAGGAGGTACCGTTATATGGGGGCTCTACGAAGAAGTTGACCTGCACAGACAGTTTTCTGTCTTAGGCTGTAGTATCCATTACGAACTTCAAATACCAAATTTAAAACAATTTCGGTAAATAATGTCGCTAAAAATACCAAATATCGGGAGGTACTGTTATATGGGGGCTATACGAAGTCGTGGACAGACGATCGGACATCGCTAAATCGACATAGAATTTTATGCTGATCAATAATATATATACTTTGTGGGGTCTAAAATGTATATTTGGAGGTGTTACAAACGGAATGACAAGCTTAAGATACCCTCCATACTATGGCGGTGGGTATAAAAAAAGTAACCAAATTTATCCTTTTCTGACAAGAGCCCACTCCGAACTGTTGAGGATTGTGAAAATCATCCCAGCGGTTCTTGCCTTACAAGCAGAATAACTAACATCAATTTCTTATAGATATGTACTGGGTGAGATAAAAAAAACTGCAACCATCTTCAGACTGCTCTCATTTCTAAGTCCGACAGCTGTACAAACCATTCCACTGACAGCTCATTATATTGTTAACAAGAAGAACAAAGAATATAGAAGCATTTTGGTGAGAATTTTCCAGAAAAAAGTCCTTCGTTACGGAATTCAAACTATATATTTGGCTGGAAAACCACAAGAGGCTATCGTTAGAGCACTCCAGCATTTAAATGTGAATAGATCTTTTGTGTCTCGTACCATCGCTCGTTACCATGATACTAGTAGCGTAGCCCGACGACAAGGAAGTGGACGGAAGAAAACAGCAACATCAGCAGAAATGGTTCGAAAAGTAAAGAAGCGACATGATCGAAAACCGCGTCGCAGTGGCCGAAAAATGGCTTAAGAGCTGAACATATCGCAATATTCCATTCGGCAAATATTGAAAAATGAGCTCGGGGTAAGGCCATTGAAATTCCAAAAAAGTGCAAGAACTTACACCGCAACATAAAGAAAATAGACTCAGAAGAGCCAAAGAGTTGCTTCGCTTGGCGTTGGTGAACTGCCGAATTTGGTTTTCTCCGATGGGAAAACGTCCGTTGTCGAGCAGTTTGTAAACAATCAAAATGATCGTGATTACTTGCCAAAGAGGTCAGATGACAATGTGCACATTGGGTTGGCCACCAGAACTCAAGCGCGGGACATGATGACCAAAGATTGACAATAACATCACGATGTACTAAGTTTGTACCAAATCGGACGCTCCCTCGAAAGTTTTCGTGGGCACCAGCTAGTCAGACAGACAGATCTATCTGTTCTGAAACGCATTTAGTCCAAAGAGACCTTGGGTCTAAAACTATTATTTCGATGAGACGCGTTTTTATCATATCAAATGATATATACCCTTTGTAACCATATGGGTAGGCGGACGGACATATATATCTTCTCAGAATGTGATAATATGGGGATCGCCAAAAGGAACTATGGGTCTGTCTGGTTGTTGCAAACAAATATACAAAGATATAATACTCTGTACCATCGTGCGGATAAAATATCCTAATTCGTTATTAGCTTTGTTCTTAAGAAAGGGGATGGAAATCTTAAAAACTCATTAAATCCATAATTCTACGATGATCAGTAAAATTTATTTTATAAAGTCTCCTTCGTGGATGATTTTAATATAACTTCTTCACAATACTACAAATTACGAAATTCAACTCATTTGACGTCAATCTTTATATCCGCGTGAATATATGTTTTGTAGACCTTATTTTTATAAAAATGTGACTTTTTTGAGATGCTGAGGATTGTGTATCTCTTTAACATCCGAAATATGGGTAAATAACAAACGACTGTGTGGCAATGACACCGCACATATTTTCCATCATAAAAATGACTTACTCTGGCAGTTACCGCCGTCTTCATCATCATCGCCATCATCTCCATCTCCATCGACATCAACATAGACGGCTGTTTATTGTGCTTGACATAGTCGTTCGTGGAAGCGTTTTATGAGCATTTTACACTGCATTTAATTTAATGAGTCCTTTGACGTTGCTGTCATATCGCCGGATTTCTTTCTTTGGCAGGCAGGCAACGATTTAGCTTTCGTTTTTTTTTTTTTTTTTTTTGCTGTGATGAAACTGCCGCATCATAAAATATCGTTAAAATCGTTTAAGTACAAACAGCTCCATAAACATACATACATACGTTCTTTTTAAATGTGCCTCGCTTCGCATTGAAAATTCCAATGAGGTTGCCTGCAAAAGAAAATCTCTTCTTTTTGCTCATCGACTTAAAAAATGGAGCAGGCATCTTACCCGTCTTTTGTTTACGACTTTTCGATATCGTTGCAAAACATCCAGCATTTTCGGGTGAATTGTTGTGGAATTTATGATTGCCAGGATAATGCGACCTCGCAGAGGGACATAATGAATACATTTTTATTTATTGACATTTACGTTTACTTTTTACGCTAATTAAGTATTTAACTGAGATTTTTTTATTATTATTCTTCTCTCTGTAATTGCAGGCAACAAGCGGCTCCGAAGGTAAGTTCTTTTATTAGATGGCATTTTTATTTGAGAAATTAGGCAATTATTAGCGAATTGCCAGTAAATTGTTAACACGAAAATGTTTAAATTTTATCTATTCAAATTAAATTTATTTAAATTTTCTGTCTTTATGACATTTGAAACTTTTTCCCATACACAATTTATGAAACAATTATTTTCGTTTTGAATCTTTTTACACAGTATTTATATACCCTCAGCCATATGGCTACAGAGGGTATATACAATTTGATACGGTCAAAACGTGCCTACTCGAAATAACGGTTTTAGACCCTTGGTCTCTTTAGACCAAATCCGTTTCAGATATTTGTAGTCGATCTAGCGATGTCCGTTCGTCCGTCTGTCTGGCTGGTGCGCACGATAACTCTCAAAGGGAGTACCCGATTTGGTCCAACCTGTGTACATCGTAATATTTTTGTCAAACTTAGATCGGGTTCGGAGATGGGCATTATCGGTCCACTCCTTCTGGTACCTCCCTCACAAAAAATATATTTTTTTCACAGAAAGAGAAAGGATAATACGATTTCGCTCCAACTATGCAAATCCTAATATTTGCGTCAGTGCTAGGTCTCGTGCCGAAATGAATAATATTGATCCACTACATCAAGTGCCTCTCCCACAAATGGTCAAAATTTTCAAAAATTATAACTCATATAAATTATGATGTAAGAGTCCGATTGTCTTCAAATTTCACACATCCTACTATTTTTATGAGCAGTAAGACGGAATATATCGGTCCGCTCCTTCCCCACCACAAACGCTCAAAGTTTTGAATATCCATGGTACATCTCAATATTTCCATCAACATCTGTAATAAAGACGGCAGGGATCGGACCATTTCTAGGGTTCAAAATTTTGAAAAACATAACTCTCAAAGAAAGCGAAATAAGCATCCAACTCTCTTCAAATTTCACACATACAAACATTAACACACACATACAAACGTTAACACAAGATCTGTTGTGAAGATGTTATATATCTGCGAACCCCTTCTGTCACCTCACCCACAAAGGGACAACATTTTCAATACTTTTATCTGTCATATATTGCGAAACAGCTCAGCGATTCTTTACAGCTTTCTACATTTAAATATACGTCTCTCATCCAGAATCCTGAGATGAATATGGAATTTATGATTTCCCATAAATTGGATATATATGTTCGATTTTCTTATAATAATATTTATATCATATTTATTTATGTCTGAAAGTGTTTGAAAATGCATAACAGAAGTCAAAATATTTTTAAATAATCAAGCATTGGCTGAGAGGTATACATCTGTCGGCAAAACCGACCGATACTTTTTTACTTATTATTCCATTTTTTGGTTATATCAGACAGGTATGTGGTATCCATTTCGAACTTCAAATACAAAATTTGAGAAAATTTCGGTGAATAATGTCGCTAAAATCATCAAAATACCGAATATCGGGAGGTACCGTTATATGGGGGCTATATGAAAACGTGGACCGACATGGCCCATTTACGACCTTAACCTGCCTTCTGAAAATGTAAACATGTGTGCAAAATTTTAGCCTTCTATCTCAATTCGTTCGAAAGATAGCGTTATTATAACAGAAAGACGGACAGACAGACAAACGGACAGGCGGACATCGCTAAATCGACTTAGAATTTTACGCCGATCAAGAATATATATACTTTGTTGGGTCTGACATGAGTATTTCGAGGAGTTACAAACGGAATAACAAAGTTAATATACCCTCCATAGTATGGTGGAGGGTATAAAAAAATGTCGGAAATAAATTCTAAAATTTGACGCTATTTCCGAATGTTGCTCTGCGGTACTTTAGTCCATGCTCGGCGAAGCGCTTGCTTGAGGTGATCGGCACTTTAATATTTTTTAGTGCCAACCTTGCTTTCCGTAATACTCCAAACAAAATAGTCCAACGGATTGGCATTCAGAGATTTTGATGGCCATTTTGTAACCACAACCATTGTGCTGAGTCCTGTTGGAACGTACAAGCTCTGCGGCCAAAATGATTGCGAGCCCAAGGCTTTAATATATCCTCCAGAATATTCTGGAAACTTTGAACGAATTCGTTTCCGAGCTGTTTATAATCATGAAGAACTTAAAAAAAAATTAACGACCACAGACCCACTTGAATCAACAAGATTCCTTTATAAGCACACAAAGGGCTGTAGGCTAACTACTTGTCCGTTTGTTGTCCTGGTCATTGCTTTTGATAGTTCCTGCCAACATTTTTTACGAGACTTTATTATATTCTGGATGAGGTCCAAGCGGAAATGACTTCTAATGCTTTTGTAGTACAATGTTTTGGAAACCATATTTTTAGTCGGAAAGGGGTGTCTGAAGAGCGTCGCAACAAGCTCCTCAAGTTATATGGTTCTGTATGTTTCGAGTTTGCTGATATTTTTTTCTGGCTTTAATAGCAGGACAACATAGCCATAGCAAGATTTTGAAGACTTGGGTGATATACTCAATCTTCGACCCACCACCCAGCTTTCAACAAACTCATTGACGTCCAATCAACTGACTCCTGGAATCAATTATTTTTTGCAATCGATACCTTTTGACTTTTGCTATTTTTAGGCTCTTGGCCACAATTCCTACTGAAGCAGCTGAAACTTGGCATTTTTGATTTTTAGCAGGTATGTCCTGCTTTGCAAAAAACCTTTGTTATCGGTCCACTAATGATAAGAGCCACCATGGGGGTACTTTGCGATTTTATTACCTTTTTATACCCTCCATCATAGTATAGAGAGTATACTAATACCTGTCATTCCGTTTTTAACACCTCGAAATGTACATGTAAGACCCCACAAAGTATATTTATTCTTGATCAGCATAAGATTCTATGCCGACTTAGCGATGTCGCTCCATCCGTCTGTCCGTCTGTGGAAATCACTCTAGCTCCGAACGAAATGAAGTAGGTTGATAAAAATTTACTTAAATGTATGTTAAGTCTGCAGGACTTTTGATATTGAAAATGGGCCATGTAGGTCCACGTTTTGGTGTAGCCCCCGTATAACGGTACCTCCCGATATTCGGTATTTTAATGATTTTAGCGACATTATTCACCGGAATTGTTTCAAATTTGGTATTTGAAGTTCGTAATGGATACTACAACCTATGACAGAAAATGGTCTGTACAGGTCCACCTCTTCGTATAGCCCTCATACAACGGTACCTTCCTAAATTCGGTATTTTTATGATTTTAGCGACCGGAATTGTTTCAAATTTGGTATTTGAAGTTCGTAGTGGATACTACAGCCTATAACAAAAAATTGTCCGTGCAGGTCCACCTCTTCGTATAGCCCCCATATAACCTCACCTTCCGATATTCGGTATTTTAGTGATTTTAGCGACATAATTCAACGGAAATGTTTCAAATTGGGTATTTGAAGTTCACAATGTATACTTCAGCCTATGGCAGAAAATTGTCTGTGCAATTCCACCTCTTCCTATAGCCCCCATATTACGGTACCTCCCGATATTGGGTATTTAGATGATTTCAGCGACATTATTCACCGGAATTGTGTCAAATTTGGTATTTGATGTCCGTAATAGATACTAAAGCCTATGGCAGAAAATTGTCCGTGCAGGTTCATGCCTTTCTATTGCCCCCATATAACGTCACCTCCCGATATTCGGTATTTTGATGATTTTAGCGACATTATTCGCCGGAATTGTTTAAAATTTGGTATTTGAAGTTCGTAATGGATACTACAGCCTATGACATTGTCTGTGCAGGTTCCCGTCTTCGTATAGCCCCCATATAAAGGTACCTCCCGATATTCGGCATTTTTAAGATTTTAGCGACATTATTCACCGGAATTGTTTTAAATTTGATATTTGAAGTTCGCAATGGTAGAAAATAGTCTGTGCAGGTCCACGTTTTGGTATAGCCCCTATATAATTATACCTCCCTATATTTTTCAAGTTTCGCGTATGAATATTGTAATGGCTTATGACAAAAGATGCCTGTGCAGGTCCACGTCGTCATATAGACCCCAATATAATGGCTACATTCGGTATTTGTAAGATTTTAGTAGAATATTTAAGGGATTTTCTTTTTGAAAATTGCCAAATTCGTTCCAAATGGTGGAGGGTATTCAAAGTTCGGCCCGGACGAACTTACTGCTTTTTTACTTGTTTTACTTGTTATTCATATTTTTATAAGAATTTTTAATTTTTTTTTAGTTTTAGTTCGAAATCTAAGGCAAATTGTCAATCCGTTCACTTTTCAATGATATAGAGAACACTTTGTTGATATGTTGGTCGAACTTTGAACTCATATTTGATCTTAATTAAAATAACATACCAAACTCTTGTCAAATATAAAAAATGAATTACCCATCCAATTTTGTGTCATGAAAATATCCTTCCACACTCAACGTAATTTGAAAAGTTTTCTTCGATTCCACGAAATAAATTTAATAGAAATTCGCCGCACAAAATTAAGGCATCCGAATTTTTTGCTCATCTCTGTGCCATTCTAATTTACCTTTTGACTTTTTATTCCAATTGTAATCAGATATTGAGTTAAATGGTGAAATGTTAATTACATTTCATAAAACAGTTGAGTGACTTTCGTAAGTTGGCATGCCGAAGCATGGCATGTTGAAGGGCGGAAGGGGTCGTATGGTGGTATATAAAATCATTATTTGCAAATTAACTTGAAACAGGTGAATGGCAAAGAGACAGCCAGTAATCCCCCATTCCCCAGTTACGCCAAATAAGATTTGACCTTCTGTTTGTGCAGCACGCAATGAACGCCAGAGCGAATGAATCTCACACACACACAGCAACGCGAATTGTGAGGTGTAGAAAGTAGATTACTTCCTCGCCTTCCAGCGCTGACTGTTTACAATGTCAGCCCTGTCATTAACTAAAACATGAAGATGGCAATAAGTCGACAGGCAAGCAGGCAGGCAGCCAGATAGACAGATTCCGTTCCAAGGAATGTGGGACTGCATTACTCTGACCCAGACGGGATACGATGCCAGCAACCAACCGGTAATGACATCGACAACGCAGTTAATTTGAATTTGAGTTGGCAAATGTTTGTGACTTCCAGGATGCATGGGTTGTTGTTGACGTCGACGTTGCCACCGTCATCGTCGTCGTCGTCTTAGTCACCTGATACAACTATTAGTGTCGCTGCTGATGCTTCTTGGTGGCCATAATGATGTTTGTTTAATTTTATGCGTGGAAGCACCGGGCCATAACTTGGCTGACAGATTTGGATTAACTTTGTCAAAATGATGCCAGCGTTAGTGGTGGAGAGATGACAACAACAATTCCTTCAGCGGAAAACATAACAATCCTTGCATCTGTTGTGGAAATGGTGGTGGTGTAGATGTTGTCATCCCTAGGTTACTGTTTATGGGATGTCACCATTACTACTCCGCTTTATCTATTACCATAATTTCTGTAACAAAATTGTTATTCCCATTTTTTTTTTGAGTTTTTGAAATTTTCTTAATAAAACTTTCATTACAGAAATTAAAAACAAACATGAAAAGCCTGAGAAAACATGATTATATCCTTATTTCTATTAATGTGATTTTGGACTACTATTCGCAGGGAATGGCAGAGATGAAATAGGAACATAATCATCATTGGATGCTAAATTATGGAGAAATGAAGTAAAAAAGTAGTCAAGTTCGACCGGTTCGAAATTTGGTAACCCCTTCACCATGTGAAAATTTGGCTTATGTCCAAATCGGCTACTCGAAATTCCTAAGATTTGTGAGTCATATCAGACCTGTACAAACATTTAATATTTTTGAGAGAAATTAATCTGATCACCCAAAATGTTAAACCATGTATACAAATTGGGGCCATAATCTAAACCAGTAAAGAAAGTCTTAAAGTCAGGTGGACCGACTTTATGATACCCTACAACACTTTGCTAATTTAGCTGAGCTCCACATAACCACTAAACGTTTTTATGGGAGAATTCAACCATACACGCTATGATTATAATTATAATTTAAAGTTAAAAAGACTAAATATGCCGAAGCATTTGTATCTTTTAAATTCAGACTTGTATTGCCCATTTGATATATATGGAAGATATATCCAAATCTGAAGCGATCTTGATAAAATTTGGCAAAGATATTTCTGACATGTATTTCATATATTTCACTGAATATCGTTGTTACGGAGTGCATATTACGGCTGTGGGTAACAAATGAACAATATATAAGGGAGCTATAGCTATACCTGAACCGATCTTCACCAAATTTGACATACTGGCTTCTAGACTCAATTTGGTCGTAAGTGCCAAATTTCATCCCATTTGGGCAAATATTAGACGTTTGGTGCACAATAAATGGTAAATCGGACGAAGTAATATGTGGGAGATATATCCAAATCAGAAGCGATCTCGATAAAACTTAGCAAATGTATTTCTGAGCTGTATTTGATATATTTCCCCAAATATTGTTGTCACACAGTGCATATTACGGCTGCGGAGGACTAAAATAACAAATCGGAAGAACAATATACATTGGAGCTGTAGATATATCTGAACCGATTTCGATCAAATTTGGAATACTTATTTTCAGACCTAATTTAGTTATATGTGCAAAATTCCATGCTATTCGGGCTGATATTACACGTTTGTGCACATTATCTAAATTTTTACCGATTATCTCCAATTTCAATAGAGTTCGTCCTTGCGCCAAACAAATGGTTTGTGCAAAACTTCATCTGGATCGGGTAATAAATGCGAACTGTACTTTGATCACAAAAATACATGGACAGACGGACGGACGTACAAACGGACGGACATGCATAAATCGACTCAGAATGTGATTCTATGCAGATCATCAAAAGGAGCTATGGGTCGTCATCAGGTCATCTCGTTTCTGATTTGGCTGAAAATTGAGAGCCATATATAGAGGGTGAGATAAAAAAAAAACTTCAACAAAGTCAAACGGCATAATTTTTACATTTTTTTTAATGTCATTGCATGAAAGCAAGCACTGTCAGAAATAGCATAAAATTTAAGACTAAGTTTAGATTTGTTCAAATTGGTCACTTTGGCAGGAATTATTTTGGTCCATTCCCGGCGAAGCGCTTGCTTGAGGTGATCGACAATTTGGTATTTTTTAGTGCCAAATTTGCTTTCCAAAATACTCCAGACACAATAGTCCAACGGGTTAGCATCCAGAGATTTTGGTGGCCGTTGTGCGCTGGAAATTAAGCGAGGAACCTCATTTTGTAACCATTCTTGGGTGGCGCGTGCTGAGTGCGATGGCGCTGAGTCCTGTTGCAATGTCCAAGGTCTGCGGCCAAACTGTTTGCGTGCCCCAGGTTTTAATACACCCTTCAGAATATTTTCGTGATAAAATTCGGCATTTATTCTGATGCCACAGTCGATTAATACGAGCGAGTAGAGCGACCATCGGCTGTTATGGCGGCCCACACCTTCACTATGGCCGGCGCTTGAGTTTTGGCGGCCAACCGAAGTTGCACATTTTCAGCGGACCTCTTTGGCAAGTAAACACGAACATTTTGTTTGTTTACAAACTGCTTAACAACGAATGTTTTCTCATCGAGAAAGCCAAATTCGGCAGTTCACCACTTTCGGCCAAGCGAAGTAACTCCTTAACTTTTTTGAGTCTATTTTCTTTCTGTTGCGGTGTAAGTTCTTGCACTCATTTCAATATTTGCCGAATGAAATATTATGTTCCGCTCACGAGCCTTTTTTTCAGCCTCCGCTATGCGGGTTTCAATCAAGTCGCTTCTTTACTTCTTTCGAACCATTTCTGCTGATGTTGCTATTTTCTTCCGTCCACTTCCTTGACGTCGGGCTACGCTACCAGTATCACGATAATGAGCGATGGTACGAGACACAAAAGATTTATTCACATTTAAATGCTGGAGTGCTCTAATGATAGCCACTTGTGCCTTTCCAGCCAAATACAAAGAAATCACCCTATAACGCTTGAATTTCATCACGAATAGCTTTTTTTCTGGAAAATTCTTACCTTAATGCTTTTGTACGCTTATAAACAATATAATAAGCTGTCACTGGAATAATGTTAACAGTTGTCGGACGAGTGGCAGTCAGCTGTCTAAAGTTGGTTGTAGTTTTTTCATCTCGCCCTATATATTTCATCCTACTTTGTATTTTATTTCCTCACACCCGTGAAATACTCTCCACAACAACGATATTTGGTACGAACCATCAGATACAGAACAGAAATACCTCTGCTAAATTTTATAAAGATCGATTCAGATTTGGATATAGCTTCCATATATGTCGTCATCCGATTTCAAGTTTATTGTGCCTTAAAATGTAATATCAGCTCAAATAGGATGGATTTGTATGAATATCGGTTCAAACACAAATGCCTGTGTCAAATTTAGTAGAATATAATTGAAACTTGCCATATATTAGTTTTATTACTGCTTTAAATTATAACTGCCTTAAAGATTATAGTTGATATGTTTAAATTCTCATATATATCTTTACTATATACGTAAAGTGGTGTAGGGTATCATAAAGTCGGCCCAGACCGGCTTTGGCCTTTTTTACTGTTTTTTTTTTTATGTAGTAGAAATGGTGATGAAATTTGAAAAATGCGATTTTCGGAAATTATGAAGAATAACGTTCAATATCATGAATCCGAGCACAATTCAGCAGAGCTTCAACTTTTTCAAAAATTGTATTTATATCAATTTTTCGGATTTTTTTTTAATATCTCAGTATTTTTGAATTTCTATAAAAATTATTTGCCTCATCTTAGCAAAAACCTAGTACATTTATTTTTGAATTGTAATTCCAACAAACACTACATTTATATAACTGTCAACTAGTGGTGGGTCTGTTAAATACCAGGTAACGATTTGATTTTACACTCCTTGCTTTTTTTGAGGATATACAGATTTGGTCTGAATGACATAATAAAGTCAGGGTTTAAAAAATAGTTTTAAATAAAATATTTTAATTATTTTATTTTTAAATGTTTTTCTCAAACCAGTTCTGCAAATTGATTGTTCCCCCTAAAAACAAATGTAATAATCCCAAATGTTAACCACGTGTTATCCTTTCAAAATTTGACTTTTCCCCTACCTAACTATTCTAGAAATATTCAAAACGAAAAAAACTTTTCCCTTAAAAAAAGCCCATTCTGAGGGTAGTGACTAAAATGTTGATGAAAGCAAACGGTGAAAATCAGAAAAAACCCCACAAACAAATCTTATTTTTTGTAAATTACATCAAAAAAAATGTTAATGCCAAACGTTCATCTGGCGGGACAAGCCAACCTAAGAAAAATAAATATGAGCGAGAAAAAAAAAAAAAAAAACTAAATAAAAGTTTCCCTTTTTATATCACCAGAAACAACGGCAACAACAGCAGAGATATATTCATTTTCCTCCCCTCCCTTCTTTCAAGCTTCTCGTTCCTACTCGTCAATGTCATTTAACAGGTTGCCGATGCGAACGGAAGCCAATCAAAAATTTTATAAACGTTTTTCTCTTATCGACCATTTTCGCGTAACTTTTATAACTTTTGAATTTTATTAGAATTTTCATTTCATTTTTACACTTGATTTCCTGTATTTCCATATTTTGTATTTCGATGGACAAGTGAAGGTTTTGTTTTTTGGTTTCAGTACTCTATCTCCGGCAGGGAGAAAATTTGTTTGTCGTTCAAAAAAAGCGAGGGTTGTTTCCCATCTCCATTGCTTGGAATGGGGGCCATACAAATGTTACTCCCTTTGCAAAATTAGTTTTAAATAGAATTTATGAGTTCAGGGGGGCGAGGGCAAAGATGAAGATGGTGATAGTATGGGGAGAAATGAAGTGATGTAATATTTAATTTCAATTCTATCATGAAGATATACATTTATTGTTATTATGCAAATAAAGTCTTTAAAAATTCTCTGAAGAAATCTGGAGTGTACATTTATATTGAAATATTTATTAACTGATCAAAAGGATTGTGGAAAATTAATAGATTTAAAAAAATAAATAAATAAATAAAATGTTTTTTATATATATTAACCGGTTTTTAGTAACCAAATAATTATTTCTAGTTACTCGCCTTTGTAAACATAATGCGATGAGTAGATCGATTTGTATGTAGTTACGACTGTCAAAAATTTATAGTAAACCCAGTATTTGGTATTAGACTTTTATAAAATTTAGGAGTTATCAGATAATCTATATTAATAAAATAGGAAGGTAATTGACTGAATGATTGACTTAAAAATTCATCAACGTCCAGGCGAAACGGCTGAAGCTAGAATTTTCAAATTTTGGGTGAGGGTCAATCCTGGTCCGAAAGGATCAAATAAAGCTGTGTCTTTGGAAATGCGTATTAGAACGGTACGAAAAGTATTTATGGAAGCAGTAGAGCTAGAACTCTTAAATTTTGAATGAGGGTCGCTGATGGAGTGTATGACAGATATACCAAAGGATATTTTAAACTTCGCACTATAAGTGTACGAAAAGTACAAAAATGTGCAATATTTGATACCATTTCGTATCATGTGAACGGTTTGAGCTAAAAACTTGAAACTTGAAATGGGAATCATGGTTAAGGAGTAGGGTGGATGTAAGGAGTTAGTTTTGGAATTGTGTACTCATGTACACGAAAAGTACTGAACGGTACTAATTTACGTACAATTTAAATTTGGATGAAAGCTGGAATCCTGAAATTTTAAAGTAACATTGATGCTAAAGTATAGCATTGGGATATGGAGGAATTTTTCGAAATTTTTACTTATGTGTACGAAAAGTACTAAATGGTACTAAATTTGGTACAATTTCTATTAGGGTAACCCGGAATTCTGAAATTTAATAATATGTTTACTATTGCATTCTAGCACCGAGGAATGTAGGCAGTTTTAGAATTTCGTACTTGTGTGTACTAAATGGTACTAAATTTGATTTTGGGTGAAGCGATAGAATTTGACATTTGAAAATAAGGTTTCTATTGGACTATATGATGAAGGTAGTTATGAAAATTTACTCTTAAGTGTACCAAATGGTACTGAATTTCGTACAATTTGGATTTGGGTGAACCAATAGAGTTGATATCCTGAAAATTGGAAATTGGATTACTCGCGGAGTGTAGAATTGGGATATGTAGGTAGTTTTGAAATTTCGTGGACTAAATGGTACTAAATTTGGTGCAATTTGTATTTTGGGTGAACCAATAGTGTTGGAATCCTGAAATTTGGAAATAAAATAACTATCATTCTAGGACTGAGAATGTAAATAGTTTTGGAATTTCAAAATTTGATACAATTTAAATTTTTGGAGAACTACCAGAGTTGGAATTCTGCAATTTGGAAATAAGAATACTATTGCATTGTCGGACTGAGGTATGTAGGTAGTTTTGGAAATTCGTACTTATGTGAACTAAATAGTACTAAATTTGATACAATTTAAATTTTTGGGTGAACCAAAAGACCTGGAATCCTGAAATTTGAAAATATGGTTTCTACGGTTCTGTATGATGTATGAAGTTAAAAAAATTTGTACTTAAGAGTATTAAGTGGTACTTAATTTGGATTTGGGTGAACCAATAGAGCTGGAATCCTGAAATTTGGAAATAAGATCGCTGTTGGAGTGTACGATTGGGATATTTTTGAGAATTTGTACTTATATGTACTACAATGTACTAAATTTTGTACAATTTGGATTTTAGTGAACCAATAGAGCTGGAATCCTGTAATTTGGAATTAAGATTAGAGTTGGAGTGTGGGTTTGGAGTATGTATTAAATGGTACGATATTTGCTACAATATGTATTTGAGCGAACCGACAGGGGTGGAATCCTAAAATTTAGAATTGCCAATATATATTTTAAAGTGCACTATGTATGTGATAAAGTTTCTGTAGTTAAGATATGATGGAGGTTTTAGAAATTTCACCATAAATGTTCAAAAGGTACCAAATGTTACAACATTTTTGTATAGAGTGAATGCATACAGCTGGAATCCCGGATTTGGAAAATGTCGTCTGTGTTGGTATTTAGATGGGGTCTTGATGTTCTACTTATTATACCCGCAGTCTTATGGCTAGAAAGGGTATACATTATTTGAGAGGTCAAAACGTGCCTCATCGAAATAACGGTTTCAGACCCTAGGTCTCTTTGGACCAATTTCATTTCAGGACATTTGAAGTCGATCTAGCGATGTCCATCTGGCTGGCTGGTGCGCACAATAACTCAAGAAGGGAGTATCCGATTTTATGTCCAAACCGAGTTCGGAGATGGGCAATATCGGTCCAATTTCTGAATATCCATAAAGTTCATATAACCCGAAGAAACATTCGATTCTATTCAGACTTGGGACATCTTAACAGTTCTATAAAAACTAGATCTGTTATAAAGATGGTAGAGATCAGGTCAGGTTCGTAAATTGACAATATTAGTCCACTCCGTCAAGTTCATCCCCCACAAAAGGGCCAATATTTTGAATAAATATAACTCTTATAATATGTAACCTGGCAGACGGATAGTCAAATTACACACATCACAATACTTTTATTAACCCAAGGTCCGGTGTGAAAATGAAATATATCGGTCCACTCAGTTTGGTACCTCCGTCACAAAGGGTAAAATTTTTGAATATCCATGAAGCTCATAAAACGCGAAATTAACATCCTATTCCATTCAGACTTGGTACATCATCAACACAAGATCTGTTAAAAAGAAGGGTAGAGATCGAACCATCCTTTCTGGTACCTCCCCCACAAAAAGTCAACGTTTTGAATAATCAAAACGATCAAAAAACCGAGATAAGCATACTTCAAATCCTGCATCCCAGTATTGTTACTAACACAATATCTGCTGTGAAGATGTGATATATTGGTTCATCCTTTTGCTAATTCCCCACAAAGAGGTAAATTTTTAAGTATCCACGAAGTTCGTATAATCCGAAATTAACATCCGATTCCATTCAGACTTGGGACATCTCAATATTTCCATCAACATAAGATCTGTTATAAAGATGGTGAAGATCGGACCATTTCTTCTGGTACCTCACCCACAAAGGGTCATAATTTGCAGTACTTATATTTGTCATAATTTGCGAAACAAGTCAGCGATTCTTTACAACTTGCTATATATAATTAAATCTCTCAATCAGAAGCCTGAGATGAATATGCAATTTATGATTTCGCATATAATTGGCTATAAATGTTCGTTGTAATTTTACCCATACCAATATTTTTATCTATATTAGATGACGTATAAAATACTTCGGTCGACAATACCTGGTACCTCACGCACTTTTTTGAAATTTTCGAAGAATTATCACATATTTCATACAAAGTGAAAGAAATAGACCAAATCTGGCACGTCGCAATATTTTTTATCATATTTATTTCGGTCCTATACGAAATGGACAATATTGGGCCATTCCTACGGAACCTATTTTATAGAGGGTCAACAATTTGATTAATCATAGCAGAAGTCAAAATATATTTAAATAATCGAACATTAGCTGAAGGTATACATCTATCGGAAAAACTGACTAAGCTGAAGACTGATACTTTTTAACTTGTTTTAGATCACTGTTGAATTCTAAGATGGAGAGATGTAAATTATTTTTTATGAGCGTACTAAATGGTACTACATTTGGTATTGGGTAAGAGGATAGAGCAGAAATCCTGAAATTTGATATTTAGGTCACAGTTAATTTCCAGAAAAATTGAATGTTGGCCGATTGTTTGATGCTTTTACTAAAATCCTCGTCGGTGAAGTTCAAAATTATAGATTTTAGAGATTTTTTAGGTTCAAAATGTAAACATTTTTCTATTATTCTTTTCGAAAAAAGAAAATCTTGAATAATATATAATACCTTGAAAGTCTTAAAACTTTTTGTCAAACTGAATAAATTGTACATTTTGGGTACTATAAATTCTAACACGAACAGTTGCAACGATGCTAAAATGTTCGCCGACGAAGTTTTTAATAAATATGCCATTTATTATACCCTACAACACTATGTGTTGGGGGTATTATAAGTTTGATTGGGCCAAAAATTATGTAACACCACGAAATATTGGTTTCCCACATAGGAAAGTATATATGGATCATCCTAGCTCGCCGAGCTGAGTCGATCTAGCTATGTATATCCGTCCGTCCGTCTGTCCATGTTAATTTGTAATCACTCTACAGGTCGCAATTATGGTCCGATCTTCACGAAATTTGGAATGGAGGTCGGGGATGGGCCAGAATAGAACCCTATTTCTTTTTGAGATGATCGCCAAATGTTTAGGGGTTGAAATGGACCAAATACTGAAAAAATTTCGGATTTTGCAGTAGCTATACAGCTTGCAATTATAGACCAATCGAAGCGGAATTTCGCATGTAGCTAGAGTTTAGGACGGGGAAGAAGCCTACCAATTTGGGTGGTCATCGGATAATATTTAGCGGGTAAAATAGACCATATATTTTGTGTTGAAAAAATTCAACAATTTTCATTAAACCGCGAATATTTTAAATCCCGGCGAAATTACAAAGCCATGACAAGGTTACTTCTGATCCTTACATTGATGTTAACATCCAACAAAACGGATATATAGCAAAATATGTGCGATATATGTGTATATCAAAGAAGATATGCTTGAAAGATCTCATATATGTCGAGAACGGCTGAACTGATTTTGACAGTTCTCATTAATTCAGAACGGCCTCTTGGCAGGAAAGAAAAAACGTCTAAAAAATCGCATAAAATATCTCTCTAAAGATGTAAATATTGATTTTGTAACATTTTCTCATATTTTTTCAATTTTGTCATATTTTTGGCATATTTTCATTTTGAATTAAACATTTGGTAATATTTCTACAGCTAACAAAACTAAGTAGTTATGACATCAGAATATCATATACAGATCGCATTTATGGCCCGATCCTTACGAAATTTTGCATGGGGATAAGATGAGGGTCAGAATAGAAGCATACTCTTTTTGGAGATGATCGCCATATATTTAGGGGTTGAAATGGACCAAAAAACTGCAAAATTGTCGGCAGGTCGTAATTATCGCCCGATCATCACGCACATTTGCAAGGGGGTTACCGGACATTGCAAAAGCCAAACAGTTTTGGATGGCCATCCAAAAATATTCAATGTGTGAAATAGTTTGCCAACTTTTGTAGACAAAATACGAAAATGTCCATTCCAGAGACTTTTTGGAGAATTCACAAATACAGGAAAGACGCACTTCTGACAATTTCGTTAACGAATATAGTCAAATGTCTGTATCTCATATAGATGCGTTTCAGTCAAAAACCAATAATAAATGTTAATATTTTGCCACTTCTGAGAGATTATAGGTCCTTGGGAAATATTGGTTCCAGATCTAGGAAGACCATTTACGTGCAACATCTACCAATAAATTGGAAATGAGCAAATTAGTTCAAGTTTCTATTATTCGAAAATTAGAGAACGAAACCTGATGATTTTCTTTTATTATTTGTCACAATATCTTGTGGAATTCTTTCGAGTATCTCGCCTATATAAACTGTATCGTTTATTATAGTGTTGTAGGGTATTCAACGGTCGGCCCCGCTCGACTGTAGCCTTTGCTTACTTGTATTTTATTTAATTTAGTTCATCTTCAAAATTAGGTGTTGACCAGCCCGTGGAACATGTGAACCACACAGAGAGATACACAGAATAACAGTACTGTACATAATCTCTTCGAATATCCTGAAAGGGTCTTCGAATATCCTAACCTATACATACGATCACAGAAGCCTTGATAACTCATTTTGGTTCATTTTAACCGTTCTAAATTACTATAAATGCTATTTGAAAAATGTAATTTACTTGTCTCAATATATAATCACCCATTGTGTCATAGGGGGGCCTACGCCAAAGCTTCCACCATTGAATCAGAAATCAACAAAATGTGAATGGAAATAATTAAAACAACACGGCTCAAATGCACATAACATTGCGAGAACGACAGCATTGCTCTTAATCCCACTGTTTTATTGCCGTCGTTTTTTTCTCTTCTTCATCATCTTCCTCTGATTCTATTCCTATTGCTAGGCTAGGTGTGGGCAACACATAGTTAATGCAATGCAGCAGGTAAAGGCGCTCCGGTGGAGATGTGAAGGTTTTAAGCAAAAACTAATTAAAACTTGTGAGACAAGCATTTTTTATCCTTAATACCTTTGTTGTGATTGTGTCTGTGTTTACGATATGTTTTACACACTTTTCCATCCCAGCTACACCCAAGGAATATCCTTATAAGCCGTTGCAGTTACAGTGACAAATTCAAAGCACAGCTAAGAAGACGATTGAGTAGAAGGGCCGGCGGATAGGAGGTCCTTTAATTGGAGCTTAGCAAAACATTTGAAATGTACAAATCTTAAATGTTAATAAAAAATTAATTTTTTTTTTTTTGAGGTGCATATTTGAGTTGGTATTTGTGAAGGCACATCTTTCTGAGAGGGTTTGCATTTAAAAACAGGGGATTTATTGAAGAAATGCATAGAAGCTGGAGGCTATTCCTACATGACATAATAATGTGATCGGCCCAACTCTCTCCAATGAATATTTTGTAATATTTCCTTAATCATAAAATAATATATCCTAAAGCTCTCCTTAATTGGCTCTAAACTTGTTACTGTTCTCCAAACCAAAGCAACTGAACACCTAATGTTAGGCAGTACGAAGGATAATAAAGCTTTATAATACATATAATCAATTATTGCGAATTTGAATCAAAGCATACACTTCTCTGCAGTACAGGGTATTAGGTCTTTGTACATTCGTTTGTAACATACAGAAGGAAACGAGACCTAGTTCCCTTTGGTCACGTTCTGAGATGAAATTTTCCACTAAAAACTTCTTTGGCCCAAGGATGAATCATACTGCTATTGGTGATAATCGATTCAAATTTACATTGATCTATTCCAGAACCTGCAAGAATCTACACATTTTATAATTTCTATACCCTGAGCCATATGGCTACAGAGGGTATATATTATTTGATACGGCCTGAACGTGCATAATCAAAATAACATGTTTAGACCATAGGCCTCTTTGGACCAAATCCGTTTCAGGACATTTGGAGTCGGTCTAGCGAGGTTCGTCCGTCCGTCTATCTGTTGGCTATTGTGCACGATGACTCTCGCAGGGAGTATCCGATTTGGTCCAAACTTGGTACATCGAAATATTTTTGTCAAACTTAGATCGAGTTCGAAGTTCGATATAAACCCAAAGTCTGGTATGAAGATTGAATATATCGGTCCACTCCTTCTGGTACCTCGCCCACAAATGGAATATCCACGAAGCTCACACAACGCGAAGTTAAAATCCGATTCCATTCACACTTGGTACATCTCAATTTTTACATCAACGCAAGGTCTATTATAATGATGGTAGAGATCGGACAATATCTTCTGATACATCCCACACATAGTATTCAGGGGTTTGAAAAACAAAGCTTGGAAAACAAGTCTGCGATTCTTTACAACATGCTATAAGTATACATTACTCTCAACCTCAACCTAAACAGATTTATGATCTGTTTATGATTCGACTATACCTGGTACTTCTGCAGATTTCAACATTTTCTAGAAATTATCGCATATATCATATAAAGTGAAGGAAGTTGTCGATATGGTTCAAAACTGGCAGGTCACAATATTTATATCATTTTTTTTTTTAGGTCGGATACAAAATGGACAATATTGGCCCATTCCCTCGGAACATACTCCATAGAGGATGAACAATTTAAATAAGCATAACAAAAGTCAAAATATATTTAAATAATCGAACATTGGCTGAGAGTATACAGAGTGAGATAAAAAAAAACTGCAACAAAGTCAAACGCTATAATTTTTACATTTTTTTTAAATTTTATTGAATGAAAGCAAAAATGTCGGAAATAGCATCAAATCTTAGAATAAGTTTAGATTTGTTCGAATTAGTCACCTTTGGCACGAATTATGGCCTTCAAACGGCCAATGAAACCGTCACTCGCTGCCCGAATGTTTCTATGCGGTATTTTGGCCCATTCCCAGCGAAGCGCTTGTTTGAGGTGATCGACCCTTTGGTATTTTTTAGTGCCAACCTTGCTTTCCAAAACACTTCAGACACAATAGTCCAACAGATTGGTATCCGGAGATTTTCGTAGCTATTGTGCGCTGAAAATTAAGCGAGGAACCTCATTTTATAGCTATTCTTGGGTGGCACGTGCTGAGTGCGATGGTACTGAGTCCTGTTGGAATGTCCAAGGTCTGCGGCCAAAATGTTTGCGTGTCCAAGTCTTTAATACACCCTCCACAATATTTTCGCGATTTATTCTGATGCCACGGTCGATTAATACGAGCGGAGATCGACCATCGGCTGTTATAGCGGCCTACACCATAACCATGGCCTACACTTGAGTTCTGGTGGCTAACCGAAGGTGAACATTTTCAGCTGACCTCTTTGGCAACTAAATACGATCATTTGGTTTGTTTACAAACAGCTGGACAACGAATGTTTCATTCATCGGAGAAAACCAAATTCAGCAGTTCACCATTTCGGGCAAGCGAAGCACCGCTTAAGCTCTTTTGAGTCTATTTTCTTCCTGTTGCGGTGTAAGTTCTTGTACTTTTTGGAATTTCAATGGCTTTACCCCGAGCTCATTTTTTTAATATTTGCCGAATGGAATATTGAGATATGTTCAGCCATTTTTCGGGCACTGCGACTCGGGTTTTGGTAAAGTCGCTTCTTTACTTTTCGAACCATTTCTGCTGATGTTGCTGTTTTCTTCCACTTCCTTGACGTCGGGCTACGCTACCAGTATCACGGTAACGAGCGATGGTACGAGACACAAAAGATTTATTCACATTTAAATGCTGGAGAGTGAATTCCATCACGAATAACTTTTTTTCTGGAAAATTCTCAACAAAATGCTTTTGTGCGCTTGTAAACAATATAATCAGCTGTTACAGGAATAATTTTAACAGCTGTTAGACGAGTGGCTTAGAAATGACAGCAGTCTAAAGTTGCTTGCAGTTCTTTTTCATCTAACCCTGTATCGTACATTTAACTAATTTATCCATTAATTAATGTAAAGGCCTTTTTAGGATGAATACTTTTTCTCATTACTTCAATGTAAAAAGGGAGTTTCAGCTCTGCAGCTACCTCCACAATTTGTAGATTTAGTGTATTGCAACAACACTTTAAGCAACAAGTAAACAACAATTTTTCAGTTACTTATCTTACGAAAAAAATCGGATAATTTTTTTCCTCGTCTAGATTTTTTCCGAATCTCTCTTTATTTTTTCCCAGCTACACTTCACAGCAACTCATAAGTTGTGCCACACTGAGTGTCACAGGTGGTAAATGAAATTGGAAGAAAAGCGAATGGAAAAAGAGAAAAACTAAAATGAATGGTAAAAACTAACAGAAAAAGTTGATTTCTCGATACACTTGGATACCTTTTTTCGAATTGGAGGTGGTTGTGGTGATGGTGGGCAGCGGTGATCCAATAAAGCAACAAATGATACTGTGAAAAGATACTGGAAAAACTCTTCAAATAGGAAACGGAACTTAAACTCCAATTGTTGTTGGTGGCTGTATTCATGGTCAAGTCTTGAAAAGTTCTTTGCCGTTGTTGTTTTGTCTTTGGAATTGAACAATAAATCCATGAAAACGACAAAAGGAAACAACAATTTTTGCATTCAACAATGCCTGTCAGTTATAGTGTGAATTGTGTGCATCAAAAAGTTGCTGCTTCTTCTTGTTGTTAACTATTTCACAATATCATACAGGCAAAAGAAGATTTACGCGAAAACTAGCGGAAATAAAGGGCGGTGTGAAGTTGAAATTGTATAACCGAACAATAATGCACGACAATTCTATTTTCTGTGAACGGTGATAGCAATCTTATTTAGTTAGGTCGGAATGTAGTAGATACATCTACGGCATTCATATATATATATTATAATATCTTTGAAAATATAATAATACGAATTGAAAGAATATTCAATAATGTTCCCATAATTCTTCTAAATTATTTACGAGTCCTTCAAAGTTTTAATTAGCTCTACACAGAGTAGTAAAATTTTGTAAAATGTTATTAATCAGTTCATAATTTAATTTTATATATTTCACATTATTTCGTACAATTTTCAATAAACTTGAATAATTACTATTTTCAAAAAATCTTGAAGAAAAATTAAAAATAGGGTGACTACCTTCCACCTTACACCTCGTTATGTACAACATGTAAAAAAGCTGTAACTTCGGCCGGACCGAATTTTGAATACCACCACCACCATTTGGAAGAAATATGGAAAATTTCAAAAATAATTCCCTTAAACAATACTGTTAAAATCATAAAAATACTGAATATAGGACCGTTAGGATCTGTAAATGCAATTTGTGTCAACAATTCCGGTTAATAATGTCTTCAAAATCACCGTAATACCAAATGTAGGGAGATAGTACAATTTTCAGTCCTTGGCTGTAGAAACCATTAGGAACTTCAAATATGAAATTTGATACAATTACAGTGAATAATGTCGCTAAAATCCGATACCGATCCGAATGTCGAATATCTGAAGGAACAGTTACATGGAGGCTTTATAAACCCCTGGACCTGCATATGCAATTTTGGGACACAGGCTGTAGCACCTATTAAGAACTTAAAATACAAATTCAATAAATTCGCTAAAATCATGAAAATAGCAAATATAGGAGGGGTTCCGTTATATTGTGGGCTGGACGAAAACGTGAATCTATATGTGCAATTTTCTATTATAGGATATAGTACCCAGTAGGAACGTCAAATTGCAAGCATTTCCGATTAAAAGCGTCACACAAATCATGATAATACCGAATATAGGGAGGTTCCGTTATATGGGGCCGATAACAAAAGTTGGAATTATATAAGTAAGTGTAAAATTTTATCAACCTTCTTTGTTTCGTTCGGACAGACAGGTATACATTCAAAATATTATAAAGTGTGCGTTACCAATTATAAGACGCATCTTTAAATGGGACTATAGAAAACGTGATCCTGTGTAGACATTCGCCTTCTTCAGTGGTTGCTATCTATCACTAACATCAAAAACCCATTTCCGCAATATTCCCCATTCCGCATTTTTTTGAGCGCTTTTCTTTACTTCTTATTTTTTTTAGGGGAGATACCCTTTGTATGGTCCGATATCTACCATCTTTACAACAGATCTTGTATCGGTAGAAATATTGAGGTGTGAAGAATGAATCGGTGCCTTATTTCGCATTTTATGAGCGTTTCGGTTATTCAAAATATTAAACCTTTGTGGAGGAGCCACTAGAAGGAGAGGACCAATATATCCCACGTTCATACAATATATTGTATAAAAATAGAAATGTGTGAAATTTGGTTAGAATTGGATGCCTATTTCTCAATTTTATGAGTGATATAATTATTCAAAAAATCTAACCGTTGTGGTACCGTCACACCAAATCTTGTTTTAATAGAAATATTCAGATGTGTGGAATATGAAGAGAATCGTATGCTTATTGGGCATTTTATTAGAATTACAATTATTAAAAATTTTCAACCCTTGTGGGGGAGGTACTTGATGTAGTGGGGCAATATTATCGATTGTCACACCTCACATAGCACTGTTACAAAAATTGTGACTCGCAAAATTTACACAAAATTGGATGATTCTTTCTTGTTCTGTTCAGTAAATTAGTTTCTGTAAAAATTTTGACCTTCCGATATTGCCCATCTCAAAACTCGATCTAGGTTTGATGATATTATTACGATATACCAAGTTTGAATCAAATCGGACACGACCTTCGGCAATTATCATGCGCAAGGACGAACCTCCCTGGATCGACTCCAAAATCCCTGAAACAGATTTTGTCCAAGGAGACCTGGGGTTTTAACCCGTTATTCGATTAGGCACGTTTTTACAATATCAATTAATATATAACCTGCCATATGTCTGAAAAATTAGCAATTTTTCCCAATTCGCTGCCAGTCTGGGTTGTTGAAACGGCCAAGCAGACTTAATAGTACTCATTTTTATATGAAACCCACAAAGGAATATTGGGTTCATAATCCAAATGTTTTTAAGGCCCATGTACAGCCTATGTACTATGTACAACAAAATCCAGGTCGCATTTATCATTCGATTGAGATGAAATTTTGCACAAATCATTTGTTTGGCTCAAGGACTAACTCTATTGAAATTGGAGATAATCTGTAAAAGTTTAGGTATAGCTCCCATACATATTTTCGTCCAATTTGCCTTATATTGTGCACCAAACTTGTAATATCAGCCAAAATAGTATGGAATTTTGCACGTCCGACCAGATCGGACCTGAAAATAAGTATGCCCAATTTGATCGAAATTTGTTCAGATATAGATTTAGCTCCCATATATCCGATTAGTTATTTTGTCTTCCGCAGCCGTAATATGCACTCTGTAACAACAATATTTGGGGAAATATATCAAATGCAGCTCAGAAATACTTTTGCTAAATTTTATCGAGATCAGTTCAGATTTGGATATAGCTCCCATATATAACTTGGTCCGATTTACCTTTTATTGTCCAACAAACGTCTAATATTTGCCCAAATGAGATGAAATTTGGCATTTACGACCGAATTGAGCCTTGAAGCTAGTATGTTAAATTTGGATAAGATATAGCTATAGCTCCCATATATATTGTTTATACGATTTGTTGTATTTGTTACCCACAGCCGTAATATGCACTTCATAACAACGATATTTAGGGAAATATATCAAATACAGCTCTGAAATATCTTTGCCAAATTTTATAGAGATCGGTTAAGATTTGGATATAACTCTCATATATATATTTATCTGATATCAAATTAATATTACACCAAATGGGCAATACAAGTCCGAATTTAAAAGATACAAATGCTTCGGCATATTTAGTCCTTTGAATTTTAAATTATAATTATAATCATAGGGTGTATGATTGAATTCTCCCATAAAAACTTTTAGTTGTTATGCGCAGCTCTACTAAATTAGCAAAGTGGTGTAGGGTATCATAAAGTCGTCCCAGCCCGACTTTAGGACTTTCTTTCCTGGTTTTAGATTACATAAGAGAAATATTGGAGGGTACCATTATCTACATCAAACTTGGATATTTCCAGAGTAATGGGAATATTAATTTGCAGAAAATCGGTTGAAAATAATGGCATTTAATCTGGACCTATATGACTCATCTTAACTGCAAAATATATAAGATACTTAAATGCATTTAACCAAAAAAAAAATTCACCTTCTTCATTGTTTTCGGAAGCTATGGCGATTTCCATGTGTGGACAGTCAGATGGGCGAACACTTGCAAATCGGCGTACAATTTAATGTTGATTAAGATGATGTCTCAATGTCTTATTTCTAGGAGTTAGAAATGGAATGATTAACACTTTACAGTATTGCAAATAACATATGACTCCTGCTTGAAACTAACCATTTTTACCTTCGGAGTTATAATTAAAATGGCTACACTGAATTAATCTCGTCTATGGGTACCTAACATCCAGTTTATAAAATATTTCAGATATAAAAAACCATGATGGCCTCCAATGAATGAAATTAATGGAACTAATATACATTTTTTTCTAATTTTATGTTTTGCTACAATTTTATTTAAATCAAAATTGTTCAGCCTCAAATATTTAACAATAAAACTTAAATTTTTAAGAACGATGGAATTACATGCTCCCCCAAAATGATGGGTACAATCAATACAATTTTATGTAATTTGTATTTCTCTCTACGCATCCCCAGCACACATTTGTTATATTTTCCCAAATATATTTACACAGGAAACTCATTATGGTGTATTTAGCCTAAAGCCCTAACAATATAAAATCCTTTACTTTTTGCACAAAATACACGCAACTGTTGCGGGGATTTCCTGGAGAAACTTCCTTCAACCCTTTTTTTTGTGCCACAACGAAAAACGCAACAATACATTTAAACTAAAATCATGTATTTATTGTTTCATGTGAATGTGTTTTTATTTTACTTTCTCTGCCTCGTCTCCCTCTCCAACTCCTTCCCCATTTCTCTAAATGTATGTAAATATGACATTGATTGTAAAACATGTTTTCAGGATTCTATATTATGGATACCAAGCTATGTGGCTGCCATACATCAATAAATCTTAAAGTCCTTTACAAACAAAAATATTCTTCTTTTCTTTCCTGCAAATTGAAACAGACATGCGAATCGCAACTGTTTGATCTCCATGTGAAATCGGGATTTTTGCAAAAATTCCCTTACAATTTTCAGTAATTTCTCAAGGAAAAAATCCAATGCTTAGTTAACTTGTTTACTTCTGCCGTAAGGGGGTTGAATGTGGGGAAAATGTTTTAAAGAAAGCGAAATTCACACATGAATCTTGGTTATCCAAGGAAGTACGTATTGATTTAAGGAAAAACTCCGCATTTGAACATTTGACCCAAATATCTTGCCCAACATAACATATAAAGTCTAAATCCAACACAAATACAACGGATTTCATAAAAAAAACAGTAGTGGCACAAAATATAAGGATTTATTTGGAATTGGATTTTATTAGATAGGCATAAAATCCAAATAATTGGAAAATATGACATGAGCCCACAATAAATAGAATCAGGGGATATCTTTTTATAAGGGATGTACCAAAAGCTGGATTTATAATCATATATTTTATAAACGCGGTTTTTACATAACTAGAACTGAATATATCAACATTTGAGAACATTAAATGGAAAGCCTGGCAATCCAAACATCTTTATCAAATATCAAAGCACTATCTCATTTATAAACAATTAAGCAAAGGCTATAGTCGTGCGGAGCCGACCATGTGATACCCTACAACACTACAATATGTTAGAAGCCTCCTTATGTCCAAATCCATTATAGAAGATTTCGCTTTTGAAAGTATGTCACAGAGCACTGCCCAGATATTACCCTTACCATTTTGACCAGGGACATTTGCCCAATCTTTACACACTCCGTCGTGTTTTTAGTTTTTGTGGTCCTTTTTACAGCTAAATATAATCCAATGGTCATCCAAAATTCTAGAATTCTTCCCTGTCCTTAACTCTCTTCTCAGGCGTGTCGATTGGGTTCAATTGTGTGATCACGAATTTTTTTTCTGTTTTTGATTCATTTGAACCGCTAAATATTTTGCGATCATCTCCAAAAGCAAGAGGCCCCTCTGTATCTCCAAATTTAGACTCATCTAGTACCGCTGTCCTAAACTCTAACTTCTTGCGAGATTTCGTGTCCTTTAGTTTCTCTTTGTGACCTTTATAACGGCTGCAACATCAGGAACATTTTTAGTTGTTTGTCCATTCCAACCCCTAAATACTTTGCGGACATCTTTGAAAACAATAGGCCTAGCCCTTCTAAGCCTAACCCTACCCTTGTGAAAATTTTCGTGAGGATCGAACGATAATTGCAATCTGTACATAATAGCCCCAACCTGTGTTGTAAGGTGAAAAAATATTACAAAGTATACACTTCAATATTATGAGTCAAATTAAAAAAATCGCATGCGATAAATAATATGAAAAATTAAAAAAATGTCACAAAATACCACAAAATCTATATTAACATCATTATTGGCATCTTTTTATGCGAAGAGGGCATTCTGAATTTTACAAAATTTGTCAAAATCGGTCCAGCCATTCTTGAGATACAAGCATTCTAGCTAACATCCCCTTCCTTTGTATAGATACATTGTATACATTTCGTTATATATATCCAATATTTTTCTATCGGCATCTACATAACGGTCAGAATTGTCTGTTTGTGATTTCGCCGGCATGAAAAATATTCGCAGTTTAATGGAAAATTTGACTTTTATTTAAAACAAATGTTATGGTCTATTTCAACCACTAAATGTTACCCGATTACCATCCAAATAGGAAGGCTTCTGCCCAGCCCAAAGTTCTAGCCCCATGCTAACTTTCGCTTCAATTGGTCTATAATTGTGACCTGTAGAGCATCTGCAAAATCAGGAAAATTTTCAGTATTTGGTCCATTTCAACCTCTTAATATTGTGCGATCATCTCCAAAAGAAATAGGGTTCTATCTGACCTTAACCCCACCTACATTTTAAATATCGTGAAGATCGGGCGACCTGTAGAGTGATTACAAATTAACATGGACAGACGGACGGACAGGCATACATAGCTAGACCGACTCAGCTCTGCGAAATAGGAAGATCCATATATACTTTCCTATGTGGTAAATCAATATTTCGTGGTGTTACATAATTTTTGGCCCAATCAAACTTATAATACCCCCAACACAAAATGTTGTAGGGTATAATTAAGAAAAATTTTCGAGTTTTTTATACCATTATATGGAGGGCATATTGGCTTTGTCAATACATTTGTAACTCCTCAAAATATTCATGATAGACCTCACAAAGTATAATATCACTGGAAAATTCTAAGACGATTTAGCGATGTCCGTCTGTCTGTTGTAATCACGCTATCTATCGAACGAATTGAAATAGAAGTCTAAAATTTTGTACATATTTGTGGACCATTTCGCTCCACTTTTTTGTATAGCCCCCATATAAAGTTGCCTCCCGATTTTCGGTATTTTGATGATTTTAGCGACATCATTTACCCGAATTGTTGCAAATTTCGTATTCGAAGTTTGTAATGAGTACTACAGCTTATGCCTAAAAATTTCGTATGTATACTCACGTCTTCGTATAATTCGCTAGTACGCGACATTTTTCACCGGAATTGTTTCAAATTTCGAATTTAATGGGTACCACAGCCTACGACAAAAAATTACTTATGCAGGCCAACGGCTTTGCACAGCTCCCATATAAAGGGCATAATTTAAACGGTATTTTTCGGAATTTGTTGTAAAATTGTCAAGTTCCTTTCAAATGGTAAGGGGTATTAAAAGTTCTGCCCGGTTTTTTTTTTTCTTCTACTTGCTTTTTTTTGAACATTGGTATAAAAATATTTGGAAATATAATGGAAATATAGATTATTTTTTGCTGACTTAAAATTTGAAGAAGAATATTTTTGCCTTTAACGCCATCCTTCCAAAATGATGTTTGGTTGGAGATTTTTGCATAAACTCAAAAAAAGTATGCCTACAATGAATTTTTGACATGTATGAATTCCTGGCGGGCGTTTAGGTACGACTTTTGACACTTTATGTCTGCTAGAGCCTTAGTAGGAGGAGCAAAAACCCCCTTTGTTCCTCCTTTTTATACCCTCAGCCATATAGCTGGAGCGGGTATATAACATTTGATACGGTCGAAACGTGCCTCATCGAAATAACGGTTTTAGACCCTAGGTCTCTTTTGACCAAATCCGTTTCCGGACATTTGGAAGCAATCTTACGATATCGGTCCGTAATATTATTATCCAACTTAGATCGAGTACATCCTCCACAAATGGTCGAAATTTAAAAAAAAATACATTTTACTGCACAGAAAGAGAAAGGATAATACGATATTGCTCTAACATTACAAATCCTAATATTTGTACCAGTGCTAGATCAGGTACGAAAATGGAAAACATCGGTCCACTTCATCAAGTACCTTCCCCATAAACGGTCAACATTTTCAATAATTATATCTCTCAAAAAGATGATGTAAGAGTCCGATTGTCTTCAAATTCCGCACACCACAATATTTTTATTAATCCAAGGTCTGTTGTGAAGATGAAATATACTGGCCTTCTCCTTCTGGTACCTTCCCCACAAAAGAGTCATCATTTTCAATATCCATAAAGCTCTTAAAATGCGAAATTAACATCCGATTCCATTCAGACTTTCGACATCTCAATATTTCTACGAATACAAGATCTGTTATAAAGATGGTAGAGATCGAACCATTACTTCTGGTACCTCCGCCACAAAGGGTCAACGTTTTGAATAGCCAAAACGATTATAAAATCGGAAATAAGCATCCGGTTCTCTTTATATTTAACAAGTCCCATTATTTCTACTAACAAAAGATCTGTTGTGAAAATGAGATATATTGGCCTACTCCTTTTGGTACCTCCGCCACAAAGGGTAAAATTTTTGAATATCCAAGAAGCTAATAAAACGCGAAATTATCATCCAATTTCATTCAGACTTGGGACATCTCATCAACACAAGATCTGTTATAATGGTGGTGACGATGGAACCATTTCTTCGGGTACCTCCCCCACAAGATTTTGAAAAACAAAACGCTCAAAGAAAGTGAAATAAGCATGCATGTCTCTTCAAATTTCACACATATAAACGTTTTTGCTAACATGCGATCTGTTGTGAAGATGATATATATCTGTGAATTCCTTCAGATACCTCACCCATAAAGGGTCACAATTTTCCATAATTTTATCCGAAAGATGTCAGGGACTTGCTATATCTAAATATTTCTCTCAACAGGAAACCTGAGATGAATATGGAATTTATGATTTTGCATAAAATTGGAAATAAATGTTCGATTTTCCTGTAACTTTTATTTTTTATCTGTATTGAAAGAAGTATGAAAATGGAATACTTCGGTGGACTATATCAGGTACCTAACGCACATTCTCATATAAAGTGAAGGAAGTAACCATTATAGTCCAAACCTGGCACATCGCAATATTTATTTCAAATTTACTTAGGCCCAATACGAAATGGACAGTATTGGCCCATTCCTTAGGAACCCCCTCCATAGAGGTTTTGACCCTCTATCATAGCAAAAGTCAAAATATATTTAAATAATCGAAGATTGGCTGAAGGTCTGATGATGACTGATACTTTTCTTTCTTTCTTTGTCGCAGCTTGTCGTTTATGCCGTGTTTTTTTTTTTTTTTTTTTTTTTTTTTTCTTCAATAAATATGACATTCTGTGAATAACAACTTTACATTAAGCTATTAAATAAGCGTGGGTTCAATGCTTATTTAAACATTTTCTACTAATTTTCACATAATTCCCAACATTCTCATTCATTTACACGTTTCTTGTTTTTTTTTTTTTTTTTTTTTTTTTTTTGCAAATCCAGACTAATTAAATGTTTTAGTGAAGATAATTTCATATTTTTTTTCTGCTGATCTCTTTCGCTGCAGACCTCTTCGATAATATCCTGATTTGATTTGGTTGTTTTTTTCATCCTCATCCATTTTGTTACCTTCATAAACTTTTCAATGAATTGCTTTACACCAGACGGCGAGACAACGCCAACATCCATCTGCAAAAAGCAGCAACAAGAAAAAAACATATAATTGACGCAAAAATACAGAGGAATCGAAGAGAAAACTGAATTCCAGTGTGTAACGGAAGTTACTTAATTTAGTATTTTTGCTTTTACCGATTTCGTTGTTTTTTTGTGCCATTCATTTTACAACTCATATCCGCATAGCGACGGAAAACATCTTCATTACGTTATTTGCCAATATTTGTCCTTGTAAGACAGACATCGCATATGGTATAGGTCATTATCGTTGGGTTGATAGGTTATTTTTTTACTCTACATCAATGCTTGGGGAGGTTGTTTGATGTTAACTGGTGTCGAAATTCATTGACGTGGTGCAGAATTCCTTCATCAGACAGGAAACAATTAAAGCTTTCCTTTACTGGATTTTTGGAAATTCGTATTTAAATGGTACGAAAAGTACTAAAATGTACGAAAAATTTAATATTTTGTTTAAAAAAAAACGGAATGAGCTAGAATTCTGAAATTTGGAATTAGAGTCACTGATGAATTGCAAGATAGATCTACTAAAGGGTTTTTGCACATTGGAACTTTAAGGTACGAAAAGTTCTTAAATGGTACTAAACTTCTAATATGATATCATGAATATGAACAAATAGATCTAAAAACTTGAAATTTGATATGAGAATCAAGTAAGTTTGATATGGTTTTCGAAATGTGTACTAATAGTGTGAACAGTACTAAATGGTACTAAATTTGGAACAATTTGGTTTAGAGTGAACGGATGAATCAGAAATTGTGAAATTTTATATTGAGGTCCCTGTTTATGATAGTTTTGTGATAAATAGATGGTTTTGGAAATTTGTACTACAAGTGAACGACAAGTACAAGTACTATTTAGTACAATTTGGTATTGGGCGAACATATGGTGCCTGAAATCTGAAGTTTGGTAATAGGGTCACTGTAGGGTGCTGGTTTCGGAAATGTGTACTATAATTGTACGAAATGTACTGAAAGGTACTGAAAGGTACTGTACAGGGTGAGATAACACAACTGCAACAAAGTCAAACGTCATAATTTTTAAACTTTAAATGTTATTGAAAGAAACAAGAAATGTCGGAAATACCATCAAATTTCAGAATAAGTTTAGATTTGTTCGAATTGGTCACCTCTGCCACGAATTTTGGCCTTTAAAAGGCCAACGAAACCATCACACGCTGCCCGAATGTTATTCTACGGTACTTTGGCCTATTTCCGGCAAAGCCCTTACTTGAAGTGATCGACACTTTGGTATTTTTTAGTACCAACCTTGCTTTCCAAAATACTCCAGACACAATAGTCCAACGGATTGGTATCCGGAGATTTTGGTGGCCATTGTGCGTGACTGGAAATTAAGCGAGGAACCTCATTTTGTAACCATTCTTGGGTGGCACGTGCTGAGTCCAGTTGGAATGTCCAAGGTCTGGAGCCAAAATGTTTGCATGCCCAAGGCTTTAACACACCCTCCAGAATATATTCGCGATGATATTCGGCATTTATTATGACGTCATGGCCGATTAATACGCGCGAAGAGCGACCATCGGCTGTTATGGCGGCCCATACCATCACCATGGCCGGTGCTTGAGTTCTGGTGGCCAACCGAGGGTGCAAATTTTCAGCTGACCTCTTTGGCAAGTAAACACGATCATTTTGTTTGTTTACAAACTGCTGGACAACGAATGTTTTCTCATCGGAGAACAACAAATTCGGCAGTTCACCACCTTTGGCCAAGGGAAGCAACTCCTTACATCTTTTGAGTCTATTTTCTTTCAGTTGCGGTGTATGTTATTGAACTTTTTGGAATTTCAATGGCCTTACCGAGCTCATTTTTCAATATTTGCCGAATGGAAAATTGCGATATATTAAGCTTATGAGCCATTTTTCGGCCAAGTCTTTTCTTTACTTTTCGAACCATTTCTGCTGATGTTGCTATTTTTTTCCGTCCACTTTCTTGACGTCGGGCTACGCTACCAGTATCACGGTAACGAGCGATGGTACGAGACACAAGAGACTTATTCACATTTAAATCCTGGAGTGCTCTAACGATAGTATCTTGTGGTTTTCCAGCCAAGTATAAAAAATCCGCACTATCACGCTTGAATTCCATCACGAATAACTTTTTTTCGGGAAAATACTCACCGAAATGCTTTTGTACGCTTGTAAACAATATAATGAGCTATCACTGGAATAATTTTAACAGCTGTCGGACGAGTGGCTTAAAAATAAGAGCAGTCTGAAGTTGGTTGCATTTTTTTCATCTCACCCTTTATGGGGGCTATACGATATCGTGGATCGATATGGCTGATCAAGATCAAGTATATATACCTTGCTAGGCCCAAAATTATTATTTCAATGAGTTACAGGCAGAATGATTACCTTAATATACCCTCCTAATATACCCTTCGTTTCAAAAATTATTTCTCTGATTTTCCTGCATATATCCCCATCCTTTCCCTAGCAATTATAACCAGTCATAAATGTATTAATACACGTAGTTATGCTCGTCCTTTTAGTTATAATGTTGCCACTTTTCGTACAAAATTTTATGGATGTTCCGTTTTATTCGACGACACCTTTGTATTATTTTTGCGTCATTATTGCTTATGCTCACTTTATATTTTTTTCTTGTGCTCCTCGTTCGACTTCAATTGCCATTAAGAACGTGCCAATGTGCGGAAGTAATTTGTATTTTCATTAGGTTGGTAACATATTTTGTCAATTGCATTATCCCGGAGATTCCGCCCAAAAATTCTGTCTGCTAAATGTACATTGCCACCATTGTGTGGGTACATTTGGTGGAGGCGGAGGGGACGATTACACACATATATACCGGTTAGCCATGTATTCGCATTCATGACAAATCCATTCAATGAATGAATACGAATGATGAGCTTGTATTACAGACCAACAAAAAAGGATGAAGTCATCGAACGACAATCTTAAATGGGACTGGTACGAAAATGTAAAAAGTAAATATCAAATAGAGAGATATTGGTGATGTGACATTGGATGATAGTGAGGAATCTCTAGTCGTATTTGTATGTACCTCAAATTTGAGAACATTTTCTCAGTTGCGATATGGAAGAAAATGAAGCTGAAACGGGTCGAATAATGGATGATGCGGGGCACTTCCGTAGATTCCAAATTTCAATATTATCTCTTCGGTCATTCTACGCTCAAGTGGAAAGAGAATATTATCGAAAATGATAATGATGATCGGTATAGAGTATTATGTGACAAGATTCATAAGAGTTTGAGCTGGTCCTTAAACACAGCTTTTCAAAAGATGGTAGACGAAATTGGGCTTCGGGAAAAGTAGCCAATTAAAATGTATATTATGATACAGGTTACATATACTGAAACCTCTTCTGTGCAGAGACGTACTAACAAATAAAATGGTATCAGTCAGCTTTTTTGGACAGATGTATATTGCCAGCCTTCAGTTATGATTATTCAACCTATTGATCCTTTATGGGGGGGGGGGGGTTCCGAAGCAGTTGGCCCATATTAACCATTTGTCCGACCTAAGGCTGATATAAATATTACAACGTGCCAGATTTGAATTATATTGACGACCTTCCAAATATCATTTGCTGTCATTTCCAAGACACTCGTTCGACAGCTGTTAAAATATTCCAGTGACAGCTCATTATATTATTTACAACCGTTCAAAAGCATTTTGGTGAGACTTTTCCAGGAAAAGAGTTATTCGTGATGGAATTCAAGCATGCTAGTGTGATTTCTTGAGGCACTCCAGAATTTAAATCATCAGCACAAAAGGTTCGAAAAGTAACGAAGCGACATGATCGAAACCCACGTCGCAGTGGCCGAAAAATGGTTCGTGAGCTGAACATATCGCAATATTCCATTCGGCAAATATTGAAAAATGAGCTCGGTAAGGCCATTGAAATTCCAAAAAGTGCGCAACAGAAAGAAAATAGACTCAAAAGAGCTGAAGAGTTGCTTTGCTTGGTCGAAAGTGGTGAACTGCTGAATTCGGTTTTCTCCGATGAGAAAACATTCGTTGTCCAGCAGTTTGTTAACAAACAAAATGGTCGTGTTTACTTGCCAAAGAGGTCAACTGAAAATATGCACCTTCGGTTGGTCACCAGAACTCAGGAGCCGGCCATGGGGATGGTGTGGGCCGCCATAACAGCCAATGATCGCTATCCGCTTGTCTTAGTCGACCGTGGCGTCAGAATACATGCCGAATATTATTGCGAAAATATTCTGGAGGATTAAAGCCTTGGGCACGCAATCATTTTGCCCGCAGACCTTGGGCATTCCATCGCACTCAGCACGCGCCACCCAAAAATGGTTACAAAATGAGGTTCCTCGCTTCATTTCCAGCGCACAATGGCCAGCAAAATCTCCGGATACCAATCCTTTGGACTATTGTGTCTGAAGTATTTTAGAAAGCGTGGTTAGAACTAAAAAAATACCAAAGTGTCGATCAGCAAGCACTTCGCCGGGAATGTGCTAAAATACCGCAGAGCAACATTCGGGCAGCGTGTGACGGTTTCATTGGCCGTTTGAAGGTTATAATTCTTGCCAAAGGTGACCAATTCGAACAAATCTAAACTTATTCTAAAATTTGATGCTATTTCCAAATTTTTTTTGATTTCAAATTTTGATTGATTAAATAAAATTAAAAAAATGTAAAAATTATGGCATTTGACTTTGTTTCAGTTATTTTATCTCACCCTGTAGTCGTGCGGGGTCGACCATGTGATACCCTACAACCCTATAATATCATTGGAAAACCTCCTTTGGTCTAAAATCTTTTTAATCAATTATTTGAAATAATGCCATACTGTCCTGCACAAATTTTACATTTGTTTTTTACCGGAAATATTTTTCTTATATTTACAGTCGATGTCGTGCTGATAGGTATCCAAAACAATTTCATACAAAAGTTGTGGTCAATTTTACCGCTTAATATAATTCAAGGTTCGTCCAAAATGCTACACTTCTGCGCTGTCCCAAAACCTAACCTTCCGTGACGATTCACTTCAAGATCAGGAAATTTTCAAGGTTTGGTCCATTTCAATCCCTAAATATTATGCGATCATCTCCAAAGATAGGCAAGAGGCTTATATTATAGGCCCTAGTCCAATCTCCATTTTCAATTTCGTGAGGATCGGGCCATAATTGCGACCTGTAGCGTTATAATTATTTTTTAAGTGTTATAATTATTCAAATTTGTTGACCCTTTGTGAGGGAGGTACTTGCTGGAGTGGACGGCTATTGTCCATTTTCTCACAAGACCTAGCACTGATGAACACATTAGGATTTGCAAATCTGGAGCAAAATCGGAATCCTTTCTCTTTGTGTCCAGTAAAATATTTGTATACCCTACACCACAAGGTGGTCAGTGTATTATGTCTTTGTGCGTTTGTTTGTAACAGGCAAAAGGAAACGAGATAGACCAATAGTTCCTTTTGATGATCTGCATAGAATCACATTCTGAGTCGATTTATGCATGTCCGTCCGTCCGTCTGTCCATGTATTTTTGTAAACAAGTACAAGTCGCATTTATTGCCCGATCCAGATGAAATTTTGCACAGATCATTTGTTTGGTCGAACCCTATTGAAAGTTCGAAGGTCGAACCCTATTGAAATTGGAGATAATCGGTCAAAATTTAGATATAACTCCCACATATATCTTCGTCCGATTTGCCTTTTATTGTGCAATAAATGTGTAATATCAGCCCGAATTGTATGGAATTTCGCATATACACTCAAATTAGGCCTGAAAATATGTGTGCCAAATTTTATCGAGATCGGTTCAGATTTGGATATAGCTCCCATATATAACTTCGTCCGATTTACCATTTATTGTGCACCAAACGTCTAATCTTTGTCCAAATGGGATGGAATTTGGCACTTACGACCGAATTGAGTCTAGAAGGTAGTATGTCAAATTTGGTGAAGATCGGTTCAGATATAGCTATAGATTTCATATATATTATTCATCCGATTTGTTATATTTGTTACCCACAACCGTAATATGCACTCCGTAACAACGATATTCAAGGGAAATATATCAAATACAACTCGGAAATGTATTTGCCAAATTTTATCGAGATCGGTTCAGATTTGGATATAGCTCCCATATATATCTTTATCCGATTTCAAATAAATTGTGCACCAAATGGCCAATACAATTCCGAATTTCGGCATATTTAGACCTTTGAACTTTAAATTATAATTATAATCATAGCGTGTATGATTGTATTCTCCCATAAAAAACTCTACTCTACTAAATTAGCAAAGTGGTGTAGGGTATCATAAAGTCGGCCCCGCCCGACTTTAAGACTTTCTTTACTGTTTTTTCTTTTTTTATTTTTGAAAATTTTGATTTTTGTGGGGGTGGTACCAGAAGGAGTGGACCGATATCACCTATCTCCGAACTTGATCTAAGTTTAACGATGTTCCTGATCGGATACTCCCTTCTAGAGTTGCACCAGCCAGACGGACATCGCTAGATCGACTCCAAATGTCCGTAATCAGATTTGGTACAAAGAGACCTAGGGTCTAAAACTGTTATTTCAATGAGGCACGTTTTGGCCGTATCAAATGATATGTACCATCTTTAGCCATATGGCTGAGGGTATAATTATGGATTATTTTCACGATTTTTCCAACATTGATGCAAATATTTTCTTGGTATATTATGGAAATAGAGATGCCATTTGATTGGTTATAGTAAAATTTGAAGAATAATATTTTTATCTTCAACTCAATCTTTCTAAAATTAGCTTTACTTAGCTTTGTAGGAGAGTTTGGCATAAACTAATTTTTTATTTTTGGGTATCAGCACTTACGTAACATTTAAACTTTTATGTCGTATGGGTTACATTGAGATGTAATTGGAATTTTGAATTGGTGTTGCAAATTCCAAATAACGGCTCGAATACTACATCTCAGTCTTTATATACATATTTTCAAAAGTTTAACTTTTCTTATGGTAGAAGGTATTAAAAGTGCAGCCTATCCGGACTTAACTGCTGTTTTCCTTGTTTTATTTATATAACACTGTGTTAAAATATACCTTAAAGACACGATTTTGTACAAAAACTCATAGGCAATAAAGACAATTATAATTTGTTGTAAAGGTATACAGAAAATCACGCAAAATGCCATAATATAATCTATCCTAAATCCCATTCCCTTCGTGACGATAAAGTGTCATATTCACAGCGATAACCTAAATCCTTTTCACGCCACAGCAGTAAACCCATACGAAAAGTTTTAAGTACTCTGTCTACCAGATGTCCTGGCGTGACATGACATGGTGATAGTATCACCTTTTTTTATATTTTTAAGAGTTTTATCACTTCATAATACCAATAATAATAATAATCGTAATCAACATCTTTTGCCCCGCAGTTAGTGCCACACAGGCAGACAGACAGACAATAATGGTGTGTGTGTGCGTGTGCGAGTGGCAATAACAATTTGACAAACGCATGATGAGTTTTAACAGCATACCGCCATACAAATATTCAACAGACACAAGACACGTCAAGCACATGACATATCCATCACCACTTCTCTCCATATTCGTCTGTTGCGTAAGAGGGGGGAGTGAGCAAGACAAAACAAATATGTATCTGTAAATGGAAATGGATTTTCACAATAAATGTGTTATAAAATGTTATGGCATATTTTTTATTAAGTTTATGCATAACTTTTATATGCAATCCTATAAATATAAAAAAGTTTAATAATATTTTCGAAGTTATTATTCGAAAATGTGTTTGTTGTTCTTATTTGCAGATTTTTAATGGCTTAGTGCAGTTGCCGCTGAATTTAACATATGGTAAGTTTTTAAGTAAAGATAACCCATAAATATTAAACCAATAATGGGTTTAAATTGCAAAAAGAAGATATTCTCTAAAACAGTAAATTTCCGATGGAAGAAATATCAAAATTAAAATATAATGTAATTCCAGTAAATTTAAAGGCCTTACATGGCTGTTTTCTCTGGTTAAGTCGGTAGCTCTCTTGACTACTTAGTAATTTTTTAAAATTAATTTATATTTGTTGTAGTACGCAACGGTCATTAAAACATGTAAAATGTAAAAAATCAATCGAAAATTGAGGGAGTGTATTAAAAACAAAGAAGATCGTCCACTATAGTTATGAGGTATAGTCAATTTGGTATATTTTTGAAGTTGGGATGTTTTATTTGTGCTTTAAGGGAAGATACAGGGTGAGAAAAAAATAGAACAAAGTCAAACGCCATAATTTTTACATTTTTTGAAATATTATTGAATGAAAGCAAAACATGTCGGAAATAGCATCAAATTTTATAAAAAGTTTAGATTTGTTCGAATTGGTCACCTTTGGCACGAATTATGGCCTCCCAATGGCTAATGAAACAGTCACACGCTGCCTGAATGTTGTTTTGCGGTATTTTGGCCCGCTCCCGGCGAAGCGCTCGATTGAGGTGACCGACACTTTGCTATTTGCTTTGCCAGACACAATAGTCCAACGGATTGGTATCCGGAGTCTTTGGTGGCCTTTGTGCGCTGAAAATGAAGCGAGGAACCCCATTTTGTAACCATTCTTGGGTGGCGCGTGCTGAATGCGATTGTGTTAAATCCTGTTGAAATGTCCAAGATCTGCTGCAAAAATGTTTGAGGGCTTAAATACACCCTCCAGAATATTTTCGCGATAACATTCGGCATTTATTCTGATGCCGCGGTCGATTAATACGAGCGGAGAGCGACCATTGGCTGTTATGGCGGCCCACACCATCACCATGGCCGGCGCTTGAGTTCTGGTGGCCAACCAAATGTGCAATTCAGGTGACCTCTTTGGCAGTTAAACACGACAAAATGTTTGTTTACAAACTGCTGTACAACGAATGTTTTCTAATCGGAGAAAACCAAATTGGCAGTTCACCACTTTCGGCCAAACCATGAACTCTTTAGCTCTTTTGAATCTATTTTCTTTCTGTTCCGAGCTCATTCTTCAATAATTCCCGAATGGAATATGGCAATATGTTCAGCTCACCAGCTCACAAAAATGCTTTTGTTCGCTTGTAAACAATGTAATGAGCTGTCACTGGAATTATTTAAACATCTGTCGGACGAGTGGCTCAAAAATGACAGCAGTCTGAAGTTGGTTGCAGTTTTCTCATCTTACCCTGTACAGGCATTGTGTTTCCTATTAGACTGTCGATTGTATCCCCCAAATAAATCCTGTTTGATTTGCATTGGATACCTTTTTTTTAACACCCGTCCCTCTCTCTCGGCCCATTATACTCATGGATAATATTTTTTATGTGACAGAACATATCAAATATTTTTCTACTCTTCTGCCATGTCATAATATGGCAATGCAAATGGCTGCATAAAAAAACGCATTTATAATTCGTACATTTAACGTCGTTAACCGTTGCTACTTAAACTCGACTGCAGCATTATCACCAAGAGCTTAGTTCCTATACAGCCAGCTAGCTAGCTCACAGTTCAGAGTTCTTTTCCACTATTGTAGTAATATAATCTTGTCATACAGAGTCATAAGACCACTCACACTATGATCTGAATAAAAACATTCGCATAAAACATGAAACTTATGACGGGTCACTCACACAAATAGGAATTGAAGACAACAGAATGCATGGGAAAAAGGACATAAAATAAAAGAAATGCACTAGACAATTTAGATGATGTGGATGTTAGTTTAATATTTGAAAGCTATATTGGCTGTCGGTTTGTGATCAACCAAAGGCTCGAAATTTCTTATAGCATATAGTATAGAATAAATGTCCGAGGAAAAAAAATCTGATTAAATTACTGTTCTTAATAATTCCTGGATTCCTATAAATTCCTGGGTTTTAGGTTCAATTTAGACTATTAATTTCTTTCGGGACCAATAGTAGAATTGTCCGACAAATAATTTCGTAGAATATTTTGTCTTGCTACGATTCCTTTTAAAATGAGTTTTTAACCATAATTTGAAAGAGACCCCTTTGATGAGTCGATTGGAAATTAACATAACCACTACATATCTAAAAAGCAAGAATTCCAAGGTAGCTTAATCCGAAAAAATCAACAATTTTGGAAGAGAGGACTGTCCCAGCCCAGTTAAAACACATCACAATTTTCTAAAATATTACCTTAACATTCGGAATCTCCCTCGCATCACCAAATTTCCTCTTATGTTCCTCCTTTTTTAATTCACACTTTCAAGTTTTTTGCTCAGCTCATAAAAAACATAAACGAATTTCATGATTTCATTTTGCAATTTAACAGCAATACTAACACGAGCAGCCAACAGTTCCAAAATCATTTTTTTCCTGCCAGAAATTGTCGTCTGCATTGCAAGTTAGGATGCCGCATTGGAAGTTGAACGGAGCATTGGAATTTGAATGGGGATAGCCTAACTATCTTGAATTCCGTTTCGTTCATCTGTTTGCCATCTATTGCAAAAGGGGGAGATGGAGGTCATGGGAGTTGTGTTGTATATTTGCAGACATAGCTTTGTATGGAATCGGTGAACTCAGTGTCGTTTCCGCTGTGATTTGATTTCCTTAGTCTTTTGAACAGGGGAAAGAACAGTGTCGTTTATGGGTGAAAAGTGTTGAATGGTAACGTTTAGCCAAGGAGAATATTTTTTTCAAGTCCATTGTGTAGTTTGAGTTATATTACCTCGCCCCATCCCCATGATCTTTCGAATATGAGAAGCTTCATCAGCTTGCCCATATGACAAAACTCATATTCCACCAGTTCGTCTATATGAGAAGGCTCCCTGCTTTCACCAGCTCGCCTCTAACAAAAGGTTCCCTGCTTCAGCTCGCTTCTAAGAAAAAGCTTCCTAATAAAGCTCGCGTCTGAGAAAAGACTCGCTGCTTCAGCTCGCATCTGAGAGAAGATTACCTGTTTCAGCTCGCCTCTGAGAAAAGGCTCCCGGCTTCGCCTTTTCTCGCCTCTGAGAAAAGGTTCCCTGCTTTAGCTCGCCTATGAGGAAAGGATTCCTGCTTCACCAGCTCGCCTGTATGAGAAGGCCCCATGTCTTCTTCAATGAAGCAAGGCTCCAATCTTCATTCGTTCTCGTAGAAGGTAACAATCTCAGCTTCATCAGCTCGCCTAGAAGGCATAGCTATCAGCTGCATCAGCTCGACTAGAAGGCATAGATGTCTGCTGCATCAGCTCGCCTATATACGAAGGCTCCCCGCTTATTTAGCTCGTCCATAGGAGAAGCTTCCTGTTTCACCAGCTCGTCTATAGGAGAAGGTTCCCATCTTCACCAGCTCGCCTATAGGAGAAGGCTCCCATCTTCACCAGCTCGCCTATAGGAGAAGGCTCCCATCTTCACCAGCTCCCCTATAGGAGAAAGCTCCAATCTTAACCAGCTCGCCTATACGAGAAGGTTCCCATCTTCACCAGCTCGCCTCTATGAAAAGGCTCCCTGCTTCACCAGCTCGCCTATATACGAAGGCTCCCTGCTTCACCAGCTCGCCTATATACGAAGGCTCCCTGCTGCTTCAGCTCGCCTATAGAAGAAGGCTCCCTGCTTCACCAAATCGCCTATAGAAGAAGGCTCCCTGCTTCACCAAATCGCCTATATACGAAGGCTCCCTGCTTCACCAAATCGCCTATATACGAAGGCTCCCTGCTTCACCAGCTCGCCTATAGAAGAAGGCTCCCTGCTTTACCAGCTCGCCTGTAGGAGAAGGCTCCCTGCTTCACCAGCTCGCCCATAGAAGAAGGCTCCCTGCTTCACCAGCTCGCCTATAGAAGAAGGCTCCCTGCTTCACCAGCTCGCCTATAGAAGAAGGCTCCCTGCTTCACCAGCTCGCCTATAGAAGAAGGCTCCCTGCTTCACCAGATCGCCTATATACGAAGGCTCCCTGCTGCTTCAGCTCGCCTATAGCAGAAGGCTCCCTGCTGCTTCAGCTCGCCTATAGGGCCCTGTTTCATCGGCTCGCCTCCAGAGAAAGGCTCCCAGCTTCATCAGCTAGCCTATATGGGAAGGCTCTCTGCTTCTTCAACTCGCCTATATAAAAAGGCTCCCTGCTGCTTCAGCTCGCCTATATACGAAGGCTCCCTGCTGCTTCAGCTTGGCTATATACGATGGCTCCCTGCTGCTTCAGTTCGCCTATAGGGCCCTGTTTCATCGGCTCGCCTACAGAGAAAGGCTCCCAGCTTCATCAGCTAGCCTATATGGGAAGGCTCTCTGCTTCCCTGCTTCTTCAGCTCGCCTATAAGGCAAGACTGAATGCTGCCTCAGCTCGCCTATGGGAAAAGGCTCCTAGTTTCAGCTCGCCTATATGGAAAGGCTCCCAGCTTCTTCAGCTTCTCTATGATGAAATGATCCCAGCTTCTTCAGCTCGCCTACGAGGAAAGGCGCCCTGCTTCAGCTCGCCTATATTGAAAGTCTTTCTGCTTTATCAGCTCGCCTATAGGGAAAGACTCCCTGCTTCCGCTAGCCTATGAAGCAAGGCTTCCAGCTTTAGCTCGCCTATAAGGCAAGGCTCCCAGCTTAAGCTCGCCTATAAGGCAAGGCTCAATGCTTCAGCTGGCCTATAAGGCAAATTTTCCAGCTTTAGCTCGCCTATAAGGCAAGGTTCCCTGCTTCAGCTCGCTTATAAGGCAAGGATCTTAGTTTTAGCTCGCCTATAAAAGAAAGCTCCCAGCTTCTTCAGCTAGAAGGCTCAGCTAGAAGGATTCAAGCTTTAACTCGCCTCCAGGAAAGGGTCCCTGGGTTTCCAGCTCTAGCTCGCCTATTCCAAAGACTCCTTACTTTAGGTGGCCTATATCAAAGGCTTATTGTCTCAAATAGCCTTTACGCAATGTTTTGGCTTTGGATTGTCAACAAATACAGCTCCTTCTTGCACTACGCCTATTAGACAATCATCCGATTTCGTTCAGTCTTAAGATAGACTTTCTGTTACAAATTAAATTTTTCTCCCTCTTTTCCTAATTTTTAAAATTTAAAATTTTTGGAATTTTTTTTTTTTGGAATCAGTAATCTCTCCAAAAAACCATAATTCTAGGAGACATCAGCATCCAACTGATTTCATCATTCCAGCGCTTAACAAATTTACTGCGATTTTCTCTCGCTTAGATTTACCGCTTTATTCATGACAAATTGAATGTGAATGTGCAAAAAAAAAAAGAAAGGAACAAATAAAATGAGTGAAGAGACAAATAAAAAATCGGATTCATTGCATAAATATCTGTTGATTTGCAACGAAGGAAAAGAGGGGGAACCAAAAGGTACAAAAAGAAATGGCAAATTTCCTTTTGTGACACGAAAAAAAACACATATAAATCTATTTTTTGAGTTCAACAAAAAAAGGAGAAAAAACACAAACCTAATGGCTCTGAAAACCATCTACATTTGCATTTATCCTTGAATCTTTGGTAGTTTCATTCAATGTCGTCGAGTATGTGTTGTATGTTTATTGAAAAGAATTACATACACACACAAATACAAATGAAGCTGAAGAAGAATATGCAGATAGAGATGATATGTAAATCTACAAATAATAGACTCAAAAATGTGTGTATGTATGTGTGTGTTCACAAATATGAATATAAATTGAATTTAACACTGTGAAAGCAAAGTGCAAATCGTATTTATATTCATTTGACCATAGAAGCAGAGCACACGAAAGGAAAAAAAAAACATATTCGACATAGTGATTTTAGTTCCAAGTTTCGAAAGGGATGGAATCCTAACAAACCTAGAATAAGAGCAAAATAACTTTTCTTACAAAATCTAAAAGAAAATACAATTTTACTTACATTTGGTTAAGCCAAGTAAAGGGTAGATTTTTCTTAATAAAAAAAGTGAAACAGATATTTATGATTATGGAAGCTATATTTATAGGTGAACTGATACTGGAGCCCTTTCCATGGGCCAGGTGCTGTTGAAAACTTTGTTTATAGATAAATCAGCGATAGATATTTCAAAAATTTGGAAACTTACATATTCTTTTCCAAAGAAAAGTCCTTCAAACATAGCCAATATTTCTTTATAAATAACACCAGAACTGAGGAGGAACTTTTTTGTATATTTCAAGATTTCACATACTGAGAACAAATGCATTCTTTGGGTCAAATGATCAGATTTTGATAGGAAAAAATTTAATTTTTTTTTAAAAAATCGCAGCAAACAAGGGAATGCTGCTTGATAACAACCTCAATTAATGAAAACAATTTTTTCTGTGAGACCAGATTTTTTAAGAAATTTGGAAAGATTTTTTTTTTTTTTTTTTTTTGAAAAAATGTTTTTTAAATTGAGAACATGTTTATACCCTACACCACACCTTGATAAGGGTATAATGTCTTTGTCGATTTGTTTGTAACATGGAGGAGGAAGCAAGAAAGACTCATAGTTACTTTTGAGGATCTTCATAAAATTACTTTCTGAGTTGATTTATGCATGTCAGTCCGTCCGCCCGTCCAAAACCAATATCAATCCAAATGACCGAAATTTTAGCACATTCAACCGAATTCGGTCTACAAGCAATTACTTCAAATTTGATGAAGATCGGTTCAGATATAGCTATAGCTCCCATATATATGTTTTATCCAACTTGGGGGTTTAGGTCCCCATAAGGTCCCTCACATGAGTAATATGCAATCCACAAAAATGATCGCTTAATGACATAACGCTTTTGAAGCGTCACTCCAAGCAGATTTTTACCATGAACCAATACACCCCACGCGAAATAGTTGAAATTTACATTCAACAGAAGAAGTCAATTGTGAAAACTCAACGTGCTTTTGAAACATTAAAAAATGTGAGAAGTGCGCCTTCTAAGAACACCATTAAGCGTTTATACGAAAAATTTTCGACTGGTAAGGCTCTTTCTAATTCGAAGAGGCCATATAAAAATCGACCAAGGCGATCGGCCGAGAATATCGCTGCCGTACGAGACAGTGTTGGGAGGTCCCCAAGAACATCCCGAAAACGCCGTTCTCAGCAGTTGGGCATGGCTTGGTCCACTTTACAACGGATTATTCGCATTGATTTGATTGACGCAAAGAATGTTGCCTGCGGACAAGCCTCGTCGATTGGAATGGGCCCAAAGAGTCATCGAAATGGCCGAAGATGACGACATGGGTCCGTCGAATTGAATTTATCGAAGAAACAAGTACTTCAAATTTGGTGAGAATCTTAGGTGAGCTAAGATTGAAAAACTTCCTTTTAGGCAAGACCCTGCAAAAATTTTCATAGATTGAGAACAGTTTTTTTTCTATTGGAAACAATTATTATAGGCGGAAATGAGAATAGATACGTTTTTTTTTTTTTAAAGAAATTTCCAAAATAACTGATTGTAATTTTTCTATTGAAAAAATCCTCAAAATGACAGGATGGATTTTTTCTATAAAAAAAAATGGAGAAACGATTTTAATTGACTAAAATTAAATTACTCCTCAAAGCTAACCTCACTAATCGACGAAATTTTTACCGACAAAAATTAAAAAAAAATTTGTTTCAATTGAAAAAGCAACTGAGAAATATTTTCTTAAGAACCGATTTTCCCCAATATTTCAGAACATTTTTTTTTTAAGAAAAAAACATCATATATTGATGTCTGATTTTTTATAAAAACTTCAGGCAGTAAACCGCTCTCTGTTTTTGGTAACCTTCTCCATTTGCCGACAATCGCAAATCAAATCTGACACCAATAAACTTGTCTTTTCCTTTCAATGACTACCAAAAAATGACTAAGACATGAGTGCTTAAAGCAACCTTCTCATAACAATACCGTCTGCACAGCAAATGAAATCCCAGAAATGCAGTAAAATATTATAAACACATAATATGTTTATTAAATTTTTGCAAAATACTTTTCTTTACACCCAGGACCCAGTCTGGCAGGATAATTTCACTTTTAATGAAATAACCACATGTGTAATTGACACCTTTGATGCTCGAGAGAGTAGAACAACAACAAAACATCGGGTTTAATTAACTCTTTGGGTGTTTCTAAAGGTTGTTAATCGATTGGTTTTAGTTGAAAAGAAAAGAAAAGTAGGGAAGATATCCACTGAACGTGTTTTCAGATTTCCCAAAAATGTAAGTATGAAAGAGATAGTAATTATTTTAATAACTAGCTGACAAACATAGGCCCCTGTGTTAGGCAGAATTAAGAAAATGGTATTCATACCTTAGCAATATCATGAAATAAATATTGGTCCACCATTTCGTATAGCTGCAATGTCTGGAGTTTTCCCCAATTCTCTTAACTTCATATTAAACTCTGCAAGAGATCAATGATTTTCAAGACGAAACTGACAGTTTTGCAATATTTGCTGATCGCTTCCAATATCTTGATTTCATCCCGGCTAAGGGAAAGGTCACTTGGCTTCTCATTTTTTTTTGTCTCGCTCTATAAGTGTCAACATTCACAAGTGATTCTCACACTCACTTCTTGCTTTCATCGTCGGATTTTCTTAACATTTTTCTATCTAATCTTTCTATATCTGGAATTTACCTTTTTCCGCCAAAAAGTCTTCAACGTTTTTCATTTTGAAATTTACGGAGGAGGCAATTAATACTGCCATTGCACAATGGACCCGCATTCTGCCCAAAATCGTTGCAAAGTCTCCATATGTGACCTCAATCAAGTTTCAGAATTTTATCCCTATCTCGTCAATCAAGACCAAATTTATTATCATTTAGTACGCAAACCCAAAGCATCTTACAACTCCTTTTCCTAGACACCAAAAATGATCCAAAACAAGTTAAAAAGTGTCAGTCGGTTATGCCGACCGATGTATACCCTCAGCCAATTTTCGCTTATTTTAATATATTTTGACAAAAGAGTTGGATGCTTATTTCGTTTTCTGTTAGCGTTTTGTTTTTCAAATCTTGAATTCTTTGCTGAGGAGATACCAGATGAAATTGTCCGATCTCTATCATCTTTACAAAAGATATTGTGTTGATGAAAATATTGACCTGTGCCAAGTTTGAATGGAATCGAATGTTAATTTCGCGTTTTATGAGCTTCATGGCTGTTCAAAATTTTAATACTTTGTGGTACCAGATGAGAGGACCGATATATCCCATCTTCACAGCAGATCTTGTGTTAGTAGAAATAATGGGATTTGTGAATTTTATGGTTGTTTTGGTTATTCAAAACGTTAACGCTTTGTGGGGGAGGTACCAATAGGAATGGTCCAATCTCTACCATTTTTATTACAGATCTTGCGTTGATGGAAATGAGATGTACCAAGTCTGAATGGAATCGGATTTTAATTTCGCGTTTTATGAGCTTCGTGGATATTCAAAGTGTTGACCCTTTTGTGGGGAAGGTACCAGAAGGAGTGGATCGATATATTCAATTTTCACGCCAGACTTTATATTAGTAGAAATAATGGATCTGTGAGATATGAAAAGGACAGAATGCATATTTCGGGGCCAGAAGTAATGGTCCGATTTCTACCTGGGGAATGCATCAGAAGAAACGGTCCGATTTCTACCATCTTTATAACAGATTTTGTGTTGAGATAAATATTGAAATCTGCCAAGTCTGAATGGAATCGTATGTAAATTTCGCGTTTTATGAGCTTCGTGGATATTCAAAATGTTGACCCTTTTGTGGGGGAGGTACAAGAAGGAGTGGACCGATATACTCCATATTCACACCAGACCTTGGGTTTATAAAAATATTGTTATGCGGGTATGTTGAAGACAATCGAAGTCTTGCATCACGTTTTATAAACGTTATATATTTTGACATCTTCTTGGTGGAGGTACTTCATGGAGTGGACCGATATTGTCCATTTTCCCACCTGACCTAGCACTGATCCATATATTACTATTCGCAATGTTAAAGCAAACCGGAATTTAACTGCATCAATCGTGCACCATAGTATAGAGGGTATATTAAGTTTGTCATTCCGTTTGTAACATCTCGAAATATGCATTTTAGACTCCACAAAGTATATGCCGATGCGATGCTCGCCCGCCTGTCCATTTAATGATACCCTTTTTTTTAGCGACATAATTCACCGGAAATGTTTCATATTTGGTATTTGAAGTTCGTAATGGATAGTACAGCCTAAGACAGAAAATTGTCAGTACATTTCCACGTCTTCGTATAGGCCCCATAAACGGGACCTTCCGATATTCGGTATTTTGATGATTTTGGCGACATTATTCAATTGTTTCAAATCTGGTGTTTGAAGTTCGCAATGAATACTACTGCTTAAGACAGAAAATTGTCTGTGCATGTCCACATCTTCGTATAGCGATATTCGGTATTTTGATGATTTTAGCGACGGTATTTACCGGAAATGTTTCAAATTTTGTATTTGAAGTTCGTATAGGATAACCCTTTCTCTTTCTGTGCGGAATTTTTTTTTTTTTTTTTTTTTTTTTTGAAATTGTTGACCTTTTGTAGGCGATGTACCTGAAGGAGTGGACCGATATTGCCCATCTCCGAACTGGATCTAAGTTTGATAATAATATAAGGTTGCACCAAGTTAGGACCAAATCGGATGCTCCCTTCGAGAATTATCTTACGCATCAACCAGAGAGACAGACGGACGGACATCGCTAGATCGACTCTAAATGTCCTAAAACAGACTTAGGCCAAAGAGACCCGTTATGTCGACTAGGCACGTTTGACCGTCCGTCTGTCTTTCTGGCTGGTGCGCGAGATAACTCTGGAAGGGAGCCCTATAGTTAAGGGTATATTTACCATTTTGTTTTAACACCAAATCCCAACAGAGACCTTAATATCGAGATTCCAGCACCATTCAGCTTTTCGTATAATTTCAGTACTCATATGCCAAACCCACCTCCAAATCTCATCTCAGTTATCTAAATATCAAATTTCAATCAAATTTCCCAATACCAAATACAGTACCATTTAGAATTGTTCCTACAATTATAGTACACATAACCACCTCCATATGTCCTGGCTACACATGAATGCAAGCAATATCTGTTCACTCTATACATTGGTACAATAAGGAGGTAGGAAATCTTCGTAAAACTACAGAAATCCAGCCCTGACGCCATGTTGCTTCCTGTCAAAATTACATACAACAAATTTTCATTTATTCGATATTTTTCCTCCTTTTTTAAAATGAGTCAAATAGCTCAAACAAATAATAAAATGCCTGGATTTTCTTTCAAAAACAGTTTGATCTTTTAGTTCCATTGCAAAACTGCAAATAGCTTTAAACCGCGTTCCGCAAAGTGCATTTCTACCAATCTTTGGTCTTGAAAATATTTTGTTTTTATTTTTCAAATCAATAAATACATACGCAAAATCGGCAGAAGTCGGTCACACTTAGAAAAAAATTGTAATCAACTGGAAGCTCTACCATACCTTTTTATTGTACCATGTCCTATACCAAATTTGGTACCATTTCTACTGTAGCGTTTTTACTGTTTTTATTTTTCAATTTTTGAAATTACACCAAGTATGTAGGGATTTTCTATTCTGAAAAAAATTATTTATATTTTCATTCTGTCAAATCTATATTTAATTTACATACATACATTTGTGCAAATATATTTTTATATAATTATATATATTTTTAAAATCAAAAATTGTAAAACTTCTTTAAAAATAAAATTACCTGTTTTCTGGGCTCTGCATTGGAATCAAGAATAAACTGAAAATCTAAACCTCCTACATCATGAAGATGGATCCGCATTACGTCGTGACTGCTAACAAATAAAATGAAATTGAATGAAAGATTACTAATTGAAAGTACATTGAATTGAATGAAATACGCATTTAAATGGCTTCCCTTAAAAGATTAAGACATCCTCAACTGTTGTCGCAAAAGACACTGGATTCCCATCCTCATCTCTCAACCATGTACCACCATCCTCCATTCAATGTGCTTTCAAAATGTAATCCCCCTTTAGAAAACGTCTTGACTTTAGCTTTTGCTCTTTTCAGCCACTGCCGAATGCTGTTCTCTTACAATTCGTTCGTTCAACAAAGTGGGAGGGACACAGGAGTAGCAGGCGTCGAATCAGGTAACACTTCCGTTCTTTTAATTTGAATTACATTTCGTTTAGCCAACACAAATCTTTTCTTTCTGCCTTTTGTGTGGGGTCTGATGAATATAATCTCAAAATAGTTACTTAGCCAGTTCACTTCCTCTGTTGTAGTCGACACGGTTTGATAGTAGCTTAACTTTTATTCCATTCAAGGCACAAATAAATCTCTTTTTGTGGCAAATGTTGCACTTTTGTGTGTGGCAGCAAGGACTGGGGGATAAATGTTGAAATGGTGGATATTTCTTTTTCAATGGCATTGAATATTGGGAGTATTCAGTTTATTTTTCTGAATGGTGTTTGCCATTCTGTTTTTTGGTATTGTAGTCTCTAAAGACCAGTTTTATTTATTTTCTTATATATATTATATATTCTTATACCTAAATTTTTGAGTTTTTTTTTATTTTATTTTGATAGCGGTTTAGTGTTAATTCATTCAGTCATGTATTTCAAAGCTTTAGAGGCTTTTACACGCCATGGATCAGCCATTCAATTGTGAGTAGGTGTGCGTGTGTCACAGTATCAAGGATGAACAAAACGATTTGCATTAAATATTTAAAAACTCGTTTTTGGAAAACGTTTTGATTGCCAACTCAAGAAATTTGATATTTATAACACTAAATACCGAAAGTGTTAAATATTACATACATTTATAAATTTTAAATCAAATGTCCAATGCTATAACTGTACTTTTCTTAAGAACTTATTTTTGTGGATTTTAAGAATTATTTTTTCAACTTTCAGACTCACAATCCGTGTATTTTCAAGAACAATTTCTAAATCTATTTTTACGCACTGCAGATCGTGGATTTTTAAAGAGTACTTTCCTATAGCATTTGCATATAGTATATATTTTATATTTTTAAATAATAATTTAATTATTTAATATATCGTCGACTTTCTTATGGACTTGTAAAGAGTGTCTTCGTTTACCTTTTAAGGAACTATTGTTGATTTTTCGAATCGTTTTTCTTGACCTCCAGTGGCACAATTTGTAATAATATCTTAACGATCTGTACGTAGGAACTTTGAGAACATTGCTATAAACCTTATACGACAATGATCGTTAATTTCAAATGATTATCTTTCATTGAAAGTCGCAAAACACATTCGAGAGATTTTAAAAGAAATTCTAAACGACCGTCTTCTATTTAAGTCCGTGAATTTTATAACCATTTGCCGTTAATACCTTCATTAATACAGCATATCTAACGAATAAATTTTCCCGGATTTCTAAAAAAAATTCACGTACATCAGGGGCAACAAAAACTCTTTTAAAAAAAATAACGGAATATCGGAGACAATTATCGACTTTAGTGAATTTTTTGAGAATATTTGTCCAAGGCAGTGCTAACATCTTTTTACCCCATACGTCCTTAAGATCTTCTAAAGGCAGTAGAGGACCTCAAGGTCTTCTATAGGCAGATATACTAAGCAAAAAAGGCCTCAAGGTCTTCTATGGGCAGTAGAAGGCCTCAAGGTTTTCCATGGGCAGCAGAAGACCTTATGTTCTTTAATAAACAGTAGAAAAACTCACGTTCTTCTATAGACAATAGAACACATCAAGGACTTCCACTGACTAGGCCTTCTACACCTCAAGGTATTTTATGAGCAGTAGAAAACATGAAGGTCTTCTATGAGCGATAGAAGATCTCAAGGGTTCTATGAACAGTAGAAAACCTCAAGGTATTATATAGACAATAGTAGACCTTAAGGTCTTCTATATGCAATAGAAAACCTTAAACTCTTCTATAGACGATAGAAGACCGCACGCTCGTCTATAGACAGTAGAATAACTTCATGTCTTCTAAAGACCGCAAGGTCTTCTATATTCAGTAGAAGACCTCAAGGTTTCTATGAGCAGCAGAAGACATGAAGGTCTTCTATAGACAGTAGAAGACCTCATGGTCTTCTGTAGCCAGTAGAAGATTTCAAGGTTTTCTATAGACCCTACAAGTCCTCATGTTCTTCTATAGACCATAGAAGACCTCAAGGTCTTCTATACGCAGTAGACCTCAAGGTCTTTTATAGACAATAAAAGACCTCATGTTCTTCTATAGACGGCAGAAGACCTTAAGGTCTTCTGTAGACAGCAGAAAACCTCAAGGTTTTCTATAGACTGTAGAAGTCCTCATGTTCTTCTATAGGCCATAGAAGACCTCAAGGTCTTCTAAAGCGAGTAGACCTCAAGATCTTCTATAGACAGTAGAAGACCTCATGTCCTTCTATAGACCATAAAATACTTCAAGGTCTTCTATAGACAATGGAAGGTCTTCTACAGGCAGTAGAACAGCTCCATGTCTTCAAAGACAATAAAAGACCTAATGGTCTTCTACAAGCTGTGTAGAATATTAAGATCTCCTATTGGCAGTAGAAGACCTCAATGTCTTCTATGGGCTGTAGAAGATTTCAAGGTCTTCTAGAAGACTTCAAGGTCTTTTATGGCCATAGAAGACCTCAAGATCTTCTGTAGGTAATGCGAGACCTCAAGACCTTCTGTAGGCAATGCAAGACCTATAGGCAATAGAAGACCTCATGGTCTTCTATAGACAGTAGAAAACCTCAATGTCTTCTATAGACAGTAGAAGACCTGAAAGAAGACCCCCAAAGTCTTCTAATGACAATGGAAGACATCAAGGCAATATAAGTTAAAGGTCTTCTAAAGACAATATAAGAACTCAAGGTCTTATTTAAGCGGAATAAGACTTCATGATCTTCTTTAAGGCAACAGAAAACCTCAATGTTTTTTCAAGAGAATTAAGATCTCAAGGTTTTCTAAAGGCAGAACGCTTCTATAAGCAGTGGTAGACCTCAAATCCTCTACAGGCAATTGAAGACTTCTAGTCTCCTCTTTAGACAATAAAATATAACTGAAAACCATTAGACATATTAATGTCATATTTTAATCTGTCTTTTGATATTATTTTTGCATATTTACAGCTTTTAATTAAAACAGCCATTTGTAAATTTATAGAAACTACACGCATTATTGTCCTATCGCACAGTAATCAAACATAAACTATGTCTGACATTATCCGTTCACTCAGCTCATATCTTGAATAGAGCGAAAACCAACAAGTGTCCAATACAGAAGGGCCTTTCGCTTTATATTTCCTCTCCGAGTCGACATGAGGTGGCTGGTGATATTTCCTGGCAGCTCGAATGAAGTCGTATGGTATGGGTTCAATATTTCCTAGCCATCAAATGCGAAAGTGATACATACTCACAAATATTTCTTATATACATATTCAATTAATATACATACATTCATTAGATTACAAATATACACAATAATTTTTTTGGATTTCCCCTTGTGTGTGTGTGTGTGTGTAAAGAGGAAAATCATACATAAATTGTAGGAATATTATCTCGTGTTATGTCCATCTCTGCCGGACTTAACAATTGTGTTGTAAACTTCCTACAAAGTGTCACACATCTGAAAACTGAAATGAAAGGCAAGGCACTAAATGATGATGTCGACGTCCTCGTCGACAACATCCGTTTAGTTTTGTGTCATTTGATAAGGATACCGGACAAATGAGGAAACGGCAAACACAACGCCAAGACTTTAGTCTCAAACTCCATAGTTTTGGATTTCAACCTTCGGAGTGGGTTCTCCTTCCCCCTCTCTAATTTGGTAAACGAAAACACGTGTTTAGTGCTTCTCACAATAAGACTTTGTATTTTGTTTCAAATTCCAATAAATGCAACAATTTCATAAACTCACACACAGAACTATCTGCAATGTTTTTCTGTTACCTTGTTTGTTGAATGAGATCCTCTTAACTTGGCTAGATGCAAACTGCAACTCATTTGATTCAATGAATTTTGGAGAATGTGAGTAATAAAGTCATGTACTTCCACTTTGGGCGACATGTCTTCAAGATTTCTAAGCAACGTTCAAAAGGACAAGCAAAATTTTTGCTGTTTAGAAGATGAAACGATAAAGTGTCCAACACGCTTGTAACCCAGTAAAATTGTTTTGAAAAAAAAAAATAGAATATATTCCAAGGTTAAAGGATGTATTGTAGGCCCTACATAGGTTATATATACAAGGTAGGGTATTATAGACAGTCTTCAGGTCCTTTCCAGATCTCTGAAAAGAAGACCTTCTACAGGTGTTCCATATAAACCCTTCAACAAATCTTTTGATGAATAAACAACATTGGAAAGTGGTCCTTTCAGTGTTTTCCCTGAATAACGACCTACTACAAGTATCTTTATAGATCGGAAACCTTCTGCAAGTCATTTAAAAAAAATCCTTTTTCAAATATTTTAATAGAAAAACAAATCCTAGAATTATTTTATAAAGATAAACCCCGCTAAAAGCCTTTTATGTGTGAAAGTAGTTTTAAAGGCTCTAAATGGATGGACGATCTTTAATAGCTATCCTGTGGAAGGACAACAGGCTTAAGTTGAGTTCAGGGGCTATGCTTAGATTAACCTGCGAATTTAATAATATTTAAGTATTTTTAGCCAGATTACGCAAAATAATCTTTTCGGGGAAAATACCCGATTACCCGGATTCTCTCCGGTTCTACAAAACTGAAATGTTCTCGAGAAGAATATTTTCTGTAGACAGTATAATACCTCAAGATATCCTCAGGCAATAGAAGACCTCAAGGTCTTCTATAGGCATAAGAGACCTCAAGGTCTGCTATAGGCAATAGAAGACCTCAAGGTCTTCTATAGACAATAAAACACCTCAAAGTGTTTTGTAAACAATAAAAGAGCTCAAGGGTTCTATAGACAATAGAAGACCTCAAGGTCTTCTATAGACTATAGAAGACCTCAAGTCTTCTATAGACAATAGAATACCTCAAGTTCTTCTATAGACAATTGAAGACCTCAAGTTCATCTATAGACAATTGAAGACCTCAAGGTCTTTTACAGACAATAGGGGACCTCAAGGTCTTCTACAGACAACAGAAGACCTCAACGTCTTCTATAGACAATAGAAGACTTCAAAATCTTCCATAGACAATAGAAGACCTCAAGGTCCTCTATAAAAAATGGAAGACCTCAGGTCTTCTACCTCAAGGTCTTCTACAGACAATAGAAGACCTCAAGGTCTTCTATAGACAATAGACGCCCTCAAGGTCTTCTATAGACAATAGAAGACCTCAAGAACTTCCACAGAAAATAGAAGACCTCAAGATCTTCCATAGGCAAAAGAAGACCTCAAGGTGTTCTATAGGCAATAGAAGACCTCAAGGTGTTCTATAGGCAATAGAAGATCTCAAGGTGTTCTATAGACAATATATAGTCTCAATCTGACATCTCTTATAATTCCGAAGATATGAGTGATAGATATCATAAAGTTGTGATTCACTTTCGTTCGAACATTTGAGTCGAATAACCTGGTAACCGGGTAGTTCCCCACGTTAAAATTACTTTCCCGATATCAGGTTAAAAATACCTACCAGTTATAAAAATTTTCAAATGATCCGATCATAGGCCGTGAACTCAACTTGATCCTAAAGATCTTATACTGATGTTTTATCGAATGCGTATATTCTTCAAGTCTTCTCTCAAAGATGCCGTTTTGCTGATTTATTATAGATACCTGTTCTTCTAAAAATTCTTTTTGGGTTAATAACTTCTTAGTTTGAGAACGTGTAAAGAGGCGAATGGTCGACGCTTTCTGCTTTTCCTTAACGCATTTTTACATAGAATACGTTTTAATGGTCTTCTGTGTTTATATAACCCATTACAAATTTAGTCGAGACTGAAGCTCCTTAACATGTCTACTGAAGACTTGTTTATTCAATGAAAACTTTTTTTGGCAGCATCTTAAAATTAAAGTTATTCAAGGAGCTCATAATATTGTCAAACTCTTTGCTGGGTCAACAAAATCAACAACACGTGTCCCGGTTTGTTATTAAAACGCACTTTCCGAAATCTCCCAGCCCTGTCCCATATAAACAAAGCAAAGCCAACCATTTCCAGCCAACTTCCCCATGTAATGAAATTCAAAACCCTTTACACTCTACGTCTGCATTATTTTGGTCACTTTTGTTCAAATGCCAGTGTCGTCTATACCCCCCCCCCCCCTCTCCCTAACAACATACTAGCACTTTTCTGGTGATTGTGAACAAATTACATTCAATTTGTTTGTTCTTTGCAACAAAATATCCAAAGTTGACTCTGTTCGGGCAATGTGCGAGAGAGGTGTGTGGAACATTTACTGTGAATTTATTCCAAAATTTACTTTGTCTTTGTCCAGGAATTTGTGTGAAAAAGTTCTCTTCTAAAAGTTTCCCTTTCATATAAAATGCTCTTGGACAAGCTATGTGTGGGGCTGTATTGTTTCATTCCAATAAAATGTTCTCATATTTATTATAAATTGCATATTGTGGTCAATGGTCAAAAGAAAGTTGCTACTCTGTTATGGTTGCCCTTTTGCCATCGAACTTCGAACTTTATGGGATTTCATAATGTCTCAGTTTGTGTCCAATTATTCGTAGAAAAAAAGTGGTCAAGTATAAATATGCAGTTGAGACAAACGATATGTGATACGGTTCCTGGGGGATATGGTGACCAAGCAGAAAGTTGAAAGTATTTTTAGTTCTCTAATATAAGACCAGAAGACCAGATGGTCACTTTTATTGAAGACCAGAAGGTCATCATTGTAGAAAATGCCGAAAATCTTCTCTTAGAAACCACAAAGGTCGTCTCATAGAAAACGATTATGTGGCCTCATAGAAGACCTGAATATGACCAAAAGGGTTTCTTATAGAATATCCGAAGGTTTTCTCATAGAAAGCCCGAAGGTCCTCTTATAGAAGACCAGGACAATTTCTCATGAAATCGCTCAAGGCCTTCCCACAGAAGAGCTAAAGGTCTTCTCAAAGGAGAGCTGAAGGTCTTCTCACAAAAGAAATAAAGGTCTTCTCACAGAAAACCTAAAGCCCTCCGCAGATGAGTTGAATGTCTACTCATAGAAGGTCAGAAAATCCTCTTACTGAGCTGAAGGTCTTCTCACAAATCTTCTCATAGTACAAATGAAGGTCTTCTCATAGATAAGCTAAAGATCCTCTCATAGAAGAGCTGAAGGTCTTCTGCCTAGAAGAGCCGAAGGTCTTCTGCCTAGAAAAGCTGAAGGTCTTCTGCCTTAAAGAGCTGAAGGTCTTCTGCCTAGAAGAGCTGAAGTTCTTCTGCCTAGAAGAGCTGAAGATCTTCCTAGAAGAGCTGAAGGTCTTCTGCCTAGAAGAGCTGAAGGTCTTCTTCCTAGAAGAGCTGAAGGTCTTCTTCCTAGAAGATCTGAAGGTCTTCTGCCTAGAAGAGCTGAAGGTCTTCTGCCTAGAAGAGCTGAAGGTCTTCTTCCTAGAAGAGCTGAAGGTCTTCTGCCTAGAAGAGCTGAAGGTCTTCTGCCTGGAAGAGCTAAAGGTCTTCTGCCTTAAAGAGCTGAGGGTCTTCTGCCTTAAAGAGCTGAAGGTCTTCTGCCTAGAAGAGCTGAAGTTCTTCTGCCTAGAAGAGCTGAAGATCTTCCTAGAAGAGCTGAAGGTCTTCTGCCTAGAAGAGCTGAGGGTCTTGTGCCTAGAAGTGCTGAAAGTCTTCTGCCTAGAAGAGCTGAAGGTCTCCTTGTATAAAGCCAGAAGGTATTCTCGTAAAAGCCCAGAAGGTCTTCTCGTAGAAGGCCAGAAGTTTTTCTCACAGAAGAGCTGAAGGTCTTCTCGTAAAAGGCCAGAATATCTTCTCACAGAAGAGCTGAAGGTCTTCTCATAGAAGGCCAGAAGGTCTTCTCATAGAAGGCCAGAAGGTCTTCTCATAGAAGGCCAGAAGGTCTTCTCATAGAAGGCCAGAAGGTCTTCTCGTAGAAGGCCAGAAGGTCTTCTCGTAGAAGACCAGACGAAGGTGTTCTCATAGAAGACCAGAGGGTCTTCTCATAGATGGCCAGAGGGTCTTCTCGTAGAAGACCAGACGAAGGTCTTCTCATAGAAGACCAGACGAAGGTCTTCTCATAGAAGACCAGACCAAATTATTCTCATAGAAGACCAGACCAAGGTCTCCTCATATAAGACCTGAAGAAGGTCTGATCATACTAGACAGAAGAAGGTTTTCTTATAGACTACGAGAAGAAGGTCTCCTCATGGAAAACCAGAAGAAGGTCTTCTCATAGAAGCCCATTCAAACACTTCATGGTAGACTGGACCAGTTAAACACACCTTTCCCAATCTCAGTTCGATGAATACAGCTCATCATTTATAAATCTCGTATATATTTATTCTTTCTCTCATTTATAAAAATGCTATTTAACACCTAGACAGACAGATGCCGTAAATTTCCAGTAACAATCGAAATTTCCAAAAATGTCCAAATCATTCAAGCAACAAAAAATTACCCTCCTTTCATACAAATCACCATCGGTTTCGATATCCTCACTACCCGGTTGGCACATTCTCAGTCATTCATTCCCATAACATTTATTAGCAATCTGGAGTTTCAATAATGTTTGAATTTGAGGTAAACGTCTATTTTCATCATCTGAATACCAAATCTGTATGCAGAAGCTTTGGTCTTCAACGAAGGTGTCCATCAGAATGTGTCGGTGTTCGTATTGGGTGTTCTGGTTCACTCAACTGAATAAATGTTTACTTAAATTCGACAACCAACACTTGAACAATTTCAACGAACCAAAGTTTAGTTGAAGAGAAAAACAAAAAACACGGAAACGAGACTAGATTCATTTTCGGTATCATACACAAACTGCAAACTGAAAGTGAGGAATCAATGGCGTTTCATCTTTTCGTGTTCTTCCATTGTCAATTTTCACACATACATAATACATACATATGAATATTGGGTGCATGGTTTTAATTTTTGTTTTTTTTTTTTTTAAATTTGTTTCATGGAAATTTGTAGTTGAGAGCATTTGAATTTCTGTTCCCTACCTGTGTATCGACGATTTCGATTTTTAGAATATTGAACTGATTTAAAATACTGAACAAATTAAAACTTGGCTTAGTTTCTTATATCAATGGCAGATCTCTTAGAATTGCGGAGGTTTTCTCATAGAAGGCCAAAAATTCTTCCCGAAGAAGACCTTTAGATACTAAAACGGAGAACCTGCAGATATTAAAAACAACAGAATAGACGGCCAAAGTTTTCTCATAGAAGGTATCATCATCGTCGAAGTCTAGAAGGTCTTTTTTTCGTGTTATTTTTAAAGAAGGCCACAATATCTTCACAAAGAAGGCCACAAGGATATCTCATAGAAGAAAGTAATGAAGTCTTTTTAATAGCAGGATCATCTTTCTATATAATGGACTTCTCATAATTGACAAAAAAATCTTTCATAGTCTTCTTATAGAATTCCATTATCGAGGATTTCGATTTCGGAATATTGAAATGTTTTAAAATAGTTAGCAAATTAAAATCTGACTTCATTAGTACAAGGTGGCCCAAAAGTAAACTTCCGATGTTTTTTTACCAATAATGTCATGTAAATGGCCGGCGCCAAATTTTTGGTCATTTGATCCCGTTTTATGGCATTTTCCATAACTTTGGTCAAAACTTTCGGCGATTGGTCCTCACATTCTTCACGGATATTGTCTTTAAGAGCTGAAAGAGCTTAAGGCTTGTTGACATAAACCCGTGACTTTAAAAAGACCCACAAAAAGAAGTCTGGAGCCGACAAATTAGGCGATCTTGTTGGCCAGTGCAAATCGCCAAAATGGGAGATTAGGCGCCCGAAATATGCATCCTTTAGCATATCGACCGTTGCACTGTCTTGGTGGAATTACATGTTTTCCAATCCCAAATCATCAAGTTGCGGCTAAAAGAAGTCGTTGATCATTGCTTTGTAGCCCTCGCCATTCACAGTGACCATTTGGCCCGCCGCGTCTGCGAAGACTTGTAGTGACAGTCTCTTTGAGGCAAGTGGCTAATTGTCGCAGTGTTTCACCAGAAAGTGTTGGACGGCCAAGAAATCTTGCGACGAACCCACGCCTAGAGGTCTGTTATTTTGATGAAGAGATGGTCTTAAAAAACCACATCTAGAGGTCTGTTATTTTGATGAAAAGATAGTCTTAAAAACCCACGCCTAGAGGTCTGTTATTTTGATGAAGAGGTGGTTCTAAAATCCACACCTAAAGATCTGAAGTTGTCTTAAAACCCACGCCTAGACGTCTGTTATTTTGATGAAGAGGTGGTCCTAAAATCCACGCCTAAAGATCTGAGATTGTCTTAAAACCCACGCCTAGACGTCTGTTATTTTGATGAAGAGGTGGTCCTAAAATCCACGCCTAAAGATCTGAGATTGTCTTAAAACCCACGCCTAGAGGTCTGTTATTTAGATGAAGAGATGGTCTTAAAAAAAACACGTCTAGAGGTCTGTTATTTTGATGAAGAGATAGTCTTAAAAAACCACGCCTAGAGGTCTGTTATTTTGATGAAGATATGGTCTTTAAAACCACGTCTAGAGGTCTGTTATTTTGATGAAGAGATAGTCTTAAAATCCACGCCTAGAGGTCTGTTATTTTGATGAAGAGATAGTCTTAAATACCGACGATTAAAGGTGTGATATTTTGATGAAGAGATATTCTTTAAAAACCACGCCTAGAGGTCTGTTATTTTGAAGAAGAGATAGTCTTAAATACCCACGCCTAGAGGTCTGATATTTTGATGAAATACCACGTCTAGAGGTCTGATATTTTGATGAAATACCACGTCTAGAGGTCTGTTATTTTGATGAAGAGATAAAAACCCACGCCTAGAGGTCTGTTATTTTGATGAAGAGGTAGTCTTAAAATCCACGCCTAAAGATCTGAGATTGTCTTAAAAATCCACGCCTAGAGGTCTTTTATTTTAATGAAGAGTGATTGGCGGACAACAGCTAAAAGCTAAAGCCCCATCTAGATATTGTACGGAAACATCTTCAAAATTAGCTGTAAAGACAGTCGACTGATACCCATTTGCGTGGTACGTCGTCTGTTCGATGTCGGCGGCGCTTCCATCCTCGGCTACGGCAGCAATGAACGGATACTCTGAGGTCTGCCACTCCTGGCACCATAATTTGTAGTGCCAGTCTCTTCGAGGCAAGCGGCTAAACGTCGCAGTGTTTCACCAGGAGGCGTTGGACGGCCAGGAAATCATGCGACGAAATTTACGCTGTGCCAAAGTCACCGACCGATTATTGGTCAAATATATAGTCACCATTATTCCGCATTCAAGAGCAGTGTAGCGTAACAACTGTCAAAACAGAACTGACATTAGGGGACAATTGTAAAATTTATAGCATTTTCTTATAGGAGGATTACTTTTGCGCCACCTTGTAAGTGAATGGTAGATCTTCTCATAGAATGCCATTAATTTCTTGCAAAGAAGATAATTACCTACTTTTTCAGGAGGCCACTAGGTCTTCTCATAGAGATCCAATAGATATAATTATAAAAGGCTAGATCGTAGAATGCTAGAATGTCTTCTTATAAAGGCTAAAAGGTATTCTCGTAGAAGCCGAAATGGAGTTTTTATAGAAAGCCAGAATGCATTTGTATCAAAGACGGCAATCAAATCTTCTCATATATGACAACAATGTTTTTTTATAGATAGCCACAGGCATAGCAGATAATAATGTCAACTAATTAAAGGCTGGAGGATCTTCCCAAAAAAAGACAGAAGGCATTCTCAATAAGGCCAGGAGGTAGTCAAAAATATGACCAGTAACTTTTCTCATAGATAGTGGTCCATCTATGAGAAAAGTCACTGGTCATATTTTTCTTATATAAGTCCATTATATTTTATTGTAGAAATTCGGAAGGTTTTTTTTTATTATACTTTAAATTACCTTCACACAGAATGCCAAAGGGTTTTGACATAAAATTCACAAAATCAAAAACTCAGAAAATACACAAAAATCTTCACACAGCAGACAAGAAGGTGGTAGATTAGTTGTGCAGAAACTATATTCTTAGGAGGCTGGAAGGTCTTATCTAAGAAAGCCAGAATATCTCTTCATACAAGTTATAAAAAAATAAATAAAATAGAACAATTATAGCTGTTCTGGAGATCTGCAAACCGAAAATGTTAAGTTCATCAACAGTTTTTTCGCAGTGGTCAAAATTATGCCATAGAATTCCCATAATCAAAAAATCAGAACACACACAAAAATCTACACCAAGAAGAACAGAGGGTCATAGATTAGGGTGTGCAGAAGCTATATTTTTTAGGAGGCCAGAATATCATCTCACAGGAGGCTGGAAGGTCTTCTCAAAGAACTGTGGTCTCTTTATAGAAGTAACAAAAATATGTGTTTAAAATAGAAAAATTATAGCTGTTCTGGAGATCTGCGAACCAAAAATGTAAACAGCTTTTTTCGACATATTCCCCTTGTAATGGGTTTCTGAATTTTAAAAGGTATAGCCACAGACTTCATCAAGATAACTATATTTCAAAACTTTATGATTTTTAATATTAAGTATTTACAGAATAATACATAATGTTTGAATGTACTTACACGCACATATAATTATATTCCAAACATCATTAATGTCTCACGAAATAGAATAATTCCGCCCGTACCGTAATTTATGTTGGAATTTAAATACCTTTGCTCTAACACGTTGCCAAACCATAATTCACACTAAGCCAATAAAACACTTTAACGTGTTTTCTGTCTATTGTATGGCCAAAAAACATACAACTGTGTAGGCAGTCAGTCGGCCAGCAACCAGGCAGACACCTAAAAAACCAATGTGTCGTAGACAAAAAATATATATACAAACGTATACAGACATTTTTGTGAGTCTAAAGGTGTATATGGAAATATTTGGGTACAGTGTTTTCAAATCAGGCATATTTTTGGGAGAGCTGATGTTGTGGTAAAACCTGCTGAAGAAAGTCTAGTCATATATGGCGGACAAGAACTTGTGTCGTGAACCTTGGCATGTGTAGTGTGATATTTCGCTTTCCTAGTGAGTAAGTAGGTTTGGTGTAGCTTCACGTTTTCCGAAATCACTCATGTAACGGTACCTCTCGGTATTCGGAATTTTGAGATTAACCAACCGAGGTGTTTCAAATTTGGTATTTGGAACTCAAAGATGGATCTAACTCCTGTGACCATGCCATTGTCTATATTGGTCCGTATAACGAAACCTCCCGATATTCGGTATTCCGAAATCTCTCAGCGGAATTGTTAAAAATTTGGTGTTTAGACTTTTTAATGGTATTTTCTTTATATCAAATTTAATCACTGAAACCCGCAATATATAAGAACCGCTGTGGTAGAAAGGTGTCCTTTGAAGACTTTAACTGCATTCTCCAATCGATTTCACAGGCATTTTCAGATAATGGAATTAGTTCGAACATAAAATCCCGATACTTTTCTTTATAAAGGCTTTCTCGACCTCAGGGTGGAGGATATCTAGAATTCGGCCCCGCCTAACTTTACGTTATTTAATTGTTTACAGTTTATATATCTTTGGCACTAGAAATAGTCTATATTCCATCCTCGAATTTAATTTGAATTAAGTATACATTTATGGTACGGCTGATAATAGACCGAATTATGTTTCATCTCCACAGATGATTTTATATTGATAGAATTATTGGAATGTAAATTAGAAATTTAATAGACATGCTCACCATGCCAGGAGCTTACACATCATATGAAACGACAGAATATCTGTCTGTAATCCCGTCAACTCTCGAACGGAGCAGGCGATTTGGTACAAGCTTGGTATATGGTAATATATATTCCCTCAGTCATATGGCTACAGGGTGAACGACCAAAATGTGCCTCATCGAAATAATGGTTTATTAGACCACAAGTTTCTTTGGACAAAATCTGCTCCAGGACGTTTAGAGTCGATCTAGGGGTATCCGTTTTTCGTCTGCCTATCTGTCTGGCTCGTGTGCACGATAACTCTCAGAGATAGTATCCTATTTAATTCCAACTTGATACGTTGTAATATTTTCATAAATTTAGATCGAATTCTGCGATGAGCAATATCGGACAACTTAATCTGGTACCTCTCCAACTAAAGATCAAAATTTTCAAAGAAAATAATTTAGATCGTAGAAAGAGATCGAATCTACCGACTTTGTCAAATTTTTGCAAATCCTAATATTTGAACCAATTTTAGGTCAGATGCGAAAATGATTAATATCGGCGAACTCCATCTGTACCTCCCCCATAATGTGTCAAACTTTGGAATAATTATAACCCCTATAATATGCTTACAATAATTATAACTTAGTACCAGAGGTTTGATGTGAATTTTAATTATTAATTGACTCTTAACTTCGTACGGAATCCTTCCACCTAAATTAGATTTTGTGCGAATACGAAACTTATCGGTCAAATCCTCTTAACATTTCCCCACAAAAGGTCAAAATTTTGAATCATTTTAGAATGTATAACATGCGAAACAAATCAGCGATTTTCTTCAAACTTCTAGTATTTCAATATTAAAATGAGGGAAGTCCAAACATGTTTCAGGACATCGATCTAGCAATCTATGTCTGACTTGCTGATGCGTACGACAACTCTCGAAGGGAGTATCCGATTAGGGCCAAACTTGGCACATCGTAATACTAATACCAAACTTAAATCGAGTTAGGAGATGGACGTTGTCGGTTCATTCCTCCCCACAAAAGGTCGAAATTTTCAAAAAAATAATTTGCTGCACTAAAAGAGAAAGATTATTCTTCCTCCAACATTGCAAATCCTAATATTTAGATTAGTGCTATGGACAATATCGGTTCACTCCATTCAGTACCTCCCCCACAAGTCAAAATTATGAATAATTATAACTCTTATAAAATGTGAAATAAGGGTCCGATTGTCTTCAAATTACACACATTAAAATATTTTTATTAACCCAAGGTCTGATGTGAAGATGGAATTTATTGGTAATTCTGGTTCCTCCCCCACAAAGGGTCAAAATTTTTAACCGTTTTTAATTGACATCCGATTCCATTCAGACGTGGCACATCTCAATATTTCCATCAACACAAGGTCTGTTATAAATATGGTAGAGATCGGAAAATTTCTTCTGGTACCTCTCCCACACAGGGTTCAAGATTTTGAAAATCAAAACGCTCAAAGAAAGCGAAATAACTCTCGTAAATTTTCATGCATACAAACATGCGAACCCATCTTGCTACCTCACCCACAAAGGGTCACAATTTCAATACTTTTACCTTTCATAACTTGCAAAACAGTCATCGATTCGGTACAAGTTGCTTTATGTAAATATTTCTCTCAACCAGAAACCTGAGATGAATATGGAATTTATGATTTCGCCTAAAATTGGATACAAATGTCCGATTTTATTTAGGTTCGATACGAAATGAACAAAATTGGCGCATTTCTTCGTAACATATAGAGTAGGGGCCAACAATTTGAATAGTAATAGCAAAAGTCAAAATATATTTAATTAATCGAACATTGCCTGAGGGTATACGACTTCTTCCCGCGACGTCTTCGAATAAAAAAGGTCAGATGACACCACCAGCGAAAACAGCACATCATACAGTAACTTCAAGCAGGTGTAATGGCTCTTCGTGGGTTACATTTTCAGTGCCCCAAAAGCGTACATTTTGTTTATTTACATACCCGCTAAGATGGAAATAGGTCTCATCACTCATGATTATTTTTGATGAAATATCAGGTTCTTCTTGGTGGTAATAAGGGATGGCTTGAGCGTATATTAGATGATAAGTCAGGTATTTTTTCCTATTTTTAAGTTAGAGTGACAAATAGCAAATCATTTTTTTAAACTATGACTCTGCAGAGATAATCATTGAATGTAACTTTTCTAATCTGGCAAAAGAGGTCCCCGATCCACTGTTCGACAATATTTCACATTTTGTCCTCCATGTCTATAGATTCCGGCAACAGCATAAACATCGTAAACCATGTAAGCCGAGATTTGCAGTGATTTTCACATGTTTATTACCACTTTTCCTGTTCGTTTTTTGATATACCCATGGACGAATATTTTGTGGCCATAAAAGTTTTTTCTTCCTGCTTGGAAATGGAGAATCACACACATCCATTCAGTGCCTGGCGACAAACCATCCATCCAACCAGGAAAATAGTTCAAGAGCGTATAAACGTTTCAGAGTGATTAAAATGGAGCCATGTGTGTTCGATTACATCGCTGGTGCATGAGCAGTCAACAAAAGTGAGTTTTTTTTTTTGGCTGTAACTTTGGGTGGTGGTAGGTTTTTTTCAAAGATTTAAAGCACGTTTTTGTGATACGGCAATTGGGAAGAAATACCAGATTGATGTTTTTTCTCAATTTTTTTGGGGAGAAAGAAAGAAAGAGTTACAGGAAAACGAAATTTCGTGACACAATACTTTAGGGGGCAAAATACGAAACTTTAAAATACCCTAAAAGCATTCGAAGAACTCTCCTGCCAAAATAACATAAATTGCAACAACATGCCTTGCCAGCAGCGGCAACATCGTCATCATCATCATAACAATTTACTAAAAGTATTAAAGTTGACACAAGAGGATTAACGACAATATAAACTACTGTTGCTCACATACATAGCTCATCCGGTCGTAGTCGTGGCATTGCCACAAATTCACACCATCTTAGCCATTTGGGTTTTGCACCGAAATAACCAACATGTGTGGAATCACATGTTGCTGAGCAAGGCGAAGGGAGGGAGGGAGGTGTTGAAAAAGTTCAGATATTTAACATGCCACATCGTGGAAAACATAGCATAACACCAAAATAGTTTTACAAAATAATTTTTGGTTGCAAAGCAAGTGAGATGAGGAGGGAAAGAGAGAGGATGTGTGAGAGAGATTTCACTGGAAGCGAAATCAACCACATGTTGTTGGGCATGCCGGGATTTTACTGGATTTTCCACAACTTGTTCTCGTTCTCCTGCGACATGACATGATAATGTCGGTGATGAAAACTTGTCAAGTGATTAAAAAGTTTGAACACAACTGATTAAAAGCTAGTATCAATATAAGCTTCATCAACCAACCAACCGACAAACCGTGGTGCTTGTTTTGCAAACAAATAACCCAGTAAAACATTTTGGTGGGGAAATGTTTAAATAAATTGTGTAGTATTCAAACCACGTCTCTTTTTATACTAGAAACTGAGGTTAGAGTTGTGATATTACACATAATCGAACTGCCCATTTTTATGGAAGTGTGTAAAATGCGGACATAAATTGACGAATATGCAAGTGCCATTGAATGAAGAAAAAGGGTGTTTAGCTCACAAAATTTGAGATTCAAAAAAAAAAAAAAAATAAATAAATAAAAAAGGGGTGGACAAATATTCTCTACTTTCACCCAGCACTGGAAATTATATTAGGTTTTGCAATGTTGGGTGAGCCTGTGTCGTTCTATGAGGTAAATTATTTTCTGAGAGTCTTGACCTTTTGTGGGGGAGGTACTAGAAGGAGTGGACCGAGATTGCCCATATCCAAACTCGATCTATAATTGGATCTATATTGGATAATAATACTACATTGTATAAAGTTTGGATCAAATCAGGCATTGTCTTCGAGAGTTATCTTGCGGACCAACAAGACACACCGACACCACTAGATGGACTCCGCATGTCCTGAAACAATCAGCATGTCCTGAATCAAAATCAGATTATCGTTTCTCTTTCTGTGCAAAAAATACGTATTTTTTGAAAATTTCGACCATTTTTGGGGGAGGTACCAGAAGGAGTGGACCCATATATGCTATCTTAACACCATATATTGGGTTAATATAAATATTGGGATCTGTGAAATTTGAAAACAATCGGACTCTTACATCACATTTTATCAGAGTTGTAATTATTTAAAATGTTGACCCTTTGTGGGGGAGGTACTAGAAGGAGTGGGCCGATATATTCCATCTTCATACCAGACCAGGGCTTAATATAAATATGGAGATGCGTGAAATTTGAAGACAATCGGACTCTTACATAACATTTTATGATAGTTTTAATTATTCAAAATGTTGACCATTTGTGGGGGAGGTACTTGATGGAGTGGGCCGATATTGTCCATTTTCACACCTGACCTAGCACTGACGCAAATATTAAGATTTGCAAAGTTGAAGCAAAATCGGATTATAGTTTCTCTTTCTGTGCAGAAAATAAATTTTTTAATAATTTTTTTGAAGAAGTGGACAGATATTGCCCATCTCCGAACTCGATCTAAGTTTGACAAAAATATTACGACGTACCAAGTTTGGACCAAATCGGATACTCCCTTCGAGAGTTATCGTGCACACCAACCATCCAGACAGACAGCCAGACAAACGGACGGACGGACATCGCTAGATCGACTCCAAATGTTCTGAAACGGATTTGGTCTAAAGAGACCTAGGGTCTAAATCCGTTATTTCGACTAGGCACGTTTTGACCGTATCAAATGATATGTAAAGTAAAGTAAAAAACCAGTAAGTTTGGCTGAGTCGAACTTTTAGCACCCTTCACCATTGGGTAAAGAAAAAAAATTATATAAAAATATCTGAATTCAAGCTAGTTCCACTTAAGCTACATATACCAATAAGACCGTTTGGATAATGCAGTTAAACTTATCAAAAACCCATAAAGTGAGTGTGGCCGTTATATGGGGGCCATACCAAAACAGGTACCTATATAGACAACTTTATATTACAACGATTGCATCTATTGCGAGTCTTAAATGCCGAATTTGAAAAAAATACATTCTTCGAATAGAATGTGAAGCAGAGGAATTATATCATTCAAATACAGATATATTCAGAAGATTTATTTGACAAGAACCCAAAGTTTAGTTATTTGAACTCTTTAGGTTTTAGTGAATCGCATTAAGAGCCAATAAAGATTAATTTCGAAGTCTGGACTTCCACAAAAAGTTTAAGTCTTTCAATCGTATTTGTAGACATAATATATTTAAAACTAGTATCTAATATCTATACATGGAAAGAAATATACTACCAATGTTAAAGTTTTCATATATATTTAAAAACATGCCCATAGTAACACATACAATATTCGTTAATTTCCTGCCATAGTCATTTCCATACAATTATAAAGAAATATATGATGTTTTAAACACCCCTTCAACATAATCGTATTAAAAACAATAATAAAGAAACATATTGCAAATCGTACCAATATTAAAATTTATACACTTATTATACACTTCATTTTTATTTAAAAAGGCGAACATATGAAAAACCTCGCCATCACGGTATCATTAACTCAATATATTTATCGACATCTTCATAAACTGTTTCATTACCATTTAATAGCTGTTAACATATGCTTAAGTATGCCAATAAACGGGTGTTCTCATAATCAGTTTTAATAATCATTAAATATTCATTCGTTTAATTGCGACGTGTTGCTGAGATTTTACTTCCACCTAATTTTTGATAAACATTGCCTGGGTCCTGTTATTTCGCATAAAATTTTAGCAACGAAAAACTTTCTCTGCAACTCTACGCTGTTGATAGTTTCGGTTTTTGATGGACAGTGGGTAATAATGGGAAAACTGAGAATGTACATTTATAATTACAGGAGTAAAGGCTAAGAAAATTTATTTTTTTTTTTCTTTTTTTGAGTCAAAGATAAAGAAATCTCATATTTTTTCTATCGATTTGAATACACCTCCCACCTCAGTCAAGGGTTGAAAGATTGATAACAACAGCCAAATTCTGACAACATATAGTACAGTCAATAAGTTCTAGTAGTCACTTGTGCTTCAACAGTTTTTCACAAATTATATTCTTCAAATCGCCTGGAAAGGATGACTTTATTGAGGTACGTACCTTTGACCTGGAGACAAACAATAACAGTCTTCATAGCCAAACCTGAAGAACGTAATCCTGAAACATTAAGATCATGATAATTTAAAGGACACACTTCCTACCGTTTCATTAAGTGAAAACAAAGACGCCGTTTATCAAAGGAAAATAAAATTCTTTAAGTAACCACTTCAGGAAAAAAGGTGTAAATAACTCAATAATAAATGTGATATTTTTTCAAAATTTTCAAAGTGATTTAAACAGCAGGCACGACCCTTCTTTGTGTACACGAGCACGTTTCGAATTGCAAAATTTTTAGATTGTTGTACTTAAACAGAAGGAATCGGACCACAGGACGTATATGTGATATAAAAATACAATTTGTAACGATCATACGCACTAAAGTTCGACAAAATATATTCTATTATACACTTTACAACTATGATCTAGAATATCTTCATCTTGTGATTCCGATTTTAACACTGCAAAAGAATTGTCTGAAATCACATAACGAACATACAGGGTGAGACAGAAAAACTGCAACAAAGTTATACGCAACAATTTTTACTTTTTTTTTTTTTTGAACTTTATTGAATGAAAACATAAAATGCCGAAAATAGCATCAAATTTTAGAATAAGTTTAACCTTTGGCACAAATTATGTCATTCAAGCGGCCAATAAAACCGTCACATGCCGCACGAATGTTGCTCTGTGGTATTTTGGCCCATTCCCGGCGAAGCGCTTGCTTGAGGTGATTGACACTTTTGTATTTTTTAGTGCCAACCCTGCTTTCCAAAATACTCCAGATATTTTGGTGGCATTGTGCGCTGGAAATGAAGCGAGGAACCTTTTTTTGTAACCATTCTCGGGTGGCGCTGCTGAGTGCGATGGTGCTCAGTCCTGTTGGAATGTCCAAGGTCTGCGCCAAAAATGTTTGTGTGCCAAAGGCCTAAATACACCCTCTAGATTGTTGTACTTAAACAGAAGGAATCGGACCACAGGACGTATATGTGATATAAAAATACAATTTGTAACGATCATACGCACTAAAGTTCGACAAAATATATTCTATTATACACTTTACAACTATGATCTAGAATATCTTCATCTTGTGATTCCGATTTTAACACTGCAAAAGAATTGTCTGAAATCACATAACGAACATACAGGGTGAGACAGAAAAACTGCAACAAAGTTATACGCAACAATTTTTACTTTTTTTTTTTTTTTTTGAATTTTATTGAATGAAAACATAAAATGCCGAAAATAGCATCAAATTTTAGAATAAGTTTAACCTTTGGCACAAATTATGTCATTCAAGCGGCCAATAAAACCGTCACACGCCGCACGAATGTTGCTCTGTGGTATTTTGGCCCATTCCCGGCGAAGCGCTTGCTTGAGGTGATTGACACTTTTGTATTTTTTAGTGCCAACCCTGCTTTCCAAAATACTCCAGATATTTTGGTGGCATTGTGCGCTGGAAATGAAGCGAGGAACCTTTTTTTGTAACCATTCTCGGGTGGCGCTGCTGAGTGCGATGGTGCTCAGTCCTGCTGGAATGTCCAAGGTCTGCGCCAAAAATGTTTGTGTGCCAAAGGCCTAAATACACCCTCTAGAATATTTTTGCAATAATATTCGGCATTTATTCTGATGCCACGGTCGATTAATACGAGCGGAGAGCGATTATCGGCGGTTACGACGGCCCACACCATCACCATGGTCGGCGCTTGAGTTCTGGTCTCCAACCGAAGATGCCCATTCTCAGCTAACCTCTTTGTTTACGAACTGCTGGACAACAAATGTTTTCTCATGAGAGAAAACCGAATTCGGCAGTTCACCACTTTCGGCCAAGCGAAGCAACTCTTTAGCTCTTTTCAGTCTATTTTCTTTCTGTTGCGGTGTAAGTTTTTGCAACTTTTGGAATTTAAATGGCTTTACCCCGAGCTCATTTGTCATTTGTTACCCTTTAGGGTGAGGTACCAGAAGGGGTTTGCAGATACCTATCATCTTCCCAACAGATCTTGCGTTATCAATTATGTTTGGGTGTGTGAAATGTGAAGACATTTGGATGCTAACTTCGGGTTTTACATGAGTTTTGTTTTTCAAAAATTTGAACCCTTTGTGGGGGAGGTACCAGGAGAAATGGTCCAACCTCTGTCATGTTTTTAAAACATTTTGTGTTGATAGAAATATTGAAATGTGCCAACTTTGAATGGAAACTGGTGGTAATTTCACGATTTATGAGCTTTATGGATACAAAAAATTGACTTCTTTGCCATATATCCGATATCTTGGCTATCAGTATCAGTGCAATAGTCCGAAGTTACCTTTAATGTATATTCGATTTCGCCTGGATTAAAAACAGCGGTTTAATTAAAATTTTCGTATTTTTGACATAACAGTTGTAGTTTATTTTACCCACTAAATATTGTCCGATGACGGATTATCCAAATTGGTACGCTTCTGTCCAGCCCCAAACTCTAACCCTAAACTCTAACTCCATGCAAAATTCAGCATCGATTAGTCTAAAATTGTGGTCTGCAGTGTAAGTGCAAATCAGGGACTTTTCCGTTTTGTCCACTTAATATTTTTTGATCATCCCCAAAAACAATAGGCTTCTATTCTAATCCTTACACCACCTCCATTTTCAATTTCGTGAGGATCAGGTCCCAATTGCGACTTGTAGCGTGATTACAAATTTACATTGACAGACGGACTAACGGATATATATAGCTGGATCGACTCAGCTCGGATGGATTTTGCTATATCCATATATAGTTGCCAATGTGCTGGGCCATATTTCGAGGTGTTACATAATTTTTAATCCAATCAAAATATTGAAAAAAACATAAAAGGAATGTTCGTTATTCGTTCGAATTCATTTTTGAATATTCATAAAATAACAGGCCATAAGCTCTTTCGAAATGTGGTACACCCTTACCTATGTACAATTTTATAATATGACTAGCATTTATCATGCGCACAAATGTTACCGAACTAGTAATTTCACAGTGAGCACAACACACCTTATACCCTATTGACCCAAATTTAATTAAAATCCTTAAATCTAGTAAAATATACCTTACATTTTTTAAATGTCCCACTGTAGCGTTTTCGAGAATTTGTTTGTTAAATGTTTCCCCCCTCTCACCAATATCAAAATAGATACTAAAGACCAATTTTCATTTATATTTCAGATACTATGCAACGATGGTAACGCACAACGGTGAGTTTTCTCATTGCCACTTTTTTATAACTTTAATAATTTTAGTGGAAAAGTTTTCTATTTTATTTTGTGTAATTTTAATACAGTGACTTTTAGTTGAAAAATATCTGAAGTCATAAAATTAGTCGGAAACTATCGTCATAAGAAGCACTGTGGGAAGGGGTGTGGGAAGTCATTTTTACAGCTCCTGTTACTGAATGCATGGTCATGTCGAACAGAGTCAATGGGGGGGTGTATATTTAGAGTGATAGAAAAAAGAAATAATAGGCTCCTTAGATTTGAATCGCCAGTTGGATTTACTCTCATAATTAAACAGAGATATTAACAGCTACCTGTAATTTGGGTATCCTGTCTTTGAGCAAAAGTCAGAAATGCATATTTTGGGAGAAATTGATCAAATATTTTTCAAAATCTTATCATTTTAATAAATCCGTCGATTTTTCCATAATTTCATGCCTTTGTGTTTTTCTTTAGTCAATTTCAAATTCTTATTAAATTCTGTGAATTGTTTGTCGCAGTTCCTAATCATTTTATCACATCCTTTTTTTATAATCAATATTTATGCTAAAGAAACACTAAACCTAACCTGTAACTTCATCTAAAATTTTAAGTTTTTTTTTTTCATGTATCGTCTGTCATGCTTAAGTGTTCCATACGCCATTTTTTTACTTTTTGAGATAAAGGTTATTTGTAAGGTTTGCAGGAAGCGTTTTATAAATTTTTGATCATTTAACCGATATTTGCTCTAGTTTTCAAGACATCCACCTATAGTCGGCAAATTTTCAGAAGATTCCGGCTATTACAGGGTGAGATAAAAAAATTGCAACAAAGTCAAACGCCATAATTTTTACAGTTTTTTTTTTTTAATTTTATTGAATGAATGCAAAAAATGTCGGAAATAGCATAAAACATTAGATTTGTTCGAATTGGTCACCTTTGGCACAAATTATGGCCTTCAAACTGCCAATCAAACCATCACACGCTGCCCGAATGTTGCTCTGCGGCAATTTGACCCATTCCCGGCGAAGCACTTGCTTGAGGTATTTTTTTGTACCAACCTTGCTTTCCAAAATACTACATACACCACAGTCCAACGGATTGACATCTGGAGATTTTGGTGGCCATTGTGCGCTATAAATGAAGCGAGGAACCTAATTTTGTGACCATTCTTGGGTGGCGCGTGCTGAGTGCGATGTTACTGAGTCCTGTTGGAATGTCCAAGGTCTGCGGCCAAAATGTTTGCGTGCCCAGGGCTTTAATAAACCCTCCAGAATATTTTCGCGATAGTATTCGGCATTTATCTGATGCCACGGTCGAATACTAGCGGAGAGGGGCCATCGGCTGTTATGGCGGCCCACACTATCACCATGGCCGGCGCTTTAGTTCTTGTGGTCAAACGAAGGTGCACATTTTCAGCTGACTTCTTTGGCAAGTAAACACGATCATTTTGTTTGTTCACAAACTGCTGGACATCGGAGAAAACCAAATTCGGCAATTCATCACTTTCGGCCAAGCGAAGCAACTCTTGAGCTCTTTAGTTTGAGTCTATTTTCTTTCTGGCTTTCAATGGCTTTACCCCGAGCTCATTTTTAATATTTGCCGAATGAAATATTGCGATATGTTCAGCACACGAGCCATTTTTCGACTACTGCGACGCGGGTTTCGATCAAGTCGCTTCTTTACTTTCTAAACAATTTCTGCTGATGTTGCTGTTTTCTTCCGTCCACATCCTTGACGTCGGACTACGCTACCAGTATCACGGTAACGAGCGATGGTACGAGACACAAAAGATTTATTCACATTTAAATGCTGGAGTACTCTAACCATAGCTACTTGTGGTTTTCCAGCCAAATATAAAGAAATCACGCTAACACGCTTGAGTTCCATCACGAATAACTTTTTTCTAGAAAGTTCTCACCAAAATGCTTTTTTTGCGCTTGTAAACAATATTATGAGCTGTCTCTGAAATAATTTTAACAGCTGTCGGACGAGTGATTTAGAAATGACAGCAGTCTGAAATTGGTTGCAGTTTTTTCATCTCACCCTGTATATAAATAGTTTAAAAATATAAACAATTGAAAATTCCATTTAAAAATCAAAGTATTATGTTTTGGCATAGAAATGTATAGTTCATCATCTCAAGGATCAGGAAAAAAAGATTGTGTATAATAACTTCTCTTTACCCATCCAAACAATACATATTGCTTTCTAGTCCACTTATCCTGCAGTCTATCATAACCCCTCTAACATTCCAAAACTAGAACCCTTTATGTGCTGCAATGCCATTGAAACTCTTTCATGTCACAACACATCCTCCTTTCTTCCACACACCAAGCACCTACAGATAATTATTATGAACATGGCCGCTATTTCCTGTTTGGTGTGTTTTCTTCTGCCTCGACTTAACCCTAGTTAAGTTTTGATTTTGTTGCCGTCACCAGTGTTTTTGTTGTTGTTGTTGTTGTTGTTGTTGTTTTGCCTCAAAGTTCATGGTGCATTGTTGTCGGGCGTTTCGTAAGAATGTTAAATGTTTTCCGTTTTCAATTTACAAAGGCAAAGTTCTGCTCTCTCTCTCTCTGTTGTGCATACAACATGTTTATTTAAAACGCCATCTGTTGACAGTTGCCGAAGGCAATTCTGTCCATCTGTTTGTGTTGTCTTTGCGCTTTGCCTCGGTGGTGTTATCGTATGCAAAGAGCAACGTAACGCAGTCCATCGTAGACTAGGCATCACAGGGATAATATTTGGTATTAAATTTATGCATAATTTACAGTAGTTGTACAGAAATAATTCTGAAGGAATGCACATTCTTCATTGCCTCCGAATCGCTGTCAACTTTAAGGTTCTTGTTGAATTCGACTCAAGATTTAGAAAGAAGTAATCAATAAGAAAAATTATATCTTGTTTTCACGAATTATTTTGTAATGGTCATATGTTCTTCTCTGAAGTCAAGACGATATATTACAAGAACAAGTAAGAAAATATTAGTCGGTGTTGCCGATGTATGTATACCCTCCGCCAATATCAGTATATTAAAATAAACTTTGACTTGCATTATTATTATTGAAATGCTGACCCTTTAGTGGTTTGGTGCCGAAGGAGTGGGCCAATATTTTCGTATCTGTCCTAAATCAGGTATAAATATTACAACGAGCCGGATTTGGAGGATATCGATTATATTCATTGCTTTATATCAGATATGTGAACATTTTTGGAAAACTTTTAAATGTGCGTGAGTTACCACATATATTGGACCGATGTATTCCACATCGTCTTATAGTTATAACAATTTTAAGAAAAACAAACATTTATGACCAATTTTATGCGAATAGTTGTTAATCAAAAATTTAAACTTTTGTGAGGAAGGAACCAGAACTAGTGCCCGAAAAACCCCATCTTCACATCAAATCTGGGATTAAGAGAAATTTTTAGATACTGCAAGAATCTCTGACTTGTTTCACAAGTTATGAGAAATAAAATAATTGAAAATTGTGACCCTTTGTGGGGAAGTTCCAAAAACAAAAAAAAAATGTTGGGACAAAATTGGATTATCCTTTCGTTTTCTGTGTAGTAAAATATTTTGTTTGGACCAATATTGCCCATCTCCGAATCTCCATCTAAGTTCGACAATAATATTACGATGTACTAAGTTTGTACCAAATCGGATGCTCACTTCGAGAGTTATTGTGCGCATCAGCCACACAGACAAACGGGCGGACATCGCTATATCGACACCAAATGTCCTGAAAGAGATTTGGCCCAAAAACCTAGGGCCCAAAAGCATTATTTCGATGAGGCACGTTTTGGCCGAATCAAATGATATATATACACTCACTAGGGTATAATTATTCCAAATTTCGACCCTTTATGGGGAAAGTGCCAGAAGAATTTGTCATATACTTTAAATAATAATAATAATAATAATAATAATAATAATAATAATAATAATAATAATAATAATAATAATAATAATAATAATAATAATAATAATAATAATAATAATAATAATAATAATAATAATAATCATAATCATAATCATAATAATAATAATAATAACAAAAATAATAATAATAATAATAATAATAATAATAATAATAATAATAATAATAATAATAATAATAATAATAATAATAATAATAATAATAATAGTAATAATAATAATAATAATAATAATAATAATAATAATAATAATAATAATAATAATAATAATAATAATAATAATAATAATAATAATAATAATAATAATAATAATAATAATAATAGTAATAATAATAATAATTGACGCTCAGCTCACATTTTTTGATCGTTTTGGTTATTCACAATTTTGAGCGGGTATTTAAAAAATCAGAAAATATTCCCTAACTTTTTTGATAAATTTAACTCGGACTTCTTTCGAGTTGACACTTGACTGAAATAGCTAAAATTTCATTTTAGGTGGATGATGTCAAAATAAGCAATATTCGACACAAAATTTTAGTACAAATCTCAGAAATAAATAATAAAAAATAGCTAAATTAGTTTTTGGTAAAATACCTCAATACAAAAAATGGGTCTTATCTTCAACTCAAATTTGAAGTATTTTTACATTTTAGCCATGCTTTCCTTTTAATTTTGGAAAATTTTTACATTTTGAATTCATATTATGTAGAAACGTTTATCAATGGTCCTTGGTCCACCTTTTGGTACAGCAATTATATAATTATATCCTCTGATTGTAATTATTGCAAGGATCTTGGTCGCTTTTCCCAATAGGCTTGACTGAAAATTAGTATTTTGGAATTTTGCTTTTCTGTTCTGTTCCACTGCCAAAATTTTTCTGTTTGGTCTATAATTTAACCATTAATCGTCTCACAAAGAAGCAACGCTTACAAATCATTGAATTCGCCAAAATGGGTGCTCTATTAAGAAAGTTCATCACTTTATTTATGGTCAGTTTAATCCCACTGATTCCCGGTATTTAGCAATATTTATGTTATACCTACCCATAGAAGAAACTGCATACAAGATTACATAATATCTAGATTCTTCGTTATACAGCGATGTTCAAATGCTAAGGCAGCTCTCGAAATAAGAGGAGTTGTATATAGAAGTATGTTACAAATAGAAAAATATTTCAATTTTTTCTATAGAAACAACCCTATAGGCCCTCTAATAATTAAATAATTATTAGTGACAACAGAAGACTTTTGGACATAATCTTTAGATAAAAGATTTTGTGATATTTTTTCAAGTCATCGGTAGATGGAGGACGCTTCAGAGGACTTCTGAAGCTACTAATTTATACTTATCGCCCTGACCGAGGATTGTGTAGATAGGTCAACATTTCGGTATAAACATAAATATACATCTCAATATTAGCCATTGTGAGGATTTTAGCCCCATTTTGTTTAAAAAAAAAAAATAATGTTCGTTATAGGTACTAATCTTTCTGGTAGCAAATTGTCTATATTGGTCGAATGAATATTCCTTATTTCAATAACTTTAATTTGGCCTTTTAGCGATCTCTATTAGTTGGAATTCCTTTTCAGATACTATTTTTTTATAAATATAAGATCTTTAGAAGACCCTCTAATAGTGAGAATATTTTTTAGAAATATTCTGAAGATATAAATGTAAAGACCCATTCAGAGGTTCTCTAAACATAGAATGTCTTCTAGATATTGCCTTTGCAAAGCATATTTGTTCTCTCTCTCTCTCTCTCTTGTAATAGCGCTTGCGTTGTCTATAAAGTACATACGTTTCTCCTTGAAGACTCGAATTTACATTTGTATTTAATCTTTAATCAGCATACTTGGGCGACCTCTGTTCGTGAAATTATTGAAAGGCAGAAGGCTATTTATCATGAAGTTGACGTTTTTCCCCAATTATTACATGTATTGTTTTACCAATGGCTGGAAAGAAAACGTTAGCCCAAAAGAATCTTTCCGCCATATTCTTTAATACAAGGTACTGTCTCGTCCATTTGGTTAGCTAGAATCAACCCGATCACACCGAAAAGTTCCCATAAGTTTTTCTGAAGTGAAGTATAACCTTCAAATAAGGTGAATTTTTGATCTGTTTAAAAAATTTCTTGCTTTAAATTCAATTATATCTTAAATTTTGATGGAAATTAGAATTACGAAGTCTTTATTCTCAAATGGAGATATTTTTTCCGTTGATTGGGATCTTGGATTTTATTAAAATTTCTTCTCCTTCATTTAATTGGTTGAAATTGCTTACGATATAAGTCGCAACATATTTTGTTTGTCGATCTGATGATTTACCAGTTGCGATATAGCAGAACGAATACTAGTAGAAAACCACCAAGTGAAACACAACAAGTCTGCCAGTCAGTTCTACTGTACGAAAGTAAGAAATTCCTGTGTGAAGAAAAGTTCTGAAAATTATATCCCGGATTATAAAATTACAAGAAATTGTTCACTCATTCGCCAAAATTCTACCAATAATCCAAGGTTTTCCGCCTCAGCTATATGTTTTGGTGATTATGCTCGTCAAAGTGGAATAAAATAAAGTAAAAGTGCCAAAAATGCTGTGAGTAAGCAAATTCTCAAACATCAAAAAAAAAACGAAAAAAAAAGTGGAAGAATTGTTGCAGAAATTAGTTTTAAGGATTATTTTTGATTCTAATGCAGCGAAATGAATTCAGTAAATAAGTGAAATAATATGATTTAAACATTCAATTTCTAGTGTTAATTTCATAGAGTTTTTATTGCATTAATTCTGTTATCATTTCGAGTGTTATTTCTATATTCAGTTGTTGTTGTTCTAATAGTTATTTCCAAAAATTTGCACTAAAAGTGAAAAAAAAAATTATTGGTTATCATTGCATTTGTACAGAACATTGCCCAAATATACAGACGTTTGTACATAATTACGTAATGATCATTAAAAACGCAACCGAATGCATTTACTGCTAATATCATTCTTGGGTAATGTTGATGATGTTAAATGTTTCACTGTTAATAACATAGCTAAATTCAATTGTACAAGATATTGCTGAATCTAGAGAGCTGTTAGAATCATCACTGTTAAGTTGCATTATTAAATCTCTTAAATATTTCTCATAGCATCCACATACGATATTGCAAATCTCTGATCATATTTGAAGAGTAAGGTTGACCGTAACTCTTTCAATTACTCTTTGCCTTTATTCGTGTACACACTCTCAGCCAGCGCCAAAGTCACCGTCATCGAACTCAGCGAAAGTACTTTCAACGAGGGAGGACAACAACAAAAAACAAAGTAAGTCATTGAACTGTTTGTAATTGCAAATCATATGTTTAAAAGAGAATTAACAAAAAGGTGACCAGATCGAACTTTTTATGTTTTCGGAAAAATTATTAAAATTTTGAATGTATGAAATAAATTAAAGTAATATGAATATAGTGTAAATATAATTTGGTTTAAACTAATGTTGAACTGCAATAATGAATTTTAGATTGAAACTATTTTCATATTATTTTAATTAATTTAATATGACAACATGGTCACCCCTTTGATTTTGGTTCTTTGGTCTGATGTTATGCTAAATCGTTTTGTTATCCAACAAAGGCAAACAAATGGATTTTTGGTCATATTAAATCAAAAATCGAAGTGTTTCGTTTTAAATTGAAAGAGTTCGTTTAATTTCTAAAACATTTGATATTTATACCTGGTGCTCATATTAAGAGATATATTTGCTTAACTTTCTGTGATATTCGATTATTCTCGTCTTCTTTACTAATGTTTAAATAACACTCGATAGATGATTTTTTTGTCATGATTTTTTTTTATTATGATTTTTTTTGTGAATATAAAATATAATTTTTCTATCATTTTATTTTGAATATTTATTGTTATAGTTTAAATTGCAAAAAGTATAAAAATTATTAGCATACATGATAGATTTAAATTGTTCTGATTATAGTCAGACCTATTGTTATGAATTTTCTCAAGTATTTCCATTTTTTTTAAGAGTTGTATGCATTATTCCTATTCCCAGAGATGTGGATGATAATTTCTGAGGTTACATTGAATAAAGAGAATATGGATTTTGAATAGAATAATACCAGATCTGTTTGAATACTCCCATATGTAGATAAGAGGTTTGTTAGATTCAATTATGGGGTTGCAACACTAATTTGGGTTATGGAATATTGTTTACATGTTGCAACCATGGATGGGTGGGCTTTTGAGCAACATAACATCATGTTGCCATTCATCATTTGTGCTCTTAAATTTTCCTCTTTTACTCCATCGGTCATTCTCTCTACTTTCTCTGTATCTGTGGATTTTCTTCTTCAGCACCTGTTAACTTTCTTTACAGAGCCCTTGTGCTACTCTTTCATTTCCGTTTCCTCTGTATCTTAATTATTTCTTTGTTATGTATGATCAATGCAAATCAGTATGCACGTAATTTTTTTTTATATATCATTATGTAGCTAAGTGGTAATGGAGCATCTAAGGTTACCGAACCCCCCTTCCGACGAGCTATAAGGCCGTGTATAAACGTGCATTCCCTTAGAATGTCCTCCTATGAACAACAGCCACATTCTTTAACCGTTGTATGCTACACTCTCTCTCTCTTTCTCTTTCCCTTTATTATGAAAATCTCGTCTAGAACTTTAGAATTCTCATTTTGATGTCGTAATGTAATCAAGTTATCAAATATAGAATTATTGCTCAATTTAAATTATTTCAAAACATTTTATTTCGTAGCTATAAAAAATGCACAACAATAAAATGCTAACAACTTATTTTAACGGTAATTTCATGGTGGTTGTGTGTGAGGGGATTTACTCGCCCAAGAAGAAGAACAAGAAGAAAAAACCCTTTAAGCGCCATCTGTTACTGCAACAATTTGCATAAAATTAACAAATACATCACGTGATTCATTGGGGAATGCCACAGGGGGTGGGTGTTAAATGTTCTGAGACTACACGACGAAAGGGATTGCTAACAAATTACCTTAGAATTTAATGTGTTCTGCGTGTAAATAAGACGACCACAATGAAGCGGCCGCCAAGGTAGCGGAGGAAAAAAACGCAACCAGAAACAAATTACCAAGAACGAGACTGGGAGAGAAACAAACAAAAAATTTATGACAATTTAACTTTATGGCCAGAATTTTTATTTAACAGCAGCAAAGCAAATAAATAAAAAATTAAAAATTAGTAGGTGGGGTGGCACGCCTTCGGGGCACCCTACATTATTGCAGGGTGGAATGTGAAATATATAAAATTGAAAAAAGAGAGAGTTGTGAAGGGAGCTACTCTTCCTACAGTCAACGGTTCCAAAGTGAAAAGTATTCGAAAATTGGAGGAACATTTGGTAAAAATGGGTTCTGAAAACTATGTTCTTTTCATGCTGAAACTATGATCTAGCTATCGCATAAGAAAGCCACCATGCTACCAAAAATGTACTTCCGGGGCACCAAAAAACTATTTATACTTTAAAATAAGTTAAAAAAGCTGTAAGTTCGGCCTGGCTGAACTTTGAATACCCTCCACCATTTGGAACGAATTTGGCAATTTTCAAAAAAAAAAAAATTAAATCCGTCAAAAATTCTGTTAAATGGATTACATGGACCTGCATAGGTAACATTTGTCATAAGCCATTACAATATTCAAACGAAACTTAAAAAAATCGGCAATAATGTAGCTAAAATCCGGCAATGACAGTTTTCTGTCTTAGGCTGTAGTATCCATTACGAACTTCAAATACCAAATTTGAAATAATTCCGGTGAATAATGTCGCTAAAATCAACAAAGTACCGAGTATCGGGAGGTGCCGTTATATGGGGGCTATACGAAAACGTGGAGCGGCACAGACAATTTTCTGTCTTAAGCTGTTGTATTCGTTACGAACTTCAAATACCAAATTTGAAACAATTCCGGTGAATAATGTCGCTAAAATCATCAAAGATACCGAATATCGGGAGGTACCGTAATATGAGGGCTATTCGGAGACGTGGACCTGCACAGACAATTTTCTGTCTTAGGCTGTAGTATCCATTACGAACATCAAATACCAAATTTGAAACAATTCCGATAAATATTGTCGCTAAAATCATCAAAATATCGAATATCTGGAGGTACCGTTATATGGGGGCTATACCAAAACGTGGACCTACAAGTCCCATTTTCAATACCAAAAGTCCTGCAGGCATAACATACATTTGAGTAAAATTTTATCGATCTACATTAATTCGTTCGGAGGCTAGAGTGATTTCCACAGACGAAAGACGGACGGACATAGCTAAATCGACATAGAATTTTATGCTGATCAAGAATATATATACTTTTTGGGTCTAAAATGTATATATTTCGAGGTGTTACAAACGGAATGACAAACTTATAATACCCTCCATACTATGGTGGAGGGTATAAAAAAATATTTCTGAAATTTCATTGTTATTATAAAAAAAACGTCAGTCCTGGTAGAGGGGCATTTATTATATGGGAAAAATGCTGTCTTAAGTAAATTAACAGTTTATTTCCCTAGAAAAACCAGGACTATAGCTTTTTTCCTGTGTAGATACAGAGCTATACAATATTGTCAAAACATCCCCATTAAATAATTTCCGTATTTATAGAGTATTTCATTAGCGAAATATAACGCCAAGAATGCTAAAGCAAAATTAACTTTCTTCTAACAATTCTACTAAACATTGCGTTTTGCGTCCCACATCCAAGCGGAGATTATCTCTCACGCATATTAATAATAATTTCGTCATTAAATGCCTTCTCCTAGCTAGCCATTGTCTTGTTTTTGTCGTAGTTTCTTCTGCCGTCGGTGGTGGTGTTTTCTGGCCACAGGTGTTAACAGCTGCTATAAAAATTGGTTTAAATCATCAACGGCACACGCCGACAACGACGCCGCAAAATTAACAGCAACTTGGTCCAACACTTTTCGACTGCACACCTAGAGTCTAGTTTGAAAATCTGAGTGAAAGAGAGAGACAGCGAGCGAGCGAAACGGACAAAAACAATTGCCGAAGTTAGTTTTGATTACTTTTTATTGTGAAAATAACAATAAAACAACAACAACAGCAGCAACAACGCGTCGTAATCAACTTTTATATAAAACGACGAAACAATTCTTGCCAATATTGTTGCTGCATCCTGCACTCAATTTTAACGCCTCATTAACTTAACTGTAGCCACAATGCAATTACCTGTTGCACAATGGGCTGGTTAGTTCCTTCCCTTGCGTAGTTATATTCTGAAAAGATGAAAGAAATTTGTTTATAAAGTTAGTCACAATATAATGTCATTTAAGTCGAAATTTTGACTCAAAAAAAAAAAAAAATAAAATAAAAAAGTCCGTTTCAGAACATTTGCAGCTGGTTGGTTTGGGATATTTTAATTTTTATTATATTCTCATATAGTATGGTTGAGTACAGGATTTAATAATTGTGTTTATTACTTCGTCCCTTCTTTCCAATTTGAACTATATTGGACTCTTCTTTAGTGTGTGGTTTTCATAATCATTTGTTTCCATCGTCCGTAATGAAATATCAGTAAAACAAGTTAAAAAGCGTCAATTGGTTCTGCCGACAGACTAATACCCTCAGCCATTGTTCAATTATTTAAATATATTTTGACTTCTGTTATGATTATTCAAACTCTTGACCCTATATGGAGTGGGTTCTGAAAGAATAGGCCAATACTGTCCGTTTCATATCGGACCTAAATAAATACGATATAAGTATTGTGACGTGCCAGGTTTGGTCTATATTGGTAACTTCATCATAAAACCCAAATTCATCCCAAGTTTCTGGTTGGGAGAGATATTTACATATTTCAAATTGTAAAGAGACGTTGACTTATTTCTTAAATTATGACAGATAAAAACAGATTGAAAATTTTGACAATTTGTGGGTGAGGTACCAGAAGAGATTCGCATCTTCGCAACAGATATTGTGTTATGGAATCGGATGTTAATTTCGCGTTTTATAAGCCCCATGGACATGGATTCAAAATTTTGACCCTTTGTGGGAGAGGTACCAGAAGGAGAGGACCGATATATCCCATCTTCACAACAGATCTTCTGTTAGTAGAAATAATGAAATGTGTAAAATATAAAGAGAATCTAATGCTTATTTCGGATTTTATAAACATTTTGGCTATTCAAAACTGAACCTTTGTGTGGGAGGTACTATAAGGAATGATCCGATTTCTACCGCCATTATAACAACTCCTGCGTTGATAGAAATATTCAGATGTACCACGCCTAAATGGAATCGGATATTTATTTCGCCTTTTGTGAGCTTAATGAATATTCCAAATTTCGACCTTTTGGTAGGGAGGTACCAGAAGGAGTGGACAGATATATCCCATCTTAACGTCAGACCTTGGGTTGATAAAAATTATTGGGATGCATGAAATTTGAAGACAATCGGACTCTTTCATTACATTTTATAAGAGTTGTAATTATTCAAAATGTTGACCCGTTGTGGGTGAGGTACTTGATGGAGTGGACCGATATTGTCCATTTTGGTACCTGACCTAGCACTGACGCAAATATTAGGATTTGCAAATTTAAAGCAAAATCGGATTATCGTTTCTCTTTCTGTGTAGAAAATATATTGCTTGAAAATTTCGAGCTTTTGTGGGTGACGGTCCAGAAGGAGTAGACCGATATTACCTATCTCCGAACTCGATCTAAGTTTGACAAAAACATTACGATATACCAAGTTTGGACTAAATCGAATACCCCCTCCGAGAGTTATCGTGAGCAACAGCCAGCCAGACACACGGACGGTCATCGCTAGATCGACTGCAAATGTCCTGAAACGGATTTAGACCGTTATTTCGACTAGACACGTTTTGACCTATCAAATGATATATAGCCTCTCTAGCCATATGGCTGAGGGTATAATTACTACAGAGCTACGGACGCCTTTTCATTTCTACTCGTAGAACTTATTATATATGATCTGGCACCTCAAGAAAGAGTCATATTTCGAATTATAAATCCGATGAATAATATGGGATTACACGCAAACGCGTACTTATATCGTGGGATTGAACCCTCTTTCTTTTGTTGATCTGCAATATTCTGCACAAAAGTTACGGACTATTTCATTCTCTAAATATTACCCAATGATCGCAAAAATATGATCAGTCTTCTCTCCCGCACTAAACGCTGATTCCATACATAGTCCGCATAATTTTTTTTTTTTTTTTTTTTTTTTGTAATTTTGAAATTTGTATTGACTGGCAAAAATCAGGAAAAATTGATCTTCTTTGTCCACTTCAAAATCAGCAGATTTATCTTCTGACCATAATGTTATAGAGTTATTCTTAATTTCGTGAGGATCGGACCATCATTGAGACTTGTAAAGGGATTACAAGTTAATATGGACATTAAAGATGAGTATATCTAGATAGAATAAAAAACAAGTTTTAGTGAGGGGAGTATAAATAAAGATGGATTCATAGTGCTGACTTAACAAATCCACCTTGCCTGTCACTGCTACGGGCAGCACTGAGATTGGAAGTTCTTCATTTGAAGATCGCATTTATTGTCTGATTGAGATGAACACAAATCATATGCTTGGCTCAAGGACGAACCATACTGAAATTGGTGATAATCGGATTAAATTTGGATATAACTCCCATTTATAGTGCCGCCCGATTTCATAAGTATTGTTCACCAAATTTGTAATATTATTCAGAATTAAATGAATTTTAGCAGGCACGGCCAAGTTCAGTCCAGAAATTTTTCTGGCAACGTTGGTGAATATCGGCTAAGATTTAGCTCCGCCATACGAATTCAGCCTAAAAGCAAGTTATTATACCCTTCACAATAGTATGGAGGGTATATTAAGTTTGTTATTCCGTTTGTGACACCTCGAAATATGCGTTTTAGACCCCACAAAGTATATATATATTCTTGATCAGCATAAACTTCTATGTCGATTTAGCGATGTCCGTCCGTCTGTCCCTCTGTGGAAATCACTGTGGCTTCCGAACGAAACGAAGTAGATTGATAAAATTTTACTCAAATGTATATTATGCCTGCTAACTTTTGGTATTAAAAATGGACCATGTAGGTTCACGTTTTGGTATAGCCCCCATATAACGGTACCTCCCCATATTTGGTATTTTGATGATTTTAACGACATTATTCACCGGAATTGTTTCAAATTTGGTATTTCAAGTTCGTAATATACACTATAGCCTATGACAGAAAATTGTCTGTGCAAGTCTACATCTTCGTATAGCCCACATATAGCAGTACCTCCCAATACTCGATATTTTGATGGTTTTGCGACATTATTCACCGGAATTGTTTCAAATTTGGTATTTGAAGTTCGTAATGAATACTACATCCTACGACAAAAAATTGCCTGTGCAGATTCACGTTTTGGTATAGCTCCATATAATAGTACCTGGCGATATTCGGTATTTCGATGAGTTTTTACAGTACAGTACATTATTCACCGTTTTTTTTTTTTTTTTTAAGTTTCGCATTTAAATATTGCAATGGCTTATGAGCCTATTCCTATGCAGGTCCACGTCGTCGTATAGACCCTAGTATTAAGGCTACATTCGGCATTTTTTAAATTTTGACAGCATTTTTGACGGATTTAATTTTTTTTTTTTTTTGAAAATTGTCAAATTCGTTCCAAATTGGGAGGGTATTCAAAGTTTGGCCCGGCCGAGCTTACAGCTTTTTTACTTGTTTTGATTATTAATTTTCGACAGTTATTTCTTATTTATTTATCTGTGCTTGGAAAATACAATTGCAATTTAGTAGAAGTTGTGGCAGCTATGGGAGGTCAATTTTAGGAAGTTTCGAGTGACTGCTTTCATTTCGTTTTCATTTTCGATTGGCTTAGAAAAACTTTACAAATATATTTGGTCAGAAATGTGGTTTATAAACTCTAACGATGTAGAATTCTACAAAGGAGTAAAATTGTTTCCATTGTGAAATGGAATTGTTGCTTAATTGTCCTCATCTCTTAACAAGTAAAATTTCAAATTTTACTTTAGTATACCGAAAACCAAAAACTTCTTCGGTACACAACCATTGTGATAGGATCATCCTATGTTATCTTACGCAAGCTCGAAATAAATGCCACTAACAAGCTCCGTGCAATACGATGACAATCCTTTAACCTAGGAAAAAGGAAAACACTTACAGCATCCCTATGCATTGACACACCTTCGCGCTCTGCAGCAATAATTTTGTAATTTTAGTTCGTTTAATTACCCGCCACATTTCATCTTTCGCTTTAAAAAGTCACGTGGCCATTTTACAATTATCTGCGTGTGCAGTCGAAGCAAGCCAACCAGTCCTGCTGTCCAACAGCATCTTTACGAGAAGAAAAGAGTTTGATATTACAGTATGGCCTTAACTACGACGGATGTAAGTGGCAGGCGACACCAATCTATTTGGTTGCATTCAATCGTTAGCCATGGACTTGTCTGTTGTGTAGTTTGCACTACTGCAACCTTATGATAAATATGCCGAAAAGTATACTGTGTCTCCTACTTCTCTCTCTCTCCCTTATTCTTTCTCCGTAGTTGGCTTATTGTTTCTTCTGCTGACATTGGAGAGTTCTTTTTTCGTTCTTCTTATTCTGACAATTTTCATTTCTTAAATGTGGCAATAACGTTGTAAATAACGTTTATTTACGTAAATTGTTGGCGTTTTTCTTGTTGTTGACTTTTTCAATGGAGGATGACAGACAAGCAGGCGGATGGTCTGCCTTGAAAGACTTGAATAAAGTGAAGTAAAGTTAATAACGAATATGTATTGTCGCCGTCTCTTTTAGCTGCTGGTAATTTTTCTCTGGCAAGATGGGTATATGTGTGTGTGGGTGTTATTTTCTGTTGTTGTTTTTGCTTGTGTCTGTTAATGACACTTTTTGTGTTCTTTGGTTGCGCCAAAATTAACCACGAAGATGTAATTAAACCAAGCACCGAAAGGTGATAACAATGAGTAGTGGTGTGTGTGTGTGTTGTAGGAAAAAGGGGTGCAGATTCAGTTTCTTCAGCAAACATTTTGTTGATAATATTTAAGCGTCTATTATCAATTGCAGTTTTTGTTTACCCAGTAAGAGGGTATATTTAAAAGCTAAGTTTCGAACATTTTCAGAATATAAGATTTAAAATTTAACAAAAGTCAGAGTTTTAGCATTTGATCGAAAAAAAACATAATTTCAGAATAAAAAACAAGTAAAAAAGTTGTAAGTTCGGCTGGGCCGAACTTTGAATAACCTCCACCATTTGGAACGAATTTGGCAATTTTCAAAAAAAAGTAAAATCCATTAAAAATCCGGTTTACATCTTAAAAATACTGAATGTAGCCGTTATTTTAGGGTCTATAAAACAACGGGGTCCTGCAAGACAAAATCCATTACAATATTCAAATGCGAAACTTGAAAAAAAAAATCGGTGAATAATTCAGCTAAAAACATCAAAATACCGAATATAGGGAGGAACCATTATATGGGGGCTATACGAAGACGTGGACCTGCATACGCAGTTTTCTGACAATTCCGATGAATAATGTCGCTAAAATAATCAAAATATCGAATATCGGGAGGTGCCGCATATGCCGGCTATACCAAAACACGGGCCTCCATAGACCATTTTCTGTCTTAGACTGTAATATCCATTTCGAACTTCAAATATAAAATTTGAAACAATTCCAGTAAATAATATCGATAAAATCATTAAAATACCAAATATCGGGAGGTACCGTTATATGGGGGCTATACCAAAACATGGACCTGCATAGACAATTTTCTGCCTTAGGCTGTAGTATCCATTTCGAACTACAAAAACCAAATTTGAAACAATTCCGGTGAAGAATGTCGCTTACATCACCAAAATACCGCAATAACGGAGGTACCATTATATAGGGTCTATACCAAAATGTGGACCTACATGGCCCATTTTCAATACCAAAAGTCCTGCAGAGATAAAATACATTTGAGAAAAATTCTATCAACCTACTTCATTTCATTCGGAAGCTAGAGTGATTTCCACAGACGGACAGACATCGCTAAACTAACATAGAATTTTATGTTGATCAAGAATAAATATACTCAAAATATACAAAAAGGCCAACTTAATACACCCTCCATACTATTGTGTAGGGTATAAAAACTTTTAGAGGGGCTAATTCTCCCCTTTTCCACATATGTTGAAATGTTTAGATTGGAATTCAAAATGGCAAGAAATTAGCCTTTTAAGAGGGATCCTGGCTGTACGTCCCTGAATACTGCCAGAGCTAAAATTCTGATTCAATGATTCTCAAAATCTTACTAAAATTGTACCAAAAATTTACTACAGGGTGAGATGAAGAAACTGCAACCAACTTCTGACTGCTGCCATTTCTAAGCCAATCGTCCGACAGCTGTTAAAATTATTCCACTAACAGCTCAATATATGGTTTACAAGCGTACAAAAGCATTTTGGTGAGAATTTTCCTGTAAAAAGGTTATTCGTGATGGAATTCAAGCGCGATAGTGTGATTTCTTTATATTTGGCTATGTGGCAAAGTGGCAAGTGGCTATCGTTGGAGCACTCCAGCATTTAAATGTGAATAAATCCTTACTGTCTCGTACCATCGCTCGTTACCGTAATGCTGGAAGCGTAGCCCGACGTCAAGCAAGTGGACGAAAAAAAACAGCAACATCAGCAAAAATGGTTCGAAAAGTAAAGAAGCGACTTGATCGAAACTCGCGTCGCAGTGGCCGAGAAATGGTTCGTGTGCTGAATATATCGCAATATTCCATTCAGCAAATATTGAAAAATGAGCTCAGGGTAAAGCCGTGGAAATTCCAAAAAGTGCAAGAACTTACACCGCAACAGAAAGAAAATGGACTCAGAGGAGCTAAAGAGTTGCTTCGCTTGGGCGAAAGTGGTGAACTGCCGAATTTGGTTTTCTCCGATGAGAAAACATTCGTTGTCCAGCAGTTTGTAAACAAACAAAATGATCGTTTTTACTTGCCAAAGAGGTCAGCTGAAAATGTGCACCTTCGGTTGGCCACCAGTACTCAAGCGCCGGTCATGGTGATGGTGTGGGCCGCCATAACAGCCGATGGTCGCTCTCCGCTCGTATTAATCGACTGTGGCATCAGAATAAATGGCGAATATTACCGCAAAAATACTCTGGAGGGTGTATTAAAGCCTTGGGTATGCAAACATTTTGGCCGCAGACCTTGGACATTCCAACAGGACTCAGCACCGTCGCACTTAGCACGCTCCACCCAAGAATGGTTATGCACACAACACAAATGGTTCCTCGCTTCATTTCCAGCGCACAATGGCCACTAAAATCTCCGGATACTATTCCGTTGGACTATTGTGTCTGGAGTATTTTGGAAAAAAAGAGTTGGCACTAAAAAATATCAAAGTGTCGATTACCTCAAGCAAGCGCTTCGCTGGGAATAGGCCAAAATACCACAGAGCAACATTCGGGCAGCGTGTGACGGTTTCATTGGCCGTTTAAGGGCCATAATTCGTGCTTAAGGTGACCAATTCGAACAAATCAAAAATTATTTTAAATGTTTAGGCTATTTCCGGTATTTTTGCTTTAATTCATTAAAATTAAAAAAAAAAATTAAAAATTATGGCATTTGACTTTTTTGCAGTTTTTTTTTATCTCCCCCTGTATATACTTTGTGAGGTCTAAAATGTATATTTCGAGGTATAACACATGGAATGACGAACTTAATGTAGCCTCCATACTATGGTGGAGGGTATAAAAAACACTTGACACATATTTTCTATAATTCGCCACCACCAATATACATATCAACATTGGTATATTCCTCACATTTCATATGCAATTTTCAGAAACAAAATCGGTTCATGCATTCCAGAAAACATCAATGACTAACACAAGTGGAAATGGTCCCAAAAGTACAGAGCCATTTTGACATTGAAAAATCAATTAAAAAATTTCGTTTAAACGCAAATAATCAATATGGGTGAATTTTGACGCTTTTTGTTAAATTAAATATAATTTAATGGTTAAATGGATATGAAACATTTAACCATTAAATTATATTTTTTTTCTACACCAGTGTGCAACATGATATTGCTTCCAACATTGGCATTTATGTATGGTTACACCACAAATGCCATAAATTTTTAATCATACTAAACCACACATATAGACCCTAAATTATGGTCAATAACAAAAAACACCAACATCACCCTAGGACAGAGGTAAAGCTGATGAAAAATACTCTCGGAGATGAAGGAGAACGACAGTAAAGTTGAAAAATCATAAGAAAGCCAATTAAGCAGTTCAATATATCAAATGCTTTCAAAAATCTCAACTTACACACAAGTACAAACCAACATACATACATGTACTCTCCTACACACACCAGCAAAGGCCGTTGGCATTTTGAGAGAATATTTGTAAGAAAGACTGGCCACACTATGTGGAATGTTGCAAAGGAACAGTATCGGCCAAAGTCAAGTTGCATACAAAGGACACCACACAATCATTCACACATACCAACATAGCAAACATACTCCAAAACGCACACACTCACACATATTAATATTGAGATTGTGTCTAATTGATACTTTAACCAATTTTCATTACTCAAAGGAGAGATGGATGCTGCAGTGTGACAATCAAACAATTTTCATGACCACACCATGTAATAGTAGCCATGCCAAGGACTCGGGCTTGGTGACTCGGACTTGGTGACTCAGAATATGCGTGTGATATACATGTATGTATGTCCATAGTGGTGAGAAGCTTGAAGAAGACAAATTTAATATACTTCAATAAATCACAGCTATGAAACCATGTCCAAACGATGGATGACTGAACAGTAACAAAAACAGGACTAACCGAGAACGTAACGCATCCAACCGTTATAACCGCAAAATCTATTTCAACTTGTATCCTTCCTTACACCACACCAAGTCTCCGTCTCCCTGCAATTGGAGCATGTAATGAAAGTGTTAACCATGTGTGGAATGACCATAATGTGATGGTAACGATTTCCTTCTTCTGTTTGTGAAGTACGGCTGGGTAGTTCTTTCAAAATGCCTAACCAAAACCATTACCACAAAATGTGAGGGAGGGGGGGTCAACGTTTATATTACAACGGACTTAACTAGGTGTTAACATCTTTAGGAGCAGTATTAGATTACCTGGCATGCGGTGACTCCCAAAGTCGACCATCAACATTTTGAGTTTAAGTTTAAGGTAATTCCTTGGAAGTCAAAGATTCAGGAACGTATTATTTTAGATTATTCAGGATTTTCGTTAAAAGACATCTGAAATAAAAGTCTTTGGCTTTTTCAAAAAAAAAAAAAAAACAAATCGTTCTCCCAGAAAAATACTTTTTCTATAGAAAAAATTGGAGCATATATTTTCCACGATTTCTCATATCCCAAATCGGATGTAAATATTACTATGTTCCAAGATTGGGTTATAGAGGGTACTAAATTGGTTTTATATGATATATTTATTTAATTATACCCTACACGACATAGTGGTAAGCGTATTATGTCTTTGTGCATTTGTTTGTAACATAGAGTAGATGTCGCGATCGAACCACAGTTTCTTCTGAGGATCTTCATATATTCATTTTCTGAGTCAATTTATGCATGTCAGTCCATCTGTCCGTCCGTCTGTCCATTTTTTTTAACAAAATGCAGGTCGCATTGATTATCAGGTTGAGTTGAAATTTTCCACAAATCATTTGCTTGACCCAAGGACGAAACGTATTAAAATTGGTGAAAATCGATTCAAATTTAGATATAGCTCCCATATATATATCTCCAACCGATTTCGAATTGCTTGTACACCAAATGGCAAATATCAGCTAAAATGCACTGAATTTTGGGAATTTTGGCAAGTCAGACTTAATTCATCCTAGCAACAAGCACATTAAATTTAGTGAAAATCGGTTCAGATATAGCTAAAGCTCCATATACAGGATGAGATAAAAACTGCAACAAAGTCCAACCCCATCATTTTTACATTTTTTTTTAAATTTTATTGAATGAAAGCAAAAAATGTCGGAAAAAGCATCAAATTTTAGAACAAGTTTAGATTTGTTCGAATTGGTCACCTTTGGCACGAATTATGGCTTTTAAACCGCCAATTAAACCGTTACACGATGTCCGAATGTTGCTCTGCGGTATTTTGACCCATTCCCGGCGAAGCGCTTTCTTGAGGCAATCAACACTTTGGTATTTTTTTAGTGCCAACCTTGCTTTCCAAAATACCCCAAACACAATAGTCCAACGGATTGGTATCCCGAGATTTTGGTGGCCATTGTGCGCTGGAAATTAAGCGAGGAACCTCGTTTTGTAACCATTTTTGTCCAAGGTCTGCGGAATATTTTCGCGATAATATTTGGCATTTATTCTGATGCCACGGTCGATTAATACGAGCGGAGAGTGACCATCGGCTGTTATGGAGGCCCACACCATCACCATGGCCGACGCTTGAGTTCTGGTGGTCAGCCGAAGGTGCACATTTTCAGCTGACCTCTTTGGCACGTAAACACTATCATTTTGTTTGTTTACAAATTGCTGGACAACGAATATTTTCTCATCGGAAAAAACAAATTCGGCAGTTCACAACTTTCGGCAAAGCGAAGCAACTCTTTAGCTCTTTTGAGTCTATTTTCTTTCTGTCGTGGTGTAAGTTCTTGCACTTTTTGAATTTTAATGGCTTTACTCCGAGCTCATTTTTCAATATTTTCCGAATGGAATATTGCGATATGTTCAGCTCACGAGCCATTTTTCCGCAATTCCGCAATTTTGCAATTCCGACCGAATCCATCATAGAAACAAGTTCTTAAAATTGGCGAAAATCGGTTCAGATATATCTATAGCTCCCATAAATATGTTTCATCCGATGTGGGTTGCCCTCTAAGAGTGATATTTGGTACCATAAGTTAGAGCTCAAAAATGCATCTGTCAATTTTTATCGAGATCTGAGCAGATTAGGATATAGCTCCCATATATTTCTTTGACCGATATGAGTTTTATTGTGTACCACATAACCAATATGTGTCCAATTTTGGCACATCCAACCGAGTTCAGTCTAGAATCACGTACATCAAATTTGAAGAAAATCAGTTCAGATATAGCTATAGCTCCTATATATATGTTTCATCCGATTTGCGGTTCTAAGTCCCTCACATGTGTAATTTGTAGTCCACAAGAACTATATTTGGAAAGTCGGTTCAGATATAACTATAACTCGAAAAAAACTCTGCCATATTTTATCGAGATCGGTTCAGATTTTTAAATAGCTTCGATATACATCTTCAACCGATTTTACGGTTGTTGCTCACCATATATGTAATATCAGCCCAAATTGAAAAGATTTTTTCATTTTCAACCGAATTTTATCATTTGGTGAAACTCGGTCCGGTATATCTATTGCACCAATTAATATTCTTTAATATAATCCTTATCGAAGTCACACCATGCACTACACAGAAATGTTATTTGGTTCATAGTTGGTATGATCTACTCCTCATAAATTCCCAATATTATCCTATTTGTTACGGGAGGTCTTCTAAATGCGCATAGTGGTGTAGGGTATCATATAGTCTGTCCCGCCCGACTTTTGAAAAATTGACATTGAAAGCATTGCAAAAAAATTAATCCTCCGCAGATTTTCGGTGCAGTAAGACGGGAGCTCTATGGGACACTAGATGAAGCATGTAAGCAAAGACTTCTTTAAGCTCACAATTGTTGAGAACTACTCGTCTGGTATCGCAGTTTACAATCAAGGACTTTTTACTGAAAGAAACGAATCGTCGAGTCTGAGGATCATCGGAATCGAGGATTTTTCCCACTGTGAATGAGAAAAGAAAACCAACCGAACGGTTTGGCTGTTGATTCAATTCTGATTTTATTTAAGAAATATGTTCCTTACGTACTACTGAAACTAATCTAACTTAACCTAGTCGCAGCCACACAATTGTTCTTATCTATTCTAATATTGAATGGAGAACATTGCACTGAGCGCATCGATATCTGTGCCTGTGGGTCATAACCTTTATTATCTCACACATTATCGTATGCGTCAGCGCACAAGATCACTGAATTCTTCATATGTGATATTTTATGGCGGCTGGGAAATATTTAATTTTAGACCATTTATTTTTATTGCTACATTTTCCCAGCGCCTCAATCCCACTCAAAAGTATGTACAAAGTATTTTGTACACACTGTTAAAGCAGGATCCTCGGAACTAACGGCAATCTGAGGATTTTTTCATGAAACGAATTCAAAACTGCAGATTATTTTCTGTAGAATTGAAGCTTTTTTAAAATAGAAAAAAAAAATCCTGTATAAAAAGATCGCAGGATCTCGTTGGGAGTCCTGTCTTATTTAAAATTGGTCCGCGTATGGAATGTAGACAAAATATAACACCAAAGTCTACTTCCTACTAGCAACTGTTCCGATTCACGGTTGTACGATTTTTAGTGCAAAGAAAATATTAGCACACAAATGACGCTTTCGTATCAGGACGATGTTGGCAAATTATTTTTAACTGTAAATTACAGCCTGGTAAAATATGTTAGAAGTTGAGATGTTCAATTCTAGATATATGCCATATATGACAGACGATTTCAAATTTTTTCGGTTTTGGGTACATTTGGCGACTCAAATTATAATTTCTTTCTTTCCTATTAAGTTCGGGGTCCTCGCAGTTCTTGTTTATACACATATTTTTTTAATTTTAATAGTGAATTACTATTTGCGATAGTTCAATGATTTGACATCAATATCCCGACAAGGATATGCCTCCAAACACTACATGTCACTTTCCTCAACACGACCATTTTAGGTATATACACATGTCCAGAAGTCAAAAGAAACCCCGTTATCATCATCGTTTCATTCGCCTGACACCATGGCTATCATCATCACCGTCAGGCTTGTCAACATAACCATATCATTTGAGGTAACATCGTTGAGCTTTAATCTCGGAGTATTTAAATGATTTTTACAATGGCTTTACGATGTCATCCTTCATTTTGTCGTTCCTGACATTGTTGTAGTCATCTGTATTGTTGTTCTTGTTGTTGTTGTTGATATGTAGCATGTCATTTCTTCCGTTGGTTAGTGGTTCCGTTTTGGTTGGTGACTCGGTGTAAGTTTTAAACACTTCTATTAGAGCTACGACGGGTGGATGGATGAATGACGTGAATCTTTACTTGTCAACACTACCGCAGTTAGAGTTTTTTTCATACTTCCGGATTTTGTATGTTCTCTGGAAAGGAGATCCTCCTTGTCACAATATCATTTTTATAAGGCATAAAGCAGAATTTGCTCCTTCTGGTTGCACTCTCACATTTGATGTGAAGCGGTTGGATGTGGGTTCGAGTTAACATCGACTATAGGTTACCGCAGCGTAGTTTTCATGCAAGTGTTGTGGACCCTTTTTTCATAAGGTTCGTGTAATTTGTTCTAAGATTAAGTTATATAACCAAGAGGGTTTCATTGTTGTCATATTATGCACTTTTTATACCCTACACCACAAGGTGGTGTATTTAGGGTATTATGTCTTTGTGCATTTGTTTGTAACAGGCAAAAGGAAACGAGATAGACCTATAGTTCCTTTTGATAATCTGCATAGAGTCACATTCTGAGTCGATTTATGTAAGTCCGTCCGTCTGTCGGTCTGTCCGTCCGTCTGTCCATGTATTTTTGTGAACAAAGTACAGGTCGCATTTATTGCCCGATTCAGATGAAATTTTGCACAAATAATTTGTTTGGCCCAAGGACGAACCCTATTGAAATTGGAGATAATCGGTCAAAATTTAGATATAGCTCCCATATATATCTTCGTCCGATTTGCCTTTTATTCTGCATCAAATGTGTAATATCAGCCCGAATAGTATGGAATTTTGCACATACAACCAAATTAGGCCTCAAAATAAGTATGCCAAATTTGATCGAAATCAGTTCAGATATAGCTATAGCTCCAATATATATTGTTCATCCAATTTGTTATTTTAGTCCTCCGCAGTCGTAATATGCACTCTGTAACAACGATATTTGGGATAATATATCAAATATAACTCAGAAATACCCTTGCTAAATTTTATCGAGATCGGTTTAGATTTGGATATAGCTCCCATATATATATTCGACCGATTTACTTTTTATTCTACACCAAACGTCTAATATTTTCCCAAATGGGATGAAATTTGGCACTTACGACTGAATTGAATCTAGAAGCTAGTATGTCAAATTTGGTGAAGATCGGCTCAGATATAGCTATAGCTCCCATATATATTGTTCTTCCGATTTGTTATATTTGTTATACACAGCCGTAATAGGCACTCCGTAACAACGATATTCAGGGAAATATATGAAATACAACTCAGAAATATCTTTGCCAAATTTTATTAAGATCGGTTCAGATTTGGATATAGCTCCGATATATATCTTCGTCCGATTTGCCTTTTATTTTGCACCAAACGTTTAATATTAGCCCAAATGGGATGAAATTTGACACTTACGACCGAATTGAATCTAGAAGTTAGTATGTCAAATTTTGAGAAAATCGGTCCAGATATAGCTATAGCTTCCATACATATTGTTCATCCGATTTTTTGAATTTGCCCTGCATAGCCGTTATATGGACTCCGATATTCGGGCAAATATATCAAATACAGCTCAGAAATACCTATGGCAAATTTCATCGAAATCGGTTCATATTTGGATATAGCTTCCATATATATCTTCGTCCGATTTGCCTTTTATTTAGCACCAAACGTTTAATATTAGCCCAAATAGGATGGAATTTGGCATTTACGATCAAATTCTAGAAGTTAGTATGTCAAATTTTGTAGAAATCGGTCCAGATATAACTATAGCTCCCATATATATTGTTCATGGATATACCTCCCATATATTAGTTTCTTTGGACTTTTAATTATTGCTAAAATCATAGTTGGTATGATTTAATTCTCACAAATTCCCCATTAACAATTTTATTTGTTATGTGAAGCTCTACTAAATATGCAATGTGGTGTAGAGTATCATAAAGTCGGCCCGCTCGACTTTAAGACTTCCTTTCTTGGTTTTTATTAAATATTTAATTCAGATTTAAATTAATTAATTCAAGAAAATATAATATAATTAAACATCTGTAGAGACAATATTTGATTTTCCTAAATAACATGTGCGGTAAAATTCCTTTCGAAAACAAAAAGTGTTTTATTAAATTGTCAGTTATATGATATCAAATATTCAGATTTCAAAACAAAATCCTTAGATTTTTTGCCCAATACCAATTGCGACACCTATGGTTATGTGTGTGTTTTATTTTTTCTTTTTGTTAATTTCATTATATTTTATTACACAACTAATTTAAATTTTAATTATACGCCTACCCTGATTAAGAGTTTTAACTACTTCCATTTCCCACAAAATCTCTGAGCCACACCCCCCCCCGTCAACCACAAAATAAAAGTTCATTTTAATTTTGTGTGTCAATTTATGTAAATTTCAACATTAATTAAAATAGCCTAAAGTCATGGCACGAAAAAAATCAGCTTATAAATCCACAAAATTCAATTATAGGGACTTAAGCGATAATGCTATTGAATACAAAAAAGTTTGGAAATGTGACAATTGAACAAAAATCTTAAGTAAAAAACCAATTAGAATTTTCATCACGCAAAATCACACATTTTTTGGTAATTGAAATAAATATCCGCTTTGACAATTGTTGTGTGTGATGGAAACGAATAAAAAAATTATATAATAGGGAGAAGTTAACATGGTGATTTCAGATTTGTGATACCATAGTAATAAGTGTCATAAAGTCTTCATTGAAAATATAAATAGGTCGAATAATAGAAATAGAAAATTAATTTAGAAAAGGGGCCACTAAACAACGGTTAAATGTAATGAAGTAGCAGAATATTTTGTATATTTTTGAATATTTTTTTTTTGTATAAACTAAAACTAAACTAAACTATCAGTCGGTTTTGCATGGGTCAATATTTGAATGGGTCAATATTGTCCATTTAATATCGGACCTAAATAAATATGATATAAATATTATTATGAATATATAAGAAAATCGAACATTTATATCCAATTTATGGGAAATCTTAAATTCCATATTCATCTGAGGTTGTAAAGAATCGCTGAGTTATTTCGCAATTTATGACAGATAAAAATATTGAAAATTGTGTCCCTTTGTGGGTGAGGTACCAGAAAGGGGTTCGCAGATATATAGCATCTTCACAACAGATTTTGTGTTAGCTAAAATGTTTGTATGTGTGAAATTTGAGGAGAGTTGGATGCTTATATCGCTTTCTCTGAACTTTTGTTTTTTAATATCTTGAACCCTATGTGGGGCAGGTTGTAAAAGATATGGTTTGATCTCTAGCATCTTTATAATAGAGTATCTGTATTGATGGAAATATTGAGATGTACCAAGTCTGGAATGGAATCGGATGTTAATTTCGCTTATTATGAACTTCAAGGATATTCAAAATTTGGAGCCTTTGTGGGGGAGGTACCAGAAGGAGAGGACCGATATATCTTCACAACAGATCTTGTGTTAGCAAAAATACTTGTATATGTGTGAAATATAAAGAGAACCTGATGCTTATTTCGGATTTTATTATTCACGACTTTGACTCTTTATGGGGGAGGTACCAGTAGGAATGGTACGATCTCTACCGTCTTTATAACAGATCCTGTATTGATAGAAATATTCAGATGTGGGGAGGTACCAGAAGGAGTGGACCGAAATATTCCATTTTAATAATAATAAAAATATTGGGATGTGTGAAATTTGAAGACAATTGGACTCTTACCTCACATTTTATAAGAGCAATAATTATTCTAAATTTTGGATCTTGTGGAACAGGCACTTAATTGAGTGGAGCGATAATATCCATTTTCGCACCTGTCCTATTGGGGCAAAATTGGATTATCGTGTTTCTTTCTGTTCAAAAATACGTTTTTTTTTAATTTTGACCATTTGAGGGGGAGGTACCAGAAGGAGTGGACCGATACATTCCATCTTAACACCAGACCTTGGGTTAATATAAATATATTGAGATGTGTGAAATTTGAAGACAATCCGAATCTTACATCACATTTTATGGGAGTTGTAATTATTCAAAATTTTGACCATTTGTGGGGGAGGTACTTGATGGAGTGGACCAATATTGTCCACTTTCACACCTAACTTAGCACTGACGCAAATATTAGGATTTGCAAAGTTGGGGCAAAATTGGATTATAGTTTTTTTTTCTGTGCAAAAAAAAAATATTTTGTTGAAAATTTCGACCATTTGTAAGGAGGTACTAGCAAAAGTGGACCGAAATATTCAGTGTTAATACCAGATCTTGGGTTTGTAAAATTATTGGGATGTGTGAAATTTGAAGACAATTGGACACTTACATCACACTTTATATGACCTTTAATTATTCAAAATGTTGACCCTTTGTGGGGGAGGTGCTTGATGGAGTGAACCGACATTGTCCATTTTCGCAAACGAAATAGCACTAATGCAAATATTAGGCTTTGCAAAGTTGGAACAAAATCGGATTATCCTTTCTCTTTCTGTGCAAAAAAATATTTTTTGTTGAAAATATCCACCTTTTGTGGGGGTGGTACCAGAAGGAGTGGACTGATATTGCCCATCTCCGAACTCGATCTAAGTTTGACAAAAATATTACCAAGTTTGTACCAAACGGATACTCCCTTCTAGAGTTATCATGCGCACCAGCTAGGCAGACAGACGGATCGATCGCTAGAACGACTCCAAATGTCCTGAAACGGATTTGGGCCAAAGAGATTAAAATCGTTATTTCGACTAGGCACGTTTCGACAGTATCAAATGATATATACCCTAAGGTATGCAATGATATATACCATAAGGCTGAGGGTATAAAAAGTATTAGTCGGTTTGGCTGACATATTATACTCTCAGCCAGTGTTAGATTATTTAAATATACAGGGTGAGATAAAAAACATCAACTAAGTCAAACGCCTTAATTTTTACAAATTTTAGAATAAGTTTAAATTTGTTCGAATTGGTCAACTTTGGCACGAATTATGGCCTTCAAACGGGCAATGAAACTGTCACACGCTGCCCGAATGATGCTCTGCGATATTCTGGCCCATTCCCGGCGAAGCGCTTGCTTTAAGCGATTGCCACTTTGGTATTTTTTAGTGCCAACCTTGCTTTCCAAAATACTCCAGACGCAATAGTCCAATGGATTGGTATCCGGAGATTTTGGTGGCCATGTGCGCTGAAAATGAAGCGAGAAATCTCATTTTGAAACCATTCTTGGGTGGCGCGTACTGGGTGCGATGGTTCTGAGTTCTGTTGAAATGTCCAAGGTCTGTGACCAAAATGTTTGCGTGCCCAAGGCTTTAATGCACCCTCCAGATTATTTTCGCGATAATATTTGGCATTTTTTCTGATTAATATGAGCGGAGAGCGACCATCGGCTGTTATGGCGGCCCACACCATCACTATGGCCGGCGCTTAAGTTCTGGTGGCCAACCGAAGTTTCACATTTTCAGCCGACCCTTAAGCAAGTAAACACGATTATTTTGTTTGTTTACAAACTGCTGGACAACGAATGTTTTCTCATCGGAGAAAACCAAATTCGGCAGTTCACCACTTTCAGCCAAGCGAAGCAACTCTTTAGCTCTTTTGAGTCTATTTTCTTTCTGTTGCGGTGTAAGTTCTTGCACTTTTTGGAATTTCAATGGCTTTACCCCGAGCTCATTTTCCATTTGTCGAATGGAAGATTGCGATATGTTCAGCTCACGAGCCATTTTTCGGCCATTGCGATGCGGGTTTCGATCAAGTCGCTTCTTTACTTTTCGAACCATTTCTGCCGATGTTGCTGTTCCGTCTGTCCGTCCACTTCCTTGATGTCGGGCTACGCTACCAGTATCACGGTAACGAGCAATGGTACAAGACACAAAAGATTTATTAACATTTAAATGCTGGAGTACTCTAACGATAGCCAATTGTGGTTATCCAGCCATATATAATGAAATTCCATCACGAATAACCTTCTTTCTGGAAAATTTTCACCAAATCTTTTGTTCGCTTGTATATATAATTTAATGAGCTGTCACTGGAATAATTTTAACAGCTGTCGGACGAGTGGTTGTATGAATGGTAATGGGCTGTGGAATACTTCGGTGCCTGGTACCTCACGCATATTTCAACTTTTCCAAAAATGATTATATATTTCATATAAATTGAGGAGAGTTGTCGATATTGTCTAAATCTGACATGTTGTAATATTTATATCAGACTTAGGTCAGATACGAAATGGACAATATTGGCCAACTCCTTCGGAAACCCGGCAAAAGGCCATCATTTTAAGTAATCATAACGGATGTCAAAATCAATTTAAATGATTGGATATTTGTGGAGGATATGTATCTGTTGACAAAACCGACTCATGCTTCTTAGCTTGTTTTATTACCTTTTCTACAACCCTCCCTACCGTCCACAGACCCTCCGAAAGCTGTCTACATACCAATCACTCATCCTTTACAATAAGTAAGCATTGAAATTTTTCAGACATTTGCCTCATCCAAACTTAAGTAGTTTTTTCCTTGTAATTTCATTAATATTTTCCAAAAACAATAACTAATAAACTCTGGCTTATGAACCGTAATGATTTTTTTTTTTTTTTTTTTGCAACTAATACAACATTAAATTAAATTAATCATCATTTATAAGTTATAACAATAATAAATTTATTGTGTTGAACGGACGATGAGAAAGGAAACGAAAACAAACCTAACGACAAGCAATTCATAAAAGAATGCAAACATTTTCAAAGAAAAGACAAAGAAAAAATAGAATAGAGATAACGTCTGGTCAATATGGTCGGTCGGTCGGTCATCTTAGCCATGGAGCAGCATATGTTTGCTCTTGTTGTTATTATTGTTGGTATGGCCATATTAGACATACTTATGTTTTGGTCATATATCTGAAGGTGAATGGTTATGAGTTTCTATGGCCCACGTCGCCTTTTTTAAGGAAACTTTCAGCACCCACCGCTACAACAATCAAACACACACACACACACTCATTTGTGGACACAGCTATGATGATTTGTGTGCCAAGGTATTTTTTTCCTCAAAATTGTGTGTGTGTTTTGTTTTCTTATTAAATTGTTTGCTGCATTCCTTAGTTTTCTTCGAGTCGGTCAGACGGTCGTTCACTCGCTCGCCCGGTTACCACCGTTGCAAGAATATCAACAGACAATCTGTCCTCCTCCAGTCCAGTCGAAATAGTCCTTAACATTGCAAGCTACCATCTACTAGGGCTTCCAAGTGTCTATCTCTGCGAAGCGTTGACTTGGTTACGGGTGTTATGGTCAGGAAAATATTATTACAACACTTTATGTGATATACTCTCGCCCGCCATCGCTCGCTTGGTTGGTTGACTCTCAAGTGTACACGGAATTGGTTTACTTACGTGGAACACCAACGACGACGGTGATGACGACAACGCCAACGATGGTATCTTTAGCCATTGTTTGCTTAATATTAATCGACTTTTCCGGCATTTATGTGGTTAAATTTAATGACGGTAAAAATAAGTTATACTCATATTGCAGAACAAAGAGAATTCATAATGTTTTCCTATTAAATAAGTTTGCAATTGAAACGGGTAAAAATTGTAATTCTTGTTTTTATACCCTCCATCATAAATAGTATGGAGGGTATACTAAGTTTTTCATTCCGTTTGTAACTCATCGGAATAATAATTTTAAATTATTTGATCAGCCTAAAATTCTAAGGCGATTCAAAGCTGTCCATCCGTCCTTAGCCTATGCAGGTTCACGTCTTCGTATAGACTCCAATATAACGGCTATATTCGGATTTCAAGATTAAGATTTTAACGGATGTAATTTTTTCTTTTTTTTGAGAAAAATTCCAAAAGGTGGAGGGTATTCAAAGTTCGGCCCTGGCGAACTGCTTTTACTTGTTATATTAATTAGATGGATTGATATTCTGTGTTAATATATTCTACTATTTTCATTATTTCACTTTAATTAGATAAACACAATGGTGGAGGGTATTAAATATTCAGCCCAGCCGAACTTAAAGCCCTTTTTACTTGTTGTACCCTCAGCCATATGGCTAGAAAGGGTATGTATCATTTGATGCTGCCAAAACGTGCATCATCGAAATAAAGGTTTTAGACCCTAGGTCTTTTTTGCACCAAATTCAGGGAATTTGGAGTCGATCTAGCGACGTCCGTCCGTCCATCCGTCTGTCTGGCAGGCTGGTGCGCACGGAAACCCTCGAAGGAAGTGTCCGATTTGATCCATACTTGGTACATCGTAATATTATTATCAAACTAAGATCGAGTTTGGATCGGTCCACTCCTTCTGGTACCTTCCCCACAAAAGGTTGGAAATTTTAAAGAAAATATTTAACTGCACCGAGAGAGAAAAGATAATCCGATTTTGCGAAATTAAGATCCAATTGCATTCTCGGCACACCTCAATACTTCTATCAACACAAGATCTGTTATAAAGATTATAAAGATGGGACCATTTCTTCCGGTACCTCCCCCGCAAATGGTCCAAGATTCGAATAACCGAAATGATCATCAAATCCGAAGTAAGCATCTGGTTCACTTTATATTCCACACATCCCATTATTTCTACTAACACAACATCTGCTGTGAAGATGGGATAAATCGGTCCACTCCTTATGGTACCTCTCCCACAAAATGTCAAAATTTTGAATGTCCATGAAGCCCCCAAAAAGCTAAATTTACATCCGATTCCATTCAGACTTGGCAAATCTCAATATTTCTAACAACACAAGATCTGATATAAAGTTGGTAGATATCAGACCATTTCTTCTGGTACCTTCTGCCCCACAAAGGGTCAACATTTTGAATAACCAAAACGAACATAAAATCCGAAATTTCGATCCAACTCCCTTCAAACTCACAATTTCCGGATATCAATCCGTTGGACCATTGTGTCTGGAGTATTTTGGAAAGCAAGGTTGGCACTAAAAAATATCAAAGAGTCCATCACCTCAAAAAAGCGCTTCGCCGGGAATGGGCCAAAATACCGCAGAACAACATTCGGGCTGCGTGTGACGGTTTCATTGGCCGTCTGAAGGCCATAATTCGTGGCAAAGGTGACCAATTCGAATGGTCGATTAATGCCAGCGGAGAATAACCATCGGCTGTTATGGCCATCACCATGGCCGGCGCTTGAGTTCTGGTGGGCAACCGAAGGTGCACATTTTCAGCTGATCTCTTTGGCAAGTAAACACGATCATTTTGCTTGTTTACAAACTGAAGGACAACGAATGTTTTCCCATCGGAGAAAACCAAATTCGGCAGTTCACCACTTTCGGCCAAGCAAAGCAACTCTTTAAGTTCTTCTTAAGTTCTTGCACTTTTTGGAACTAAGCCGAGCTAATTATTGAATATTTGCCAAATGGAATATTACGAAATATTCAGCTTACGAACCATTTTTTGGCCACTGCGACGCGGTTTTCTATCAAGTCGCTTCTTTACTTTTCGAGCCATTTCTGCTGATGTTGCTGTTTTCTTCCGTCCACTTCCTTGACGTCGGGCTACTCTACCAGTATCACGGTAACGAGCGATGGTACGAGACACAAAAGATTTATTCACATTTATATGCTGGAGTGCTCTCTCGATAGTCACTTGTGGTTCTCTAGCCAAATATAAAGAAATCACACTATCACGCTTGAATTCCATCATGAATAATTTTTTTTTGGAAAATTCTCACCAAAATGCTTTTGTAAACAATACAATGAGCTGTCACTGGAATAATTTTAAGAGCTATCGGACGAGTGGCTAGGAAATTACAGCATTTTTGAAGTTAGTTGCAGTTTTTTTCATCTCAACCTGTAATGTTCTACCACCGGAAGTAGAACAAAATTCCAAATTTGAAACAATTTCGTGGAAAAATGTGGCTTAAATCATAAAAAATACCGAATATTGGGAAGTATTGTATGTAAGTATACGAAAACCTGACTGATACACCACATTTTCAATACCAACGATCCTGGAAAAAGTGCAAACTATTGTGCCAAATTTCAAAGCTCTTCGTGAAAAAAGGCTGTATCTTGATTTCAACGGGTGGACGGACATTGCTAAATTGACTTAGAATTTGATGGTGATTGTGAAGATATATGCCTTATGAGGTCTTCAAAGAATATTAAGAAGTGCTACAAACGGAATAACACATTTAATATATCCCCCTTTGAAATGCTTGGTAAGGTAGTTTTTTCGCATTATCTTTAAATCCCGGATCAGGTGGCTCCCAAAATGATGCTAGGCTAAGTTACTGGGATTCTTAAATAGGTCCAAAGACGAACTGGATTTAAGAGTCACCCTGTAGTATAACCTTTTAATGAGTTATTGGGTTCATACAGCTCCCAATTTTTTCCCAGACAAAAAGAGGCACATAGGCGTACACAATTTTGTTTTTAAATAATTATTTACAATCTTTCGTATGGATTTACAGACAATTTCTCCCATTTTCCCAAAATTTTTTAGAAATCGTTCAAAATCTTAGTAAAAATTAAATTTGGTGGTATATTGATCTGATCGCCCAGATATAATATAAAGATAATAGGAACCATAACTTTCGGTTATGACATATGCTGGGTATACTAAATTGTCGGTTTTTCCGACGGGTACTTTTGAACTTGTTTTAATTTGAATATCAGCTGCTAAACTGTACATAAATGTATTAAAGACTGATACAGGACAATAGGGCATTACTCTGGTGGTCTGATTGAAAATTATGATAACCGAGCTTTTCCATACAAAATTTGCAAAAAGTGTATCAAAATTTGCATTAAGGGTATATCAGAATGCGTATTTTAAGAATACACACCCTATGGTGCCAAGACAACATGGATGTTCTAAAACATCTATATATGGTATTTCCAAAAACCTTATGCAATATTGGAAATATGAAATATTCCGATTTGGTACAAAGTGTTTAAATTCCAAAATCTCTTATATAAGTTACCCTTAAACATATTCAAATATTTAAAAAACCCCGCTACTCACACACTTTTTTGCATAACTCAAATCTGTGTATTTGATTTGGCATACAATTGCAATTTAATATAACTTTCCTCCTTCTTCAACCGAACTTTCGTATATATTCTTATAGAAATATATTCAGTGCTGGTGTGTGTGTGGTTGTATACATTTCATATCATTTTTTGCCAATAATAAATTCATCATTTTTGTTATCGCTTTAGTTGTTGTTTGTGGCATTTGGGTCTTTGGTCCCTTCTTCATATCAACGTCAGAGAAATAAAATTATTGTTCGTCCCCATTGCTTTTTTGTATTGTTGTTCAATAAGCCAAACATAATCATAAATACGACTGAAGACAAACAGCGAGACAGGCAGACAAACACATACATCCACACACACACACTGACAAATAAGTACATGAAGACCCGAGCAAATAAACTGAAATTGCAACAAACAATCCAAAAGGATGACCATTCTTCGTTACATTAGATCCAAATTCCATTTTTATCTGGTAACGGCGCACAGCCATGACAATGTTGTGGAGTAAATTTTGTATCGTTTTACGAATGAAGAGCAACAGTGGATTGAAGTTATTTACTTGGGTCACTGACAATAGCGTAAGCGGACAGTGCGGATTTTTTTTATTTTTTGAATACTTTGGTAACTTTATTTTGCCAGTGTCGTCTTTTGGTTTTATTTGTTCCTTTGGTATTTAGTAAATCTGTCCACTTCAATAAATGTTCAATGCGTACATATAAATGTGGATATTCATTTCTTGTATCGCTTCGCATTTATTAAAAGAAATGGGAGATCGAATATTCCCTGCCAAAAATGTGTTTTATACAACCCAGCAAACCTGCTTCAACAGAAGAATAGGAGACCTCAGAAAGATTTTCCGTCCTCAAACAATCTTTAAAATGTCTTCGTTAAAAAATGTTTAAGGTTTCAGTATACAGATGACTTTAAGGGAACCTATACACAGAAATACAGAATACAAAGAATACCCTTAAAAAGAAACTGAAATTTACGATTATATGATCTTGGTACCATCTTCGAACTTGAACTGACTGCAGACAGACAAAATCTGTGCAAAATTTCAGCTTTCTTTCATAGGTCGTTTTGCACTCTAACGTGATTACAACAGATGGACGGACCGACAAACGGACTTCGATAAATCGTCTTAAAATTTTATTTTTAATCTTAACGACGAACGGACTGACAAACTCAAATATTTTCCATACTATGTATGGTGAAGGGTAAATAGTGCACATAGTAAACATTTTCAAAGTGAGTGATGAATTGAATTTCTGTTTGAATTTTACAAAACTTTACTTAAAAAATGTTTTCGAGTACATTTTTTTTAAATTCTCATATTATTTTTTTTTTTTCAAAAACCTCTCTCAATTCATGCTCAGTTAATGGACTTTTTGGCAAAAAGATAATATCCAGAAAAATTTGATGGCACTTATAACAAAATATAAGGTCCTAAGTCCTAATAGTTTGTGTCGACGAAAAAGCATATTTTATACCGATTCTGGTTTTTAGGGTCTCAGTCAAAAATTTAACTGATTTAGCCGGTTTCGCCCCGAAAAGATTTCATTTCCGATATTTTGAAATGGAATTTATTTCTATACCCTACACCACATAGTGATAAGGGTGTTATGTCTTTGGGCATTTGTTTGTAACATGGAGAAGGAAGCGATATATACCCATAGTTACTTTTTAGAATCTTAATAGAATCACTTTCTGAGACGATGCACGTCAGTCCGTGTGTTCGTCAGTCCGTCCGTCCATCCGTCTGTCCATGCATTCTTGTGAACAGGTCGCATTTACTATTCGATTGAGATGAAATCTTCCAAACAATATTTGTTTGGCCAAAGAACACACCCTATTGAAATTGATAAGAATTGGTTCAATAGATATCTTCAACCAATTTCAAGTTAATTATGCACCAAATGGCCAATAACATTCCAAATGACCTATATTTAGGCATATCCGACCGAATTCAGTCTAGAAACAAGTACATCAAATTGGGAGAAAATCGGTTCAGATACAGCCATCGCTCTCATATATATTTTTCATTCGAATCGGTGATTTAAATCCCTCCCACGCACTCCACGAAATTGATGTTCCATACATCAGATACAGCCCAGAAATACATTTACGAAATTTTATCTAAATCGGCTAAGATTTGGATATAGCTCCCAAATTTAGTGAAAATCGATTCGGAATCGGATATACCCCTAGTATATATTAGTTCCCTCTGAAACCAAACTATAACTGTTCTAAAGCCAAATGTTGATAGGTGGTATGATCCACTTCAAATAAATTATTTTGTTACGAAAGATCTACTGAATATGCATAGTTGTGTGGGGTATCATATAGTCAGCCCCGCCCGACTTTTGATTTTTCCTTATTGGTTATTATTAGAAATTGTACTTTTCAATCGCATTCACATTCCCAATGTTTCTCTACTAGTTTTTACCTGTATCCATTCCTGCCAAATTAGTTTTCAGACTTTCAACCCGTTCTACGAATCCTAATATAAATCCTATGTGTAACTTAAACCACATATACTCGAAAAAGATGCATAAATAGCGAGTCCCTCCAATCTTAAGTATGAATTTAATTGAATATTCCGAAATTGTGTAAGTAGGATGGTTTCTATTGAAAATGAGATATATCGGTACATGTTTTGGTATTACCCCATATAACGGTACCTCCCGATATTGGGTATGTCCATGATTTTTGCCATTTTGAAATTGTTCCAATTTTAATGTTAAGAGTTAGTAATGGGTTCTACCCCTGGTGACAGAACATTGGCTGTATAGGTCCACGTTTTGCTATAGCCTCCATACATACAAATAGTTTGTACCCTCAGTTTACCAAGCTGCGAAGTTTACCTCCACCTCAATAAAAATAATTTTTAGATCGGACTCGGACAGTGAATCAGTATTGTCTGCTACCACTAGCAGAATGAAACGGACAGGAAGCTTGGGAGTTTGACACTGGACTTGATTATTAGCCAGCAAGCAATCCATCAAATTATTGCCGATATGGGACCGCTAAGAGTGAATCGGGACTGCCATAGTCCTGAAGATTTTTGGGAAATCTCTTTGATTGGAAAGGAAGAGGAGATGAATACCGAAAGTCCATGCTTCAACCTCTAGTAGGGATTTGATTCTTGCGGAAAATGCACAGCTTATCAATCTGATTGGTCCGAGCGGCACCAATTTTAAATCGTGAGAAAAATTTTTTTCACGCTCATGCTTTCGAGGCCGGAGATACATGAAGTAGGCCGGATTTTCCATGGACTATTCCTATTGAAGAATTTTGAGAGGGGAGAACTACAAATGCTGACAATTCCTGGTGTGACGTGGTTTTCTCGTTAGGCGAGTCTCCATGTCTCCATAAGGACCCACAAAACCTTACGAAATAGGAACTGTCGATTTCTTCATTTTCTTCCATGGGATAAAAATCGGGTGTTTTTACTAAACTACAATCTTTTCGTTTTGAAATACGATAAGATGAATATGGAATATTGGATGACGATTGGACTTCGGCGATGTTCGGGAATTCTTAGAAGAGTTGTTGAATTGATGATCGGGGTTCGATGTTTACGATGCCTCATAGGCAAGAAGGTGAACGAGTCGTAGAAAATCGGGAACTGTAATGTCGGATTGTTCACGACTGGTGGGTGATGTGAGGTGTGATTAGCCGATTGGGTAATCGTAGGTGGCCGTCGGATGTTGACGAGTGGTGAAGATCAGGAATTTCTTTGCTTGTGTTTGGCGTTCAGGGTTATGATGATTTGAAGGTAATCAGAAACTTGTGATTGATCGCCAAATGTTGATTGGTGCGTTCGGATGACGCTGGCGTTCGGGACGAAGATGATTTGAAGTTATTCGGGAACTTGTGGATGGTTGCCAGATGTTGATTAATGCAGAACATCGGAATTTACGATGTTGTGTGCGGGATGCTGACGATTTAAAGGTGATCCGGAACTTATGGTCGTCGATTGCCGACGGGTTGGATGTTATCTGAAAAAAAATAGTTTGTTGCTCTTAGTTACGTCGGCGTTCGGGATGTTGACCATTTACCTCTAAGTGGGGGCTTATGATGTAATTGGTTGGGATGTTGAAGTTTAGGTCTTCGAAGACGGATTGGGGACTTTTGGTATAAACGTCAGCAGTTCAATATAGAGATACTCGGGAACAACTGTCCAGGCTTTCTAAGATAGATCCAGATTAGATCAGGTGCGTCAACTCGCTGTTGATATGCTCGGGGCAGCTGCCCAGGTCTTCCTATTGGATTCGTTCGGGTTCGCAACTCGTTGGGATATACTCGGGAGCAGATGTCTTGGCTTTCGTAGATTGATCTGGGCTCGTTCGGCTTCAGCAGCGAGCGAGCTAGGTTCGGCAGCCGATATCTTGGTCTTTGCAGGTGGATCGAAGCTCGTTCGGGTTAAGCAGCTTAATGTGCATATGTTTGGGCTTAGTTATTTGAATGGTCTACAATGGCTAGGCAACTACGATTATGTTGACCACTACTCCACTACCTATGTTTGAGCTATGATACGGAATAGCGAGCCGGAACCCCTGTGAATGAATGAAGGAATTGCCTGGCAATCAACTAAATGAGGGCCAGTCTTGGAAAAGGTATTCTTAGCTAACGTTTTCTTAGTTGGATAACTGAAAATGCTTAAGAAAATCACCGGCTACCCTTTTTCAAGACCCCTGCAGTAGCAATCCTGTGTCATCGTAACCCAAACTCTATACTATATGTGTCGATATTTTTATTCCGCTTAATATACTTAGCAGGGCCTTACATCCCCCAAAAATAATTTTCCACCCCGACTTTGACGTATTTTTTTCACAGTGTTACATGCGGAATGACAGTATGTTCTCGGCACATAGTAGATACCTAAATACACCTTATAAATGACGACTATTTTTTTTTTTTTTAAATGTTCAGATTGAAAAAATAATTAAATATGATATCTAAAATAGTTCCCAAACCAAACTGTATTCTTGGTTATTGATTCAGGATACCTGAACATAATAAAAAATAAATAAGTATGAATCCATTTTCCTGAAAAGAATACCAACAAGGTATGCAAAACTATTTGACTTTGAATTTATTTTATAGGTTTACAACCGTGTTTTTTTTATCAGCTTCTGTACAAGTATTGATGGCCAAATAACATTTGAAAATACGAAACAAAGATAAAAAGAAGAAATCACAAATAAAGGAAACGCATTCAATGAGATATAGTTACAATACGGCATAACAGACAATATGTCCTGGCGATTGGGGGAAAGGACATTCACACACATATCACACATTCATTCATTCGTTCGTTTTGGTCATCCATTCATAAAAAACCTCTCTGTATACGGTCATTTATTGTGCCTCGGGGTTACAGGGGTTATGGATTACCTTGCTGAGAGAGATACAATTTCTTGTTAGTTGGACTATATGTATTTGTATAGTTTTTGCGCGTTCGACACACTCATACATACCTACATACATTGAAAAGGATTCATTCCATCTTTGCTTCTGTGGATGATTCTGTGACACCTTAATAGCCTTTAGCCCTATTTTGTTGTTTTTGTCGGTCTTGCGAATAGTACAACAGAGTCTATGCCAATGATTGTTACCGTTGCCATTGATCTCGGACATATCGACCTGTGTCCCAAACCTTGGAGAATGAATGCTTGGCTGCACCTCTGTGAGTGTGTGTGTGTTTATGTTTCATACATGTGATTCTTTAGTCTGATTGGGAGTACAAATGAATGGAGGGGGATAGTACGTACATACGTACGGTACTAACCATTATAGTCATTGTTGTTGTAGTTGTTGCTGCTACGTTTAATTCGTTTCATTACAGTTCACTGAATATTTGGGTTCCATAACAATCGGTTATCAATGAATTGTACCTAATGCCTTTTTGGAACGACGCTGGCCAACAATGACTACAGTTGGCTATTTGCTTGGCTTACTGGCTGCTGCTGCTTCTGGGGTATTGGTGCTTCACGTATGCTGTTTTTGCTGTCATTGTTTTTCTTTTTTTGCTTTTTTAATTTGTATATTCCACTCTGCAGCCCACCTCCCACCCCTTTCTCATTTGCCTTTAAATGCTTGGTTTAGTATATTTCAGGTATTGCAACAGAATTTAACCCATTACCGCTGATGATCGTTAAATTTTACGATAATGCAGGGATTTCAGTGATGGACTTAACATGTCTCGTTCATAATAATAACAATATTGTGGTCAAATTGAAATAAATCGATTTTGGTATTTAGTTCTTTTTTTAATATTTTCAATTGTTTCATTTGTGCTTATTAAAGTTTAGTATTTTTTGGCTACAGAAAATAGTTTCGGAAAAAATTACTATGGAAAACAGAAAAATTGGCTGTATATTCGGTGATACCTTTCACAGTGAGAAAGCTTAAATTGTGTCGAAAACGGTTGTCCTCAAGGTCGTAACTTTGGTTACAGCGTGTCATAGTCGATGGGGCAACCTCTGTAAATACTAAAAAATTGTTTGTCAGAAAATTTTCATTTGATAAATGTTATAAAGGGACCAGGGACCAGTAATATCCTACATAATCCAGCATTGTGTATATCTTCCAAACCTGGCAAAGTTACATAAGAGAGTCTGAAACCTGATCCTAGATCTTTGTTCTATGAAATGTTTTCATTTCAAAATTTTTCATTTCACATTTGTCGCCTTCAACAAAGTTTTCATTTTAAATGTCTATAGAAGAATTGAACACCTGTGTTTTTATAGTGGTAAGGGTATTATGTCTTGTGCTTTTGTTTGTAACATGGAAAAGGAAGCGAGATAGATCCACAGTTACTTTTGAGGATCTTCATAGAATCACTTCTGAGCCAATTTTTGCATTAGTACATCCGCCTGTCCATATATTTTTGTGAAGAAAAGGTAGGCCGCATTTATTATCCGATTGAGATGAAATTTTCCAAATAATATTTGTTTGGCCCAAGAACGAACCTTATTGAAATTGGTGATAATCGGATCAGATTTAGATATAGCTCTCATATATCTTCAACCAATTTTGGGTTAATTGTTCAATAGTCCAAATGAATTTTGGCACATCCGAGAGAATTCAGTCTAGAAGTAAGTACATCAAATTTGGTGAAAATCGACTAATATCAGCCCAAATGGAGTAAATTTCAGGACGTACGGTTCCATTATGTAGAACTCGGCTCCGATATGTATATTTTGTTTATATAATCCTTCTCGAAGTGATATCATGCACTCTATAGCAATCTTTTGCTACGAGAACTCTACTAAATACGCATAGTAGTGTAGGGTATCATATAGTCTGCCCCGCCGCCTTTTGACTTTTCGTTACTGTTTTAATATATAATTGGAAATTCAAATCCCTAAATTACCGAGGATGTAATCATCAACGGTCTGGCTATGAGTAATGAGATGGCTTAAGGCTCATTTACGATCTATCTACGAGAGGAGAGATGACTACTTGGTGAGAGCTACAAAAAAGTGGGAGCAGGATACGAACGGGAAATAAATATAATGTGCGACAATTTTAGAACCTGATCTGGAGGTGGGAAATTTCAACTGGCGGTGATAGTATTTGGTTAGTATCCCAAAAGGGATTTGGGTTCCCAGTCCAATTTTCTTTGGAGCCTCAAATATTTTGCACAAATGTTAAATTATATAGAGGCTTATGACTTATTTATAGAATAATTTCTACAAAATATGAATCATGTCGATCCACGTTTTGGCATAGCCCTCATATAAGGGTATACCACGATTTCAAACATTTTTTAGTTTTTAGCAATATTTTTGCTACAAAGTTCGGCAAATTTTGATAATCTGAGTTCTTATTAAAAATAAAACATCCTTGCAAAAATTATGAAAATAGGCCACGTTTCGACATAACCCTGATGTCAGCTATTTCCGGGGTCTTGGCAACATTTTTCAATTGATTTAGTCCTAAATAGTCTAAATGCTTTTTATTTCGCCTAAAACTTGTATTCAGGCTATTTAAGGGGGCAATGCAGAACAATTTTCATATAGGTACATATTTAATTATAATTCCCCCTGTCCACGTTTCCAATCAATATTCTCTGGCAAGTAGAAAATTCAAAATACAGTCCAAATGGGTTTTCAATTATCAAATTATTATTTTTATACCCTCCACCATGCATAGTATGGAGGGTATATTAAGTTTGTCATTAAGGTTTTAACTCATCGAAATAAAAATTTCAGACATAACAAAGTATAAATATTCTTGATCAGCGTAAAATTCTAAGAGCTTTTAACCCTGTCCGTCCGTCTGTCTGTCTGTTGTAATCACGCAGAATCAAAACAAATATAGTAGGAAGCTAAAATTTTGCACAGATCTGTCTTTTGTCTGCAGGCAGGTCAAGTTCGAAGATGGGTTATATCGGTCCACGATATCGTATAGCCCCCATACCCATCGATATTTAATATTTTGATGATTTTAACCACATTTTTAATGAAATTGTCTAAAATTCTACACAAGGAGTTCCTGTGGGTACTTTACCCCCTGAAAAAAGAGAACCCACAGATATTCCGTATTTTCATGATCTCTGCGACATTATTCAACGGAATTGTTTCAAATTCAAATCGTATTTGCAGAAGAATCCGTCGAAAAATATAGCTCAAAAAAGAAAACCGTTGTAAGGAGGCTATACGAAGACGTGGTCTGGTATATGGTTTTTTCATAGGCTGTAGTAGTACCGATTCCGAACTTCAAATCTGAAATTTGGAACAATTCCGGTGAATAATGTCGCTAAAATCTTCAAAATACCGAATATTGTGAGGTACCGTTATAAGGGGGCTATACGAAAGCTCCATTTACGAACTAAACCTGCCTACTGGTAAATTACACATGCGTGCAAAATTTTAGCCTTCTAACTCAATTCATTCCAAATATAGCGTGATTACGACAGACATACAGGCGGACATCGCTCAATCGATTTAGAATTTTACGCCTATCAAGAATATTAATACTTCGTTGGGTCTACCATGAGTATTTTGAGGAGCTACAAACGGAATGACAAAGTTAATATACCCTCCATAGTCTGATAGAGGTTATAAAAAGTACAAGTTTTTCCCTGTGGTATTTTGATCTACTAACTAGGATCACCTTTCTTTAAAAGGTCCCACCCCCAGATAGATTGTGGCATTGTGATATCACCAGTTAGCTGACTATGAACATGGAGCTTCAAACTGAACTGGACAAAAAGAGGAAGACCACTAGAAGTGATGAGATCTGTAGAAGAATGATGTTGGTGAAGAACAGTGAGTTGTATGTGAATAGTGAGCTGGCCATGTTTAGTGATCTACCATCATGCTGAAGATAGGTACAGGGTGTGTGAGGTAATCGCTGGAAGCGAGCTAAGCACAAAGCCGTGATTGCCACATAAATTTTGAAATCGGAGGAAAATGTATATGGGATCTGAACCAAAATTACCAAATATACTTCAAGACTAACAAGTTAAAAAGTATCAGTATCAGGTAAAGCCGACAGATGTATACTAATGTTCGATTATTAAAATAAATTTTGACTTTTGTTAGATTATCCGCATTGTTGACCTTCTATGGAGTAGATTCCGAAGGAAAGGGCCAATATTGTAAATTTCGTACCTGACCCAAATAAATATGATATAAATATTGTGATGTGCCAGGTTTAGACTATATTGGTTACTTCCTTCACTTTATATGAAATATGCGATCATTTTTAGAAAATGTTAAAATGTGTGTGAGTTTCCACATATAGTCGACCGAAGTATTCCATTTTCATACTTCATCAAATACAGATAAAAATATTTGTATGGGCAAAATTACAAGGAAATCGAAATTTTATGCGAAATCATAAATTTCATATTTATGTTTGAGAGAAATATTTAGATATAAAAAGTGGTAAAGAATCGCTGACTTGTTTCGCAGGTTATGACAGATGAAAGTAATTTCGCTTTTTTGAGGTAGGGGAAGTATCAGAAGAAATGGTCTGATCTCTACCATCTTTATAACAGATCTTGTGTTGATGGAAATGTTGAAATGTGCCAAGTCTGAATGGAATCGGATGTTAAATAAGCGTTTTATGTGAGTGAGGTACCTAAAGGAGTATAAAAAAATTATGATTGTTTTGCTTATTCAAAACTTTGACTTTTTTGGGGGAGGTACCAGAAGAAATGTTCCGATCTCTACCGCCTTGATAACAGATCATGTGTTGATAGAAATATTCAGATGTACCACGTCTAAATGGAATCGGATATTTATTTCGCGTTTTATGAGCTTAATGAATATTCAAAATTTCGACCTTTGGGGGTACCAGAAGGAGTGGACTGATGTATTCCATCTTAACACCAGACATTGGGTTAATATAATTATTGGGATGTGTGAAATTTGAAGCCAATCGGACTCTTACATCACATTTTATAAGAGTTGTAATTATTCAAAATGTTAAACCCCTTGTCGGGGAGGTACTTGATCGAGTGTACCGATATTGTCCATTTTTGCACCTGACCTAGCACTGACGCAAATATTTGGATTTGCGAAATTGGAGCAAAATCAGATTATCGTTTCCCTCCCTGGGCAGATATTTTTTTTTTTTTAAATTTCGACCTTTTGTGGAAAAGATACCAGAAGGAGTGAACAGATTTTTCCCATCTCCGAACTCGATCTAAGTTTGACAAAAATATTACGATGTATCAAGTTTGGATCAAATCGGATACTCCCTTCGAGGGTTATCGTGCGCACCAGCCAGACAGACAGACCGACAGACGGACGGACATCGGTAGATCGACTCCAAATGTTCTGAAACGGATTTGGTCCAAAGAGACCTAGGGTCTAAAACCATTATTTCGACTAGGCACGTTTTGACCGTATCAAATGATATAAAATATATGATATTTTAATAAACAGGGTATTCATCTGTCGGCGAAACCGACTGATACTACTTAACTTGTTAGGATTTTCGTTTAAATATGTAAATACAAAAAATCCTACTCGTGCCTTCCAAATATTACTTTTCAAGATATAAATTATTTTTAGAGTGATCCCAACATTAAATTAATGTCTTTGTTTAATGTTTTTAGACAAACCAAACACATTCGCTTTTACCCTGCCTTTAATGGGTTATTGAGCACTTGGCACTTGGAGTAAATATACTTGAATTTACTGCTGTGTCCAGTAGTTTATTCATTTGTTTTCATTCCGTCTCTGTGTGGACTTGACTTTTGTTTTAACGTTTTTACGATGTTTTTCTTTTGTACCAAGAGGATACGTCGCTTTTTTCCGTCTTTCTCTTTTGCTGGGTTCTTTCTGTTGGCAGTAATACAACAGGTGAGTTCGTACCACCACCATCTCTACTCGGAGAATGATGATACCCTTTAAAATCCCAGAGTTCAATTGCACGTAAGTCAGGTTAGATTCGAATTTATGTTTTTATTGCTGTCATTGATGTTATTGCTTTTGTTTTTCTAGAGGCAATATTATGAGGTAGTGTTGTGAACTCTCCCCCTCCCCACTTGGTTTTAAACTGTTTTTCCACTGCTGCTACTGCTACTGTTGGCTGATGTTGTTTAGCCAAACAAATATTGTTGTTGACATAATTTTTATTGTTGGCTGGTAGCTGGGTGTATTTGTGTGACTGTCGGGATGGCTGCCTGCCTGTCTACGTGGCTCTTGATGGTAATTCTTATTCCCATATAAATTGAGAGTAGATCGTTTTCCGACTTCATTTATTTTATAATAAATTTCAATTACAAAAACAATTATGTTTGCGATAAAACCCAATTGATTTGCCAACGGTGATATAAACATAAATTTCACAAGGGGGCCGGCAGTCTTTCGAAGCACGTATGTCTGTGTTGAAAATGAATTTTAAAATTACCAACCGAATAGAGGATTTAAATTAAAAGTGTTAGAAGGTATATTGGGGAAATTTAGTGGGATATAATTTAAAGGGACATATGTATTATAAATAATGTGTTTATATTGTAGGCTTAGAAAAATCCCAATTTGTAAAACTTTCTTCTTATAATAAATATTGGACTCAAGCTTAAACACGACATTTAACGGATTTGTTGGCACAAATCACATCCAGAAATTTTTAATTATTTCCAAAATTATTGACTAAGGAATAATAACAAATTTAGATCGTGTTTTTTTTTTTAATTTTCAAAATCAAATAACCACATTAAGGTTTTAGAATTTTAGGGAATTAGAACAGTGATAGATTATTAAGGCAATAAATAGTAATTTATAAGACTTCTTCGGAGACCATATAGATGGAGGATTTTTAATTACTCTATGACAGCTCAAATTTGAATATTTTTTGGAGTCTTTTCAAAAGAACATGTGGAGGTCCATAAAAATGCTCTAAGGAACGTGTGGGCCCAAATTTTAAGAATATTCAAGTACCCTATATGAAGTTATGATCGTGATTTTTTTAAGATTTTTTCCAAGACCCTTTTTTTAAGACCATATGAGGACCCATAGTTTTTTTTTAATTTTTTATAAACCCCATTAGAACACAAAATGTGGAATTTTAAGAATTCCCATAGAACTTATAAGAGTTCATAGGAAAGTGGATTTTAATTTTTTTTTTTTTTTTCAAATACTTATATTTCTTGAATATTAAGAGGCCTGGTGATAGTGGATTTTACAATAATCTTTCAAGGAATACTTGAGGAATCTTAAAAATTTTCCAGAGATATTTTAAGGGCTATACTATAATTATATATAATTTTCCAAAGGGTATATAAACGCTGACATTTTTAAGAATTTTCCAAAAAATATATGTCGATCCGTGTCAGCAGTTTTTTAACAATTTTCAAAGAAGCTATAAAAACCAATAATCGCGGATTTTTTATACCTTCCACCATTCTATGGAGGGTATATTAACTTTGTCATTCCTTATATATATTCTGGATCAGCGTAAAATTCTAAGACGATATAGCGATGTCCGGCTGTCTGTCCGCTGTCTGTCTGTTGTAATCACGCTACCTTTCGAACGAATTGAGATAGAAGGCTAAAAATTTTCATACATGCATAGTATACCACTAGCAGGTTAAGTTCGTAAATGAGCCATGTAACTCCCGATATTCGGTATTTCGACGATTTCAGCAACAGTATTCGGCGGAATCGTTTTAAATTTCGTATTGAAAGATCTTATTGGGTACTGCAACTTATTTTCGTGTGCAGGTCCACGTATTCGTATAGCTCCCATATGACAGTTTTCGATTTTTTTTTTTTTTTTTTTTTTTTTTTGAGATTTTTCAAGTTCCTTCGAAATGGAGGAGGGTATTAAAAGTTCAGCACGGCCGAACTTATCTTTTTTTTTAAGGGCTATACTATAAGGCTCTATAATAGTAGGACCATAACCATGGAATTTTATCACATACACCTATAAAGATAAATTATTGCGGATCTTTGAATAATTGATTACAGATCCTATTGGAGGTCATTATCGTTGATTTTTCTTAAAAATCCATAGAGACCTAGGATCTGAAACCGTTGTTTCGATGAGGCACGTTTTGGTCATATCAAATGATATATACTCTCTCTAGCCATATGGCGGAGGGTATAATTATAACCTTTTGTGGAAGAGGCGCGTGAAGAAGTATGCCGATAAATTCCATATTTACATCAGCTCTTGTGTTAATAGAAAATCTGGAATGTTAGAAAGAATCTGATGCTTATTTCGCACTGTACGATCTTCAGTGTTATTTAAGATTTTGACACTTTGTGGAGGAGGTACCAAAAAAAGTGGTCATATATATTCCATCTGATCTTGTGTTAGTAGAAATATTGAGATTTGTCGAATTTAAAAGTGAACGAACGCTCATTTGGCGTTTTATGAGCTTCATGGTTATTAAAAATGTTGACGCTTTGTTGGTTGTGTCCGTTCAACTTTCCACATCTTGTGTTGATTACAATTTTAGGATTTACGAAATTTGCAGACTGTCGGATGCTTATTTCGCATTTTCCAAGAGATATTATTTATAATGTTGATCCTTTGTGGGGATGGTACTAGTTGGAGGTGACCGATATTGTTCTAACCTAACACTTATAAAAATATTAGGATTCTCTTTCTATAAAGAAAATTATTTTCCTCGAACTTTTGTGGGGGAGGTGCCGGAAGGAGTGGACAAATATAGTCCACCACCGAACTCAATCAACGTTTGAAAATAATATGTACTAGGTTTGGACCAAAGCGGATACTCCCTTCGAAAGTTAACGTGTTCGCCAGCCAGACAGACGGACGGAAATACACTCCTAGATTGATCCAAATGTGTTGAAACGACGTTGGGTCAATAATTTTACTAAATAGTTTAGGCTATACACTTAGAAAAATGCTCCATTAACCCTCCTGCATAATTTTACTAGCGGCTCTGGATTTTGTGGTAACTTTGGAAAATATGTCACTGCAAATCGGAATTACATTGACATTGTCATTGAATCTTTTTTCGGAACAGAAGTCAATCTTTTCGTTAATTATCCTAGATCTTACTTACCCTCCCAAATCGGAATAAAGAATAATTATAGACAGCCATGAACTTGAATTATACTTTCATCCCACAGATGGGTAACAAATTTGAGGTTCTTTCCCAATTTCGAATAATTTTATAAAAGGTTATTTTCCCCAAATCAAATTTGCAGCACTGATTTTTTATAAAATTAAATTTTATAAAAGTAAAAAAGCTGTAAGTTCGGCCGGGCCGTACTTTGAATACCCTCCACCATTTGGAACGATTTTAGCAATTCTCAAAAACAATAAAATCCGTTAAAAATTCTGTTAACATTTTAAAAATACCAAATGTAACTGTTACATTAGGGTATATACGACGACATGGACCTGCATAAGTAACATTTGTCAAAGCCATAACAATATTCAAGTGCGAAACTTAAAAAAACGCTAATAAAAAAACCAAAATCATCGAAATAACATCGGGAGGTACCTTTATATGGGAGCTATACAAAGACGTGGATCTGCACAGACAATTTTCTGTCTTAGGCTGTAGTATCCATTACAAACTTCAAATACCAAATTTGAAACAATTCCGGTGAATAATGTCGCTATAATCATCAAAATACCGAATATCGGGAGGTACCTTTATATGGGGGCTATACAAAGACGTGGACCATTTTCAATACCAAAAGTCCTGCAGACATAACATACATTTGAGTAAAATTTTATCAATCTACTTCAATTCGTTCGGAAGCTAGAGTGATTTCCACTGACGGACAGACGGACGGACATTGCTAAATCGATATAGAATTTTATGCTTTATGGGGTCGGAACGACAAACTTAATATACCCTCCATACTATGGTGGAGGATATAAAAAGTAGACATTTAAAGTCATTGACGCAGATATGCTTGTATTTCGGGGAGCAAAAATCAATGACCTGTTTTTAACTGGCGATTCGCAAGTGAACTTGTTTGCTTTTTACATTTTTATAAAATTTAAAAATTAAATTCAAACAATAGGGGTTTTTCTTTCGAGTTCACCGTCACATGTCATACAGAAACAAGTCCTTGTTTTTCAAACTTCCCGTAAATACTATTAACGTAACGTATCTGTTTCGAAATAGCCTTGAAATATCTATCGTTTTGCACCAACCGAACCGGAAATTAAATTTTATAACCTGATGAGCAGTTTTCAAACATTATTCTTCATTACAAGTAATTCATGGACTGACACACGCACACAAATAAAGACATTTTGTGTTTCAAAAACTAACCCTCAAATTCGCCGTTAAAAGACGGTGGGGTAGGGAAAACAAAACTGCTGAAGGTTAGTAAAGTAAATGCTAGCATTTAGGAAAAATCAAATTCAATTTCCTTTGTCACATGCTCAGGCTAACATGTATTTAATAAGACGTTAAACTTTATAACAAACACAAAAACTGTCCAACGAAAAGTTAACACCAACAAACACCACATTCCGGTCCTTTGAAATCACTTATCCAGCCAGGCAGGCAGCCAGCCATCCTGTCCCCTCAAATGTAGTCAGAAGTCTAACGCTTATTCTGTGTTGCCTCGTTTGTTAAAATAACAATGTCCCACTTCATATTCACATAATAATAATAAAATAACAGGAGCTGCTGAAGCGATAACATTCTTATGAGGTTGGGATATCTCCCCTCTCGGGGGGTGTGAGAGGCCAAGAAGACAAAAAAAAAACAAAACAATGAAAGTTTTCCTGTTGCCAACAATGACTGACCACCCACCCCACTCTCCCTTTTGGATTTGGTCAAAGGAAGCCTCGGTTCCTTGTCATCACCAAAAACGAAGGAAAAAACAACAACACGGCCAAAGCAATTACCAGACAGTGTTAGGTCAAGAGTCAGGAAAAGTCCATGGCGAAAGTAAAATTCTGTTGAATCTAGGCAACAGGCAGCAGGACTTGGCTAGCTTCAGAAGCAACAAGTTTATATTTTTGGTTTTGTAAAAACCTTTGTTTTGAAAGTCCTTTTTCCCCTTCCTTGCACTCCCTGGGTATGTGTGTGTGTGTACGTGTCCTTTGCCCTGGCCATGAAGTGCAAAAGTTTTCGAGACAACTAATAGAGCTTCTTGGCAAAAAAAAAGGCCAAAAAAAATAGTAAAAACAACAACTTATAGTCTGTCTCACGATTCTCCGGCAATCCATGCCCCTCTTGAAATCTTTAAGATGGAACAAAATATAATTTAAAGTTTTCTTTTTTTTTTTGGGCATGATCCTGTAAAGGAAATGCCTAAAAGGTTTCTTCACACTTTTCCCAGAAATGGCAGAAATCTTCTACCGCTTTTCCCTTTTTGGGGGAAAATATGCGAATATGTATATCACGTGGCGGCTGGCAAACACTTTGAATACAACAACAGAATTAGGTTTACATTTACTCTTTGCCAAGTCGTCCATCATCATCATTATTATCTTTATTTGCTTCATCATCATCGGCATCGTTTTGATTATTTTACCCAGGACATTGGAATGGTAAATTTAAAATGATTTTTATTGCGTTTGGAAGATTTGTTGGGGAACAAATTTTCCCTTTTATGGCATATACAAGGCATCGGATTTGAAATCAGCATAATTTTTTGGGAGATTTTTTTACTTTAAATTTCAGTGGTTCTAAAACAAATCATTCATTATTTCCAGTAAAACTGCTAAAAATTCAATTTTAAAATTTATAATGCGATTCGCTATTGGCATGGGAGTTGGAAAATTTAATATCGCCGAAAAAATCGATTGGTGAAGCTTGTAATATTTCATAGTGGAAACGAATATGTGAATTAGTGCAGACTTTTTAGAAAACTTGGGGTGACCTGACCTGAAATATTATTATGAGTCAATTCTACCACGCACTTATTTTCAAAAGTCATTGTGGGAGTTTGAGTACTTTCCAGAACATGACCATATGTTCTACGTTTCCAAAATCCAAATTGTCTGGCATCATTTTTGCAAAACAGTTTTAAATATTCGCAGAGCTAATTAAAAATGTAATATATAATCGAAAACAAGTAAAGCAAAGAAAGAAATGTTATTTTAAGTTCAAGATTTTCTCGACTTTTGGAAAACTATATATGGAGCTAATCTAAATCTCGTTTTAGACAAAATTTAGCCAAGGTATTTTAAGGTTATATGATGTACTTTGAACCAAATATCATTGCTATAAAATGCATATTAGGGGTTTGATGAGTTCATGGGTAGCCTAAACATATGGAGGTGATTTCGAAAATGTGTACTATAATTGTACGAAAAATACTGAATGGTACTAAATTTTGTATTGGCTGAAATAAAAAAATAAAATTCAGAAATTTGATATTTTGATTACTGATGGTATTTGTGTTTTGAGATTTGGTGGTGGCTTGGAAATGAGTCATATATTTTTACGAAAAGTACAAAATGGTACTAAATTTGGTCTTGGTTGGGAAATAAATACAAAATTCTGAAAATTGATATTCAGATTACTGATAGTATCTGTGTTTGACATGTGGCATTAGTTTGAAAATGCGTCCCATATTTGTACGAAAAGTACTAAATTTGGTATTGGATAAAGGGATAGTGCTGAAGTCCATAAATTTCACATTAACATCTCTATTGGTGTCTGGAACTGAGATATGGAGGTGTTTTTGGAAATATGTGCTTTATTTGTACGAAAAGTACTAAATAGTACTAAATTTGATATTGGTTGAGGGAAAAAAGTATAAATCCAAAAATTCAATATAGATGTCTTTATTGGTGTCTGTGGTTAAGATATGGATGTGGTTTTGGATTGTTCAAAAAGTACTAAGTGGTACTAAATTGAGTATTTGGTGAAGGGATAGGGCTGGAATCCAGAAATTTTATTTGATATTATCAATATACTGGGTAACCACTCCATTGGCAGAAAATTGTGCGTACAAATCCACGTTCTTATGCAGCCCCCTATAACGGACCTCTCCGGTATTAGAATGTAATCCACATGTTGAGTATAGTGGCACAAAGGATATTTTAACAAATTGCGAATTAAATAATCAGTCGAACACAGTGTGCAGTTCTGGGGGAGAGTCTCAGAATAAATACCCGAGTGCCAATAATCTTTATCGACGTCCATAAATTAACCAAACCTCTTTGCTGTTCCGCACATAAAGAGGACCCTCTAATGCTGGGGTCTTATGCGTATTGAAGGTTTTCAGTCAGGGCATTGAAGGTTTTCAGTCAGGGCATCAACTATATTCCAACGGAGCTTCGTGAATATCTGAGCGAACAACAAATATCAGGTTTAATCGGTTTGAAAATCTCAGTGTGGAAATATACCTTTTGGACTCCACAAAGTATATATATTTTTGATCAGCATAACATTTTATGTCGATTTAGCGATGTCCGTACATTCGTTATTTTTAAGATTTCAACAGAATTTTTAACGGATTTTATTTATTTATTTATTTTTAATATTTTTTTTTTTTGAAAATTGCCAAATTCGTTTCAAAGTTCGGCCCGGGCGAACATATAGCTTTTTTACTTGTTATTATTCTAATGTTCAATTCGCCCACTTTCCTCTATTTATTCAACATTGGGAAACGGAACTCCGAATGGCTAATTCTTTTTTTAAATGTTCGTAGAAATCCAATTTAAGTATTTAGTGAAATGAAAACTTAAACACCTACTTTTGCGCACACTGTCTATATTATAAAAATATATTGCAATGTGTTAGTCATTGATGTTCTCTGGAATGGGTAAACCGATTTAGTTTCTACAAACTTCATACGAAAAGTTACGTCAACACTAAAGTTTATGTGTATAAACAGTCGTTCAGTTTCAATACGATTCGTGAATTATAGTCATTTTAGTGCATTTTTCGAAATGATTTTAAAAATATTTCAATGAGTTACTGTCTGACCGATTCAACGCTCAGGCGAAGCGGCCGAAGCTAGAATCTTGACATTTTGTATGTTGGTACGGAGGGGTGTGATAAGGCTGGCTTTTTGAAAATTCGTACTATAACGATTCTGGAATGACGTTAAAATTGTACAATTTTAAATGAAGGTGACTGTTGGATTGTAGTATAGATATGCCAAATTCAATCTATAAGTGATCAAAAATAGTGCACTAAGTGTAAGAACTATTTATATTAAAAAATCAATAATAATATTTCCATTTTTAAATTACTGTCAATATGGAGTCCGAAACCATCAACATATAATACACATTAGGGCTTTTTATATTCTGAGGACCTTAAAAACGTAACTTTAAGTACTGCTATTATAAAGAAGCTATATCATATAAAGAAGCTATATTTGCTATATCCATTGACATCACAAAATATCAAATTACAGGGTTCTAACCATTTTAATTGTTTTAGTCATAATTACTACATTGCAACGGATTCTGTTAGAAAAAAACTACGACTAATATCGACCGGTGTCTATTTATAGCGCCTATGTCAAAAAGGGAAATTAGTTTACTTTTCAAACCGAAAAATGCTTATGAGACTACTACTTCTGAAGTATGCTTAAAAATATCAAAATAATCATTTAAAACTAAACAAGTAAAAAAGTCGGGCCGAACTTTTTACGCTCTGCAACATTTAGAAGAAAACAAATTTAAAAAAAAAATCTCTCAAAAAATACCGCTTAAATGAAACCGTTATATGGAAGCTATACGAAGACGTAGTTAGGCATAAGAAAATTTCTGCCATAGGCTGTAGTACCGACTCCGAACTTCAAATATGAAATTTGTAACAATTCCTGTGAATGTCGTTAATGGCCGTTATATGGCTATGCGGGGACGTAGACCTGCATACAAAATCTTTTGTAACAAGCTGTAGTACCCATTAAGACCTTCAAATACAAAATTTGACAATTCCGGTGAATAATGTTGCTAAAATCAAAAAAATACCGAATATCGTGAAAACGTAGACCGACATGACCCATTTTCGAACTTAGCCTTCTTACAGGAAAAACAAGTGAAAAAAGTTGTAAGTTCGGCCGGGCCGAACTTTGAATACCCTCCACCATTTAGAACGAATTTGAAAATTTTCGAAAAAGAAAACATTCGCTAAAAATTCTGTTAACATTTTAAAAATACCGTATATAGCCGTTATATTAGGGCCTGTACGACGTGCACCTACATAGGCACTACCATATTCAAATCACAAGCCATTACCAGAATCATCAAAATAGAGGTACAGTTATATAGGAGCTAAACGAAGACCTCGACCTGTATAGACAATTTTCAGTCACAGGCTGTAGCTTCCATTACGAAGTTCAAATACGACATCTCAAACAATTTCGGTATCTAAAATCGTCAAAATACCGAATATAAGGAGGTACTGATATATGGGGCCTATACGATGACCTGGACCTGCATAGGCAATTTTCTGCCTCAGACTGTAGTTCCCATTACGAACTCTAAATACGCAATTTGAAACTACTACGGTCAATAATGACGCTAAAATAATCAAAATACCGAATATTGGGAGGTACCGTTATATGGGGGTTATACGAAGACGTGGACCTGCATAGACAATTTTCTGCCTTAGGCTGTAGTATCCATGTCGAACTTCAAATACCAAATTTGAAAAAATTCCGGTGAATAATGTCTCTAAAATCATCAAAATTTCTAATATCGGGAGGGCTATATCAAATATGAGGGCTATACGAAAACGTGGACCTACATGGCCCATTTACGAACTTAACCTGCATACTGGCAGGCTAATCATGTGTGCAAAACTGTAGCCCCCTATCGCAATTCGTTCGAAAGATAGCGTGATTACAACAGACAGACGGACAGACTGACAGACGGACATGGCTAAATCGTCTTAGAATTTTACGCTGATCAAGAATATATATACTTTGTTGGGTCTGACATGAGTATTTCGAGGAGTTGTAACTCCGGAATGACAAAATGAATATAAAATGGTGGAGGGTATAATACACACATATGCAAAATTTTAGCCCTCTATCCCAATTCGTTCGAAGGATAGCATGATTACAATAGACAGACGAACATCAATAAATGGACTTAGAATTTCATCCTGATCCAGATCCTTTGTAGGGTTTAATATGAGTATTTCAAGGAGTTACAAAACTAATGACAAAGTTAATATACCCTCCATAGAATGATGAAGGGTATGAAAAGCGAACCAGCAACGCGAACCGGATTAGCTAGTATAATACGAATTTCAAAAATACTTTCATCAAAAGTTCATAATTTCCAAACTAAAACACATTTGTATAAAGGTAATAATATTTTTTCAATAGAACATAAAATTTATCATCTGCATGGATTGATTTACCAATAAATCATAAATCATCATACAAATAACTCAGCAAATATAAACTATTTACCAATATTGTGGCCGGCAATAACAGTAAAACCGTAAACAAATTACCAAGTGTTTTTGAACTTTTAAAAAGGGCAATGCGAACAATAAATGAATGAATGGATGCATGCATGTGTGCATGCCGTTTAATCAAACCTTTCCCTTCAGAAAAAAAGAGTAGTACCGCAGTGCTGCTCGAGTACTCGCCAAGCGATACCGACCACTCGCTCTTCATTTCCCAGTTAACGGTAAGAGCTGCTGACTGTTACACTGGACTGTCGTGTGAAAATCAGTTCTCGCTTTTGCAGCGCTCTGTGAGGGGTGAGCGACTGCTGAATTTTGCATCAGTCGCCATTGAAAGAAAGTAACTGAACATACTGCACGATCGTAATTATTCGCATTGCCATTGCGAATAATTAAAAGAATGACAGACAGATTTTGTTTTCATTCAGCTATTTTTATTTCAAAACAATATTTTTTTTCTTTTCTTTTTCACTTAAAAAAAAAACAAATATTTTACTTGTAAGTCCACACAATGCACAAAACACAAATCACAAATAAGCATAATCAGATGCTGACAGTGTTACCAATATATGCGATTATAAAAAAAAAACAGTGCAGCACTTGCGAGTAGTCAAGCAGTACTCGCCGCCTACAACCATTGATACTACTGACTTTTTCATCAGTGTAGCACCACTCGCAGTTCATCAATACCTCCACCGTTTTCTGCAGGGTTAATACAACAGCAGCAACAACAACACTCTCACTTGTTGACTGTGACTCTGATCGGTGTGGAGGTTTTAATTGTTGCCAAACACAAAATAACAACAAAAACACGAGTAGCAAGAGCAGCAAAAGAGCACGCACTGCAAAAGCAATAATATCAAATGGAAATCACATTGTTACAAATATTTGAACTTTACGGTTAAACAACTTCCGTTGTTGTTTTCATGATTGTTCCCTAGCCAACGGCAATTTGCAGACAGAAGAAGAACAACAAGAGCGGCCTCAATGGGTACAACATCACCGCCACCACCGCCACCACCGCGCACCACTTCCAACCATTGGCAATAACACTAAACAATAATTTAAACCGGGAAACAATAAAGAGGCAACATCAACAGCGTAGAGCGCAACAATCAACGTCATTATTAACAGCAAAATGATTTAGTTCGGTCTGCTTTTTTTTGGAGAAGGAGGAGGGAGGATTTAATGATGATAAAGAACTTTGCATATGGGCCCGGCTTAATGCCGGGCAGAGAGAAAACGGGGAAAACTTTTGTAATTTTGTACCAAAAATTTATTTGACCAAATATCAAAATGAATTGAACGAGTTGTGCGGCAATGTGTATATATGAACTTGGTGTAACACACTTCCGGTTGTTTACCAAAAAAAAAACGAACGGGGACTAGGGCATAGTTAGTTACAATAAAATGTAAATAACGCGTTATAATATGGTCCAATGCATGCCAAACGGTCAGTTAGATGCATTTTCGTTTTCATTTTTTGGTTTAAAGGAAAATTTTACATGAATAGCTTGAAATATATTGTTCAAAACCCCCAGAACAATATTTTCAAGGAATGTAGTGGATTTGTAGGACATTTTCTATGTAATATATTGAATGTTAAGAACTGTTTGTCCGCCACGATAAATTTACATTTTATTCGTAAAAAACTGTTCTCCACTTCAGAAAGGTTCATTAAAAAGAAAGAAAAAGGTGTAACATACTATAGAAAAACAAGGAGTCTCCATATATGTTCGGAAAGTATTGCATTGGATGATAAACGGTATTAAAATTGGCCTATAGCGGTTCTTATTTTCCTACACACCACATATAATCGTATTCCCATATTCTGTATTCTGATGATATTAGCCACATATATATGGGAGCTATATCCAAATCTGAACCGATCTTGACAACATTTTAGGCACTTATTTCTGAGCTGTATCTGATATCTGGTACCAAAGATCATTGTTGTGGAGTGCATATTATGCATGTAAGGGACTTAAAACATATACAGGGTACATATACAGGGTGAGATGAAAAAAACTGCAATTTTTTTTAATTTTATTGAATGGAAGCAAAAAGTGTCGGAAATAGCATCAAATTTTAGAATTAGTTTAGATTTGTTCGAATAGGTCACCTTTAGCACGAATTATGGCCTTCAAACGGCCAATGAAACTGTCACACGCTGCTCGAATATTGCTCTGCGGTATTTTGGCCCATTCCCGGCGAAGCGCTTGCTTGAGGTGATCGACACTTTGGTATTTTTTAATGCTAACCTTGCTTTCCAAAATACTCCAGACACAATAGTCTAACGGATTGGTACCGTAGATTTTGGTGGTCATAGTGCGCTGGAAATGAAGCAAGGAACCTCATTTTGTAACCATTCTTGGTAACGCGTGCTGAGTCCTGTTAGAATGTGCAAGGTCTGCGGCCAAAATGTTTGCGTGCCCAAGGCTTTAATACACCCTCCAGAATATTTTCGCGGTTATATTCGACATTTATTCCAATGCCACGGTCGATTAATAAGAGCGGAGAGCCATCATCGGTTGTTATGGCGGCCCACACCATCACCATGGCCGGCGCTTGAGTTATGGTGGCCAACCGAAGGAGCACATTTATAGCTGACCTCTTTGGCAAGTAAAGACGATCAATGTTTTCTCATCGGAGAAAACCAAATTCGGCAGTTCACCACTTTCGGCCAAGCGAAGCAACTCTTTAGCACTTTTGAGTCTATTTTCTTTCTGTTGCGGTGTAAAATTTGCACTTTTTGGAATCTCAATGGCTTTATCCCGATCTCATTTTTCAATATTTGCCGAATGGAATATTGCGATATGCTCAGCTCACGAGCCATTTTTCGGCCACTGCGTCGATCAAGTCGGTTTTTTAAACCCTCTGCCATAGTATGGAAGGTATATTAAGTTTGTCATTCCGTTTGTAACACCTCGAAATATACATTTTAGACCCCAAAAAGTATATATATTCTTGATCAGATTAGCAATGTCCGTCCATCTATTCGTCTATACGTCCGTGGAAATCACTCTAGCTTCCGAACGAAATGAAGTAGGTTGACAAAATTTTACTCAAATGTGTATTATGAATGCAGGATTTTTGGTATTGAAAATGGGCCGTATATGTCCACGTCTTCGTATAGCCACCATATAACGGTACCTCCGATTTTCGGTATTTTGATGATTTCAGCGACATTATTTACCGGAACTATTTTAAATTTAGTATTTGAAGTTCGTTATGAATACTACAGCCTATGACAGAAAATTGTCTGTGCAGGTCCACGTCTTCGTATAGACCCCAAATAACGGTACCTCCCGATATTCGGTATTTTAATGATTTTAGGGATATTTTTCAGTAGACCAGAATTGTTTCAAATTTGATATTTGAAGTTCGGAATGGATACCACAGCCTACGACAGAAAATTGTCTGTGCAGGTCCACGCCTTCGTATAGCCCCCAAATAACCGTACCTCCCGATATTCGGTATTCTGATGATTTTAACAATATTTTTCATCGGAATTCTTTCAAATTTGGTATTTTAAGTTCGTAATGAATACTGCAGCCTATGACAGACATTTGTCTGGGCAAGTCCACGTCTTAGTATAGCCTCCATATAACGGTACACACCGATATTCGGTATTTTGATGATTTTAGCGACATTATTTACCGGAATTATTTCGAATTTTGTATTTGAAGTTCGTAATGGATACTACAGACTATGGCAGAAAATTGTGTTTTATTACCCCCATGGTACCTCCCTATATTGGGTAATTTGATGATTTTAGCTACATTATAAACAGATTTTTATCAAATTTCACATTTGAATATTGTATTGATTTTATTTTTTTTATTTTTTTTTATTTTTTTTTTTTATTTTTTTTTTATTTTATTCTTTTGAAAATTGTCAAATTTGTACCAAATGGTGGAGAGTATCCAAAGTTCAGCCCGGTCGATCTTACAGCTGTTTTACTTGTTTTTAAATGTTTTCTGAGGAGATTTTTTAAAAATATTGTTTGCTAGAGTCTGTATTTTTTATCAAATTTTATTTTTAAAAATATTTCCCCATTTTTTTTTTTTTTTTTTTTTTTTTTTTTTTTGTTTAAATCCACGATCTTAAAAATCCACGTTTAGCTTATATATTCATAAAAAAAAGTTCCAATTCTACTTATAAAAAATATTTTTCAATCCACAAAATTCACATTCCCAATAAATATTTAAAGAAAATCACTCGGAAAATATTCTTAATATCCACCATTACAGCTCTTAAAAATATTCTCAACAAAATCAAAAATTATAGCTCATAAAATATTTTTAGAATGTTTTTCAAATATCACCAGTTTTAGAATCCTTTTTAAGAATAACTTTTCGTTTTGGAAATAAATTTCGCCGAGTTCGTGTAGTTTGTGCCATCTTCTGTAAATATTAAATAAAAACCATAGTTTAATTTTAAAAAAATATTTTTAAAACTTACAACACAGTTAATCGATCTCATTGAACTCAAAATACACATTTGAGAAGAGATATCCGCATTCCATTTACAAGCAATCACAAATGACCCAATTATTTTCTCAAAAAACACCGAGAAAATCCAAACAAACAAAGGACATTGCCCATGGTGTTAATGGCTTCAATAATCCCTCAATAATGAGGGCCAATATGTAAATATTAATACCAGTTGTTTGAATTACTGTTGCTGTTGTTGTCTTTCCCCTCTGCTTGTCATTGTTTGTGTACCGAGATTGATTCCATAGTTTCAGGACATAACATTGATTTTCTTTAAAAAAAAATATCTTCGAAAAAAACACAAACCGGTCTGAATAAAAGCCGCGGGGGGTATACGTATCATGTAAAGAGGCAGCAGAGAAAACATTGAACTCGATAGAGGCTGGAATGGTCAACTACGACACATAAAAACAACAACAAAGATGCAATGTGCGTTGATATATCAAAGAAAAATACCGGTAGACTGAAAGGACAACCACCACTTTTGAATTCTTCTCCGTGTGTATGTGTGTGTTTAAGTGTGTTTGCCATAAGGTATGCTACATAAAAAAAAAACTGAGGGAATCTCCTTCAAGTGGTGTTTTATGTAAATTTCTTTCACTTGTATGGATGGCCCAGAGCAGAAGTGTGTACATCGATAATGCTACTTCATCGACATACGCTGCCGATGATGGTGATGATGATGATGACATCGCAACAAAATAACCAATAATCAGAGCAACAACACCAAGTTGTGGCTGGTCTTCTGCTCTCATCATTGATGACGATGGTGGCTACCAAAATTATGATGAATTTCCATCCTTACACGGTTGAGTTAGTCCACTGGCCGGCGCACATGGGCATGTTTGGTATTTTGAATGACAATACTGCTTGCCAGCCAGCCGGTTGGTCTCTTTGTGTTTTTATTTTTCAGTTTTTCAAGCGGAGGAGATACGGCTGTTGGTTGCTGCTCCCTGCTGCAGAGCCCATATTTCTTTTGGCATAGGAACAACAACAACGATAAAGCCACACGCCGGTGATTGGAATACCAGAAACCGTAAGTGTCACGCTCAATGAACAAGAGCAGCGTGCCAAAGACAATATCAAACCTATTTTTAGTTCGATATAACACTTTGTTGTTGCTGGGCTGTGCGATGCGATGCGATGTCAAAGCTATTGCTAGCAGGGTTACACAGCTACATGGGTACGGTGGGCAATAATGAGAGAAATGGAGAAACTATTAGAAAGTTTAAATAGTATAGAAATGTAAAAGAATTGTCCCTATTATACCAATAGGTATTCGCCAAAAAGCAAGTGCGAGGAGTTATAAGAAATTATAAGAAGTTTACTGGACCGGATTTTCTATACCCTCCACCATATGAAAACGTAATTTATTACCAAACCAACTACCAAAAATGTGGAAGTTATGCTATATAGGGATCATACCGATACAGAATATTTTTTGAAGACTTTATACTACCCAGGAAGGAACTTGAAAAGCCAATTAAGGCTGAATTTAAAATACCGAATTATTGCGGAAATGTGAACTGTGATTTGGTTGCAAATTTGGGTCGAAACCTCTAAAACACAGAATATGAAGAGATAGAGTTATATGAAGTCTATACCGAAAATTTAAGCGATGTGGCCAATTCTCAATACCAATCACCTTAAAAATGCCAAATTCAATTTTTTTTTTTTTTTTTTTTTTTTTTTTTTTTTTTTTTTTAAACTGTAGCCTCTACATTGATTTCAACAGACGAATGGCCTGACATACTGAGATCGTTAAATTGTATTTTTAAAAACGGAATGCTGAAGTCTTCCCCTCAACAAAAATCACAAATACAACTGAGCAAAGGGATTGAATAGAATTTTCCTAAAATCGAAGATACAGTTCGAAAAACTCTTACAAATAAAAAAATTGACACTCATGGAAATTGAGAAAATGTCATTTAAAACCCTTGATATGATAATTGACAATTACCAAGGAACGTTAAAAATCTTCTTAAAAAAAATCTTCTTAAAAATTGCGAAAAAGCCTCAAAAATTATTCGTAAAATTTCCCACCTCAACTCGGACAGAGTTCAAGTAGAGCTCTCGAAAGGGCTTCAAAAAGAAGACTCCACTATTCCCATTTACAAAAAAGCTCTGAAAAAACGTATAAAAGGTGTAAAAAACTCCACCATTATCACTTACAATAAATCCTGAAAAGATCCCTCAAAAACCTCCCGAAAGACATATTTAAAAAAAATCAGCAACTGCGGCCTTCAAAAGAGCTTGAAACAATTATTTCTTAAAACTACCATTGATAGTTTGAGGAAATAAATATTTTCTAAACCCCACAGCCAAAGCAAACGAGCTCAGTAATAGGGTTTTGACAAGAGAGTCATTTTCTAGACGAGCTGAGAGCAAGATTTTTGAAAAGGTTGTATATTTATAGTAGAGCTGAGAAGGGTGTCTATTTATGGATAAGCTAAGAAGGGTTGTATTATAGACTACCTGAAATGAGAGTCTTTATAGACAAACTTTATAGCCGAACTGTAGGGGTATTCATTGAAAAATTTTAAGGAGTCTTCAAAGACGAGCTAATCTGTAGCTAGTCAATGGAATATAGAGAGGATTTATAGCTGAACGGTCTTTATAGACGAGCTGGGCAGTAGAGAGTCTTTCGAGATGAACTTGTATGTAGAGAGCCTTTATAGACAAGCTGGACTGTATAGAGTTTTTATTAACGAGTTGGGATGCATGGAACTCAATAGGCGAGGTGGGGTGTAGGAAGACTTTTTAGATACGCTGGTTTATCGGGAGCCTTTCTGGACAAGCTAGGTTGTAGGGAGTCCGTATATATAAGCTCGGTTGTAGGGAAGCTATATAGACGAGGTGGGGCGTAGGGAGTCTTCATAGATGAGCTGGGCTGTAGGGAGATTATGTGGACGAACTGAACTGCAGGGTGTCTATATAGAAGAGATAGGCAGTAGGAAGTCTTTATAGACGAACTGGGCTGTAGAGAGTATTTAAAGACGACATGGGTTCTATGGAGTTTTTATAAACAAGATGGGTTTTAAAGAGTCGTTACAGACGAGCTGGTCTGTAGGGAATCTTTGTAGAAGAGACGGGCTATAGTGTATCTCTATAGTAGAGAATCTCTATAGAGGAATTGGGCTGTAGGAACTCGTTTTTGGCGAGCTTGGCTGTCGAAAGTCGCTATAGACCAGCTAGGCTGTTGGAAGTCCTTAGGGACAAACTGGGCTGTAGGGAGTCTTCAAAGATTAAATGGGCTGATGTTCAGTATAAAAAAAGTTGCTAAAATTTCCACTACAATAGCCCTGATAGTTCATTTAAATAAAAGTTCTTAAAAAAATCGCGATTATATATATTCTTATATTCAATTATATTCTTGTGTGGATTTTCAGAGAATTCCATTTGAAAATGTGGCTAAAATCGTCAAAATACCGAATATCGGGGGGGTACTGTTATATGGGGGCTATACGATATGGTGGACCGATTCAGTCCATCTTCGAACTTGTCCTACCTGCAGACAAAAGACAGATCTGTGTAAATTTTTAGCTTCCAATCTTATATCGTTTTGACTGTAGCGTGATTATAAAGCTCAAGAAAAATTATCAGAAAATTGGAAAATATTTTCGGTTTTTTTTTTTTTTTTTTGTAAAAATTGATGCTAAAATGTTTTTGCTATACAGTGGAAATAAAGATTTCTTTTCTTTGATAAAGAATATTTCAGTTTTTGACGTCATACTTCTAAAAAAACTTTGCACAAACAAACAAAAAGTACGGTTTTAACCCTAAAATGTGTTTACATACGAATATGAATGACCATTTTTTAATGACCCCTTTCATAGCTCGCTTGAGTGTTAAAAACGACGACCAAAATATTCCCCTATTTTTATCTGCAATATTGCCGAAGACGTTATATACCTAAAATGCTCCGAATAATCTTAATCTGAAAATTTAGAAAATTATATAAGAGGGGGAACTTGCCTCCTCTATTTTGGTTAATTTTCGATGTAAACTTTCAACATGTTGATAGTTTTAATCTTCTGTTTATACGCTCCACCATATATGGAGGGTATATTAGCTTTGTCATTCCGTTTGTAACTCCTCGAAATATTCATAATAGACCCTACAAAGTATATATTCTGGATCAGCGTAAAAGACGATCAAAGGTTATGATTGATTTTAGCGACATTATTTACGGGAATTATTTCAAATTTCGTATTTGAAGTTCGTAATGGGTCCTATGCAGGTCTACATCTTCGTATAGCACCCATATGACGGTACCTCCCGATACTCCGTACTTTTATATTTTTTGCGACATTATTCACCGTAATTGTAACATATGAGCCTATGACAAAAAATTCCGTATGCAGGTCCACGTCATCGTATAGTCCCCATATAACGGTTTTCATTTAAGTGATAGTTTTCAGATTTTTTTTTAAATTTTTCAAGTTCCTTTGAAATGGTGTAGGGTATTAAAAGTTCGGCCCGGCCAATTTTTCTGAATTTTCCTGCGTTATCTTGCGTTATTTTATTTTATTTTTTTTATTTTTTTGTAAATTTTAGCAATTATAAGTTTTTTTTTTCAAAAAATGTCCTTCAAAAAATTGCCTTTAAAATCCCCAATTTCAACTCTAACAGTCTCTCAAAAAATGTTCTTCAAATTCCACGATTGTAGCTCGGTTATTGAAGACCGTCTCACAAAAAATCCTGTGTATCGTTACATTTGACCACGCCCCAAAAAATTGTATAAAAAAATCTCATATGCCTACACTAATTGTCACACATATGTATTTATTCATCACTAATTAGAGGACATTTATAACTTGACATATATTTTCCACACGGCATCACTGTTGCACGCCTTACAATAGGGGGGCAGTCTGTTTGGTTAAGATAAAAGACAACAGCTCTGTCTAACCCTCCCCAACAACTAGCAGCCAGCCACACACAACCTTAACACCGTCAGGCGGGTATGATGTTGGGATGATGTATGGGGACTGGGAAAAGCAGTAAAAAAAGAAAACTGGGAAGGGTGCTGTTGCGCAAACTTAAACTTTAAACAACAACGATGTACACACGTGTAGAGTTGTTTCTCTGTATGGTCGAGAGCCTCCAACCCCCGGTCGAACATTGTGGCATGATGTGTCTTCGACAACGATGATGAATGTGAATGGGTGAATGGCCAAGAGCAATGACTACCACGATTACGACGACAACAACAACAGCCGTGGCTACAAGGAGAAGATGTAACAACTTGTTTTTTTTTTTTTTTTTTTTTTTTTTTTTGGTAAAACCTCCAAAAAATACGGGGACGTTTTGTGGCACGAGTTAAGAGATTTTCAAGAGAGCATTTTTCCAACATTGCCTTGCAGCTGTAGCCCAATTTAATACGAGACGAACAACATCCACATTCAACACGACTGTTATGACGACAGAGAACGACAACCGCTCAGATGTTGTTTGTGTTCCACACACATAGACACACACACACTCTCTCAAAACCTCCACATTACAACAAATTCTTTGTTGGCCAATACTCCCCAGCTAACTCATTCGTGTGTGACGTATATTCTAACTATCCAACTGGGTTCGGCTGCACACCACTTCGGCTCGTCGGCTTCGTTTTTATTAACACTTATGTTGCTGTTCTTATTGTTTGACAACACTTTTGTTTTTGTCTCTCGCTTGGAACTTTTTCTCTGCTATCCTTCTCACTCTCATTTTGTAATGCTTTCGGCAACGAGTCTCTTTCTCACTCTCTGAAAGTATCGATGCTCTGTGTGTGCGTGTGTGAGTGTCGGTGTGCCATTCAATTGGGTTGGCGCCGTGGTTTGGGGGTGGTTTTGTTTTTGGGAAAAATCTCTAAAAGTTTTTCACATTCGAATGTTTTCGTTGTAAATGAAAAACAGTTGTTGTATCATTCGTTACGGAACTCTCAAGGCGGAAGTATCTGTTGGACACAGATTGTCGTTGTGTCGAAAGCGAAGCCTAAAGTAAATGACCAACAAGTTGTTAAGTGTGTGATGGTGCATTTCGAATTTATTAGAAAAAAATTAATGTAACGGTAATAATAATAATGATGAGATTGAAAAGAATAAATAAACGAAATAATTAATTCTAATAACAATTATGGAAAAAATACCATGGGAAATTGCAAACATAATGTACATATGGAAGCGGTATCACAAAGAAGAAAGATAACAAAGTGCAGTGAAAATTTAAAGAGCTCCGTATGTTACAACAATTTGAAAAAAAAAAAAAAAAAAAGAATATTTAAATTTAAATAGTGCAAGAAAACAAAAAACATCAACTTTATTTGAGTTCAACTTTAAAATAATGTTATCATGCATAGATTGCCGATGAAATATATAAATGCATGGAATTTCGTGTTCTGTGAGGTAATTTCAAATAATTTTATGGTTGAGTGAAAATTTTTTATAATTTAAAATAATTTTATAAATTTTAATAAGTTATATACGTAGAGTAAAAAATTAAACAAACATTATTTGTAGTACGCTAGTACAATTTACAAATATACTTATTCGAATAACCAAAAAAAGTGATATATCAAAGTGGTATTATCAAATATGCCAAACCCTTGCCAGGTCAATTCTAGATTATTGAAATAAGACATTTGTGATATTTGTAGTTAACCAAAACGGATACATTATCGTGGACTGGGGCTATCGGTGCTCCATTTCATTAAGACAGTGTTTCACTTGGTCGAGAAATTAATTTTTAATTTTTTAATTTAATTGAAATTAACCCATATTTTCCACTTAAATAAAGACCAATGGCTGAAGTAATTTCAAATTGAAAGTGAAAATGAAAATTCAATTTCAAAGATTTTGTCATCGGAAAAAAATTATCTCCCATAAGTATTAGATCTATATTTTTTGAGCTGAGACAAAATTTTTGTTCCAACAGTACTTATTTCTACAAATTGAGCAATAAAGATCCCCTTTCCTGGTACACTATACTTCCTAACACCCAAAACTGTCGTACAGAACATTTTTTTAAATAATTATTTTTAAGCCACATTTAGCTGATTTTTACTAACAGAATATGTTTTTTGTCAGCGTTTGTACTTTCAGATTATTTTCTTCTAGTTTCAAGCTTTGTCACAGATACTTAAATCAAATTTGCATAAGTTCTAGAGATATAACCATTAGAAAATTATTCGACTTTGACCATCTCTACTAAAATAAAATTCGGAAAAATAGCGATTCGTGCCTTAAATTTGTAAGATATTTCCAGTTCTTGGTTCTTAAATTTTGAGCCAAGAATGTAAGTGTCACAGATCATCAGGTTCAGATCCTCTGGTTCTGTAAAAATTAAAAAAATAAAAATCGGAAAAAATAGCAATTCGTGCCTTAAATTTGTTAAAATCTTTAATTTTGAGCCAAGAAAGTAAGTGTCACAGATCTTCAGGTTCTGCAAAAATTAATGTCAGCACCATCTTAACTTAAAATTTTCATCAGAAACACCATGAACCCGCAAATGCTCTCGAATTGGATACTATCATCTGTAACAACGCAAATGCCTCGTTTGTGTTTAACAGCTGTTCAAACATGTCACCTTATCATTTGTACCCTCCACTAGACCTCAATATCAAATTTAAGGATTCCAGCGCTATTTCTTCACCCAATACCAAATTTAGTACCATTTAGTACTTTTCGTACAAATATAGGACGAATTTCCAAAACCACCTCAATATCTTTACCACAAACACCAATAGTGGCATTAATATCAAAATTTCAGCTCAATCCCTTCACCCAATAGAAAATTTAATACGATTTTGTACGTGTTTCCAAAAACTCGAAATAAATTGGAAAATATCATGAAAAATGCAATTTTCATTTTCCTTTAAACAATCTCTTAATGTTGCAATTTTCATTTTCCTTTAAACAATCTCTTAATGTTGTTCAGCTCTGGCATAACACACACGAGAACAAAAAAGAGATCATAGAAGAGAAAATCAAAATTATATTTTTATTTATAACTAAGGATTCATTTCAATGGTTTTTGACTGTAGATGTTGTCCAAAATTATAAATAATAAGCGAATTATTATAAAACAAGTAAAAAAGCTGTAAGTTCGGCCGGACCGAACTTTGAATACCCTCCACCATTTGGAACAAGTTTGGCAATTTTCAAAACAATAAAATTCGTTAAAAATTCTGTTAAAATCTCATATTAAGGTCTAAACGACGACGTGGACCTGCATAGGCAAGTTTTGTCACAAGCCATTACAATATTCAAATGCGAAGCTTGAAAAAAATTGTTTATAATAGGGTGGTACCATGGGGGTTATAAAACGTGGACCTGCACAGACAATTTTCTGTCATAAGCTGAAGTATCCATTACGAACTTTAAATGCAAAATTTGAAACAATTCCGGTAAATAATGTCGCTTAAATCATCAAAATACCGAATATCGGGGGGTACCGTTATATGGGGGCTATACGAAGACGTGGACCTGTTTTCTGCCTTATTCTGCAGTATCCATTACGAACTTCAAATACCAAATTTCAAACAATTCCGGTGAATAATGTCGCTAAAATCATCGAAATACCAAATATCGGGAGGTACCGTTATATGAGGGCTATTCGAAGACGTGGACCTACATCATAATAATACACATTTGAGTAAAATGTTATCGAGCTACTTCATTTCGTTAGGATGCTGGAGTGAGTTCCACTGACGGACAGACGGTCATCGAATTTAATGCCGATCAAGATTCTTTTTGGAGTCTAAAATGTATATTTCGAGGTGTTACAAACGGAATGACAAACTTAATATACCCTCCATACTATGGTGGAGGGTATATTTGTTGTTGATTTAAAGAAACTAAGATAAATTGAACTGGTGAGAGAGCACTTGTTCTTGAGCAACCCTCTTATTTCGTTTTTGCTCGCACTCGCTTTTAAGCAGCCATGCTAAAAGCATAACCAAGGCAATTTTAGTCTTATTTACTTGAATAGCTTTTACCATTTAAAAGGTATGAATTTATTCAACGCTTCCATCTTCGAAAATAATTTTTGCTGCTACTCTGACACCTCTTGCAAGCTGGATTTAAAAAAACTTATTTTTATATCTCCACATTGTGGAAACTTGATGGGCAAACCGGCTATTCTGAAAAGAGTCAAAATTTTAAATTCTGGAATTTCGGTATTTTGAAGGTTTTGACAACAATTTCAAAAAGCTAAATATTTTTTATATAATTTGTGGGTATATAAAATTCTTCCTTACTACATAGAATTTATTGCACGAAATTGGAGTCGAAACTCTCAAAATATCGGCACAGCTATGTGTGGAATATACAGTGGACCAATTGAATATATTTTTTGGTAGGAGTTTAACTACCTTATACGAGTTACAGCTAATTTATTTGAGATTGCAGCGAAAATATACCAGATATCGAAAATCAAGAGCATATTTTTGATATGGCCTATTTTCAATACCAAATATCTTGGAAGTACTAAAATTAACTTAAATTTTATCTCGAAATTAAAATCTATGAATCGATTTCAAGAGCAGTATGGATACCATTAAAAGGGCTATAATTTTATGATCACAAATAATATTTCGAGATATTGCATATGAGGAAAAACATATAGTGTAGAGTATAAAATTTCATTATTCTTCGGTTATATTAAATACTTAGGTTCTCGTTTTGTTGCAAACCTTTTGAAAATTAAAATATTCTTATGACTTTAGTAATATCCAATAAATATCAGAATATAACATTTCAATTCAATTTTTTAATTTATTGAATATGCATTCCCTTGTAAAGGCTCTTGTTCCCCCCATTGTTTACCCCACCATCAAGTTGGATTTTTAAATATTTTCTAGCATGATTTTTAAGCTGAAAATCTCACTTACTCCCTTGCAAACCCATCAAGCCCTACTAGCCCTTCTAGCCCAAAAAACACCATACATTTGTCGTGTTGTAAACTAATTATATGACAAACGATTGTTGGTGCATGTTTTAGTATCTAAATGAACATAACGTTACGGCTATAATGACGATGATCATCATCATCACCTCTATCATCATCATGATGTGATTACAATGCCACCAACAACGTCATTCATCATCATTACTGTCATTAATTTCTTCTCTGGTCGTCATCAAACAGCTTTTATTAAAACGAACAACACACCGAAACGACAACAGCAAAAAAACAACAACAACAAACGTAACTAAATAAAAAAAATAAACTATTATCCGCTGAATCGGCTGTTGTGTGGGAGTTAAAGTTTATTGCGATTCTCATCGCAATTGAATTGATCGGTTAGTTGTTTGACAACCTAATTTTTCCGAAAAAACACAAGAGCATACAGAGACACACACACATATCTATTGTCATTGAAACAATTGAAGATAGCTGGCAATTGATATGGCTGATACACTGCCGAAGTTCAAAAAGTTCATGATTTTATGTGTTACTATTTAGGTTTGTTTTTACATGGATCGGAAAAAAAATTTTCATTGTTTGATGTACGGAGAAAAGTGAGAGCGACCACTTCCAAAACCAATGCTGAGTGATTTTTCAAATTAACTTAAATTTAAGTCAGAAATGTGAATTATTTTTTCATCTCTGGGAAGGATAAAACATTTTGATGCCTTCCTCCACAAGATTGCTGTTAATTTAATTTGTCATTCCAAAATATTCTCCAGAGGTCGCATTATTTTGCTCATTTTCTTAAACAATATTAAAATCAAAGACGATTTCATAATTTCCGGTCCATTATCCTCCTTTCTGCTGAAATCAGAATGGGTACCACATCTATACAGGGTGAGATAAAAACTGCAAATTTTATTGAATGAAAGCAAAAAATGTCGGAAATAGCATCAAATTTTGGAATAAGGTTAGATTTGTTCGAATTGGTCACCTTTGGCACGAATTATATCCTTCAAACGGCCAATGAAACCGTCACACGCTGCCCGAATGTTGCTCTGGGGTATTTTAGTAAATTCCCGCCGAAGAGCTTACCTAAGGTGATCGACATTTTGGTGTTTTTTAGTACCAACCTTTATTTCCAAAATACTTCAGACACAAGAGTCGAACGGGTTGGTATCCGGAGATGGTGGTGGCCATTGTGCGCTGGAAATGAAGCGAGGAACCTCATTTTGTAACCGTTCTTGGGTGGCGCGTGCTGAGTGCGATGGTGCTGAGTTCTGTTGGAATGTCCAAGTTCTGCTGCCATAATGTTTGCGTGCCCAAGGCTTTAATGCACCCTCCAGAATAGTTTCGCGATAATATTCGGCATTCATTCTGATGCCACGGTCTATTAATACAAGCGGATAGTGACCATCGGATGTTGTGGCGGCCCACAACATCACCATGACAGACGCTTGAGTTTTGGTTGCCAACTGAAGGTCCACATTTTCAGCTGACCTCTTTGGCAAGTAAACACGATCACATTGTTTGTTTACAAACTGCTGTACAACGAATGTTTTCTCATCGGAGAAACGAAAATTTGGCAGTTCACCACTTTTGGCCTAGCGAAGCAATTCCTTAGCTCTTTTGAGTCTATTTCCTTTCTGTTGCGGTGTAAATTCTTGCACTTTTTGGAATTTCAATGGCTTTACCCTGAGCTTATGTTTCAATATTTGCCGAATATTGCGATATGTTCAGCTCACGAGCCACTTTTCGACCACTGCGACGCGGGTTTCGATCAAGTCGCTTCTTTACTTTTCGAACCATTTCTGCTGATGTTGCTGTTTTCTACCGTCCATTTCCTCGACGTCGGGCTACGCTACTAGTATCACGGTAACGAGCGATGTTACGAGACATAAAAGATTTATTCACATTTAAATACTGGAGTTCTCTAACGGTAGCCAATTTTGGTTTTCCAGCCAAATATAAAGAAATCACTCTATCACGCTTGAATTCCATCACGAATAATTTTTTTTTCTGGAAAATTCTCACCAAAATGCTTTTGCACGCTTGTAAATAATATAATGCGGTGTCACTGGAATAATTTTAACAGCTGTCGGACGAGAGACTTAGAAATAACAGCAGTCTGAAGTTGGTTGAAGTTTTTTCATCTCACCCTATAACTGTGTAAGAGAGGGAATTTTGCCCCGCAATATAAACTTTCAAATCTCCAATACTTGAGTCTTCTGTTTTTATCTCTACTTTCAAAATCTACTGGATATTTTCAGTCATTATTGAAAAACTTAATATTTTGGCACATTATTTCCTAAGTCCTTAAGCCTACATTTTTTTCCAAAAATATTTTCGTCTAGTATTGTCTTGAATGCTATTAAAATTCGAATTTATTCGATATTTGTATTAAAATCTATGAAAAAATAGCCATCCTATTTTATTTTGAAGATTCTGACCTTGAGGCTGAAATTCGATAGAATTTAGGTGTTCACATTTTTTTTTCCCAATGGCGAGGGCTACAACTTGGCCTCCAAAAGTAAATCAAAATTCTTAACGGTTTGAAGGATATGCGCCTGAATAACTTATCCCTTTTGGAATTAAGATATCAAAACTTTGTGACCCACAATAACAAAGGTCAAGTGATGGTGTACATATTACATAACCGCTTTCTCGTATAATTTAATGTATGTTTTTACATATTTTCCAAAAATCTCTTCCAACTCCAAACTATGAATGCAACTTCATACACTCACAATAACCCGTGTTTGATGTCCTTGTATAATTATCACATACTAATAAAGAAAAGAGTCCATCAACTGAATCACAAGACAAAAACTTTTTTCTGCTGCCCACTGGGGGTCTACTATCCTAAGGTATCCCCAAAGGAACTAAATGGTCCACTACTTTTGTCAGAGTAAAAGATAACAAAAGGGGGCACAATCACAACATGTTACAACTAGTTTACAAGACACCATACGCTTTGGGGGGTTAGATTACGATGATATGCCGCTTAAAGATTTTGCTCTCATTTTCCTTTCAATATTTTCTGTTCTTTTTTTTTTTTTTTTCTTTTGCTCCATAGTAAAATAACTCAATTTGCAAAAATTACCGTTAAAGCACCCAATTTGTAAAGCATCAAAGCTTAATTTCCATTATCGAAATTCCCCAAAGTATTTAGCGCAGCAGCATGGCTGAATGATTTCGAAGACAATGTTAGAGACACAACGAACGACACAGAGTGAGTCACAAAAAAACGAAAAGGTCTCGCATACATATTAAATCCATAGATACATGAGGAGTTCCCTTTACTTCTTTTAGATGGGACTAAAGAGACCAACAAGAAGGCCAGACGACAGGCAGAGAATAAGGAGAGATAACTAAACAACATCAGCAAAGTCAGTCAATTTGTTGTAATGACAGACTGTAAGTCAAAGTGTTTTGGGGGAGTTTGTGTGTGTGCAAATATCTTTGTTCATTTTTGCTCACTTAAGTGAGTGCCGTTTTTCTTGTTGTTGTCTTGTTGCTTAGTTTACCCCAGCGACCATTTAAACAAAACGTTGGGCGCCGATGAATGAATAAATGAATGAATGAGCGAATACATTAAGTATTGAGAGATATATACGTGCGTTTATTGTTTGTCAGCTAAGCTAGTGAGTAGAAAAGGGGTATTAGATTGCCATCTTGAGAAGAAGCGCCTTTTTTGATTATGACAAAGAAGAATGGTAGGAACTGAGGCTTAACAATAGTTAAAGGTAATTTTGGATTGTAATTAATTTCTGAATAACACTGTGCGAAAAAAATGCAAAATTTTCAATACTTATAGAAAAAATCCAGTCGATTACACTGTACTATACAAAATATAATTACGGGAAAACCCTTCGATTATAAAAGTGGAGCTTAAAATAGAAGGCACTTGTATCGGCGTTTTGAAAGTTTATTTCCAAACACCGAACACTTTGGTGTAGTGTGAACGGATGAGTCTGAAGTTTTGAAATTTTTTATTGGATTTGAAATTTTGTAGGTTTGTTATAAAGAAGTGTTCTTGGAAATGTGCACTGCAAGAATAGGAAAAATACTAAATCATACTGTATTTGGTACAATTTGGTATTGGGACATATGTAGGTGGTTTCGAAAATGTGTAATATAATAATTGTACGAAAAGTACAGAATGTTACTATACTTGGCATTAAGCGAGAGGATAGGGCTGAAATCCTGAAATTTTATATAGATGTCACAGTTTGTGTCTGGGGTTAAGATATGGAGGTAGTTTTGATTATGTGTACTTTAATTGTTCGAAAAGCACTAAGTGGTTCTAATTGAGGTGTTGGATGAATGGATAAAACTGCAATCCCGAAACTTGTCTCTTGTTATTGGATACTATATTTGGTATTGGGTGAAGGATTTAATATTGAAATAAGTACCAAATTTGTACGAAAATTATTGAATGGTACTAAATTTGTTGTTGGCATACAGAATTGAGAGATGTAGAGTGTTTTTGATTGTTTTATACCCTTTGATTGCATTAACTTGGCCATTCCGTTTGTAACTCACCGAAATACTCATGATAGACCTTACAAAGTATAAATATTCTGCACCAGCGAAAAATCCTAAGTCGAATAAGCTATGTCCATCTGTTTGTCTGTTGTAATCACGCTATCGTCCGATCGTTTGGAATTGAGGTAGAAGTCAAAAATTTAGCACATTTGTGTAATTTTCCAGTTCGTAAATAAGTCATGTCGGTAAACGTTTTCGTATAGACCCCACACAACGGTACCTCGCGATATAGACCGGAATTGATTTAAAATTCTTATTTGAAGTTTGAAATGTATACTACAGCCTATGGCAGAAAATTACTTATGCAGGTGCACGTCTCCGTATTATTCAACGTTATTGACTCTAAAATTTTAAGGTGATCTTTTCGCTGACGAAAAAATTACTATTTCAGTTTTGGTTTATAATTTTTTATTTTTGACAACAAATTTTCTCAAAATTTCACTATAAACAGCCTAATTTATTGATAATCCTAAGTGGATTTGATAGTACTCGGTTTTTAGATAAAAATCGAAAAATGTTTTTGGGTTTTTAGGCCATATTTTTCAGGGCCTTTTAATTGTCTTGGCCATACATAAAAGGACCCCAATATTATAAGATATTTTTTTCTTAACATGTAATGTAGAGATTTGCAACATTTGTAGAATGCTTTGGATAGCTTTAAGAATCTCTGGCTTAAAAAAATGGTCATATAAGTCCCCTTTTTGATACAGTTCCTATGTAAGGGCAAACAAAGTATTGTTTACGTTATAAAATACCTTATTTATATTTTTTATTTTTTTGTTTTATTTTTATTTTTTATATCCTTCACCACATCGTAGTAATGGTATTAATATAGCTATAGCTCCCATATATATGATTTATCCGATTTGGGGTTTAAAATCCCTCACAATAGCAATATGCATTCCACAACAATGATCTTTGGTACCAGATATTACATGCAGCTCTGAAATAAGTGCATTAAATTTTTTCAAGATCGAATCAGATTTGGATATAGCTCCCATATATATCCTCAACCCATTTCGACCAAATTCGCTCTAGAAGCAAGTACATCAAATTTGGGGAAATCGGTTCAGAAATAGCTATAGCTCCAACGATATTTGGTACCAGTAATCATATATAGCCCAGAAAAACCTCTGCCAAAATTTATAAAGATCACTTCAGATTTAGATTTAGGTCCCATATATATCTTCAACAGGTTTCGGGTTATTTATGCAACAAATGACCAATATCAGTTCAAAAGTCTAGATATTTGGTACATCCGACCAAATTCACTCTAGAAGCAAGTACATTAAATTTGGTGAAAATCGGTTCATATATAGCTATAGCTCCCACGTATATGTTTCATCTGATTTGGTGTTTCAGTCCCAATGATATTTGGTACCAGTTAGAAGCAAGTACGTTAAATTTGGAGGAAATCAGTTCAGATGTAGCCATTTATTGTTTAAGTCCCTCATATTCGTAATAGGCAACTGCTTTAACTATAACTGTTCTAAAGCCAAATGTTGATCGACTTGAAATAAATTCTTTTGTTACGGGAACTCTACTAAATATGCATATGGTGTAGGGTAACATATAGTCGGCACCGCCCGACTTATCCTTAGTGTTTTTTTTTTTTTTTTTTTTTTTTTTTATGAAAATACGTAATCCTTTCTCATAACCCTCTCCATATACATTGATGTCAAATTAAACTTGACAATGAAACTTCACAACAATAGATTGGGTAGTGCCTTGACCCCCACCCCCATGCGCTTTTGCCTTACAACTAACCAACAATCTTGACAACAAGTTGGAAAAGTCGCAAAAACATGCTGTGACATAAGGGCGACAGACCGGGTGAACGAGCAGTTTTACATTGCAGTTCGATGGCCATACATCCATTCGTGCATTGCAATGAACTTCATTGAAAATCATGATAAATTTTCTTGCAGTTTTCTTCTTTTTCTCCTTATTATACATCGATTAACTTAAAGCTATTGTTCAATGACTTACTGAAGTTGTGTTTGAAATTTTATTTTACTTGTCGTTTGTTTGCATGGGAATGACAATGGTGATATTAATTGATTTTTTATGCCCCTCACCATGAAATGAAGGGATGTGATCATTTCAGGGGTGGGGTCTGATGGGGAAATATAAACATTTCCAGTCAAATCAATTAGAAAATATATGTGAAACCTTTTTACCGTTATCCTGGCTTTGCGATGTGCTACCATAACCTATGACAACTTTTTTGAAATTTACGGACTAATTTTAATTTCTGCGTGTGCCATTTATCTTTATTTATATTGATTTCGAATTTCGGTTCCTTATTTTACGGCAAAATGTGCCTCATCGGAATATCGGTTTGGACTAAATCCGTTTCAGAACATTTGAAGTCGATTTGGCGATGTCCGTCCGTCCGATCGTCCGTCTGCCTGTCTGCTGGCTGGTGCTCACGATAACTCTCGAAGGGAGTATCCGATTTGGTCCTAACTTGGTACATTATATAATATTATTATATAATATTAATATTATAATATTATTATCAAACTTATATCGTGTTCGGAGATGGGCAATATCGGTAAACTCCTTCTGGTACCTAACCCACAAAATGTCAAAATTTAAAAAATATATATATTTTACTGCACAGAAAGAGAAAGCATAATCCGATTTTGTTCCAACCTTGCAAATCCTAATATTTCCATCAGTGCTAGGTCAAGTAAGAAAATGGACAATGTCGGTCCACTCCATCAAGTACTTCCCACACAAAGGGCCAAAGTTTTGAATAATCCAAACGATTATAAAATCCGAAATATGCATCCGGTTCTCTTCATATTTCAAACATTGCATTATTTCTACTTATATTGGTCTACTCCTTCTAGTACCTCCCCCACAAAAAATCGAAATTTTAAAAACAAAATTTACTGCACAGAAGGAGAAAGGATAATCCGATCTTTCTCCAACTTTGCAAATCCAAATATTTGCATCAGTGCTACATCAGGTGCGAAAATGGACAATATCGGTCCACTCCATAAAGTACCCTCCCACCAATTGTCAAAATTTTGAATAATTATAACTCTTATGAAATGTGATTTAAGAGTCTGATTGTCTTCAATTTTTTTATTAACCAAAGGTCTGGTATGAAGATGGAATATATCAGTCCACTCCATGTTGGGCCTCCCTCACAAAGGTTGAAAATTTGAAATATCCTTGAAACTCATAAAACAGGAAATTAACATTCAATTCCAATCTGACTTCACACATTCAAATATTTCTATCAACACAAGATCTGTCATAAAGGTGGCAGAGATCGGGCCATTCTTTCTGGTACCTCCCCCCAAAGGGTCAATATTTAGAATAACCAAAACGATTATAAAATCTGAAATAAACACACGGTTCTCTTCATATTTTACACATCCAATTATTTCTACTAACAAAGGATCTGCTCTGAAGATGGGATATATCGGTCCACTCCTTCTGGTACCTCCCCCACAAAGGATCAACATTTTGAATATCCATGAAGGTCATAAAACTCAAAATTAACAATAACAATATTTTTATCTGTAAAATAAGAAAAATTTTCTAAAAATTGTCAGTATCTCATATAAAGTGAGAGAAACAGTCGATATAGTCCAAACCTGGCACGTCGCAATATTAATATCAAATTTATTTAGGACCTATACGAAATTCGCAACCTAGTCCGTAGAAGGTCAACAAACAGAACAGAAGTCAGACATATTTACGTAATCCAACATTGGCTGAGCGTATACATCTGTCGGCATAACCGACTGATACTTTTAAACTTGCTCTTGTCTCTCATTTCCGCGATTTATGTATCGTGACCTCCAAGAGTTGGAGACAATCATTTCCCGTGCATATCCTACAAACCTCTTTGTATTTTGTTGGTTCTTGCTCTAAGCAATCTGACTTGCCTATAAAGGTGTGGTCATTGTCTATCTCTTTCAATTTTTTCCATGGATTTTCAATACGCTTCTTCATAATTACTATTCTCGATCGAAAAATGAGTTTATTAACAAAATTTGTTAAATTCACATTTGCGTTATTGTTTAATTTTACATGAAAACAAAAAATGTTCGCAGTCATCATCGCCATCATCGTCATCATCAAAACATCATCATTAGTTTTTCATTGTAAATTGAGTCACTCAACCGTGACATTCATCTACAAAAAAAAAAACAACACAAAAAAAGAGTGCCATATCTCAAAACATTCAAACATTTAACTACGAGTATATAGGTAGATAGATACAACAATAAATACAATAATCCCCATATGAGTGTGTGTGTGTGTGTGTATAGTGATGAATTCCATGCACACGAACTGGCAGTGACTACCTTTTCGCACTGCTGTCGCAAAAATGTGGGTGGGTACGGTACGGTGGTTGGACGGTCGGTTTGTTTGATAGTGTTTTGCCAAAGCTAAGTTTTATCATTGAAATTGAACTTCCAATTCAACGCTACGATACGACTACTGTCTCTCCTCTGCTTGTTGCACAATTAAATGCCAACAACTGCTACGCGTGCTGCCATTAACGGGGAATGAGTTGAATTGTCAGCTAAATGTCCCCCTTTTTGCTCTGGGTTTATATAGGTGTGTATGGATAGAGGGGTTTTAGAGCAGACTCGCTGCTATTGTGTTTGGTACTAAATTTTTGTGTACTATTCCATATGATAATTTGTTGTTGCCGTTGTCGTCGAAGTCGATGTTCTCATACCGTTACGGTCTATTGCAATTGGTATTCGATATCGCATCACCGCACATGATTAAATGGATTCAAGCTCATCAAATTCAAACTTTGTCTAACCCAAATGATCATTTGTTGTCTTTTAAACAACATTTCATTGTAGAATTGTCGATAAGAAGAAATTGTTCATTACGGCGTTGGCCTGGGTGGGGTATATATTTTCTGAATGTATGGGGAGTAAGAACATTTTTAAAAGGATTTATAAACAACATTTTAGAGCAGTCAATCGGCTTTTCTAATTTTTTAACAAGCAAAAAACATTAAGTTCGGCCGGGCCGGACCCTCCACCTCAGGGTAAAAGAATCATTTTATATAAAAATATCTGAATTAAAGCGTGATCCACCTTAAACCACAAATACCAGTAAGACCTTTTACTAAATGCAGTTATACTTTTCAAAAAATAAAAAACATAAAGTGTGTGAGGCCGTTATATGGGCCCATACCAAAACGGGAACCCCCACAGAAAATTTTATACATCAAGGATTGTCATCTATCAAATCTTCTGAAATACCAAAATGGAAACAATTTCATGGGCAAAGGTGACTAGGATTATCAAAATACCGAATATCGGTGGGTATAGGTTTATGTGGGCTACAGGTAAACATGGACCTAAATATTCAATGTTTCGCCAACGGAGCTAGGACTCGTTATGACCCACAAATACCAATTTTTAGACAAATCCGTAAAAAATATGGCAAAAATCATCAAAACACCGAATATCGGGAGGTACCGTTATATAGGGGCTACACCAAAACGTGGACCTATACATACAATGTTTAGCCACCGGAGCTAGAACCTATCATGACCAACAAATTCCAATTTTTGGACAAATTCGTGGGAAAATGTGGCAAAAATCATCAAAATACCGAATATCGGGAGGTACCATTATATGGGGCTATACCAAAACTTGGACTTATACATACAATGTTTCGTAAGACAACCTATTATAACCTACAAATACCGATTTTTAGACAAATCCGTGAAAAAATGTGGCAAAACACATCAAAATACAGAATATCGGGAGGTACCTTTATATATGGGGACTATACTAAAACGTAGACCGACATGTTTCATTTTCATGACAACTTGTTCTGCTAAATTTTGACATGACGGACATAGTTAAATCGACTTAGAATTTTATGCTGATTGTGAATATATATACCGGGGTCTACGATGAATATTTAGGGATGTTACAAACGGAATGACAAAGTTTCCAAGGTGGAGGATATAAAAATATAAGTCCATATCACTATATCTATTTTTTTTTCATAAAAAATCAAAAGACTAAAGTGCTTAATTAATAAAATTATTTTTGTTCTGATTTCAGATTCAAAATGAAGATGCTATAATGTAAGTATTGTACAAAATTGTTTCTCTACACGAATTTTCACTTTTTGGCTTACAAGACAGAAATGGAAGGAATTAATTTAAGGACAAATTTTGAATAAAAATTTTGAAATTTTCTCTTATTAACATACGTTGGAATTCGTAGATTTTAGGTATATAATGTCTGACAGTCTTTCTGATAATCTATTTATATAAATGAGTAATGAAATAAGTGTCTGACTGACTAATATAGAATCAGAGCCAATACGAAGCTTGCATACTGAAATTAGGCTCGAGAGACAGTCTTGATGCGTAGGCCTGTAATAAGGCTGGTTTTTTTGAAATTCATACTTAAAGGGTACGAAGTGTACTAAATTGAACTAAAAATTTTCAACTTTGTGTTGGACGGAATAAGCTCGAATTCTTAAATTTGGAATGAGGGCCACTGATGGAGAACAGGATAGGTGTTCGAAAGGGTTTCTGAAAATTCGAACTTAAAGTTTACAAAAGTTCTAAAATTTTACTACGCTTCTGGAATGGTACCATTTGGTATTAAAGCTAAAAAACTTAGTATGAGCATCAAGGATGGAACGTAAATTTGATATACAGGGTGATAAAAAAAACTGCAACAAAGTCAAACGCGAAAATTTTTAATTTCTTTCTATTTTTATTGAATGAAAGCAAAGAATGTCGGAACTAGCATCAAATTTTAGAATAAGTTTAGGTTTGCTCGAAATGGTCACCTTTGGTCACGAATTACGGCCAATTAAACCGTCACACGCTGCCCGAATGTTGCTTTGCGGTATTTTGGCCCATTCCCGGCGAAGCGCTTGCTTGAGGTGATCGACACTTTAGTATTTCTTAGTTCCAACCTTGTTTCCAATATACAGACACAATAGTCCAACGGATTGGTATCCGGAGATTTTGGGGACCATTGTGCGCTGGAAATGAAGCGAGGAACCTCATTTTGTAATCATACTTGGGTGGTGCGTGCTGAGTGCGATGGTGCTGAGTTCTGTTGAAATGTCCAAGATGTACGGCCAATATGTTTGCGTGCCCAAGGCTTTCATACACCCTCCAGAATATTTTCGCGATAATATTTGGCATTCATTCTTATGCCACAGTCGATTAATACGAGCGGAGAGCGACCATCGGCTGTTATGGCGGCCCACACCATCACCATGACCGGCGCTTGAGTTCTGGTGGCCAACCGAAAGTGCACATTTTCACCTGACCTCCTTGGCAAGTAAACACGATAATTTTGTTGTTTACAAAATGCTGGACAACGAATGTTTTCTCATCGGAGAAAACCAAATTCGGCAGTTCACCACTTTCGGCCAAGCGAAGCAACTCTTTAGCTCTTTTGAGTCTATTTTCTTTCCGTTGCGGTTTAAGTTCTTGCACTTTTTGGATTTTCAGTGACTTTACCCCGAGCTCATTTTTCAATATTTGCCGAATGGAATATTGCGATATGATCAGGTCACGAGCCATTTTTCGGCCACTGCGACGCGGGTTTCGATCAAGTCCCTTCTGTACTTTTCGAACCATTTCCGCTGATGTTGCTGTTTTCTTCCGTCCATTTCCTTGACGTCTGGCTACGCAACCAGTATCACGATATCACAATGGTACGAAACACAAAAGATTTATTCACATTTAAATGCTGGAGTGGTCTAACGATTGCCACTTGTGGGTTTTCAGCCAAATAGAAAGAAATCACACTATCACGCTTGAATTTCATCATGAATAACTTTTTTCTGGAAAATTCTCACCAAAATGCTTTGGTACGCTTGTAAACAATATAATGAGCTATTACTGGAATAATTTTAACAGCTGTCGGACGAGTGGCTTAGAAATGACAGCAGTTTGAAGTTGGTTGCAGTTTTTTCATCTCACCCTGTAATTATGTGAATATTACTAAATAGTACTATACTTTTTGTGAGTTGACGCCTGTCTAAAACTAAATTGTATTTTACATTTATGCATAAACTCTAAAAAGGCCGAGAAAAAAATTGACCCAAAAAAAAAGAAAAATCTCACGTTTTATGACAATATTCATTCAAATATTTTCGTGATATATAACGTAAATAAAGATTTATTTCTTTGGTGATATATAGTGAAATTTGGTGAAGAATGTTTTTGTCTCTGACATCATCCATCTAAAATGATGCTTTACATGAGAATTGTGCATTTATTCTCCTAAGAAAGTATCCTTAGCGCTTATGATGCCAATTGACTATTTACAACCCATGCTACATATAAAGCGTGATTCATCCGCACTCTATCACATTTTCTTCAGAATCTTTAAATTTAATTTTAAATTAAGCATATCATCATGCCGCACCTCTCCTCCCTTTCGCCTCCGAAGAGTTTGATTTAATCGCTTTGTTGTTCTTTGCACATAAAATTCAATTAAAACAAGTTTAATTTCTCACTATAAATAAAGTCTTAATTAACTCATTCCATGGAGACCCTGTCCCACACATCCAAATGTACGTACATATGTGTGTGTACGTATGTGCACTCAAAATTGTATGTTATTTTTGCGTTAAACGACACCTACAAATACACTCACATACATGCAATCATTCATAGGGGAAGACGCGTCAACACATGAAAACACGTTTACCCACAACCATCGAAAATGTTGGTATTTTTTCAATGCTCTTCAAGTTTTTTTTCATGGCATTAATCGGGAATTTCGTAGGTATATTTGGTTAGTCATTCGGTTTGAGATTTATGGGAAATTTTGGGAAAAATTATTTAAGGGGATACTACAACATTTTCTTACCCCCTGAAAATGCACAACTGAAAAGTGTTAAAAGAAGTTAAAAAGTATCCGTCGGTATTGCCGACTGATGTATACCCTCAGCCAATATTGGATTATTTAAATATATTTTGAATTCTGTTTTGATTATTCAAATTTTTGACCCTCTATGGAGTAGGTCCCGAAGGAATGGACCAATGTTGTCCATTTCGTATAAGACCAAAATAAATATGATATAAATATTGCGACGTGTCAAGTTTCGACACTATTGGTTACTTATTGAGATGTACTAAGTCTAGAATGGAATCGGATGTTAATTTCGCTTATTATAAGCTTCATGCATATTCAAAATTTTGAGCCTTTGTCGGGGAGGTACAGGAAGGAGTGGACCGATATATCCCATCTTCACAACGGCCCTTCGGATTTAATAAAGGTTTTGGTTATTCAAAACTTTGACCCTTTGTGGGGGAGGTACCAGAAGGAATGATCCGATCTCTACCGTTTTTTTAACAGATCCTGTGTTGATAGAAATATTCAGATGTGCCAAGTCTAAATGGATTCCGATGTTAATTTCGCTTTTTATAAGCTTGATGGATATTCAAAATTTCGACCTTTTGTGGGTGAGGTACCAGAAGGAGAAGACCGATATATTTCATCTTAACGCCAGACCTTGGGTTAATATAAATATTGGGGTGTGTGAAATTTTAAGACAATCGGACTCTTACATCACATTTTATGAGAGTTGTAAATATTCAAAATGCTGACCATTTGTGGGGGAAGTACCAGAAGGAGTGGGTCGATATTGTCCATTTTCGCACCTGACCTAGCACTGACGCAAATATTATGATTTGCAAAGTTGGAGAAAAATCGGATTATCCTTTCACTTTCTGTGCAAAAAATGTATTTTTTGAAAATTTCGACCATTTGTGGGGGAGGTACCAGAAATAGTGGACCGATATATACCATCTTAACACCAGACCTAGGGTTAATAAAAATAGTGGTATGTGTGAAATTTGAAGACAATCGGATTCTTACATCACATTTTATAAAAGTTGTAATTATTCAAAATTTTGACCCTTTTAGAAGGAGGTACCAGTAGGAGTGGGTCGATATTGTCCATTTTCGCACCTGACCTCGCACTGATGCAAATATTAGAATTTCCAAAGTTGGAGCAAAATCGGATCATCGTCTCTCTTTCTGTGCAATATAATATATTCTTTAAAATTTTTTGGGGGAGGTACCAGAAGAGGTGGACCGATATTGCCCATCTCTGAACTCGATCTAAGTTTGACAAAAATATTACGATGTACCAAGTTTGGACCAAATCGGATACACCCTTCGAGAGTTATCGTGCGCACCACCCAGCCAGACAGACGGACGGTCGGACGGACATCGCTAGATCGACTCCAAATGTCCTGAAACAGATTTGGTTTAAAGAGACCTAGGGTCTAAACCGTTATTTCGACTAGGCTCGTTTTGACCGTATCGAATCCGTCTCTAGCCATATGGCTGAGGGTATAATAATATAATATAATATAATCAACAAAAGTGTAGACTTATGATTTTACACTACCTAATTTTTATGTACGGGCACTGTTCCCAGGATTTCGTTTGATATATTTTTTTCAGTTTTTAATTTTACATATTGAAATCTTTTTTTCATATTATTTTTGTTTCAAATACTCCAAAATCGCCTTTCCTCAATGAAGGGTATCCAGATTTCTCTTCCAACTGCTCTCAACTCGTACCATACTCCCACCTTTCTCTACCTTTATATTTGTATGATTAAATTACGTTTGAAACAAAAGTGTCTGTAAAAATTGAAATGACATCCTGAGGCAATGACGCGAAGTAAGTGTAAAAACAAAACAAACAAAAAAACTGACAATAAAGATAACAACACACTATGATACATGGCAACTCATACCCGCTCTATGCACATGTATGACAATGTAAGTGACATAAAGTCATCACATATCCTATAACATGTAAAAAAGAAAACAAAAAAGTACTGAAAGGCGGTGTGAAATAGATGGAAGAGAGAGAGAGGTGTGTTCAATAATAGAAAGAAACAAAACAGAAAACAAACTTTTAAGATTCTCACAATATGCTAGGAAATAAACAAAAGTTATGACTGTTTGAAGTCAATCAAGTAGAAGAGAGACACTCAGTTGTATGGTTTAGTTAGTCGCATAGGCGGCAATACTTGATGCTGTAAATTGAAAGAACGTGTCGGAAAGTTTGTAAAGATAAACATGCGATACTGTGCCTCCTCCAATTTTTAGAGTTTTTTTCTGTGGTTCAATTGTAAATTGTGTGTTTTTTTCGGTATCCTCTACTACGCAAGCCAGTACTATTTTGAGAAGATCTCTCTCCCGATCTATAGAACACCTTGATAAGTTAATCTGTTTATAGAAGGGCTTTATCAGAGCTGCTGTTTTTAGAATGTAGTAAGTAAGATAGTATTCGGACTTCAAAAAACCTTAAGACCTTAAGGCCTAGTGTCAATTGATGACCTATGAATGGGTAATTTTTAAAGACTTTAATGGAAAAACTGGTAAACGTCTTCTACAGAAAGAAGACTTTCAAAAGTTCCGCTTTAAATTAGATAAAAAGTATTAGTCAAGTTTTGCCGAAAATTTTATAATCCCCCGCCTAAATTTTGACCTTGTTATGGTTATTCAAAATATCAATTCCTTATAAGGGTAGTACCAAGGGAGTCCATCTCCATGAGATATGATTTTTTTTATGGAAAATATTGAAGTTTTCAAGGGAGGTACAAGCAAGAGTCGACGGGTGTATTCCACATTTACATTGAATCTATGGTTGACAGAAATATTTGGATACCCGAAGTTTGAGGCAAATCACTTACTTACTTCGCATGTTATGAGACTTATAATTATACATTATTTTGACCCCTGGTGGGGAAAGTATCAGAGGAAGTAGGCCAATACATCCCATATTCATATAGATCTTGTCAAATATTGGCATGTGCCATGTATGAAAAGAATTGGGTGCTCATTTTGCATTCAATGAGAGTTATGGGTATTCAATTTTTTGGATTTCAATATTAGGATTGGGTATTCAATATTAGGATTTGCAAAGTTTGAAGAAAATTAAATAATCTTTTCTATTTCTATGAGTTAAATGATTTTCTTCGAAAAATTAGATTTTTTTATGGTTGAGGTACCAGAAGAATCGTTAATGCTTTTCCCCTAAATCAATCTAAGATTGATAAAATTATTACGATGAAGAAAGTTTGAACGAAATGGGATACTCCCTTCAAGAGTAATATTGCGTACCAGCCAAACGCACACAGACAGACGAACGGACGGGCATATACCCCAAGGTCGACTCCAAATGTCCTGAAATGAATGTCACCCAAAGATACATGGGTCCTAAAATCCTTATTTCGATGGCAGTATTAAAGAAAGACGACCCCCTAAAGTTCTTTTTAGGCAGAAAGTCTCTTAGATTTCCAATCAAAATAGTTTCTAATTTTCCTATAAGGAAAGGTTTTCTACACAAAAAAATCCTCTTCAAGTCCTTATAGAAGTCCCTTAAAGATCATTTTATATTGAAAATTTCCTATAGAGGGTTTATATTTTATATATATATGGGTCTTCTTTATGCTTGTATATTTTTATTATCAATTTATAGAAAAGCACCAAATTCTCAAAAAATCAGATATTTAGTATCCTATATGCTTCGAAAAGTTCCTTCATTTGTTTTCATATTTACCAGACTGAAATGCGAAGATGAAGGAATACCAGGAAACACCTGCCTTCAAACATTTCACCAAAACAAACTTTATGACAGACACCGACCGAGTCTTCTACGATCTATGTGACAATTGTGTGTTATCTCAAAACGTCGACAAAAATGACGGATATATCAATCGTATATATCAACATTAAAAAACAATAAGCACAACGCCTCAAGTGTGTGTAATACCTGAATGAATGAATGATACAAACACACACGCATACACAGGGCGATAAAGTTTACAACTCACATACATTCGAATGCACCAACATACCCACACCTGTTGCAATAACCAAACAAATGTTGTGCATGGTGAGACTTGAACCATTCATGCTACATACTCACCATACATTCATTCTCAAACCAAACACCCATACCTTGGCTATATTCACAAATCAAATGGAAACGGAAGTTACGAAACATTCGCAACTCGTCGACATTCATTTACATGAATGTTTGGCTGTTGAGTGGCATCCAGAACCAGTCTATGCGAACAATGCTTGTGAATATATGGGTGAGTGTTTGTGTGTGAGTGTGAAGTGAAACAAACAGAAATTTATGCGGTTATGGTTTTGGGCAGAAACACAAAAAAAATCGGCAAATGGAGGGGGTTTGTCAAAAGTTTCAATGGTTATTATTAAAACTTAAAGAAGTACAATTCTGAAATGGAAACCCCAATCTTAGGTTTTTTTTTTCACAAATACAAACCTAATTCCATTAGGCAAATAAAATGACTCTATTGTATTAAAACAGGGTGACTACTTTTTATATCCTAAACCACAAGGTGGTCAGGGTATTATGTATTTGTAATATCAGCCCAAACAGTATGGAAATTTGCATATACGAACAAACTAAGCCTGGAAATAAATTTTTGTCCTCCGCACCTATAATATGCATCCGTAAAAACGATATTTGGAAAAATATTTAAAATACAGCTCAGAAATTCCTTTGCCAAATTTTATTGAGATCGGTTCAGATGTAGATATAGCTCCCATATATATTTTCATCCTATTTGTCTTTAATTGAGCACCAAACGTGTAACTTTACCCCAAATGGGATGGAATTTGGCAATTACGGCCAAATTGAGCCTAGGAATAAATATGTCAAATTGGGTGAAAATCGTTTCGGATATAGCTGTAGCTCCCATATATGTTGTTCATCCGATTTGTTGTTCTTCTTATTTTATTTGTTATATAAAGCTATACTAATGCAAAGGGGTGTAGGGTATCATAAAGACTTCCCGCCCGACTTTTAGACTTTCTTTCCTGTTTTACATTTAATATAAGGTCTGGGGGCATTTTAATTAGTTCGTACATCCTATGAGATGTCTCTATATATACACAACATTAAATGGTGGCTTAATAAACCCATTATTTGGTAATAAGATTTTTTCTAACTAACGTAAAATGCATTTCCGTCATTTATCTACATTTATATCCATAAACTAGTTTTCTTCCTTGAAATTTCCTATAACTTATATCCGTGGAACTCATTTAGATACTTGATTTTCATATTTTAAATTATCAAACTCCCCGCCAACCCCCACGTATGCAAATCGTACAAATGTCAAACATATGTAAAACATAAATGCATTTGAAGGGAAAAGTTTTTTCGAGTGTATTGTGTAACATTGCACAAACATGTGACTTTGTGGCAAAACACACACAAAAACAAAACGAAATTGACTATGATGAGGATGATGATGAGGACTCTGACGACAACCACAACAAGAGATGGAAACGAAACCATACCTTTCAAAACAAGTTACAGACTACTGACAATTCCAGTCAAAACAATCAAAAACATGCAAGACGACGTCAGACGATAAAATAGGTAGAAGGACAGATACCGACAAATACGCACACACACACACTCTGCAAATCAAAAGGACATAAAAATGAACAATACAATTGAGCTATTTTTCGGCGAAGTAAAAAAGGGAATTGTTTAAAAATAAAACTATAAATTGTGCGTCGGAATGTTGTTTTTTTGTTTTGTATAGAAATGAGTATTATATCTTCTTCATTTCATTTCAAGTTGAATATCCGTGTGCTAAGTACTCTTAGGAGAGTGAAAACTTGTTGAAATAGTCCACAATATTGAGGGCTGAATTTCTGATAACTTAAAGTACAAATAGAAGCATAGTTGGAAAATATTGGATGGTATTCTATCACCGAAATGAGTCTTCCCAATACTAGAGTGTTGAGCGATTCCGTATCCCAAGAACAATAATTCTTAGGTCAATTTCTTAAGACCTATAGACAAATTAAAAAAAAAATAAGTAAAACGCGAGTAAGACCGACTGAGCCAAACTTTTAATACCCTCCAAAAGAAAATCATAGAAAAATACTACCTAAATGAAAACCGTTATATGGGGACTATACGAAGATGAAGACCTGCTTAAGTAAATTTTTTTGTCATAGGCTGCAGTACCGATTCCGAACTTCAAATACAAAATTTAAAACAATTCTGATGAATATATATGTGGGCTATACGCAGTCGCGGACCGGCATATACAATTTTCGGTCTTAAATTTTAGTATCCATTATGAACTTTAAATACAAAACATGAAACAAATCCGGTGAATTACGTTGCAAATATCATCAAAATACCGAATATGAGGAGGTACCGTTATATAGATGGGACAGACGCGGACGGACATCGCTGAATCGAACTAGAATTTTTCGCTGATCAAGAATATATATACATGAGCATTTCGAGGAGTTACAAACGGAATGACAAAGTTAATATACCCTCCGTAGTATGGTGGAGGGCTTAAAAAAAGGTAAACAATTATTTGTCGGTTTTGAAAACAGATATATACCCTCAACCCATGTCATGAAATTTTGCTGGGGAAAGAAAGTAGAAAGAGTGGACCGACAAATCCCATATTTTCATTGGATATTGAAGAAAATCGAACTTTCTTTAGTATTTAATAAACTTTGCGATTATTTAAAATTTTGACACTTTGTGAGGGAGGTAGTGGAAAGAATAAATTGATATTGTCCGTTTTAGCACAATAGTGGTAGGCTGATAGAAATATTAAGATTTGCAAATTTTGAACAATGAACTTTTTTCTTCGTATAATTTGTTTGAGAGCTTTGACTTTTTGTGTGGGAAGTACCAGAAGGAGTGGACCGATATTGCCCATCTCCGAACTCGATCTAATCTTGATAATAATATTAGGATATTCCCTTAGAGAGTTATCGTACGCACCAGCTAACCAGAAAGACGGACGGGCGGACATCGCTAAATCGACGCCAAATGTTTTGAAACGGATTTGGTCCCAAGATACTTAGTAAAAACCTTAATATTTCGAACAGGCATGTTTTGGCCGCATCAAATATACCCTCTGTAGCCATATGCCTGAAGGTATAAAAACAGGTCAGAAGAATATATTAATTCTTTATCAGAATTAATAGTACGGTCCGATCCCGAACGTGAAATAAAATGTTCACCGAACTCGTCTCTAAAAAAGTCCATTGTTAGGGGTGCTGTATGGCACCGTGTTGTTATATAAGTCAAGAACTTTCATTTTAGGCAAAAACAAAATTGGATTGGATTTACGTAGAATTTGAGCCAAAACTAAGCTTCGTCACTGAACCCATTTTTTCGATAAAAAAAATGGATTCTCGGCCAACTTTCCAAGAACCCATTCACCAAATATAAAATATACTTCTTGTTCCCTCAATGTAGAGTCAGTTTTGTGTAGAAACCCTTAAAAGGTCTTCTTTGTATACAGGCCCATCACATTGAAGAGTTTTAGATCCCGAAAAGACCATTCACAGGACTTTAATGTGTTAAGTTCTTTTGATGGCCATTTATGCCTAAAATTATATCCTTTTTTTTAAATAAGAACTTTAGTAGGTCTGCCTTCTAAAGAATCCCCTTCACAGGTCTGCTTTCCATAGACTTTTGAGAGATCTCCTTTCTCCAGAAGACCATAAATTGGCTCTCACTTCTAATATCCGTATAAGACCTGTGTAAAACAGCCTAACTGTTTAATATACCTGAAATGGCCCAAAAGTCATTCTGATATGCAGATCTAATCATCTGCCTTAGATGAACAAGATACCTCCTTGGTATTTTACACTTACAGATATCCTGCTAAAGATTTTTAATTTTTATTTTGAAGAAAATCACTTTAAATCAATTGACTTCAAATAACTTAACAGCCACAAAAATTCGTTCACCCTCCCCCGAAAACACCAACATAAAAATTCCATTAAATTGAATTTCGCATACCCAAGAGGGGCCGGAAAACTGGTCATAACATTGTTGCATTGCCACATACCACTAACAAACTGAAGACTAACCAACCGACAGACATACAAGTGAACAGAGAGATTTAGACAGCCATGCCATGCCATTCAACAGACTCAAGTGTAAATACTCATGAAATTGGCAACATGAAGAAATCTTTAAGTAAATCCTCTTAAAATGTTTAAAATCTACATTGATTTTTCCCAACAAGACAAGGACTTCAACAGGACAAGACAAGGACTAATCATAGGACATTGCAGTTTTGCCTAGTTCGATTGCATGAAAATTGAACTAATCGTCTGAAGGATCTACAACGATTGACTATTCATTTGTCTTGTGCTTTGCAATTTGGCCAATTTCTTGCATTTATAGGAGGGGGAGAGGGAGTGTTGGGATTGCAAAGCCAAGGTATGGTGTAATATTGATTAAGTAAACTTAAAGGTGTTGTGTAAATAAGACACCAGTAGGATAGATAGATAGATACGCCGAACACAAATATAAACATATTTACAATAAATATTGGAAGGGATTGCATGCATTGTATGTAGGTATGCAATGTGTAGGCATTTTCTTGGGAAATGTTATGAAAGGGGGTTCAGATTTGAAGGCGGATTAAATAAATATAGATGACAGTTATATCGGAGTTATGAAAAATTGTATCGCAAAGTAACCTAAATAGAGTAAGAAAACTTGGTTACAACTTGGGATTTGACTAGGTAGCCGGCAGAAACAACTTTTTATATATCAAGTAAAAAAAAACAGTAAGTTCGGTCGGGTCGAAATTTGAATACACTCCACAATTTGGAACGAATTTCTAAAAAAATCCGTTAAAATTTCTGTTAAAATCTTAAATATACCGAATGTAGCCATTATATTGTGGTCTATACGATGACGTTGACCAGCATGGGCAACTTTTGTCATAAGCCATTATAATATTCAAATACGAAATTTAAAAAATACGGTAAATAATGAAGCTAAAATACACAAAATACCGGATGAAGGAAGGACCGTTATATCGGGGCTATACGAAGACCTGACAAAAGACAATTTTCTGTCACTGTCCGCACTACCTATTAGGAACTTCAAATACGAACTTTCAAACAATTTCGGTAAATATTGATACCATTGAAAATGTAGCCAAAATCATCAAAATATCGAATATAGGGAAGTATCGTTATATGGCGGATATACGATATTGAAGATCTACTCGGTGAGATGAAAAAATGCAACAAAGTCAAGCGCCATCAATTTTACATTTTTTATTTAAATTTTATTGAATGAAAGAAAAAAATGTCGGAAATAGCATCAAATTTTAGAATAAGTTTAGATTTGTTCGAATTCTTCGACCTTTGGCACAAATTATGGCCTTCAAACGGCCAATGAAATCGTCGCATGCTGCCCGAATTTTGCTCTGCGGTATTTTGGCCCATTCCCGGCCAAGCGCTTGCTTGAGGTGATCGACACTTTGGTATTTTTTTAGTGCCAACCTTGCTTTCCAAAAAACTCCGGACACAATAGTCCAGCGGATTGATATCCGGGGATTTTGGTGGCCATTGTGTGCTGGAAATGAAGGAGGATGAATGAGGAACCTCATTTTGTAACCATTCGTGGATGGCGCGTGCTGAGTGCGATGGTGCTGAGTCCTGTTTGAATGTCCAAGGTCTGCGGCCAAAATGTTTATGTGCCAACGGCTTTAATACACCCTCCAGAATATTTTTGCAATAATATTCGTCATTTATTCTGATATTCTACAGCCGATTACTACGAGTGGAGAGCGACCATCGGCTGTTATGGCGGCCACACCATCACCATGGCCGCCGCTTGAGTTCTGGTGGCCAACCGAAGGTGCACATTTTCAGCTAACCTGACCTCTTTGGCAAGTAAACAAGATAATTTTGTTTGATTACAAACTACTGGACAACTAATGTTTTCTCATCGGAGAACACAAAATTCGGCATTAAAATGCTGGACTGCTGTAAAGATAGCCATTTATGCTTTTGCACGCTTGTAAACAATATAATAAGCAGTCACTGAATTAATTTTAACCGATGTCGGACGAGCGGCTTAGAAACGACAGCAGTCTGAAATTGGTTGTAATTTTTCTTCTCACCCTGTAATGTAGCCAAAACCATAAAAATACCGAAAAATGGGACGTAGCGTTATATCGGGGCTATACGAAGACCTGGACCTTCATAGACAATCTGTAATATATTGCATTAGCTACTAGGAGCTGCAAATACGAAAATTCAAACAATTTCTCTAAATATTGTACCTAAAACCTGCAAATTACTGGGGTATAGGGAGGAAATGATATATGGGGCCTATACGAGGACCTGGACCTCCATAGACAATTTTCTGTCATAGGCTGTAATACCCATTACGAATTCTAAATATGAAATTGAAAGAACTATAGTGAATAATGTCCCTAAAACCGTCAAATATCGAATAAGGAGGGAGAGCAGTACCGTTATATGGGGGATATACGATATTGTGGACCTATGTGGACAATACTCTTCCTGGAGGTAAGGAAGAAGGAACTACTTTTGTGGATTTTCAGACAAATTGGCTACAATCATAAAAATACTGAATATCAGGGGGTACGGCTATATGGGGGCTATACGATATCGTGGACAGTTCTTCTAGACCAGATGGTCTTCAAACCACAGAAGAGAAGAAGATCTTCTGGTAATAAAATGTTTTCTAGATAAAGAAGACCAAATGGTCTTCGAGTCGCAAAAGACAAGAATGTCTTCTTCCAGCCTAATATCGAATATGGAGGGAGAGAAGTTCCGTTATATAGGGGACCTATGTGGACAATACTTGTCTTGGAGGTAAGGAAGAAGGAACTCCTTTTGTGGATTTTCAGAAATGTCATTGACAAGTTTCGCTACAATCATCAAAGTACTATAGGGGCTATACGATATAGTGGACCGATATAGCCAATCTCCAAACTTTAGCTTCCTATCTTTATTCGTTTTGACTCGAGCGTGATTAAAACAGACGGACGGACAGGGCTAAATCGTCTTAGAATTTTACGCTGATCAAGAATATATATACTTGTCTAAAAGTATTATTTCGATGAGTTACAAGCGGAATGACGATCTCAATATACCCTCCCTTTATATAGTAATATTTATGTTTTATTACTCATTACTTTGATACTGCACTTCGTTTGTCTACTCACTTCTTTAACTTCTGGATCATACACGTACATATGTATGTGTGTTTCGAGTATGTATGTTTGTAACTTTGCAGTTTTACATAAAGTTTTGAGAAGGAGCACTCAAAAGTGAATTAAAGTTAATTAAATTTCATCATAAATTAGTTACTAATTAAATTGTTTGTAAAAGTGACATTTAAACAACAATAAAAAAAATATGCTCACATTCATAAACTCTTTTACATATGCATACATATATGAGTGTGTGTGTGTGATGAGAACACACAGAAAGATAACAATGTATTTAAAAGTTATGAAGAAAAAAAATCTGTAAAAAATATGTTTGCATAATTGTTGCAATACCAGTATGGGTCACTCCATGTTAAGATTTTAACAAATTATAAATGGAAAAAAATAACAGCAATTTAAAATATGATATTATAAATTTTTGAATTTCAGATATTCACCTTTTTAAGGCGAAGATCACATTTTTGACGGATATTATAACATTTTTATACCCTCCACCATACATAGTATGGAGGGTATATTAAGTCTGTCCGTATGTCCGGCTGTTGTAATCACGCTACAGTCAAAACGAATATAAATAGGAAATTAAAATTTTGCACAGATCTGTCTTTTGTCTGCAGGCAGGTCAAGATCGACGATATCGTATAGCTCCCATATAACGGTACCCCCCGACATTCGGCATTTTGATGATTTTAGTTACAATGGAATTGTCTGAAATTCCACACAAGGAGTTCCTTATGAGTACTTTATGCCCTGAAGGAGAATTGTTTTTGTATCTCCACGATTTCGTATAGCTTCCACATATCGGTACTCCCCGATATTCGGTATTTTGATTATTTTAGGTAAATTTTTCAATAGAATTGTCTGAAATTCTACAGAAGGAGTTTTTTGTGAGTACTTTACCGCCTGGAAGAGAATTATATATATATATATATATATATATATATATATATATATATATATATATATATATAGGTCCATGATATCGTATAGCCCTCATATATCGGTACCCCCGACACATTTTTCAATGGAATTTTCTGAAATTCCACACAAGAAGTTCCTCATAAGTACTTTACCTCCTGAAGAAGAATTGTTTATGTAGGTCCACGATATCGTATAGCCTTCATATAACGGTACCCCCGATATTCGGTATTTTGATGATTTTAGCCACATTTTTCTATGGAATTGTCTGAAATTCTACACAAGAAGTTCTTTGTGAGTACTTGAACCCCTGAAATAGAATTGTCTTTATAGGTCCAAATATCGGATATCCCCCATATTTCGGCATCTTCCGATATTCGGATGATTTTAGCCACATTTTTCAATGGAATATCGGATATCCCCTACATATCGGCATCTTCCGATATTCGGTATTATTAAGATTTTAACAAAATTTTTAATGGATATATATTTTTTTTTTTTTTGAAAATTTCCTAATTCGTTCCTAATGTTGGAGGGTATACAAGGGCGGTCCGGTCGAACTTACTACTTTTTTACTTTTACTCTTTCGAGTAGAGCTTATGACCTAAGGAGATGGCATTTTAAATTTTGTGTTCTTTTTAAAAGTTAATAAGACAAATTACAAATAGGTCATTATAACTCAACTCGAAAGCTCAAAAATTGACCTTCGCCTTAATAAGGCGAATATTTGAAATAAAAATTAACATTTTCATATTTTAAGCTGCTGTAATTTTCCCCTTTTATTACTTGAATTATTATGAATTTTTTGGAAAACTCTTTTTATTACAAATATTTTATTTAAAAATCCTTATAGCATACAATCACATATCAGACTTGAAGAAAATCTGAACCAAGTGTCAAAAAATTAAAAATGCATTATATAAGTCTTACTTCAGTATAGGTCATTCCATGTAATCATAACCAAAATTTATCCGACATATTTTATCGGATATTGTCTCTTTACTCATTTTACAATGTGAAATTTGTCCCATTAAAAGTTATTCATCATGAAATGAAATTTTTATTTTCCACTCTCCAAAATATATAAAAAAATTCTCCTTCCCCCTCCCATAATGACGCATACGTGACAATCTCACGTGTCACATTTTATTCATCCATGCAACAATTCTGTCTGCAAAATATTTTGTAAATGAAAGGAACACCAAAAACACAACGGCAACAGATAAGTGTTTGTCTATTCGGAATAAACAAAAAAAAAAAAACATACATTAAACGGCTGGGGGCCTTTTTGTTATAAAACAAAGTTTTGCCAAAACTTTTTTTTGTTGGCAAACATCGAAAACGAATTCAATTAAAATGGCTTTAATAAACTCCACACAAACAAGAGCCAACAACGCCAATCAGGAAACCCAACCAATATGATGAACTAAAATGTTAAACTAATATAGTTCCGCACAAGTATGGCATCAAAGTAAATCAAACAAAACAACCCGACCGGACATTGTAAAACATCACACAAATTTACCGAACACACTCACACCGGAAATGGCTAGGAAACATTTTTTTTGTCAAAATTTCACCACACACACGAAAATTGTTTTGAAAACAACGTGACCGGTTGCTTAAACTGAGGGTGGGTCAAAATAGTTGTTTTGTTTAATTTAAAACCGAGTAGGTGGTTATGGAAACACTAATGATAGGCCAGAAACTTTAAAACTAAATTTTGGGGCAGAATATAAAAAAATAAATATAGAAAATATGAAGAGGTCCTCTAGAAATTTGCGACCACAAAGTATTTTAGCCACAGAAAACCAAAAGGGCTTGTAGCCATAACAGAAGAGAAGTTCTTCTAGACCAGATGGTCTTCAAGCCACACACGACCAGAAGGTCTTCTGGACATAAAATGTTTTCAAGGTAAAGAAGACCAAAAGGTCTTCGAATTGCAAAAGACATGGAAGACCCGAAAGTTTTACCCTGGCTGTAGAAAACCGGCAGGTCTTCTTCCAGGCATGAAGAACTAGAAGATCTTCCTTTAGCCATGGAAGACTTGTATTTACAGAAGACCACAAGGTATTTTATGCAGAGAAGAACAGAAGAAGGACTTCTAGCCATAAAGGATCTGAAAAAATTGTTTCAAGTCATAGAAGAACTGAAGAAGATCTTCAAGCCTAAGACGACGTAAAGGGCCACAAAATACCTGAAGAATATTTTCTCGCCACAGAATATCTGAATAAAGTCACAGAAGACCTAGCCATAAAAGGCTTGAGGAAGATTTTCTAGTCCTACAAAACCTGAAAAAGGACTTCTAGCCACAGGAGACCTGAAAAAGGTCTCCTATGCATACAAGACCTTTAAAAGTCCTTCAAACCTTAGAAGACCTGAAGAAAGACTTCTAATCATAGAAAATGAGAAGACATTCCTATGATGGAAGTCTTCTAGCCATAGAAGACCTGAAGAAGGTCTTCCAGATATAGACGACCTGAAGAAGGTCTTCCAGCTATTTGTTTCAAGTCACAGAAGACTTGAAGAAGGTTTTCCAGCTATAGAAGACCTGAAATAGATCTTCTACGAAGGTATTCTAACTATAGATGACCTGAAGAAAGTTTTTTCGCCATAGCATACCAAAAGATCTTCTTCTAGAATTAGGAGACCCGAAGAAGGTCTTCCAGCTATTGAGCCTAGAAGACGGTATTTTATCCATAGAAGACGTGAAAAAGTTCATTCAGCCATATAAGACCAAAAAAAAGTTTTCTAGCCATAGAAGACGTGAAAAAGTTCTTCTAGCCATAGAAGAGCAGAAGAAGATCTTCAGGCTATAGGAGACCAAAAAACCTTCAACTAGAATTCGAAGACATTTAGTATATCTTCTTGCCTTAGAAGACTTAAAGGGAACTTTTAGCCACAAAAGACTTGAAGAATGGCTTCTCGCTATAGAAGACCTGAATAAGGTCTTCTAGCCACAGCAGTCCTGAAAAAGGTCTTCCAGCCCCAGAAGGCCTGAGGAAGATATTTTAGCCCTAGAAGACCTAAAGAAGGTCTTCTAGCCAGAGGAGACCTGAAAAAGGCCCCATAGGCATAGAAAACCTTAAAAAGTTTTTCAAACCTCAGAAGACTGGAGGAAGTTTTCTAACCATAGAAAATCAGAAGAAGTTCTTATATTGAAAGTCTTCTATCCTTAAAAGACCTGAAGAAGGTCCTGAAGAAGGTTTTCTAACCGTAAAATACCTGAAGAAGGTTTTTTAACTATAGAAGACCTGAAAAAGGTCTTTTAACTATAGAAGACCTGAAGAAGGTATTTTAACTATAGAAGACCTGAAGCAGGTTTTCTCGCCATAGAATATCAAAGAAACTTCTTCTAGAATTAGGAGACCCGAAGAAGGTATTCCAGCTATTGAGTCCAGAAGACGGTCTTTTACCCATAGGAGACGTGAAGAAGTTCCTCCAGCCATATAAGACCAAAGAAAAAAAATGTCTTTAGCCATAGAAAATCTGAAAAACTTCTTCTGGTCATAGAAGATCTTAAGAAGTTAAACTAGAATTAGAAGACCCGAAGAAAGTCTTCCGGTCATTGGATTCCCGAAGTCGGTATTTTACCCATAGATTACGTGAAGAAGTTTTTCCAGCCATAGATGACTAAAAGAAGGTTTTCTAGCTATAGAAAACTAGTGTATCTTCTTCTCGAACCCGAAGAAGGTCTTCCACCCATATACGCTTTGAAGAAGTTAAGGCAACCATAGAAGACCATAAAAAAATATTTTACCTTCAGGAAACCCGAAGAAGTTCTTCAAGCTATAGAAGACCTGACATTACAAGACTAGAATAAGTTCTTGCCATAAAAGACAAGAAGTTCTTCTTGCCTTAGAAGACCAGAAAGTCTTCTAGCCTTGGACTTTAAGTCGTAGAGAGTTAGAAGCTCTCCTATTCGTAGCAGAACAAAACAAAAAATAGTATCCTATTTGATTCAAACAATTTTGTCCAACTTAGAGCAAATTCGAGGTCGACTGTCCATTGGACCATAGACAGAGAATGCGAAAATAGAGATTAAATGGCAGCTCTCCAGCAATTCCCCTCCTTGTGATTCCAAAAATTCATACTTTTCAATCCTTTTTCTAAAATGTCCAATATTTTTATGCATTCTTTTAAAAATATCCCCAATCTGTTTCGCATTAACCATCCAAAAATAAACATTTATAAACATCCTGTCTGACTACTTTGTTACGGTTTAACACAACCAAAATTGCAACCCTCTCCTGTAACCATATCTCCATCATTTACAAAGTAATTGCATTAAAATGCAACCGAATGCATTAAGGCCAGCAATAGCAAGAGTTTTGGGTCTAAAATAGCATTAACTCTGTGTATCTGATGTCACTCACATCCAGAGACAATGGGTTTGCCCAAGAGGAGAGAGGTTGCGGGTGAAGTGAATGCATTTTGGTCAACCTAGACTGATTGTGTCATTGGTTGGTTGCCTGGTTGATGGAGCGACATGCAGTGGAAATGTTGTGACTCGCTTTTTGTTTTTTTTTTTTTTTTGTTAAAAACTTCTAAAAACTTTATTTAACTTTGTTGTCTTTTAACATCCGTACATCCACAGGTATTTTGCATCGAGCAATTTGTTGTCGGTTAGTTATTGGTTGCCTTTAATTCTTACTTTGAGTTTAGAGTTTTAATTCACTTTTATAGACTTTTAATTGCATTGGATTTGTGCTGAGGTTAAAATCAAATACGGGTAGCTAAATTTTTTTCGTTGCCAGTTTTATGTTAAGTTTTAAGAGAATTGCTAAATAGATTATCGGATGGATGGGTGGCGGTGGTAGAGGGGGAGATATGCAGGGGAAAATTGTTAATTGATTATATTGGAGAGTGGTCATAGCCATTTGTTGTAAAATAAAACTTATTTTTCCATGCATTTTTAAATAACAAAATGCATTTTGCGAATTATAAGTAAAAGTTATTATTGAATTTTAAATATAAGTAAAGTTTTTACAATATTTATAATTAAATGTTCTTATCTTCTTCTTACAGTACCTACTCTAATCTCTTTCATTAATAAATGGTAAGTCTCAAATTATTTTTTCAACAAAATTGGATCTATGTATGTGTGCGATATAAAGAAAATTACAGACATAACCATTGAAAAAAAAAATATGTATATTTAAATAGATTCGGAAAAATGTAACGTGGTTTGTCGTGGTAAGCTTAGCTACATCCAGGGTCTCCTTAAGAACCCACTAAATCTTATGCCATAAGAGGAGTTTATTTTTCACGATTATATAAATAAAATATAGGATGGGGAATTGAATTCGGAAATGCTCGGTAATTCAAAAATGTTGGTTGTGTCGTATTCAGATGGTAAACAATTTGTATATAATCGGGAACTATAAAGTAGCGCTTTGAGCTGTTCACGATTGAAATTCGGGTTGTTAGTGAATTGTGATTAGCCGGGAATAATATGTAGGTAACCGACGATTCGAAAGTGATCGGGAACTCATTGATGATCGTCTGGTGTTGAGAAGGGAGGTAATTGAGAATTTTGAGGTAGACGGGAACTTTGATTTATGATCGTCGGATGGTCGGATGGGTTGAATGTAATCAGAAATTAAGATGTTGGTGTTCAGGTTCATGTTGGCGTTTGACATTTTGACGATTTGAGGGTAATCATCAACTTTGATGAATGGTCGGCGGGTCTTACAAGTGGTAGATAATCAGAGTTTACAATGTTGGTGGTCGGGATGTTGGTGATCAGGTATTTTAAAACTAATCGGGTACTGCTTGTATTTTCATCGGGTACGGTTGTTCACTGCAGTTTGGGTAGTCCTCAATGACTAAGAAAATATGCCAGATAGCGCTACTGTGTATGACTACCTCTAGTTCTAGTGCAAAGAGCAGAAGCTACACGGGATGACGAACCATAGGCTCATATGGCACAACCAGTCAAAGACTCCTGTGACACAACGGGCCAAAGAACTCGATTTTCCAGAAAAAAAGGTTTTCGTGCAGGAATTCTAGCGTGATAGTGTGATTTATTTATATTTGGCTGGATAACCACAAGTGGCTATCGTTAGAGCTCTCCAGCATTTAAATGTGAATAAATCTTTTGTGTCTCGTACCATCGCTCGTCACCGTGGCACTGGTAGCGTAGCCCTACGTCAAGGAAGTGGACGGATGAAAACAGCAATATCAGCAGAAATGGTTCGAAAAGTAAAGGAGCGTCTTAATCGAAACCCCCGTCGCAGTGGCCAAAAAACCGCTCGTGAGCTGAACATATCGCAATATTCCATTCGGCAAATATTGAAGCATGAGCTCGGGGGGTAAAGTCATTCAAACTCCAAAAAGTGCAAGAACTTACACCGCAACAGAAAGAAAATAGACTCAAAAGAGCTAAAGAGATGCTTCGCTTGGCCGAAAGTTGTGATCTGCCGAATTTGGTTTTCTCCGATGAGAAAACATTCGTTGTCCAGCAGTTTGTAAACAAATAGAATGATCGTGTTTACTTGCCAGAGAGGTCAGCTGAAAATGAGCACCTTCGGTTGGCCACTAGAACTCAAGCGCCGGCCATGGTGATGGTGTGAGCCACAACAGCCGATGGTCGCTCTCCGATCGTATTAATCGACCGTGGCATCAGAATAAATGCCGAATATTATCGTTAGTTTAGTTTAGTTTAGTTAATATATAGACTTATAATGTATTGTATAATGGCATATAATTTTGCGAAAATATTTTGGAGGTGTATTAAAACCTTGGACACGCAAACATTTTGCCCGCAGACTGTGGACATTCCAACAGGACTTAGCACCATCGCACTCAGCACGCGGCACCCACGAATAGTTACATTTCTATCGCACAATGGTCTTCGGATAGCAATCTGTTGGACTATTGCGTCTGGAGTATTTTGGAATGCAAGGTTGGCACTAAAAAATATCAAAGTGTCGATCACCTCAAGCAAACGCTTCACCGGGAATGGTCCAAAATACCACAGAGTAACATTCGGGCAGCGTGTGACGGTGTCATTGGCCGTTTGAAGGCCATAATTCGTGCCAAAGGTGACCGATTCGAACAAATCTAAACATATTTTAAAATTTGATGCTACTTCCGACATTTTTTTGCTTTCATTCAATAAAAGTTAAAAAAATGTAAAAATTGATTTTGTTGCAGTTTTTTCATCTCAACCTGTATATGGGAGCTATGGCTATATCTGATCCAATTTTCACCAAATTTGGCGCTGAATTCCGTCGGAAGTTCCAAATTCCAGGTCAGGACTGATATTGATCATTTAGTGCACAATTAACCCGAAATCGGTAGAAGATATATATGAGAGCTATATCTAAATTTGAACCGACTCTCACCAATTTTAATAGGGTTCGTCCTTCGGCCAAACACACTACGTGGCTATAAAAATTAAACAAATCGGAAATATTTTCGTTTTTTTCTTTTTGCGAAATAGATGCAAATATCTTCTTGACATAAGGCATTTACCCTAAAGTGTGTTTTTGATATTTAGTAACTCCTAACGTTTAGTTAATATATAGACTTATAATGTATTGTATAATGCCAAATAATTTTGTAGAATATTTTGACATTGACCGATTAAAATGAGTTTTTATACATAATTGGAAAATTGGGCCCAAAAAAAAACACTTTTGTGACCAGCATGAGGGTTACAATTTTAATCCAAAATCATTCCGAGGAAGCTTAAACCCAAAATTGAAGAAAGATCGAAATTTCCTGCCCTTTTTAGGTTACTTCGCAATGTAAACTTTCAAAACGCACGTCTTCTTTTTTAACTCTATTTCATAATCTGATGGGTTTTCCTGTTATTATTGAAAATATTAGGTTTTGTCGCATAGTGTCATTTAACTCGGCAAATATGATGGATAGTCCTTGAAGAAAATTTAAAATGTACCCCATTGCTCAAATAGTCCTTCAAAAAAATTCGCAAATATTCGCAAAAAGATTATCCTTTCTGAAATAGTCTACAGAAAAATCGATTTCCATCCGATTTTTCATCAAACTACTATTCTTTGAATTCTCTTGAAAATCCTAGTTATTTCTCAAAACTTATTAAAAAAAAAACAAAACATTTTTTTTTTGGAAAATCCTTAAAAAATTCCACAGATATTGCTCTGGTTTTGGGATTTGTTTTATCTCAGGACTCCATAAATCTGAATACCATACAAATGTTGTCCTCCTTATTGCAGTTTTTAATCCTGGTTTTTTAAAACAATTTTGAATTCAATGTCTTATTTATCTTATCGCATTTTACCCATCCTTGAACACTTAATTCATTTTGTCCCTGTTTTTTCACAAAGGACACTCTCAACATAAAATTTCATGATAAAGGCCCTCTGCCATATGCTTTTCTCTGGGTGACATCAAATTTTCATTTCATAAACATATTATTACATAAAAATAATTAAAAAGGATATGAAATTAATGCTTTCATTATATTTAACACCATACCAGCTAAACATAGCTGACAACAGCGACAACAACAATAAAGGAATAAGCTTCCTTAGACACGCATGAACGTGTATACACACATATCTCTAAAGCCCAGACATCTAGTCAAAAACGAACAAAAAAAAACTCATGAAAAGTCTTCACATCATTTTTGCCATTGCCATCATAGCTTCCGTCGTTGCGTTTTTTTCCATGCCTCGCTCTCTACATGAAAACAATATAATTATCTCAACACAATGTCAACAAATAAACGATTCACGTTCGCACTCAAAACATTATCCTCATACAAATTGGTCCGCATGGAGCACGAACGGGAACAGGAGCAGCAGCACCAGCACCAGCACCAACCAAAATAATCGTCGTTCTTTATAACAAGCCAAGGAGGAAATTTAATTTTTCTACCAACTCAAACGAACGTCAATGGTTTGGGGTGGGGGAAGTGTGCGAAAAAATACACTAGAATTCTTTTTAGCCGCAAAAATCTCACAACTTCACATATACATTTTCCTACGGACAGACATTTTGAAAGCCAGACAAAGTATTTAGGAAGTACACAATTCACATATATGTACATATCCTAATAGGTGGATGTGTGAAACCTCATATCATTGGCGTTAAGCATGACTAAAAAGCTAATACCGTTACTTAACATTATACGGGAGTAAGGGCTAATATTGTTTCCGGTGTTGCCGCTATACCATCTATTCGAAGAGGGTACGGGATTTGTTCGTGGGTAAGAAAGGACTCATGTTTGAAGTGATATGTGAAGTTGTTAAATTTTTAAAATTATTTAATGTACCCTTTATTTTTTTTAAAACATTAAAGACTAATTGGATATCGCCAAAAATCAATAAATAGCTTCAAGGCTGGCTGGTATTCTATTAATTCACTGGGCAATAAAATTTCATTTTTTCAATAATTTCAATGAAAATGCAGCAGATTATAAAAGTGGAGTTAAAAATAAAAGAACCGTGTATCAGCGTTTTGAAAATGTACATAGCAAAGTGACCTACAAAGAGGGGACCAATTTTCCCCATGGAATCCGTTCAGTTTAGGAATATAGTCTCTTTGGCAATATTGCACATAAAAACATGAGGATTATGTTGGTTGAAAATGTTAACCCTCAACCGATCTAACAAAGGGTTCTTGTTGGTTCTGTTTATAAGATATTGTTATAAACTCCCTTTTAAACGGGATCGCAGCATATGTTATAAAATTTGGGTGAGATAAAAAAAACTGCAACAAAATCAACATCCATAATTTTTACATTTTTTTTTTTTTCAATTTTATTGAATGAAAGCTAAAAATGTCGGAAATAGCATCAAATTTTAGAATAAGTTTAGATTTGTTCGAATTGGACACCTTTGGTACGAATTGTGGCCTTCAAACGACCAATGAAACCGTCACATGCTGCCCGAATGTTGCTCTGCGGTATTTTGGCCCATTCCCGGCGAAGCGCCCGCTTGAGGTGATCGAAACTTTGGTGCTGTTTAGTGCCAACCTTGCTTTCCAAAATACTCCAGACACTATAGTCCAACGCATTGGTATCCGGAGATTTTGGTGGCCATTGTGCGCTGGAAATGAAACGAGGAACATAATTTTATAACCATTCTTTGGTGGCGCGTGCTGAGTGCGATGGTGCTGAGTCCTGTAGGAATATATAATAATAATACACCCTCCAGAATATTTTCGCGATAATATTCGGCGTTTATTCTGATGCCACGGTCGATTAATGCGATCGGAGACCAATCATCGGCTGTTATGGCGGCCCACACCGTTACCATGGCCAGCGCTTGAGTTCTGGTGGCCAACCGAATGTGCACATTTTCAGCTGACCTCTTTGGCAAGTAACACGATCATTTTGTTTGTTTACAAACTGCTGGACAACGAATGTTTTCTCATCGGAGAAAGCCAAATTCGACAGTTTACCACTTTCGGCCAAGCGAAGCAACTCTTTAGCTCTTTTGAGTCTATTTTCCTCCTGTTGCGATGTAAGTTCTTGTACCTTTTTGGAATTTCAATGGCTTTACCCCGAGCTCATTTTTCAATATTTGCCGAATGTTCAGCTTTTGAGTCATTTTTCGGCCACTGCTACGTGGGTTTCGATCAAGTCGCTTCTTTACTTTTGGGACCATTTCTGCTGATGGTGCTGTTTTCTTCCGCCTACTTCTTTGACGTCGGGCTATGCTACCAGTATCACGGTAACGAGCGATAGTACGAGACACAAAAGCTTTATTCACCTTTAAATGTTGGAGTGCTCTAACGATAGCCACTTGTGGTTATCCAGAAAAATATAAAGAAATCACACTATCCCGCTTGAATTCCACCACGAATAACTTTTTTTCTGGACAATTCTCAGCAAAATGCTTTTTTAAAGAATATAATGAGCTGTTACTGGAATAATTTTAACAGCTGTCGGACGAGTGGCTTATGAGTGGTAGTAGTCTGAAGTTGGTTGCAGTTTTTTCATCTCACCCTGTATATATAAAATCAACCGATTCCAAAGAATCATAATTCGGATACATAGAAGAGGGTGGAACTTGGCTCCCTTTATTTAGGTTACGTTCAATACGACTATTTTTCTGTTTTTGTGGACATGAGGATCACCTCCCCTAAAATACTGCCCTTCTCGTCCTTACTCCAAAACGGTTTAATTGGCCTGCCACTCACACACTCAACACTAAGCCATTTGGTATATATTGGGGCTCAATACAAAATAGGATTTTTATTATAAAGCTTTTTAGATAACAGAACAAAAAAGATTTGGTTAACCTATATGGCAGGAATAGTCCCCCTATATATGTAACCCTTACGTCACAAATTCTAGACGTCCAATAATTTTTCAAGATCGAAATTTGTCATCAAACTCATAAATCCAAAAGGAATGCAAATATACAGGAAATTGCAAATTTTTCCTTAAAACACCAATTTCAGGTATGGATTATATCAGCATACTCCTTTCGGTACCGCCGCAGTCACATCATGATACTTACCTATTTTCCATTTCGGTAGCAAATTAAAAATGTTTCTCCCTCCCGCATTGAGCATGCATTTTTGAAAACATTTACTTCATTCAGTTGGCCCGGCATGTGTTAGATTATTACTTATCTTTAAATTTCCCCAAATAATTTAAAAATGAACACAAAATATGGAAATTTGTCATATTTAAAACATAGTCTTGCCTTGTATTCCACCACCAGCCCTCTTCAGTACGTTTTTCAAAAACAGAATTTGGTGTTAGCATATGATGCCCACAGGGCTAAAAAACGAAAACTGAATTTACTTCTTAAGACAGGAAATGAAAAAAAAATGGGAAGGGGAAAACAACCCACATTGCCACAACAGGCACACAATTTGTACAAACATACAAACGCACATAACAAATTATTTTTACCTTCGGTAAAACGACACATCACAACAACGAGAGAGAGAGAAAGAGAGACAATTTACTCAGCCACCTCACTTTTTGGAAAATATTTACCAAATTCCCTCTACTTGCTTACATTTTGGGGATTTGTTAAAAATTTCCCACTCAGCTGTGTGTTTGCTCGTTCTTAATAAACTTAAGAGCTGCTCCCAAGAAATCCAAGCCAAACAAGTCATATATTCAAGCAGGTAAACAGCTTCTGTGTTTAAGGCTTTTAAACACCACACACACCCTGTTGCTAACATCGAAAAAAAGCCGCAGGCCATAATACTCGTCTACATTTACTCCTCCAACTCCACCCGCACCTTTTGAAGTACATACATAAAGAAGTTATAACACTAAGACCAACCGACCCACCCCTCCAACAGCAAACAAAGATCATACAGACTCATATTAGCACGTGCTAATGAGCAATTTTGTAAAGTGATAACATTTTATGCCACAAAATCTTTGCGCAAAGCTAACCGAAAACACTCTGCCTGTGCCATTGTTTAGCTGCGGGCTAGAAAATTGGTTTGGAGTGGTAGTAGTAAGGGGTGAGATGTGGAAATCTTAAGACGGTCGAATGAACTGTGGTTCGGTACATGTATGTCAGACAGTGATTCAGAGTTTGATTTTCCTGCCGAAAACCTCAGTTTTTTCAGTGCAGGTATTCTTTTACTCCTGGAATGATGAATATCATGGAATAAACCACTCATCTAAGTATAATAATTCTTTAGAAAATTTAAATAGCCTTGGCGTTATACAAGGGAACAGCAATATTAGATATTTTTCACAAGAATTAATATAGAGGTTTGAAAATGCACAGAGAGCTTCGAATTTCCCGGACCCATCCACACTTTTTTTTATAGATTTCATGCATTTTTCTTAAGTTTTAGTCATTTTTCTTTTAATTTTGCAAATTTGATATTTTGAATTGTTAAAATTAACTAATTTCAAGGAATCTTAATCCGAATGCGATGCAAACTTTCAAAACGCCGATACACGTGCTTTCTCGGAATAACCCTAGTTTAGTAAAAACTCTAGAATTATTAAATTTTTTCCATGATACCGGAAAAGTTTTTTTTTCTTGAGTAACGGACCCAGATACCCCCATATACAGGGTGAGATGAAAAGACTGCAACCAACTTCAGACTGCAGTTATTTCTAAACTACTCGTCCTACAGCTGTTTAAATTATTTCAGTCACAGCTCATTATATTGTTTACAAGCGTACAAAAGCATTTTGGTGAGAATTTTCCAGAAAAAAAGTTATGAAATGGAATTGATGGAATTCAAGAATTTGGCAGGAAAACCACAAATGGCTATCGTTAGAGCACTCCAGCATTTAAATGTGAATAAATCTTTTGTGTCTCGTACCATCGCTCGTTACCATGATACTGGTAGCGTAGCCCGATGTCAAGGATGTGGGCGGAAGAAAACAGCAACATCAGCAGAAATGGTTCGAAATGTAAAGAAGCGACTTCATAGAAACCTGCGTCACAGTGGACGAAAAATGGCTCGTGAGCTGAACATATCGCAATATTCCATTCGGCAAATATTGAAAAATGAGCTCGGGGTAAAGCCATTGAAATTCCAAAAAGTGGAAGAACTTACACCGCTACAGAAAGAAAATAGACTCAAAAGAGCCAAAGAGTTGCTTTGCTTGGCCGAAAGTGGTGAACTGCCGAATTTTGGTTTTCTGCGATGAGAAAACATTCGTTGTCCAACAGTTTGTAAACAAACAAAATGATCGTGTTTACTTGGCAAAGGGGTCATCTGAAAATGTGCACTTTCGGTTGGCCACAAGAACTCAAGCGCCGGCCATGGTATTGTTGTGGGCTGCCACAACAGCCGATGGTCACTATCCGCTTGTATTAATCGACTGATGCCACGAATAAATTCCGAATATTATCGCGAAAATATTCTGGAGGGTGTATTTAAACCTTGGGCATGCAAATATTATCGCCACAGACCTTGGCCATTCCAACAGGACTCAGCACCAACGTACTCAGCACACGCCACCCAAGAATCGTTACAAAATGAGGTTCCTCGCTTCATTTCCAGCGCACAATGGCCACCAAAATCTCCGGATACCAATCCGTTGGACTATTGTGTCTGGAATATTTTGGAAAGCAAGGTTGGCACTAAAAAATACCAAAGTGTCGATCATTTCCAGCGAGCGCTTCGCCGGGTATGGACCAAAATACCTCAAAGCAACATTCGGGCAGCGTGTGACGGTTTTATTATCCGTTTGAAGACCATAATTAAACTTAAAGTAAACTTATTCTAAAATTTGATGCCATTTCCGATATTTTTTGCTTACATTCGATAAAATTAAAAATAAAATGTAAAAATTATTGCGTTTGACTTTGTTGCAGTTTTTTTATTTCACTCTGTATATGTGGATCCTAGAAAGACATATTGTAGCATTTTGGAATGCTTATAGCATCAAAAATAATTTAGACTAAATTTTGGGACTCCCAAAGTGGGGCCTTTTTTGTCTTTTAGGGTATTTAAAAAAAATCCAGGCACAAAAAATAAATAATTTCAAAACAACTCCGGAATAAATTTATTTAATAACCCAATCATGTGACCACTTGTTAAATAGGTATTTCATTAGCTTTCAAATGATACTTATATCGATTTAGTAGGTTCGGGTCTTGAACTTTTGGATTTTCGGGTCAAGTACCCGGTCCGTCCTCCAAGAAAAATACACTTTCCCGGAATAAGGGTGCAAATACCTACCTCTGGAATAACCCAATCATGTGACCACTTGTTAGATAAATATTTCATTAGCTTTCAAGTGATACCTATAGTGTCCATATTCATTTGGTACGTTCGGGTCTAGGACCCGGACTTTCGGGTCAAATATCTGGGTCCGTCCCCCAGAAAAAAATATCTTTCCGGCATTAGGGTGCAAATACCTACCTCTGGAAAAAACTAAGAGTTTTCACTAAACTAGAGTTGAGCCAACAAATTGTTGGTGCATGAATTTCTCGAAAATAGAAACATTTCAGATTTCCGGAAATCTCTAGTTGGTGACATTGGTGTTACCTATATTCCGAAGTGGCATAAACGTTATATGTCTGTTTGTAGGCACACAATGAAACCGTTGAGAGCATTTATATCTAAGACCTTATCCTTAGCATTTCTCACCAAATAATTTGTTTGTTTATTTCACCCTCTGGGCGGATAGTCGTAAACTCAAGCAAATAATTTCACAAATTGTCCTCAGAACGATAGTCGGTGTGTCTTTGTTTATTTTATTCTCAAAACTCTTCCCCTTGGAAATTCTTACCCAACATAATCTTATTTTAAATTTTTCATCTTCGTCTAGTTCTTTCCTCCGTTTTCTCCATACCATATTTTGGTGTTTTTGTGTAAATATAGAAATTATGTTAAACTCGCCATAAGGATAATTTTTCGCTTCAATTTCGTTATTTCTCTCACAAAACGGTGCTATGCTGCTTTGTGTAGACCCTGTTCTCATTGTTGTTGTTAGAATCACAGTTTCACTGCCGTTGCTGTTGTGCGTCGTGCAAAGGTAAAGGTTATTTGATTTCAGCATTTACCGTGTAAAAAGTTTCCTTTGCTTTAATGTTATATTGGTGGCAGGACTCCAACTCCCCGCAACACATTTCATAGCTCAGATTGCTACGTCTGTGGGCCCACCGGAATATTAGATATTATTACATTTTAATGATGTTATTGTTAGTAGCATGAAAAACTGCGTCAAAAGGGAGACGACGGCTAGGCATTTCTGTGAGGCTATTTGGGAGCACATTTTTGCTGTTGTTTTTAGCTTGAAATTCCATTTAGAAATAAGTTAATTATCTTTATTATAATTGCAATTTAGACTTCCGCTGAGAAAATATTTCAGATTTTTTGTATATCCCAATGAAGATGGTTTCAGGTGAAATGGGTTGAGGGGAGGAGGGAATAGCTTTTATAAAGGCAAAGTTGATGGGAATGTTTACATTTTTTTCAAAATGTCAACGAGTAAGAATGAAAGCATTTGACAAAACAGAAGGATATAATAATATGCAATCTATATTAGGAATTTAAATAAATCCATATAAAAATACTGAATAAAGGTTCTCTGATATATTTGATAAATAACAGTCTGCATCTTTTTATAGGTATTTTTCAGATAGATTACCTAGATATATTATATTTGTGGAGGCTTTCTAAAGACAGAAGGCCTTCTGCAGGTCCTATTGCCAAATAAATTCTACAGACCTTAAAAATATAAAAAAGTTGCTATAAGTCTTATATCTGTAGATGCCTAGACAAGCGTTCTCTTAGAAGATATTCTTCTACAGGCCTTTCTAGAATATCTTCTAATGAAAATATGAAGATCGTCTATTGAAGAAAGACCGCATTCTTCAGTAGGACTCTTATGGATAGAAGACCATACACAGGCCTTCTATGGGAACAAAACATTTTTTTTAATCTTCTATGGATAGAGGATATTCAAAAGGTCTTCTATGGATAGAAGTACTTTTAAAGGTCTTTTTTATGTCTTCTAAAAGTACGCAACCTTTTGCCGAGGAGAACTAATACAGGTCTTCAAGATTGGGAAGAACTTCCGTGGGGTTCTATAAATATAAGAAATGATAAAGATATTTCGTATATGGAATACCTCCTAAACGTCTTTTAAGGATAGGAAAAAGGAAACCTTCTATAGGAAGGTTTAAACTAAAAATGCTACAAAATCTGTAAATATAGAAATCATTCTTCTGAAAAGAAGGCGAAGATATTGCCTATTTTTTGATAACCTTTTCCTCGATCTTTTCTCGGAATGTTGTATGAAGTGTCAAAAGAAGAAATATTCTTGGTTAGATAGGGAATCTTGTACATTTCCCGTATAGAAAAAAATACAGTTCATCTGCATAAAACCCCATATAATAAGACCTTCTATAATAAACCTTCAACAGACCTTCTAAAGATAGACGATTTTTCCCGGGTCCGCTACAAACAATGCATATTAATGCTTTTCGTCAGGTCTTCTATATATTCTCTCCCAACTCTGAATTGTTCTATTAATTATTAAAAAGTAAATTCACTCACCTCTCGCCAAGGACGACTTCAAATGCATGCTGCTCTGTTTGTTAAATTTGGTTGATAATTACAAAATGCTACATGCATTTTTCTATAACATAAACAATAACAACAACATGTCGAAATGAACAATAACAACATAAATGTATAACAGTTTCTAAGTGATAAATAAATATCGATACAAAGAACATTTTTAAATAATCTCTTAAATATACATTAGTACAATTTGTGAAAGTGTGTGTGTGTGCATATGTGTAATATAAATCAGTATATTGTGTAAATTAAAACCGAATAGGCCGGTACACAGAAACTAACCAGAAAAAAATTCGAATAATATAAATCCCTTATTAAATACTTAATTCTAATAGATATGTATTTATTGTTGGTCTTACAGGGGAAGGCTGTGCTATACCACAAATTTTAATGCAGAGTTGAAATTTTATGCATTTTAAAGTTATTATATGATTTTTACATTATTTTTGTACTAAGTTTTCAAAGTATAACAGTTTGTATAACAGTTTTTGAACTCCTTCAAATTTGTGAAAAAAAAACACTCAAAGAATTGTTTAAAATCAATATGCAGACAGCTACACCCCTTTAGATTGATTCTTCATAGGTTTATTATTACAGTTTGCATAGTCGGGGTTAGAGTTGTGCCAATATGATTCAAGCGGACAAATTAATTCCTAATCTTGTTCCCTGGACTCCGGTCGTTTGTGATATGAAATTATGTTAGGAAACCCTAAATATTCGTATACTTCAGATACCTGATATAAAATCAAGATATTATTCATTTTACATAATAAAAGAAGTAGAAGCTTTGTGTGTGGAAAATATATTAAAAAATTATTATTCCTAAAATTAAGATCGTTTTTAGATTCCAACATATGCCAACACTTGATACTTTTATGATATCTGCTATATATGTGTCTACGGTCTATTATGTTAGATTTTTCACCAAATTAATATTTTCGTACATTATTTTAAAAGTATAACAGTTTGTATAAATGTTCACACAAACTATAATACTATAGAAAATACCAACATTGAATTTCTAAATAGGTATATATAAGAATCTATTTCTCTTTGTATAACAGTTCCCAGTCAATTAAGGTGAAATTTTACACCTAATTAATATTTTTCACAATTTCCGTACATGGTTTACAATTTATAACAGTTTGTATAACTGTCCCCATAAACTGTTATACCTTTAAAAATGCAGGAAAAGCGTTTCTAAATCGATATTCATGTGTTATCAGCAAAAATGGTGAACATAACACACTATTTTTGTTTGTATAACAGTTTCCATAAAGGACAAACAAGTATCGACATTGAAACTATAATCTTATAAATTAAGCATGTGTTTTCGGTCAATTAATTAGATTTAGATTTAGATTTACACCCTATTAATAGCTTGCACCATTTCCGAACATAGTTAAAAACTGATTACAGTTTGTATAACAGTCTCCATAAATTATTTTAAGAATTAAAAAAATGCGGGAATTGTCTTTCTAAATCGATTCATGATTCATTGTTAATGCATTCTTGGTAAAAACGCGAACATAACACACTAATTCTGTTTGTATAACAGTTTACATAAAGGAGAAACATGTATCGATATTTGATACTATAGCCGTATATATCAAATATGTATGTGATTGCGATAAATAATTGTTGGATTTTAAATCCTATTAATATTTTGCACAATTTGCGTACATGGTTAAAAAATTATTACAGTTTGTATAACAGTTTCCATAAACTATTATACCATTAAAAATGCAGGAATTGCATTTCTAGATTGATATTCATGAATTCTCTGTACAAATAACGAACAAAACAAGTAATTTATCTTTACAAAACAGTCTCCATAAAGAAGAAACTTATATCGACATTTGATAGTGTAATCGAATGTATTATTGTTTTTCGGTCAATTCATTATTACTTTAGACAATTTCCTTACACAATTTTACAAATATAACAGTTTGTATAACAATTTCCATGAACTGTTATAATATTGAAAATTCGTGAATAGCGTTTCTAGATTGACATTTAAGAATTCTCGGTAAAAATGGTGAATATTACAAACTATCTCTATTGGTATAACAGTTTCCATAGAGGAGAAACATTTGTCGATATTTTTTCCTGTAATCATATAAATTAACCATGTGTCTTCGGTCAATTAATATTGGTTTTAACACCTAATTAAATTTTGCACAATTTCCGTACACAGATTTATGATTATAACAGTGTGTATAACACTTTCCATGAACTGTTATAACATGGAAATGCAAGAATTGCGTTTCTATATGCATATTCATGAATTTTTGGTAGAAATTGCGAACGCAGCAAGTTATTTCTGTTTGTATAACAGTTTTCATAAGACATTTGGTACTGCAATCCTATAAATAAAATATAAGTTTCTGGTTACTCATTTGTTTTAATTTAACAGCCCAATTTCTGCACATAATTTTAAAAGTATAACAGTTTGTGTAACAGTTTATTAAACTGTTATACTTTTCAAATATACAAGAATAGCGAATCTAAATTTATATTCATGGATTCTCGGCGCAAGGGACCAACATTGCCTACTATTTCTGTAAATATAACAGTTTTTATTTAACATAAATAAAACACATTATTAATATTTAAATCTCTTAGATTCTCTATAGCAGTCGTTATGGTATTAAAACATGTTTCAAATAACATTCGATCATTCCTTTGACTATAATTTTCTCATAAATTTTCCACATCCCAACAATTATGAAACTCTTAACCGAATATTCGGTTTCATTTTCCGTAATAACATAATAATTATCACTTTACACAAATCCCCAAAAACATAATGAAAATGAAAACATTGCCTGGAAAATTATGTTTATTTAGTAAATTTGGTTGTTTGTTTATTTCTGTTGAGTTTTAGTTTTTGCCATAATAAACTTATATGGTATTCTCTGACACACACGCACACATACAAACATGAATACCATATGTACAAAGATATGTACGAGCTGTTGCATAAACTGAAAAACTTTATGCAAAATATGCTAAAATTGTTGCACATTCGCACACACCGACACCCACACGTACACAAACTGATATGCCATACAATTCATATGAATGTAAAGTTTACAAATAACTTTTGCAAATAAACAAAATAATAACAATAATAATAAGAACAATATGCTTTTATGTAGGAAAATGTACCCGCACGCACATACAGACAGATACGTCCATACAATTACAAATTCATTTGTGTGGATATGTGTGCGTGCACACAGTGGCTATTACTTATGTGAACAAATATGAATGGAATGCAATTGAGTAGAACAGTGTTTTATGACCCACTCATAAAATGAGGATACCTTGAGAAATATTAAAATTATGGCCCATACATCAAATGCTCTTTATAACAGTTTTAGTAAAAGAGGTAGAAGAACAAAAAGTAATAGAACAAAGTCAAACGCCATAATTTTTACATTTTTTTTTTTAATTTTATTAAATGAAATCAAAAAATGTCGGAAACAGCATAAAATTTTAGAATAAGTTTAGATTTATTTGAATTGGTCACCTTTTGCACGAATTATGGCCTTCAAATTGCCAATGAAACCGTCACACGCTGCCCGAATGTTGCTCTGCAATATTTTTCTGCAATTGAGGTGATCGACACATTGGTATTAATTAGTGCCAACCTTGCTTTCCAAAATACTCCAGACACAATAGTCTAACGGATTAGTATCCGGAGATTTTGGTGGTCATTGTGTGCTGGAAACGAAGCGAGGAACCTCATTTTGTCACCATTCTTGGGTGGCGCGTGCTGAGTGCGATGATGCTGAGTCCTTTTGGAATGTCCAAGGTCTGCGGCCAAAATATTTGCCTGCCCAAGGATTCAATATTTTCGCGATAATATTCGACATTTATTCTGAAGCCACTGTCTGATTAATACGAGCGGAGAGCGATCATCGGATGTTATGGCGGGCCACACCATCACCAATGCCGGCGCTTGAGTTCTGGTGGCCAACCGAAGGTGCACATTTTCGGTCATCTTTGGCAAGTAAACACGATCATTTTGTTTGTTTACAAATTGCTGGACAACGAATGTTTTGCTCATCGGAGAATACCAAATTCGGCAGTTCACCACTATCGGCCAAGCCGAAGCAACTCTTTGGCTCTTTTGAGTCTATTTTCTTTTTTTGTTGCGGTGTAAGTTCTTGCACTTTTTGGAATTTCAATAGCTTTAACCCGAGCTCGTTTTTCAATATTTGCGAATGGAATATTGCGATATGTTCTTTTTCGGCCACTGCGACGCTGGTTTCGATCAAGTCGCTTTTTTTACTTTTCGAACTTTTCCGATGATGCTGTTTTCTTCCGTCCACTTCCTTGACGTCGGGCTACGCTACCAATATCACAGTAACGAGCGATAGTACGAGACACTAAAGATTTATTCACATTTTAATGCTGGTGTGCCCTAACGATAGCCACTTGTTGTTTTCCAGCAAAACATGAAGAAATCACACTATCACGCTTGAATTCCATCAGGAATAACTTTTTTCCTGGAAAATCCCTACCAAAATGCTTTTGTTCACGATTGTAAACAATATAATGAGCTGTCACTGGAATAATTTTAACAGCTGTCGGAGGAGTGGCTTAGAAATGACAGCAGTCTGAAGTTGCTTGCAGTTTTCACCATGTATTTATGTAAGGTTTTATATTTCATTAAGTGATTTTAGATCTTTCTTATCAAACACAGCGAGCTAAATGATTTCCTGAAATCCCATAATTTTTTCAATGTTTACATCCCAAAATACGAATTTTGTAACATTTTCCAAAAATTATTTCATCTCCAAACACGAACCATTTTTTTTTTTTTTTTTTTTTGCAAAGTTTATATCTCAAAATACGAATTCTTTTACATTTTCCAAAAAAAATATTTCATCTTCAAACACGGTACCCCTGTTGCGTGTAAGCGCACTCATAAATTACAACACATATTTGTGCCTTTATATCAAACAGTTTTGTTTCATATGTTATAATTCCATGTTGTTATACGACCTGTTCATTCGACTGCCTCTCTGTCTGCCCGTCTGCCTTTCTGTCTGCTGCACTTGAATATTATTACCAGAAAATGTGAGAACAACACGACAACAACAAAAAATACTTGTAGTAGTCTGCATGAAATCCCAGTAATTTTTACTGTCAGGCGTCATGTGACCATGTCCACATTCCTGTAGGAACATACACAATCACACACACACAAATGCAATTACCTTTCTGGTATGTTGGTACTGAAATATGTTTGGTTGTAATGAATGAATGAATGTAAAACACACACACAAACATATATACTCGTTGAAAATCATACACTTACATTTATTGAATAATTTGTTATACCTTTGCGGTAAATGCCTTTGTCATAAACATTCATTCGATATACTCGTATGATGGGGATATTAGGGGAGAGGAGAATTATATTTTCGGAGAGTATTTGAGTTTTAGAAAAAAAAATTACTATGGGAAAATTTTGGGAGAGTTACGTGGATTTTCAATCATAATTTTAAATGAAATTTTAAATATATTTGAGTGAATATTTTCCATTATTCATTCGAATATCAGGAAATACTACAATTATGTTTATATTATAATGTTCAAAGGGCTATCATGATTATAAAAATATTTTACATTGTAGCTTTTAAAATTGTTTCCCAAGGACAATCAGGACATTGTAGATTTTATTTTTTTATTTATTTATTTTATTATTATTATAATTTTTTTATTAAATTGAAGGAATTTATTTGAATTTTAAATGACTGTTTCAGGAAAATAATCAGTGTTTAAGAATATTTTTTAAAGACTATCACAGGAACGATATTTGTCCAATGACTTTTTCGGAAATAATTGTTCAGCTTAACAAAATTTCCAATAGATTATTTAAAGAATTATCTACTTCCGGAACAGTGATGGGAGTTTAAAGTAGTATTTTGGAAGAATTTTTAAAGAAAAATCGTTCATTTTTAAAAACAAACTCCGTTGTAATTTTAAGAATATTTTACAAAAGGCAATAATCGTAAAATAGAAATAAGTAAGAGATACTTAAAACATATTTGAAGTAATATCTCAGCAAAATCCTAGATTTCTTACGAAGATATATACAAATATTTTTTTTTAAAGTAATGCCTGAAAATACTGATGATTTTTTAAAAAATAATTAAAACTTTTTTTTTTGTGAAAAGATGTATAAGTAAAAATTTTGGAGCTGTAATAATATATTTAAAAATATTTTTATGGAGAAATATCAGCCAATAATCATGGATTTTCGGGAGATAAAAGAAATATTTTTTTCTTTTAAGTAATACCTCGTAGAGTTGAAATACTGAACAATTTCTTACTTCTTTGTAATTATCGTGGATTTTAAAAATTAAATGGATTCTAAGAGTTGCTCTTGAGAGACTATCTAAAGAGTAATCGTAGATTTTTATGTTCTAAAGAATTTTGAACGATATTGTTCGAATGACTATGATTTCCGATTTTTTACGAATAAATTTTAAGGAATTCTTGAGCCTTTTAATTGAAGATTTTTTAACAACACACACACACAAATAATAATCAACGGCCTGACGAAACGGCTGAAGCTAGAATCTTCAAATTTTGTACAAAGGCCAGTCTTGGTGCGAAGGCTTGTGATAAGGCTGGGTTTTTGAAAAGTCGTACTAACAGGATACGTAAAGTACTAAAATGTAATAAAAATTAAATACATTTATATTGAACAAAGAGAATTCAGAATTTATGAATGAGAATAACTCATGGAGTGCAGGATTGACGTACAAAAGAGATTTTAGAAATACGAACTTTAAGGATACGAAAAATTCCAAAATTGTAATGAACTTCTAAAATGTTACCATTTGATATTATGTGAAGGGATAAATGCTTGCAATTTGGTATGAGAATCAAGGTTGGAGTAAGTAAGTATGATATATGAAGGTGGTTTTAAAAATGTGTACCAAGTGTGCGAACAGTACTAAATGGTCCTAAATTGGCAAGAGCTTGATTTTGTGATGAACAGATGAAGTTAGAATTTTGAAATTTTGTTTTGGGGTCGCCTTTGATGGTTGTTTTGTGATAAAGAGGTGGTTTTGAAAAGGAAGGGATAGGGCTGGAATCCTTAAACTTGATATTGAGACTGTTAGTATCTGGAATTGATATGTAAAGGTGGTTTTGGAAACATGTGCCACAATTGTTCGAAAAGTACTAAGTGGTACTAAATTGGGTATTACATGAAGGGATATAGCTGGAATCCCGAAAATTGATATTGAGGAGCCTGTTGGTATCATGTGTTGAGATCTGGTGGTGGTTTCGCAAATGGGTATTGTAATTGTTCGAAAAGTAAAAAATGATACTAAATTTGGATTTGGTTAAAGGAATAAAACTGAAACTCGGAAATTTTATATAGATGTCACTATTGGTGTCTGTGGTTTAGACATGGATGTGGTTTTCGAAATGTGCAACAATATTGTTCAAAAAGTACTAAATAGTACTAAATTTGGTAATGGGTGAAGGGATTGAGCTGAAATCCTGAAATTTTATATAGATCTCACTGTTAGTGGCTGTTGGTGATTTAGTGGTGGTTGGGTGCGAAAAGTACTAAATGGAACTACATTTAGTATTAGGTGAAGGGATAGTACTGGAATCTTCAAAATTGATATTGAGGCCCTGTTGATATCTGGAATTAATATATGGAGGTGGTTTTGAATTGTGTGCCATAATTGTTCGAAAAGTACTAAATAGTACTAAATTTGATAATGGGTGAAAGAATAGATCTGCAATCCTAAAATTTGATATAAATGTCACTATTGGTGTCTGTGGTTTAGATATGGTGGTGGTTTTGGAAATGTGTACTTTAATTGTACGAAAAGTACTAAGTGGTATTAAATTGGGTATTGGGTGATGAGGTAGAGCTGGAATCACGAAATTTATTATTGAGGTCTCTTTTGGTATCATCTGTTGAGATTTGGTGATGGTTTTGCAAATGTGTACTATAATTGCTCCAAATGTACTAAATTGTACTATGTGTACTAAATATTACTAAATTTGGTATTGGGTGAAGGGATGAAACTTAAATTCTGAAATTTGATATTGACTCTGTTGGTTTCTAGGGTTTACACATGGTACAATGAATTCAAGGTAGGGCAGAACTACCATATGATTTTAATTTTTTTTATATTTCTGGCTTAATATGTCAACTTCATTTGTTTATGTGTGTATATTCTTTTCAATAATAAATAAATTGTTCAGAAAACATTCAAATTCGGGTGTTTTCAGTTTTTGTCGCGAAATAAACCATAAGAGATGTATAGAACATGATTTTGAAAAGAAATTTTTACCTTTCATTCAGTTTTCGCGGTTTTAAATTATTTATTCAAAATCAATGCAACAAGTTGTTTGCTTTTTTATTGTTTTGATAGTAATTCTGACATTACAAGCCAAATAGGTAGACCTCTATACTTGCAATTTTTTCAAAGTTAGCCTACCTTGCATTCATTGTACCATGGGTTTACATATGGAGACCTTGAAATAGTTTTGGGCAAAGAAATTGGACGTGGGTCCACTGTGCAATGGGTTTACTAATATCCTCCTCGACAAACTTCAAAATGAATGATATTCTTTCCAAAAATGTAAAAACTTGAAAATTATATAAAAATTTGACAGTCGGAAAATTTAGTACGATGTATAAAGTTTGGATTATACTGAACTAATAGTGCATTTTGAGTACTAAAAAGTCCTAACACGTACTGTTGGAATGAATCTAAAATCTTACGGTGTGCTTTTCGCTGACCAAGTAGCACTTGCTAGTAAATATGCATTGAGGGCTATCAAAGCAGACTCGTGATTTTTCGAAGAATAATTTTGAAGAATATTTTTTGAGGGTCGGATGAATATCTAAGAACAATATTTGTAATTTTTTTAAGAAAATTTTTTAGGAATTGCTTTTGTTTTGTTTTTTTGAAGGATGTCTTTGCCTAACTCGTCAACTTTTTAAGAATATTTTTAAAGATTACCAGAGCAGTGCTCGTGATTTTTTAAGACAATTTTCGATGGATATCTCTTGATTTTTTCTCATATATTTAAGTGATTTTATAGAATCCACCCCAATACATCCACTATATCTGTGAGTTGTTGTAAACTACATATATTTAACATTTTTATAGAGTTGTGTAATTGTATCAACGTTTGGTCTGCTGATGGTATTTGACATTTGGTCTGATGATGACGATGATGATGTTGCTGCTGCTAATGCATCTGATGTTGTTTGGTGTTGGTGTCAGTGTATGAAAATCTCATAATTTATGTATAAATTCTGGTGTTGTGTTTGTTGTAACAACAACATCGTCGGTTTGTAGCAATGATTGTGTATCAGAAAATTAAAACCACATATGAAACCCAAAAGTTAATATTTGTCTTTTACATTGTAAGCCACAATTAATTTGACATTTTGGGGAAACTGAAAAAAAAGAAAACACAACAACTTTTGTTCACCATCAGCACTCCATGTGTATTTCCGACAGAATCAGCATTTGTATGTGATTTGTGGGGTGGTGTGTGGATTTTCAATTCCATAGTTATTGGTTGTGATTTTAGTTATTGGTTATTATCATTATCTGCAACGGATTTGTGATTAATTTCAATGGAGGGTTATGGAAAGACAAATTGGGGTTTATTCTGCATGGCCGAAATATTGATGATCAAATTAGCAGAGTGAAGATTGGCAATATATGTGAAAATGTTGGGATGACCAAAATGTAACCATACGAAAATTGATACATAATTATAGAAGCTACTAGCCATATCCAAATTTTCTCCTAAATATATTATACGATATTTATGCGGAACGTGAAAATATATTTTTTTAGAATTTACATTCTGGAAGCTTTGTGTGACATTTTTTTTATTCTTTTTTTAAATTACAAAATATTATTCTTAAGACAGGCACGTTATTCTTAATTATTAAGGGATCCACTTAGTTGTTACTAACTATAATCATATCTAAATTGTTTATTGGATCATATGTTATCAATATATTTTCCTCATTTTTTTAAATCTAATATTCATTTAATATTAACCCATATCTTTTATTTTGTTTCAGGTACGTTTGTGATATGTTTTACATGCGTTCATACGTAATTTTCTACTGGTATGTCTTATATCAATTTTATACTATGTTTTATATATAATGGTTCTTCTAAGGCTCGACAATTTGGTGTAAACGAAAACGCGTCCCTTGAATATTTTCTTTTTAAGAAACACAGAAATAAAATGTAGAGCAAATATCATGCAGATTTCAGATTACGACTAATGTCTTGATTTTCCTCAAGTAGTTCAGAAACTTTTGCTTATTACCATCACATTAAAAATATTTAATCATTTAATCGTAAAGCGAGTCAACAAATGGGTAGTTTGGGTCATTTTTTTTTTTCTAAATATGATTAAAAACCCGATTTCAATGAGATCGTATCAAGTCAAAATATTCTTCAAAATTATTTACCATTAAATTCTGCTATTGGTCCTAAAATACATCCAAACCCTAATTTTTTTAAACGGCAGGAAATTAGAAATATTAAAGACGTATTTTAGTGTTAAAGAAGTAGAATGCATCATTTTAGAAGGATGACGTCAAAGACAAACATATTTTTCATCAACTTTTTTTTTTCAAGGAAAACAAATTTCCACATGGCCAAAATGTGGAAAAGTGGATTGGTAGTGGATTGAAATCAAATGGAATATATGACTATAATACAAAAATAAAAGTGGGCCGAGATGACCCATTTTTTAAGACAATGATTCTTCAAATAAACCATAGTTCCCTGGTCACCTTTGGCACGAATTATGGCCTTCAAACGGCGAATGAAACCGTCACACACTGCCCGAAGGTTGCTCTGCGGTATTTTGGCCCAATCCCGGCGAAGCGCTTGATTGAGGGGATCGACACTTTGGTAATTTTTATCGCCAACGCTGCTTTCCAAAATACTCTAGACAAAATAGTCCAACGGATTGGTATCCGGAGATTTTGGCCATTGTGCGCTGGAAATTTAGCGAGGAACCTCATTTTGTAACCATTCTTGGGTGGCGATGCTGAGTGCGATGGTGCTGAGATGTTTACTTGCCCAAGGCTTTAATACATCCTCCAGAATATCTTCGCGATAATATTCGGTATTTACTCTGATGCCACGGTCGATTAATACGGGCGGAGAGCGACCATCGGCTGTTATGGCGGCCCACACCATCACCATGGCCGGCGCTTGAGTTCTGGTAAACACGATCATTTTGTTTGTTTACAAACTGCTGGACAACGAATTTTTTTTTTTCATCGGAGAAAGCCAAATTCGGCAGTTCACCATTTTCGGCCAAGCAAAGCAACTCTTTAGCTCTTTTGAGTCTATTCTCTTTCCGTTGCGGTGTATGTTCTTGCACTTTTTGGAATTTCAATGGTTTTGCCCCGAGCTCATTTTTTTATATTTGACAAATGGAATATTGCGATATGTTCAGCTCAAGAGCCATTTTTCAGCCACTGCAACACGGGTTTCGATCAAGTCGCTTCTTTACTTTTCGAAGCATTTCTGCTGATGTTGCTGTTTTCTTCTGTCCACTTCCTTGACGTGGGGCTATGCTACCAGTATCACGGTAACGAGCGATGATACGAGACACAAAAGATTTATTCACATTTTAATGCCACTTGTGGTTTTCCAGCCAAATATAAAGAAATCACACTATCACGCTTGAATTCCATCACGAATAATTTTTTTTCCTGAATATTCTCACCAAAATGCTTTTGTACGCTTGTCAACAATATAATCTGCTGCCACTGGAATAATTTTAACAGCTGTCGGAAGAGTGGCTAAGAAATGACATTAGTCTGAAGTTGGTTGCAGTTGTTTCATCTCACCTTGTATTCAGCAATATGGTCTTATTGCTCCCAATACATTAAAAATATTAACAATAACGGTCATTTAACCCTCAATCTAGTCCCCAAAGGAGTCATTTTGATTTTAAAATATATTTAAATACTTCCTTTAAATGAGAACATAGCCAATATTCTACGAAATTATTTGCCATAAAGTTCTACTATAGATCCTAAAGTACACCCAAACTCTAAATCTTACCCAAACGACAGGAATTTGTAACATCTATTGCCAATTATCTGCCAGAGAATTTGAACCTATATATGTAGAAATATATGGCTAAGGTTATATATGTATATGCTAAGGCTATATAAGGCCTTACAAAATTTAGATCTAAAAATCCGAAACTCGAAGGTGGTACCTATTCCGAACTCCTAATAACAAATTTGAGATAATTCAGTTGAAAAATGTAGTTAAAATCATTAAAATGCCGACTATTGGGAAGTGCCGTTATATGGGTTCTATACTATGATGGAGGATATAAAAAGGATTTTTACAAACTAAAATTGATGATATATATTTATGGTATATGCTTGTTTCTTTTACAATGACGGTATATTTCTTGTCAGTTTTTACCATTCAGGTGTAGATGCTTCTATTAAACGTTTTCCTTTCTTTACGAAAAAAATCCTCCCCCAATATTTCACCCATAAAAAAAAAACAAAGGACAGGACACAAGTAAAATAAACGACAGGTCACCACATAATCCTCCTGCAAGACAATTTAATTCAATTGATATCAAATGATTTAAATATTCTCTTGGTGTTATTTGGACAATGAACATTGGAATTTTCAAGTTGGTGTTGTTTTTTTTTTTTTTTTTTCCATTTTCCTTTTTCGTCTTCTATCCCTATGTGTCCAGTATCCTTGTGGTGAGAAGAAAAAAATACACTGGAGGAATGGGGTTTAGACAAATTGAAAGGGAGCAAGCAAACAATAATGCTTTTGGTCAATGATGTGTTAATGGCGGTTTTATGGACGAAATGAAGAATGTGGTTAAACGAGAGATTGAAGAGAAAACAAACACAAAGTAAAATGAAAAATAGAGAAAAAGAAATTGGACGACAATGATTTTAATCTCTTGTTTTAATTAAAAACCCAAATCCAGGGGATTCTGGTAAACTTTGGAGACAATCTATTACATTTTACCACATGAGGTGAAAAGAAATTTAAAAATGAGAATTTTTTTATTATTTAGAAAATAATAGATTTGGAACGTATTGGGAAAATTTTTTATAATTTATCATAAAATTAAAATGAACTTTATAGACGAAAATGTGGATTTTTAGTAAGACCTATCAAATCTATGGAAGAAAGTTGTTGCAGAAATAATTGGGAAGACTTTATTGTAGGGGGTTTAAGAATATTGTTCGTTTATAGTTATCCTTCAAACTTTTTGGAGGATGCTTGTCTCCCCCTCACCCTGGAAACCGAATTCAATTATGAAAGATTATACATATTGTTGTTATACGGTCAGGCGAATTCGGACTATAACTCCTTGAGGATTACGATAATAGGAGGATTATTTGGTGGAAAATTTTAACCCTCAAGCAACCCTTGGTAAGGTAATTTTTAAAAATATAGTTAAAAATGTTCGTTAAACAGGATCGTAACTTGTCAAAATATTCCATAAAATTTTTTGTATGTCCTAGAACGCTAGGAATTCGTAAATCTATATTAAAAACAAATTTTAGGGTTAAAGCTGTCATTTGAGTCGCTGAAAAGTTCTACTAAAAAGGAACAATATAGAAGAATGACGTCAAAGACAAAAATATTCTGAATCGAATTTCACTATGCAGGGTGAGATAAAAAAAAACTGCAACAAAGTCAAACGCCATAGTTTTTACCGCTTTTTTAAATATTATTGAATAAAAGCAAAATATGTCGGAAATAGCATCAAATTTTAGAATAAGTTTAGATTTGTTCGAATTGGTCACCTTTGGCACGGATTATTGCCTTCAAAGGGCCAACGAAACCATCACACGCTGCCCGAATGTTGCTCTGCGGTATTTTGGCCCATTCCCGGCGAAGCGCTTGCTTGAGGTGATCGACATTTTGGTATTTTTTAGATAAAAATTTATACCAAAATATTTCTCGTATTTTTATCTGTAATGCTATAAGTTATAATGGCAAAAATTGAATTTTGTCTCAAAGTGTTATAGAAGCACATTTTAGAGTAAGGCCGTACTTTATATGAGTTTATGCTAAAATCTCCTGGAACACATAATTTTAGAAGGACAACGTCAAATATCAAAAAATATTTGGTGCAAAAATGTTGCAAAAAAAAAAAAACGAAAATCGAAGTTGAATTTTGTCGCACAGTGTAAATCGTATATTTTGTCAATTCGAAAATATGGGACTCAAAGATATAACACCAAAAATCGATGCATAATTGATCTTTATAACTCTCTGCAATTTCGTCCTTTATCCTTCTGTCGTAGAACACTGTGTTCAACTTTCATTGAACACAGATTAACCATCAAAAAGAACCAACAAAACCAATATCAAATAAAAAAAAACTACAAAAACAACTCCACTAAATAAACACACACAAAAGCGTTAATATGAAAACCAATAGCTCTGAGCTATCACGTTTTCTATTTGTCATTCCCATTAGCCAGCGGATGAAAAATAACTGCAAAACCAAATTAATCCACAACAACCGAAATGAAGCAATATCCTTGCAAACAAAATAAAAAACTAACTAACGGTCTCAAGTCAAAGGTCTAAATAAATATTTATATAGAAGTTCTTTTTTTCGCCCGGTTGACCACCTCCAGCAAAAAAAAAATTGTGAGCTTGTGGTCAGAAGAAAAAACACACAGATATTGTTTGGAAACACCTACAGATTTTGTTGGGCAATTCCATCCCATCAGAGAAGAACAAAAAAAAGAGACAACAACCTGAAATCCATTTAAAACGGCAACTAGATAAATTAACTTTGATGTTATCAAAAACAACAGCAAATTTCTACGGGGATGCTATCTTTGTCATTCTTATACCTCGGACAGTTGGTTTGTTGTATTTGACAAAACGAAAAAAAAAAAAAAATAGAAAAAACGAAAAACAAACAGAAAGCGCAATAAAAATATTGCTGCATCTTAGCTCACTCACCGATGGCGGCGAGTTGAATGTCATGATATTCATGGGATTAGGATTTGGTTGTTTTGGCAACCATCTTTGTCTGCACTTCACTTCATGGCACCGCCACTGCTGGTGGTCAATGTTGCAAGTTGCTGTTGTTGTTGTTGGACCAGACATTTGTCTTTTAACGGATGCTTCAAGCACCTGGTGGCATTGTCCAAACATTTAAACTCAAACTCTACAACTCACTCCCAGTGTGGCCATCATTGGCAATCCTTTAGACTAATGTTGAACATCATGTTTGTTTTAAACACAAAGTTTTCGTTTTTTGCTTTGTGCTCTTTTTTTCGTGTCTTAAATCATTCAACTTTGTCTGCTGTCCTTTGCTCTCTGCTATCCTTTAGAATTAATATTTTTATTTCGCTACTTTTTCTTCAAAAAAAAAACGTAATAATAACACTAGACAACACAAAAAATAATTACTGGGAAAATCTAGCAGTTTATGAACGTTGAGCTAAAAACAAAAGACATGCGTATGCATAGTCGTATTGATGTATTAATATATTAATTTTTACATGTTTTTTATACCCTCTACCATAGTATGGAGGGTATATTAACTTTGTCATTCTGTTTGTATCACCTCGAAATATATATTTTTGATCCCACAAAGTATATATATTCTTGATCAGCATAAAATTCTATGTGGATTTATCAATATCCGTCCGTCTGTCCGTCTGTGGAAATCACTCTAGCTTCCGAACAAAATGAAGTAGGTTGATAAAATTTTACATAAATGTGTATTATGTCTGCAGGACTTTTGGTATTGAAAATGGGTCATGTAGGTCTACGTCTTCGTATAGCCCCCATATAACTGTACCTCCCGATATGCGGAATTTTGATGATTTTAGCGACAATATTTACCGGAATTGTTTTAAAATTAATAATTAAAGTTCGTAATAGCTACTACGGCTTAAGACAGAAAATGGGTCATGTAGGTCTATGTCTTCGTATAACCCCATATATAACGGTACCACCCGATATTCGGTATTTTGATTATGTTAGCGACATTATTTACCGGAACTATTTAAAATTTGGTATTTAAAGTTCGTAACAGATACTACAGCATAAAACAAAAAAACAAAAAACAAAAAAATGGGCCATGTAGGTCCACGTCTTCGTATAGTCCCCATATAACGGCACCCCCCGATAGTAGGTATTTTGATGATTTTAGCGACATTATTTACCGTAATTATTTCAAACTTTGTATTTAAAGTTCATAATGGATACTAAAGCCTATGGCAGAAAATTGTCTGTGCAGGTCCACGTTTTATAACCCCCATGGTACCTTCCTAAATTCAGTATTTTGATGATTTTAGCTAAATTATAAAAAAATTTCTTTTGAGGTTTCGCATTTGAATATTGTAATAGCGTGTGACAAAAGTTGCCTATGCAGGTGTACGTCGTCGTATAAACGCAAATATATGGCTACATTCGGTATTTTTAAGATTTTAACAGAATTTTTAACGGATTTTATTTTTTTGAAAATTGTTAAATTTGTACCAAATGGTGGAGGGTATTTAAGGTTCGGCCCGTTCGAACTTTCTAGAATAAGTTTAGATTTGTTCGAATTGGTCACCTTTGGCACGAATTATGGCCTTTAAACGGCCAATGAAACCGTTACACGCTGCCGAAGGTTGCTCTGCGGTATTTTGACCCAACTTGGCTTTTCAAATACTCCAGACACAATAGTCCAACGGATTGGTATCCGGAGATTTTGGTGGCCATTGTGCGCTGGTAATGAAGCGAGGAACCTCATTTTGTAACCATTCTTGGGTGGCGCGTGCTGAGTGCGATGGTGCTGAGTCCTGTTGCAATGTCCAAGGTCTGCGGCCAAAATGTTTGCGTGCCCAAGATTTTAATACACCCTCCCGAATATTTTCACCATAATATTCGGCATTTATTCTAATGCCACGGTCGATTAATGCGAGCGTTTAATAAGCGCGACCATCGGCTGTTATGGTGGGCCACACCAAGGTGATGGTGCTTGAGTTCTGGTGGCCAACCGAATGAACACATTTTCAGCTGACCTCATTGGCAAGTAAACACAATCATCTTGTTTGTTTACAAACTGCAGGACAACGAATGTTTTCTCATCGGAGGAAACCAAATTCGGCAGTTCAGCACTTTCGGCCAAGCGAAGCAACTCTTCAGCTCTTTTCAGTCTATTTTCTTTCTCTGGCGGTGTAAGTTCTTGCACTTCTTGGAATTTCAATGGCTTTACCCCGAGCTTATTTTTCAATGCCGAATTGAACATTGCGATATTTTTAGCTCACGAGCCATTTTTCGATCACTGCGACGCGGGTTTCGATCAAATCTTCTTCTTTACTTTTCGAACCATTTCGGGTGATGCTGTATATGGTAATGTGATGCGGTATCATGGTAATGAGCGATGGTACGAGACACAAAATATTTATTCACATTTAAATGCTGGAGTGCTCTAACGATAGCCACTTGTGGGTTTCCAGCCAAATATGAAGAAGTCACACAATCACGCTTGAATTCCATCACGAGTAACTTCTTTTCTTGAAAAATCTCACCAAAATGCTTTTGTACGCTTGTAAACAATATAATGGGCTGTCACTGGAACAATTTTAACAGCTGTCGGATAAGAGGCTTATGTATGACAGCAGTCTGAAGTGGGATACAGTTTTTTATCGCACCCTGTATAGGTTTGACCATATATAAAGGGACCCTATAATTTTTGATATATTTCGCAACATTTATGGTATAAGTATTCAAGTATTTGTTAAAGTCTTCGTCACGTTTTCCATTTTTGGTCCAAAAATTTGGAATTCTAAGCTCTTATTTTGTAGTATCGCTAAATTACCAATATAGGTATATAGCTCTTATTTCAGGCAATTTAAACCAATAATTTAAAAAAAATTAAAATGGGTAACTTTCTCCATAGTCAGATTACCCTACGTTGTATACTCACAAAACGCCGATCCACATGTCTCCTATTTTTAGTTCCACTTTCATAATCTGCTGAAATTTCCCTATAATTATTGAAAAAATGAATTTTGTCACACATCGCAATAAAAGAGGAAGTAAAACAAGCTTAAACAGCATCGAACTATTTTTATAATTTAAAATAAGGTGGACTAAACTAAACAAATTGGGCTACCACTACATGAGATATATGTCAACATCAGACCCAGTATTGAATATTTGGGGTATAGTCTTCCTTACGTTAGGATTCTGAAAGTTTTAATAATAGAAATTTTTTGAGAACAGTAATTCGTTTCTTAATTTTCAGTACATTTTTTTAAGTTTTTAAAGGTAATTTTTGGCCGGTCATTTAAATGAAAGCAAATTTCTGCTCTCATCTACTAACTGTAGTATAGGAGACACAAAAAAAGACATCAAATTGTTTGAAACTGGTAAAAGACCCTAAAAATCCTAAAGGGACTATTTGACATTCATACCAAAATATTATCATTCCTCGCTCTTTCTCCCTGTGCTGTTGTTGTTTTAAGTTGCCAACATTTCATTTGACTTCCTCGGGTGAGATCAGACAAAACAACAAAACTGTCTGACCTTCTTCATCAACCAAACTCCAGGTTGCTTCTTCTTCTTCTTTTCGAAATGCAGGTAATGTTAGACACAAAAGCATATCCGTTTGTATAGCTTCTTGGCAAACAGGAAGTAGGGTTACATTGTCAACAGGACGTAACAGCACACAGAGACATTGTTGGGGAGGGAGGGAGACAGAGAGTAACATAAGTGCCGTTGTGTGGTGCATTTCCGTTGAAAGTAAATTAAATTTTATTTGATTTTAAGTGAATTATTTTACCTTTTTTGCTTTTTTCTCGTATTTTCTACAAAACAATACACAATACACGTTGGGTGAATAAGGAAGCAAGAGAAGTATACGTTTTTCAATAAAGGACGGAATGGGGAAGAGAAGCACATTTAAGTTTGAAAAAACCCACAATGCTGTGTCTTGTTTAATGTTTACTCTTGTGGTAGTATTGGTGGTTGTGTTCTCCTCCATTGTGGCATTTTTATCACATTCTTTTTTTACGTAAAAAAACAAAACTCGTAAAAATTAAGGGTCGCTATTTACAGTTTAATAAAAATTTATTATCTTTTATTTTTTGTTTGGTATCGAGCCAAAGGTAAAAAAAGTGAAAATTTCTTAATAGCATTATAAGCAAACAATTCTGAGGGGAAAAAAGTCTTTAAACTAAATTAAGCTGTATTGAATGGAAAAAGAAAAAGTTTACCAAATATCTTCGTTATTGAAATCATATTTCATATTTATGACTTAATTAGTTTGAACTTCCTTCCATGATGTGGAGGTGAAATAATACAGAAAACAATTTTGTAATAAATAAACAACTTTTGTAAATGTGATTTCTTGGGAAATAAAGCTTAAAGAGAGACTAAAAAAAATTGTTATAGAAGTTTTATTAGATATTTTCAGGAAATAAATAAAAAAATTGGATTTCGTGGAAATCCATGATCTAAAAAAGTTCAACACGGGTCGTGACATTAATCAACAAATAAAGATTTCCCCATGGATAGTACTGGACGCGTTATAGGATTTTTTAAAATCTATTTCAATTTTCTGATGAATTATCAGAGTCGGTAGACTAATTTTTAAAATAAATGTTTATGGGATTTTTATGCTTTTTCTTAATTTTTTGGAATATATGTTTGAATATAATAACACTGTGCAGCACTAATAAAGTTTAAAGGAAAAAATTTAGGCAATTATGAAAGTAGACCTAAAAATACAAGACACGTATATCGAACTTGTATTGAAAAATCACATCGCAAAGTAACCTAAATAGATATGGGAAGTTCCCCCCCTTTCCATATTTTTTGAAATCGAAGGAATTTTAGATTCGTTCCACTTCTTGGAATTTAGTTTTAGGCTTTTTTAAGTGCTCAAAATGCACAATTTTTTCAGTTTGACCAAATTTCTTTGATCAAAATTTCATACATCTTACAAAATATTAAGACTTTCAAGGTTTTATTTTTCCTTCTTCGGAACGAAAAACGGCAGACCATTTAGTACTTTCAAACAATTCGAACTAACAGTGGCCTCCCTATCAAATTTCAGAATTCCAGCTCTGTTTACGACCCAGTCCCAAAATTTATTACCATGCTTTTCATGCGGTTATACTACGCATATATAAAACCACCTCCATTACCAAATTTCGTACCATTTGGTAGAAGAAGCTGGTCCATTACCAAAACCAGCTTATTCTCTCAAACACGGACCGCAACGATAATGTCCCTATTAAATTTCAGGATATCCGTATTACACTTCTGGATTTAATACTTTTTTAACAAATATAGTTCACATTTCCAATACCGCCTCCATATCTTAACCACAGACACCAACATCGTCATCTATATCAAATTTCAGGATTTCAGTTTTTTTCCTTTACCCAATATAAAACTTAGTACATTTCGTACAATTATTGTACACATTTTCAAAACCATCTCTATATCTCAACACTAGATACCAACAGAGATCCCAATATCAAATTTCGGGATTCCAGCTCTATCCTTTCACCCAATACACAATTTAGTACCACTTACTACTTTTCAAACTGTTATAGTATATATTGACATCTAAATCAAATTTCAGGAATCCAGCACTATTTCTTAACCCAATACAAAATTTAGTACAATTTAGTACTTTTTGTACAAATACAGTGCAGATTTCCAAAACCACCTACATATCTCAACTTCAGATACTAACAGAGACCTCAAAATCATATTTAACATATTTAAGCCCTACCCCTTCACCCAATACCAAATTTAGAACAAATTAGTACTTTTCGTAAAATTATAATACACACTCCAAAATCATCTCCATATATCAAGGCAACCCATGAACAGCGACCCTAATACAAAATTTCAGATTTCAATTACTAAATAGCAAATTGTACCAAATATATCACTATTTAGTTCTTGCACACACTTGTTGTACAAATTAAATCACCGCTACCAACCTATCAACAACAGGGACACCAATACCAACATCTCAGATTAAGAGCTTCACCCGTTCACACAATTTTTCCAACCAAATTGGATAATTTTAATTTAGAAAGAACATTTCGGAAGACCTTTAAAATTACATGTATCTCAAAAAGTCAAGAATGGCGCATGGAACACTTAAGCATGGCATTTAAACATGGAAATGAACACTAAAGATGATTTTCTAAACTCAAATTTTCCAAATTCAAAATAAGGTCCAATTGTGCACAATTTTTTGGCCATAATTCAATAAAAAAAAATCCATTCATAAAATAATTTATGATTGTTTTTCCAATAGCTTATTTTCTCTCATCATTTTCCAAACCTCAAATCGAATATAAAACGCTTATTTCCTGCCACTCGAATTCCGATTTCCAATAAATTTCTGTTCTATTTCTGCCAATTGTAAATTACATTTCAAATATTTCAACAAATTCTCACCCAAACCAATTCAACTTCTTTCCGCAACAGAGCAGAACACAAAGTCATCATCATCATCACCATCATCAACGAAAACGAAATCAAAAGCAAATAAAATCAACAACAACAGCAGTAACAACAATTTGATGAGAGATATTGGCAGTTTTGTCTAGCCTCAGGACAGTGATGAAAATCAAATGTAAACCACAAGTGGAAATCAATTCACGCACTCAATTAATCAGTTTGAATACTGTAAACATCGGCAGTGAACAGTTAGTTAGTTGGTGAGAGTTCTAGCAACACAGAAAAATGGAATAGAAAAAAAAACCAAAAACTCCCAACAGGTCCACACCCAACTCCCATACTCTGGTATGGGTATGAGTACTTTTTTGTGAAAAAAAAAAAACTGCTGGAATGATGAAAAACACAACAATATCAACGGGAAAATATGACGCATTCACACCCACTTGCCTGACCCCCTTTCAATAACTCCCCACCATGCCGTACTCCCCCAAACTCACATCCTAAAACGGCCATAAAACCCACAATACAAATAGACAAACAGTTTGAGGATATTTTCAATGTTGTTTTCGAAATTGAGTAGGTCGTTGGTATAACATCGAGGCATAGCTGCTCTCGCTGGGAGGGGGTCTACAACACATTTATCGTCAAGGACAGACATCTCAAAAGCATACACAATCTAAAATTGCCTAAAGTTATGTGTGAACGTATACGCACATATACACATACATACTCACGCACATTTGAAGTCAGCAAGGCAGCTATTATCGCTGAAATCTTAATAATAGGTTGTAATGGAATTGTTTTGAAACATTTTTTTAATATTAACAAAATTAAAAAATGTTTTACAAAAACTTAGAAAATAAAAAAAAAAACTTTCATCACAAAACTTAGTTTCCAATACATGGGATTTTAAATTCACATTTGAAGATCAGTAAAAAAGAAAATTTTCCATGTAAGAAATGCCAAAAATATCCCAAAAGTAAGCACTTCGGAAGGTTCCACTACTTTCGTTCCTGGTTGTAATCTAATAGTACTTAAAATTTAATAAACATATTGACGAAATAACACGATGTATGGTGTCAATTTGAAAAATAAACATATTAAACAAGTAAAAAAGCTGTAAGCCGATCGGGCCGAACTTTGAGTACCCTCCACCATTTGGAACGATTTTGGCAATTCTCAAAAACAATAAAATCCGTTAAAAATTCTGTTAAAATCTTAAAAACACCGAATATAGCTGTTATATTAGGTCTATACGACGAAATGGACCTGCATAGGTAACTTTTGTCATAAGCAATTACAATATTCAAATGCCTGTCTTAGGCTATAGTATCCATTACGAATTTCAAATACCAAAATTTAAAAAATTCGGTGAATAATGTCGGTAAAATCATCAAAATACCGAATATCGGGAGGTACCGTTATATGGGGGCTATACCAAAACGTGAACCTACATGGCCTGTAGTCCTGCAGACATAATATACATTTGAGTAAAATTGTATCAGTCTACTTCAATTCGTTCGGAAGCTAGAGTGATTTCTACAGACGGACGGACATAGCTAAATCGACATAATATACTTTGTATATTAGGAGGTGTTACAAGACTTTCAATTTTCGGAAAGAATAATAGGACAATTTTAACTTTTTACTCGAAAAACTCTTCCAAATTACTTATTTTAAACTTTACCGTGGAGGATATAAGTTAAATCCTTGCATAATGGTTCCACATCCAATTTTTCTGACCAACAGTGACCTAAATAACAATATCTGGATTCATATTTCTACTCATTTTGTCAACCGCAGATGTAGTATCATTTAATAATTTTGAAGAATGACCAAATCCACCTCCTCCTCTTAAAACTATATACCTACCAACAGTTGCCTTCATACCAAATTTCTGAATTCCAGCTCTATCCTAAGTCCTTACTTTAAATTGATAACCATACCTTTCGTACACTTATATTACTACACACCAACAGTAAACTCCACCTGATCTACCACTGACGCAAATATTAGGATTTGCAAAGTCGGAGCAAAATCGGATTATCGTTTCTCTTTCTGTGCAGAAAATACATTTTTTGAAAATTTCGACTGTTTTAACACCAGACCTTGAGTTAATAAAAATATTGGGATGTGAGAAATTTGGAGACAATCGGACTCTAACATCAAGGATTAGGATTCGCAAATTTCGATCTTTTGTGGGGGAGGTACCAGAAGGAGTGGACCGATATTACCCATCTCTGAACTTGATCTAAGTTCGACAAAAAAATTACGATGTACCGAGTTTGGACCAAATCGGATACTCCGTTCGAGAGTTATCGTGCGCGCCAGCCAGACAGGCAGACGGACGGACGGACGGACATCGCTAAATAGACTCCAAATGTCCTGAAACGGATTTGGTCCAAAAAGACCTAGGGTATAAAGGGCACATTTTGACCGTATTAAATGATATATACCCTCTCTTAGGGCTTAGGGTATAATAATCTTAATCCGAACATTCCGTGAAGTGTGGAAGAGGAGGAACTGGCCTCTCTATTTTGGTTTCTTTGCAATGTTAACTTTCAAAATTTCATTTCATTTGCTGTTTTTTCAGGGACATGAATTGTGAAGCATATTCTTAAATTTTATCGTGGATTTCTTAAAATTTGCAATTTTGTAAAATAACTTTTACAGAAAGCCGTAAATGTGAATTTTTCAAAAATTTTGGGAGCCTCCAATTCGTTGAATCCTTCGACTAATATATTTATAATAACTATTTAATTAGTTCTAGTCGAATCTTTCAAAAATATTTTCAATATATTTTCAAAATCACTTAAAAATTAGTTTTCAAGGACAAGGGACAAAATCGGGGATTTTAAAAATATTATACCAAAAACTAACCAGTAAGGAAAGCTCAAAAGTCGGGCGGGGCCAACTATATGATACCCTACACCACTATGCATATTTATACACGAAATCGGATGAAGATATATATGGGAGGCATATCCAAATCGGAACAGATTGTAATAAAATTAAAATCAACTATTTTTGGGCTTTATCTGATATCTGGTACCAAACTTAAAGACCAAATCGGATGAAAGATATATATGGGAGCTATAGCTATATCTGAACCGATTTTCACTAAATTTGACATACTTGCTTCTAGGCTGAATTTGGTCCGATGTACTAAAATTCAGTCCATTTGGACTTATATCGGCCATTTGGTGCACAATTAACCCGAAATCGGATGAAGATATATGTGGGAGCTATATCCAAATCTGAACCGATTTCGATAAAATTTAAAACAGATATTCCTGTGCTCCATCTAATACCTGGTACCAAATATCACGGTTGTGGAGTGAATATTACGAATGTAAGGGACTAAAACACTAAATCGGATGAAACATATATATGGTTGCTATATCTATATCTGAACCGATTTTCACTAAATTTGACATACTTGCTTCTAGGCTGAATTTGGTCCGATGTACTACCCTTACCACTATGTGGTGTAGGGTATAAAAAGGATTGCGGATTTTTAATAATCTTAAAAAAATGGGTTAAAAAATATTTTTTTAAAGACTCCTTGGGACACATCTGCTTGACGATTGACAACTCAAATGGGACTCTTAAAGCTTCAGTCCCACATTTTTAAGAATATCTTCAAAACATATTTTTTAAAAATTAATATTTTTAGGAATACAATCTCACATAGCTCACATCTTAAATTTTCCTATAAAGTATTTTCGCAGTCACATTTTGTTTTATTAAAATAATGTCTTTTTATATTTTTTCTATAAGCCTGGGAAGTATTCTGAGAAATATTTGAATTTCGTTGAAATTTACTTCCTTAGCTCAAGCAAATTCAGCTCCATTATATTCCATCAACATTCCTCTTCCCAGAATTCTTTTAAATTTAGTATTTGACCCCCAAATCACCTAAAAATAAAATAAAAAAAAACACTGAACCACCCCCCATAAAAATCTACTTAGATTTTTCTTCATCATGTCACCATATGACAATTTGACACTTTTATTCACATAATAATTATAATCTGTTGCCGGCGTTTATTTGACAATGCCTGCGGGCGGGTGGGGGCGATCACATTTATCATTTTCCAAACAAAACCAAAAAAAAATGTGATGGTACGTCTTCTTCTTCGTCTTCTCATACGCGTGGAAGTTTTATGGCTCATTTTTAAATTGGGCCAAAGCCCTGAAATACGTGAATGACTTAATTATCCTGTTGCCGTGTTAATGACATTCTTATACAACAAATACAAAGAAAGGAAGAAAATGAAGAAAAAAAATAATAAGGTAAATCAAACAATATACTCCCCCACTCCCGCCCTTTGCACAATGGCAAATATAAGACAATGATTTCTTAAGGCCCTGATGTGTGAGCCAGTATGTATGTGTGTTTGTGCAAGTGTTTGCGAATCAGGAAGACATTATAAATATATATTTTTATCTTTGTGTGCGTAACAGGTTGTTTTTTTTTTTTGTCTTCCTTGGTTCTCCTTATTATCGGAATACCAGCAACAGGGTGTTTTTATGTCTGTCGTAGCTGGCGGCACATGATGGAGTGTTCGAAATGATAAAGTGAGGTTAAGAATGTTGCTGGTGTTGGGTAGCTGTTCCAGCAAAAAGTGCGGACGGATATGATGTTATCTCTGTAATATGAAGAAAAATTGGGGTCACCATTTATGATATTGGAATTTATTTTATGTCTTTGCTTGGGCTTTGTTGACTTTAATGGCTAAGGAGTGGGAGATGGTGGGTGGGTGGTTGTAGGAGTGTTGATAGTCTTGCCCTTGCTGTTCGCGACTTGCCTGATGACGAGAGTGAGATTTTTCTTTTAAATTCTTTAATTACGAGTTTGGATAGTTATCACTTAAATAAATGTGTGCGTCGACACATTTTAAATAAAAAATTATTTTTCTTTTAATAGCAAATATCTTTTGTTTACTTCAAGGAAATTAGTTACAATTATCAATAATTTGTTTTTCCGTTTTCTCTTTTTTAGATATTCCACGGAAGAAACGCAAGAGTTTGGTTCAAAGAAATATAGGTAAGTGTAATTAAATTGTAATTATTTCAATTACCTGAGGTTAGATAATGGAATAGAGAGGACTGCAGTATAGGGGAAGGATCAATCAGAAACTTTGTTGAATTGATGACATAAATTATTTTTTTTTTTTAATTATTGATATTTTTATTATCGACACACTACAATGTCCTTCAAAAATGTGAATTCTTTTTAAATTTCAATCTGTAATGTATTTACATTCGTAGATTTGACCTAACGTATACAAAGTTAAACTCTGATCCATAAAATCCTGAGATTTTATGGTTAATCACATAAAAACACAGTTACCACCTAATCCGAACAACATCCAATCAGTCTAGCCAATTACAGTTTTGAGGATTTTGAATTTAAATACAGCGATTTAATTTGACCAGTTAATTTTGGGTGGTTCAATGGCAATGGATTTAAGCCGCAATTCAACCGCTTTACATAATCACATTACAACATTCCAAAACTAAAATATTTAGTAATGCGGAATTATGACACAACAACAATGACAAACATTTTACATGCTAAATGGGAAACGCTACGAGCATAAAGAGATTATACTGTGACACAAAATTCGATTTCTTCCAATAATTAGAGGAAAAAGCTATTAGATTATGAAAGTAGAGCTAAAAATAAAAAGTGGTGAATTGCGGAATTTGGTTTTCTCCGATGAGTAAACATTTGTTTTCCAGCGGTTTGTTAACTTGAGGTCAGCTGAAAATGTGCACCTTCGGTTGGCCACCATAACTCAAGCGCCGGTCATGATGATGGTGTGGGCCTCCATAACAGCCGATGGTCGCTCTCCCCTCGTATTAATCGACCGTGACATGAGAATAAATGCCGAATATTATCGCGAAAATATTCTGGAGTGTGTATTAAAGTCTTGGACACGCAAACATTTTGGCCGCAGACCTTGGGCATTCCAACAGGACACAGCACCATCGTACTCAGCACGCGCCACCCAAGAATGATTACAAAATGAGGTTCCTCGCTTCATTTCCAGCCACCAAAATCTCCGGATACCAATCCGTTGGACTATTGTGTCTGGAGTATTTTGAAAAGCAAGGTTGGTACTAAAACCAACCAAATACCAAAGTGTCGATCACCTCAAGCAAGCACTTCGCCGGGAATGGGCCAAAATACCTCAGAGCCACATTCGGGCGTCGTGTGATGGTTTCATTGGCCGTTTGAAGGTCATAATTCGTGCCAAAGATGACCAATTCGAACAAATCTAAACTTATTCAAAAATTTGATGCTATTTCCGACATTTTTTTCTTTCATTTAATAAAATTTAAAAAAAAAAAGTGAAAAAATTATGGCTTTAGACTTTGTTGCAGGTTTTTTATGTCACCCTGTAGAAGACACATGTAGCGGCCTTTGAAAGTTTACATGGCAAAGTAACCTAGATTGAGACTGCAATTCTCCCTCTCCCCTTTTTTGGGAGTATTCGAATTTAGATTCACCTGAATCTGTCATTTTAAACGAACTCGAAATAGCCCAAAAAGACCATATTGGCGACTCTCTTTAAAGTGAAAAATTTTCCACCAAAATAGTCCTTGTATTGTCATCAGTAATACTGCCGTATAATATTACTGATAACAAAAAAAGTTTATTTGGGTTAAAGTAAGGTGAGCACCTATTTTTAAAAGGGGCCGCATCAAGTCAAGCTATGCTACAAAATTGTTGCCATAAAATTCCACAATGGGTCCCAAAATATATTAGAAATTCAAACATATTGAAAAATCGCATAAATTAGGCAAAATTGTCCTACAAAACATCATTTTAGAAGGATGATCCTTCGAATTTCACTATAAATCACTAAGGAAGAGAAATTTGTATTTTCATTACATATCAAGAAAATATTGGCAACATTGATGCCAAAAAATGTCCTAATTTTTAGATAAATTTTTCTTCTTTATTTATCTGCTGCATAAAATTAACATAAAATTTAACTTTTAGCAGAAAGTCCGAAAGGAACAAATATTCTACACAAAATTTCACTATAAGCCTCAAAATAAATAATATATCTAAGCACAATAGTTTTCACGAAAATCGCATTCGAAATATTTATGTTACAAGTTTTTACTTCTACTTTAAAACATTTTCATTCCATACGATTTCTTAATTGAATTTAAAATTTGATTCATGAAAATAATACACAAATGAAAATATGCAAAGTGATTCACATTTTTTTAAGAGCAAAGAGGCACCAAAAAAATTGGAAGTTTCCTATACGACGTTTCCTTAATGTACCATAGTTGCCATGAGATTTGTCGATTTCGTGGTATTTTGATGATAAATTTGATATAGTCGACGCCAGGGACGTCCATACACAGCAAAATTAACCAACATTTTAATGTTGAAATTTTTGATTTCTATACCCTACACCACAAAGTGGTCAGGGTATTAAGTCTTTATGTATTTGTTTGCAATAGGCAAAAGGAAACGAGATAGATCCATAGTTCCTTTCGATGATCTGCATAGAATCACATTCTGAGTCGATTTATGCATGTCCGTCCGTCTGTCCGTCTATCCATGTATTTTTGTAAACAAAGTACAGATCGCATTTATCGCCCTATCCAGATGAAATTTTGCACAGATCATTTGTTTGGCCCAAGGACGAACCCTGTTGAAATTGGAGATAATCGGTCAAAATTTAGATATAGCTCCCATATATTTATTTGCCTTTTATTGTGCACCAAACGTGTAATATCAGCCCGAATAGTATGGAATTTTGCACATACCACCAAATTAGGCCTAAAAATAAGTATGCCAAATGTGATCGAAATCGGTTCAGATTTAGCTCCCATATATATTGTTCATCCGATTTGTTATTTTTGTTCTCCGCAGCCGTAATATGCACTCTGTAACAACAAGATTTGGGGAAATATACCAAATACAGCTCAGAAATACATTTGCTAAATTTTATCGAGATCGGTTCAGATTTGGATAAAGCTCCCATATATAACTTCGTCCGATTTAAATTTTATTGTGCACCAAATGTCTAATATTTGTCCAAATAGGATGGAATTTGAAATAGGATTGGAATTAATAGCAAATATCTTTTGTTTACTTCATGGAAATAAATTACAATTATTATTAATTTGTTTTTCCGTTTTCTGCTTTTTTTTTTCAGATATTCCACGGAAGAAACGCAAGAGTTTGGTTCAAAGAAATATAGGTAAGTGTAATTAAATTGTAATTATTTCAATTACCTGTGGTTAGATAATGGCATGGAGAGGACTGCAGTATAGGGGAAGGATCAATCAGAAAATTTGTTGAATTGATAACATAATTTTATTTTTAATTATTGATATTTTTATTATCGACACACTACAATGTCCTTCAAAAATGTGAATTCTTTTTAAATTTCAATCTGTAATGTATTTACATTCGTAGATTTGACCTAACGTATACAAAATTAAACTCTGATCCATAAAATAATAAAACACAGTTACCACCTAATCCGAACAACATCCAATCAGTCTAGCCAATTACAGTTTTGAGGATTTTGAATTTAAATACAGCGATTTAATTTGACCAGTTAATTTTGGGTGGTTCAATGGCAATGGATTTAAGCCGCAATTCAACCGCTTTACATAATCACATTACAACATTCCAAAACTAAAATATTTAGTAATGCGGAATTATGACACAACAACAATGACAAACATTTTACATGCTAAATGGGAAACGCTACGAGCATAAAGAGATTATACTGTGACACAAAATTCGATTTCTTCCAATAATTAGAGGAAAAAGCTATTAGATTATGAAAGTAGAGCTAAAAATAAAAAGTGGTGAATTGCGGAATTTGGTTTTCTCCGATGAGTAAACATTTGTTTTCCAGCGGTTTGTTAACTTGAAGTCAGCTGAAAATGTGCACCTTCGGTTGGCCACCATAACTCAAGCGCCGGTCATGATGATGGTGTGAGCCTCCATAACAGCCGATGGTCGCTCTCCCCTCGTATTAATCGACCGTGGCATGAGAATAAATGCCGAATATTATCGCGAAAATATTCTGGAGTGTGTATTAAAGTCTTGGACACGCAAACATTTTGGCCGCAGACCTTGGGCATTCCAACAGGACACAGCACCATCGTACTCAGCACGCGCCACCCAAGAATGATTACAAAATGAGGTTCCTCGCTTCATTTCCAGCCACCAAAATCTCCGGATACCAATCCGTTGGACTATTGTGTCTGGAGTATTTTGGAAAGCAAGGTTGGTACTAAACCCAACCAAATACCAAAGTGTCGATCACCTCAACCAAGCACTTCGCCGGGAATGGGCCAAAATACCTCAGAGCCACATTCAGGCGTAGTGTGATGGTTTCATTGGCCGTTTGAAGGTCATAATTCGTGCCAAAGATGGTCAATTCCAACAAATCTAAACTTATTCAAAAATTTGATGCTATTTCCGACATTTTTTCTTTCATTCAATAAAATTTAAAAAAAAGTGAAAAAATTATGGCTTTAGACTTTGTTGCAGGTTTTTTTATGTCACCCTGTAGAAGACACATGTAGCGGCCTTTGAAAGTTTACATCGCAAAGTAACCTAGATTGAGACTGCAATTCTCCCTCTCCCCTTTTTTGGAAGTATTCGAATTTAGATTCCCTTGAATCTGTCATTTTAAACGAACTCGAAATAGCCCAAAAAGACCATATTGGCGACTCTCTTTAAAGTCAAAAATTTTCCACCAAAATAGTCCTTGTATTGTCATCAGTAATACTGCCGTATAATATTACTGATAACAAAAAAAGTTTATTTGGGTTAAAGTAAGGTGAGCACCTATTTTTAAAAGGGGCCGCATCAAGTCAAGCTATGCTACAAAATTGTTGCCATAAAATTCCACAATGGGTCCCAAAATATATTAGAAATTCAAACATATTGAAAAATCGCATAAATTAGGCAAAATTGTCCTACAAAACATCATTTTAGAAGGATGATCCTTCGAATTTCTCTATAAATCACTAAGGAAGAGAAATTTGTATTTTCATTACATATCAAGAAAATATTGGCAACATTGATGCCAAAAAATGTCCTAATTTTTAGATCAATTTTTCTTCTTTATTTATCTGCTGCATAAAATTAACATAAAATTTAGCTTTTGGCAGAAAGTCCGAAAAGAACAAATATTCTACACAAAATTTCACTATAAGCCTCAGAATAAATAATATATCTAAGCACAATAGTTTTCACGAAAATCGCATTCGAAATATTTATGTTACAAGTTTTTACTTCTACTTTAAAACATTTTCATTCCATACGATTTCTTAATTGAATTTAAAATTTGATTCATGAAAATAATACACAAATGAAAATATGCAAAGTGATTCACAATTTTTTTAAGAGCAAAGAGGCACCAAAAAAATTGGGAGTTTCCTAGACGACGTTTCCTTAATGTACCATAGTTGCCATGAGATTTGTCGATTTCGTGGTATTTTGATGATAAATTTGATATAGTCGACGCCAGGGACGTCCATACACAGCAAAATTAACCAACATTTTAATGTTGAAATTTTTGATTTTTATACCCTACACCACAAAGTGGTCAGGGTATTAAGTCTTCATGTATTTGTTTGCAATAGGCAAAAGGAAACGAAATAGACCCATAGTTCCTTTCGATGATCTGCATAGAATCACATTCTGAGTCGATTTATCATGCATAATCCGTCTGTCCATGTATTTTTGTAAAAAAAAAAAGTAAAGTTCGCATTTATTGTCCTATCCATATGAAACTTTGCACAGATCATTTGTTTGGCCTAAGGACGAACCCTATTGAAATTGGAGATAATCGGTCAAAATTTAGATATAGCTTCCATATATATCTTCGTACGATTTGCCTTTCAATGTGCACCAAACGTGTAATATCAGCCCGAATAGTATGGAATTTTTCACATACAACCAAATTAGTCCTAAAAATAAGTATGCCAAATTTGATCGAAATCGGTTCAGATTTAGCTCCCATATATATTGTTCATCCGATTTGTTATTTTTGTTCTCCGCAGCCGTAATATGCACTCTGTAACAACAAGATTTGGGGAAATATACCAAATACAGCTCAGAAATACATTTGCTAAATTTTATCGAGATCGGTTCAGATTTGGATAAAGCTCCCATATATAACTTCGTCCGATTTAAATTTTATTGTGCACCAAATGTCTAATATTTGTCCAAATAGGATGGAATTTGGCACTTACGACCGAATTGAGTGTAGAAGCTAGTATGTCAGATTTTGTGAAGATCGGTTCAGATATAGCTATAGCTCCCATGTATATTGTTCATCCGATTTGTTATATTTGTTACCCACAGCTGTAATATGCACTCCGTAACAATGATATTCAGGGAAATATATCAAATACAGCTCAGAAATATCTTTGCCAAATTTTATCGAGATCGGTTCAGATTTGGATATAGCTCCCATATATATCTTTATCCGATTTCAAATTAATTGTGCACCAAATGGGCAATAATACATCGGCATATTTAGTTCTTTGAACTTTAAAATATAATTATAATCATAGCGTGTGTGATTGAATTTTCCCATAAAAACTTTTAATTGTTATGTGGAGCTCTACTTAAATCATAAAGTCGGCCCCGCCCGACTTTAAGTCTTTCTCTACTGGTTCGCATTCGAAATGTGTGTTACAAGTTTTTACTGCTTTAAAAAATTTTCATTCCATTCCATTTTTTCGTTGCGTTGATTTTTAATTGAATTTAGAATTCGATTCATGAAAATAATATACAAATGAAAATATTTAAAGTGATTCATATTTTTTTAAGAGCAAAGAGGCACCAAAAAATTAGTAGTTTTTCTAGACGAGGTTTCCTTAATGTACCATAGTTGCCATGAGAATTGTCGATTTCGTGGTATTTTGATGATATTTTGATATAGTCGTCGCCAGGGACGTCCACACATAGCAACATTTATCAACATTTTAATGTTACAAATTTTGATTTTTTCCTTTGCTAAATACCCTGGGACGGCAGACAGTAACTCATCTCCAAATACAAATAAGGAATCCATGTTTTATTTCATAATCATATCAGTAAGGTACGGTAAGGTATTTATTTATATTTAATACTTTTCTCGCTCTTTATTACATTTTTGTTTTTTTTTTTTTTTTTTTTGTATTTCTTTGAATTTCCATAAATCTGCATTGTCTCACCTTTATATACCGACAGTAATCCACGGGCCAAGTTTCCAGCTTCTGGCTTCAACTCTTTCGTCTGGATGTTGATATGACTGTCAGTCACTCATATCGTTTATAGATATAGAAAAATTAATCACATTACCTCAAAGACTTAGTTCTATTTCCTTCTTTAGAAAAAAATCTAAAATTTGAAACATTCCAAAAATCTGCTTTACAAAATGTACAATTAATCCAATTGTAATTTACACTTTGATACCAATTCATTGTTGTTTTTAACTAGATTTAAACAACAAATACTACAGCTTAAATCCTCCATTGGAAAATTTTGTAAAGCACCATAAAATACAAATAACCAGTTCCGGAACATGATCCTCTTGTTGGCTATTAACACTTGCAACATATGGATAAAACTTTACACATACGCAACAAATGTTTGCAACTGTGTAAGTATATATGTAGCATGGAAATTCGTGTGAAAAGAGCACACATTGAGATGCAAACAAGTGTTTACATCTGGAATTCAAAAATTACAATTTCCGAAAATATCTCTTTAAATGTGTCCATGTCTCTGTGTGTGTGTGAACATTTTTGGAAATGGTGAAAAATGCCAATGATGTTATTAGAAGAATGAGTACAAATTTCATACTGGGTACATTGTCATGGGAGAAAAATGTTTATAAATGAAATTTTATGCATATCTTTGTCTACTTGAAATATATTTTCGTAGCTACAATTGAAAACCGACAATGTGATAAGTATTTAAGTAGACAATGAAATGACTTTTATGCATTCTATTCAAAATTAACAAAATGAAATTAAATGGAATCAAATATTTTAATCTCTTTAATGTCGGACTTCAACAAAATATAGAGCGAACCACAATATTAATAACAATTTAGGATAGAAATGAAAATGAAATATGACATTTGAAAGACTTATTCCATAGAGAATATATTTTGGGCTAATAAACACATTTTTAATATTATTGCGTAATTTTTGGGCATCTCATATTAATTCTTACAACCATGTGTGTGTGTGTGGTAAATAATAACCAGCATATATGTAATTAATTGCCTGTTAAAATACTGAAACCACAACAAATACTCTTTAAATAATTTCCCTGCATTCTTAGCTACTCAATTGCCTATAAACTTCATAATAGTGCAACAGCTTACATGCATGAATTGTAATTTTAATTAGTCGTTATGTCTGATTAAATTTTATGGCTGAGATTTTAAATTTTCTTTGCCATTGCCAAAAGTGTGAGACCCTAGACACGTGTATTTTTCGCTCAAGGGACAATGGGGCGTATAAATGATGGGTAGTAGGTATACGCCACATGAGCTAAACATTAAAACATACCTTTTTACAACGATACTAAATAAGAGTAACCTTCTCAAAATATGGGGCAGATATAAGCATATAATGAGAAAGACGTTTGTGCCCAACTAACAAAAATTTACTATTAAATGTAAAATGTACTAAATTTTACAATAAGTAACCTCCACAATGCCTGATATGCTTTATTTTCAATAAAACTAAAATTTATTTGAAATATTTTCCAACATAAGGGATTGAAATATCTTGAAGTTTCATCTTTTTCAGTCCAATCTGTTTATTGCCGAATATTGCTATAAATACTTAGACTAAATAAAAATCGTTTACAATATTAAGGTTGCGATTACTACGTTTGGACTTCGAACCAATGTTGTCCAAAAAATTGCTACTTTTTAAAAATGTTTGCTCAAGCTGAAATATAAATTATTTTGCTCCGAGCCACGGGATCATACTAAATTTCCTCGTACTTGGCTAAGATATTAGACCTTTAATATGCTAATTTAAATTGAAAGCAATATTTCAAAATTTGGATTCCTATATATATTTTTATGTATCATTGATTTCTGATTATATGCGTCTTCGAAATCAAATCAAATTGTTAATTTGTTATTTAGCCGAAAACAAGTTTTCAGCATCACAAATATTCGCATTTGAATGCAAATTTTGGTGTATTCCACAAAAAGGACCATTTCACTCGACAAATGTTACAGGTTCTACCCTACCATAAACTTTATCCCCATCCAGTAGAGCAGCCGTAAAGTCAGCAATAAATAATTCGTTCCAAAACCTAAACCAATAAAATGAACTGTTTTTGCAAGCAGGTTTTCTAACCATTCATATTTCGATGCATTAAATGAAAAAAGAGCTGGAAAGGATCTATACGACGACGTAGACCTGCATCATCAAAATCATAAAAAATACCGAATATAGGGAGGTACTATGACATAGGGCTATACCATAACGTGGACAATTTTCTGTCTTAGGCTGTATTAACCATTACGAACTTTAAATAGCAAATTTAAAACAATTGCGATAAATAATTTCGGTAAAATCATCAAAATGCCGAATATCGGGAGGTACTGTTATATGGGCCTACACCAAAACGTAGACCTGCATAGACAATTTCCTGTCTTAGGCTGTAGTATCTATTACGAACTTGAAATACCAAATTTGAAACAACTCCGGAGAATAATGTCGCTATAATCATCAAAATACCGAATATCGGGAGGTACCCTTTTATGGGGGCTATACGATGACGTGGACCTGCACAAACACTTTTCTGTCATAGGCTGTGACATCCATTACGAACTTCAAATACCGAATTTGAAACAATTTCGGTGAATAATGTCGCTATAATCATCAAAATACCGAATATCGGGAGGTATCGTTATATGGGGTGTATACGATGACGTGGACCTGCACGAACAATTTCCTGTCTTAGGCTGTAGTATCCATTACGAACTTCAAATACCAACTTTGAAAAAATTCCGTTAAATAATGTCGCTAAAACCTTCAAAATACCGAAAATGGGGAGGTACCATTATAAGGGGGCTATATCAAAACGTGGACCTACATTGCCCATTTTCAGTACTAAAAGTCCTGCAGACATAATACACATTTAAGTAAAATTTTAGCAACGTACTTCATTTCGTTCGGAAGCTAGAGTGATTCCCACAGGCGGACAGACGGATAGACGGAAGGACATCACTAAATCGGCATAGAATTTTATGCTGATCTGGAATATATGCACTTTGTCTAAAATTTATATTTCGAGGTGTTACAAACAGAATGACAAACTTAATATACCCTCTTGTGTTAGGGTATCATAAAGTCGGCTCCGCCCGATTTTTTTTTTCATTTTTTTTTTTTTTTTTTTTTTTTTTTTGATGACCCTGCCTGAAAAAAATAATATTTTTGTAGATAGTGAGAGCCCTCCTGTAATAAATCCACCTACTTTGAAAAACATTTGCAATTATTTAATAAATCATCCTACATGACTAGGATCAGCTGAAAAAAAAACAAATTATTTTATTTATTTTTTATTTTTAAGATTTGAGTTTAAAATTTAAATTAAAAATTATTTTTTATCTTTTCAGGATCGCAGATTTGCATACCAAGTAGTCAGTACTTACCCCTTTAAAAAATTTGCACCGTAAGTACAATCCCCTTTTAATTGTTAAAGTGTTAAATGACTATTAATTTGCAACTAATGTTTAAAACCATTTCACAAACTTTTTTTTTTTTAATTTTATACATTTGCAACATAATGTTGGTAAAAACATTAATAAATTTCGTATTTTTATTACCATCCATTGCCGGAATTTGCTTGCGTTTCTTTTTTAAACCATTTAAGGTCAATTTGTTTTATGATCCCATTAAATGCAATGCAAACAATTCCAGCCAATCCACTTTTATTTTTGTGTGTTCGGCTACCTCAAAATTCGTTCCAACGTTCTTTTGGTAGTGGTAGTGGTGGCGTTGAAAATACACGGCGCTTCGAATGCTGTTGGGCCATGAAAAATCATTGCAATTCATTAATTTTCGATTGGTTGATTTTTATGCGGCCAAACGAAAATTCCAATGCAGTGCAACACATGCAACATGTTGTAGTCGTCGATGAGGCCGAAACGGGTAATTGGATTGACGCTTTGCCTGGCACTGAATGCTAGGTCTACAGGTGGCTTTACTGCAAAAATGGGATTCACATTTTCCACTTCATTGCCTTGGAATAGTCGAAGTGGTGGTGATGATGATAATAATCATGATGTTGTTGTTCTTCTTGTTATTGATGGTCATCATGACTGGCTGGCCGGCAGTCTGTTAGTAGTGAAGCTGCATTTTTCAACGGATTTCAGTGCTCTGCATGAGTGTTGTAGCCGTTTTTAATAGTTGCTACAATTCATAACTTGTTGTTCTCTATTGGCCGCAACATTTGTGGTGATATCCGTTGTTATTGTATTTTTCGGATATTTGTATTGAACATTTGTGATGGGGAAAATCAGCAGGGTTGCCAATGCAGAAATAAGGAGGGAGATGGAAAAGTTATGGAATTCAAGAATAAATCATTCTAATAGAGGTCATTATACACACACTCTACACCAATGTCTATCCATCCATGTCTCTAGAATTAGTCGAAAAATATTGCCTGGCATATGAGTTGTTCTAAAATATATAAAATTTAAATTGTCCCCAATTTTAGCACCAAAATATGTCCTAGTTGTCAAAAATATTTTTTTTTCGAAATTTCTAAGATCGTTGAAATTTCCCAAAAAGGGTGATATGGAATATCATACAGGGTAAGATAAAAAACGGCAAAACAGTCAAACACAATTGAATGAAAGCAAAAAATGTCGAAAATAGCATCAAATTTTAGAATAAGGTTAGATTTGTTCGAGTCGGTCACATTAAGGCCTTTAAACGGCCAATGAAACTGTCACACACTGTCCGAATTTTGCACTGCGGTATTTTGGTCCATTCCCGGCAAAGCGCTTGCTTGAAGTGATCAACACTTAGGTATTTTTAGTGCCAACCTAGCTTTCCAAAAGACTCCAGACACAATAGTCCAACGGATTGGTATCCGGAGATTTTGGTGGCCATTGTGCGCTGGAAATGAAGCGAGGAATCGAATTTTGCAACCATTCTTGGAATGTCCAAGGAATGTCCAAGGTCTGCGGCCAAAATGTTTGGGTGCCCAAGGCTTTAATATACCCTCCAGAATATTTTCGAGATAACATTCGGCATTTATTCTGACGCCACGGTCGATTAATACGAGCGGATAGCGACCATCAGCTGTTATGGCGGCCCAAACCATCCCCATGGCCGACGCTTGAGTCCTAAGCTCTTTTTAGTCTATTTTCTTCCTGTTGCGGTGTAAGTTCTTGCACTTTTTGGAATTTCAATGACATTACACAGAGCTCATTCTTCAAAATTTTCCGAATGGAATATTGCGATGTGTTCAGCTCACGAGCCATTTTTCCGCCACTGAGACGCGGGTTTCGATCAATTCGTTTCTTTATTTTTCGAAACATTTCTGCTGATGTTTTTGTTTTCTTCCGTCCACTTCATTGACATAGGGCTACGCTACCAGTATCACGGTAACGGGCGATGGTAAGAGACACAAAAGACTTATTCACATTTAAATGCTGAAGTGCTCTACCGATAGCCACTTGTGGTTTTCCAGCCAAATATAAATATACTATCACGCTTGACTTCCATTACGAAAAAGTTTTTTTCGGGAAAATTCTCACCAAGATGCTTTTCTACGCTTGTAAACAATATAATGAGCTGTCACTGGGATAATTTTAACAGCTGTCGGACGAGTGGCTTAGAAATGACAGCAGTTAGAAGTTGGTTGCAGGTATTTTTCCATCGCACCCTGTATATATTTCACATTTCTCAATAAGAGTTAATATGAAATTTTTCAAATTTAAGACAAAAATAGATATGAAATCTCTACAGCTGCAACTTAATGTTGCCTAATAAAATGAAAAGGTAGAGTCTCTTAATAGAAAACATTAGACACTGACTCTACACCATTTTGTGGTGGTGGGCAACAAGAACCCATCTCTCTAGAATTGGTCGAAAAATACTAATAAAATAAAAATATAATCTAAAAAATAAAAATTTCAAATTTGCCTCATTTTTACCACAAAAAATATATCCTTGTTTCGAAATTTTTATTAACATTTTTAAAAATTTTTAATTTATTTAAGATCGTTGAAATTTCTAAAAAAGGGATATGGGATTTCTGAACAAGACTCAATATAAAATTTTTCATATTTAAAAAATGTCCATGAAATCCCTATAGTGGCAACTGCATTTTCCCTGAAAAAATCCAAAACGATTTCCATGTGTTCCCTACTTTAATATCACTGGCGGTACGCACACACACATCCTTCCCACCCAAACAAACATTTGTATTGTGGTATTTGTGTCTGTGTGTGTGTTTTTTTCAGCCACTGTAGTTAAATACTGACTTTTTGGCTAATTGCAGTTATTTAGCAAATGTGAAAACCGCAGGAAAAAACGCATTGCATTCCTATCATGCCTGCCAGCAACAGAATAACCACCAGCTGTTGCTGCTTCTGCTAATAGCAGGCAATGTTGTTGGTATGCTGGTGTTTGTGTGTGTGTATGCGTTTTTGTTTATTTCACTTGTTAATTAATGAATCATTTATTTAAATTTTGTTACAATTTACAAAACATATTGGCTGGCATTTGTATGCCATGAAAAATGTTTTTCGGTTTTAATGCTAACAATGTGAAAGAATTTTGTGAAATAGGCAAAATAAATTGGTAATTATTGTTGTTGAAATTACATTAATTTTGTTATTGCATGTAGAACAGAGAGAGAGTGAGCGAGAGAGATAATTGGGGCGTATGATTATTGATTTTTTGTAATTTCGAAAAATAGAACTTATACGCCCCACCAGTAATAACTTACTTTTGAAGGGAAGTAATAATACATAACACTTTTCTTTGCTGGAAAAAAATCCTTAAGTTATCCTTTTAATAAACATTAAAAAACATTCTCATAATTGTTAAGCAATTTAAGGTCAAAGTCCAAATTCTGATTTTTTTAAATTTTGAGGTACAATGGTTATTTTATGTAGACATATTTTTTAATTTAAAGAATGATATAATTACGGAAGCATTAGCTACTAAGGTCTTTATAGTATTTTTAATTTGAAAAATATATTTTATTTTAAAAATATATATATTTATATCAACTGTACTCTTATGTTGAGAATAAGGAGTGAGGGAGGCGGTGCGTATAATTATTATTAATTATTATTAATATTACGAATACGCAACATAATTCCTAAAACGTAGACATTTCCCAGCCAAAAATTGAGAACCGTTGATGGATAAGGATATTTTTTATGACATGCCTTTAATATAATATGTGAAAGCATTCCGTCATTTTTGAGGAATTCATAGTCAAAGTTCATCTTTTAAGTTATTTCACAATTTTTTCCACATAAAATTTTTTTTAGACCTTATGAATTTTAAAGGATATTTTCAAATACTGTGGGAAATATGCTAGCGAATTTTTATGAATATTTTCGGGAATATATGAAATTTCTATGATAGTTCCAGAAACTATAGGGGTTATACCCATGGATAGTTCTAAAAACTGGTTGATTTTAATGACGTTTCCAAGATCTCCGGGTGTTTTAAGAATATTTAAAGAGACTATGGTAAGCTATCATATGATTTTTAAGGATAATTTTCTAAAACCTAAGGGGTTGTACTCGCCGATTTTTAAAGATATTTTTCAGAAACTCAGAAAGTTCTACTCGTGGATTTTTAAGGATATTCTTGCGAAACTACAAGAGTTGCACAAGTAGTTTTTCAAATTTTCGAATAAGTGTAGATTTGTTCGAATTGGTCGCCTTTGGCCATCAAACGGCCAATGAAACCGTCACATGCAGCCCGAATGTTCCTCTGCGGTATTTTGGCCCATTCCCGGCGAAGCGCTTGCTTGAGGTGATCGACACTTTGGTATTTTTTTAGTGTCAACCTTGCTTTCCAAAATACTCCAGGCACAATAGTCCAACGGATTGGTATCCGGTATCCGGAGGTTTTGGTGGTCATTGTGCGCTGGAAATGAAGCGATGAACCTCATTCTTGGGTGGCGCATGATGAGTGCGATGGTGCTGAGTCCTGTTGGAATGTCCAAGGTCTGCGGCCCAAGGCTTTAATACACCCTCCAGAATATTTTCGCGATTTATTCTAATGCCACGGTCGATTAATACGAGCGGAGAGCGACCATTAGCTGTTATGGCGGCCCACACCAATATTATGGCGGGCGATTGAGTTCTGATGGCCAACCGATGGTGCATTTTTTTAGCTGACCTCTTTGGCAAGTAAACACGATAATTTTGTTTGTTTACAAACTGCTGGACAACGAATGTTTTCTCATCGGAGAAAACCAAATCCGGCAGTTCACCACTTTCGGCAAAGCGAAGCAACTATTTAGCTCTTTTAAGTCTATTTTCTTTCTGTTCCACTTTTGGAATTTCAATGGCTTTACCCCCAGCTCATTTTTCAATATTTGCCGAATGGAATATTGCGATATGTTCTGCTCACGAGCCATCTTTCGGCCACTGCGACGCGGGGTTCGATCAAGTAGCTTCTTTACTTTTCGAACCATTTCTGCTGATGTTGCTGTTTTCTTCTATCCACTTCCTATACGTCGGGCTATGCTACCAGTAACAGGGTAACGAGCGATGGTACGAGGCATAAAAGATTTATTGACATTTAAATGCTGCAGTGCTCTAACGATAGCCACTTGTAGTTTTTCAGCCAAATATAAAGAAATCTCACTACCACGCTAGAATTCCATCACGAATAACTTTTTTTCTGGAAAATTCTCTCCAAAATGCTTTTGTACTTTTGTCAACAATATAATGAGCTATCACTGTAATAATTTTAACAGCTGTCGGACGAGTGGCTTAGAAATGGCAGCAGTCTGAAGTTGGTTGCAGTTTTTTCATCTCACCCTGTATTTATGACAACTGATCTCTTCTGGGGAGAATATGGAGAGGAGAAGGCTGTGCGTATGATTGTTATTTCAAAAATATTACGAATACGCAACATAGTTCCGAAGATTAGAAATTTCTTCGCCAAAAATTGGAAATGGATAAGGAAATTTTTATGATTTTCCTTCAATATCCACCATACTGAAAACATTCCGTCATTGTCAAGGAGTTTATAGTCGAAGTCCTTCTTTCAAGTTATTTAATAAATTTTGCATCATAAATACATTTTTAAAGGATATTTTTATAACAACACTCATTGATTTCAAAAACATTTTTAGAAACCATAATCGTAGATTGTTTAGTGATATTTTCTTCATACGTCACTAAGGTACCCACAATGAGGATTTTAAAAAGGCTATTTGACGAAAACATGGGAGCAAAACTCAAGTAAATCCTAATCCGAATCAATAGAAAATATGGCAATAATAATAATAAAATATAGCAATTTCTTATGGAATTTAAACTTCCGACTTCTTTAAACTCAAAGATCCAGCAACTATAAGATCACGCGAATTTCCAAAAATTAGTTTCAAGAACATATGAAACCCAGCCCCCAAACAGGGTCTATAGTTATTAATTTTGTAAGAAAGTGTCGAAAATCTATGTAAGCTAGTCAATTCTGGTCGATATTTTAGGACCTACGTATGTGGATTTTAGAGGATTTTTAGAACAGCCTGATTGCAATCATGTATATACTTAATACTCTTTATAAATTCTTTTTTTACTCAAGAATTCAGAAAAAAAAATTAATCACCAACTACCATCCCTTCAAAAAAAAAAAATAAAATCCCTCCCAAACTATTTCAACAATCCCTCCCTCCCTACAAATTTACATACTGTCAAATCTGTCGATGTCTTTGGAAACCTTACATGAAAGAAGCAACAGCAAGAAATCCCCTAAAAGAGAAGACAGCAAGAAAATAAATCTGATGACAGAGCATCCTTAAAATTGTTTACCGCCATTAAAGCGTAAAATTGACAACAAACAAATTCATCTTGATTATTGTTAAACGCCAATGATGATACCGAACCCAACTACTGCTACCAGCCACCGAACGACTAACAATGACAAAAAACATATTTCAATCTTGAAAAGATGACAAAAAGAAAGAAACGGCACAGCTGCCACAAGATCAGCTAAACGTGGCAGTTAGGGAAAGAAAATTGTCGAAAAGCAAATAGAGTTGTAAGAAAAAAAAGCAACATTGAGTCAGGTAACAGAGCAGAACATCAGCCAAATAACGAAAAGCTGAAAAACGGGAAAAAAGAAATGCTCCCCAGGAACGTGCAAACCAATTTGCTTAAAGTTTTGCAAATTGTCTCACCCCTCCAACATTTGAACTTTGTCTGTGTGTGTGTATATGTGTGTGTTAAGTTCAACATATGACAGCAGGTGGCGGAAGCAAACCATAAGGAACTCTAAGACCCATTCTGTGATAACAAAAAATAAAAAAACAACAACAAAGTATCATCATCATCACCGATGCCCTTGTTGTCTTCATGCGCCAGAAATAGCAACCACCGTTGTCATGATAAACGATTATTGAGATTTATATCTATAAGCGTCTTAAAGATGTGGCATTGTTTTCTTTTTCCTTGACAAAAAAGAAGAAGAAGATGAAAACACACGGATCTGCAGAGGCAGACAGAGACACCTTTACAAAAATGAAATGAAAAAACTTAAAGAAGCAGCAACATGACAAGGGCAAAAAGAACATGTATGGCGCTCAAAAAAAACGTTTGTGAAGAGGAGTAGGGGGTTTTTACAAAAAAAAAAAATGGAAAACATTCTATGGTGACATGAAAGGAAGAAAAAAAAAACAAGGCAACAATTGTTATCATCCAAAGTCAAATCATATGGCTTGTTTCAGAATGAGATAATTTAAGAGTCTTGGAAACAGGTACCAGGCAGCAAAGCGTAGCTTCATAATCTTACTATGGAACAAAAAAATGTAGTATTTTTTATTTCAATTTTAGTATTTGATTGTGGTGTCCTAAATATTAGTCCACATTTTCCAAAGTTTGAAAAAATGTAAAATAATGAATATTTAAGACGAAATCATGATGTGATAATAGCAGGTTTTCAATAATACTCCAGGAAACTATCGAATTTATGTTCGAGGATTTTTATAAATTTTTTCTTAAGGGTATTTTCTCAAATGTCTCAAAGAGCTCTCTTCATTATTATAAGGATATTTTCTATCGTAAATTCCTAAGGACATTTTCTTCAAATACTTGCCAGAGCTTCTTATCCCCAAAAGGAATTTTCCTCCCCCCATACTTTGACATTATATTATGTAACCGTGGAAATAGTGAAATAAATCCTTTAAAGAATTTCCTAATATCGAGGACCTTAAAGCTATGGAAACAAGTTTAGTCGAACTAATGGACTACTTATTTTTTAGAAATACACTCTAGAAAATATGGGATATAAGGATATTTTTACCAAACTATAATAAAATTATTAGCAGCCTTTTAATAATTACTTCCCTGATACTGAAATAATAGAATCAATATTCGTATAAATTTGAGGACTTATCAATAATATTTTTTCATTAAAAAATTTCCAAAAAAAAACACACCCCTTGGAAATATTTTCCAACAAAGGGTAGGGTAGGCTTTTAAGGAAGGTTTCCATATAAAAAAAATTGCGAATTTTGTAAGGATATATTTGGAGATAACACTCATGGGTTTTTAGGTAATTTCCCTGAAACAACAATCTCAGATTTTTAAGGATATTTTTATAGGAGCAACACCAGCGAATCTCTAACAATAATTCTTAGCAAATATAAATCAATTTCTAACATAATTTTCTAGAAATAGTACTTATACATAGAATATTTTGAAGAACAAAGATATTGAAGAATATTCGAAAGGAGCAAAAAATGTCGGAAATAGCATCAAATTTTAGAATAAGTTTAGATTTGTTCGAAATGGTCACCTTTCGCACGAATTATGGCCTTCAAATGGCCAATGAAACCGTCACACGCTGTTATGGCGGCCCATACCATTACCATGGCCGGCTCTTGAGTTATGGTGGCCAACCGAAGGTGCACATTTTCAGCTGACCTGACCTCTTTGGCAAGTAAACATTTTGTTTGTTTACAAACTGCTGGACCACGAATTTTTTCTCATCGAAGAAAACCAAATTCGGCAGTTCACCACTTTCGGCCAAGCGAAACAACTCTTTAGCTCTTTTGAGTCTATTTCCTTTCTGTTGCGTTGTAAGTTCTTGCACTTTTTGGAATTTCAATGGCTTTACCCGAGCTCATTTTTTTGATATTTGCCGAATGGAATATTGCGATATGTTCAGCTCACGAGCCATTTTTCGGCCACTGCGACGCCTGTTTCGAGTCGCTTCTTTACTTCTCGAACCATTTCTGCTAATATTGCTGTTTTCTTCCGTCCACTATCTTGACGTCGGGCTACGCTTCCAGTATCACGTTAACGAGCGATGGTACGAGATACAAAATATTTATTCACATTTAAATGCTGGAGTGGAGTGCTCTAACGATAGCCACTTGTGGATTTCCAGCCAAGTATAAAGAAATCACACTATCACGCTTAAATTCCATCACGAATAACTTTTTTTCTGGCAAATTCTCACCAAAATGCTTTTGTACGCTTGTAAACAATAAAATGAGCTGTCACTGGAATAATTTTAACAGCTGTCGGACCAGTGGATTTGCAATGACAGCAGTCTGAAGTTGGTTGCAGTTTTTTCATCTCACCCTGTAGTATAGTATTGTAGGATATCATATGGTCCTTTGTGGTTGTTGCAAAATAGTTAGGCTTAATCCCTTTATTGTTGTTTTTATAAAAACAACGTTTGTTTATTAGGGGAGAACGATGGTAATGTTTACCAGGGGTAAGGCAAACCCAAAAGTAACTCCAGAAGATAGGTGGCTCTTTTCCCAAACATGGACTTCCCTAATATACATATTAATTACAAAGTCATATTTTTCTCCACAAACCCAGTGTCTAATATTTTAATTCAAAGCTTATTAACTATATTCTGATACTGCATCATGTCTAAATTAAATATCTTAAGAGGCTCAACCCGTTAAAATTGTTTATCTCCTTTCCTAGACATTTCAAAAGCGTTCCAAGAAAGACCATATTTTTTGAAATGTTGTTTTTGAGATCTTAGGTTTCTATACATCAGAACTTAAGAAAAATGTAAAAAAATGTCCTTTAGTCCTTGAGGGGAAGATAATTAGATTCTATCCTCCAGATCTTAAAATATGAATTAAGTGGTGAAGTAGTTTTAGAAATCTTTGCCAAATTACTTACCCTCCCTTTAATAATATGGATCCCATTCGCTTTTTCGGACTCGTAATCTAATTATGAGACCTTGTACTTCCAATAAGTCATAGGCACCACGGTGCGTATGAGTTATTCAAATCTTTCTAAAAGAAAGTATACGCAACACCATCTTCCGTAAATTTTTGCTCTCAAAATTCGATTATCGCTTTTCCATCAAACCCTAATTTTCTCCGCAACCAGATGCCTAATCATGCCCTTGGAATTTATCCAAACTAATACAGCACGTGACTTTATAAGAAGTCACTACCGTGGCTAACTATCAGCGAATTTTCCTCTTCAAGTAAACTTCTCATGCTTCTTAAGGACCTTCTGCCACCAAAGAAACCAAGTGTAACGAAATACTAAAGTTTCACTTTTTTCGTTGCGCCCAAGAACTTTGTCTCGAAGAAATTGCATATCCTATTCCGCCAAACTAACACTAAACAAGACAAACAAATAAAGTCATAGGTAAACAGGTGAATGAGAAGAATAAATAAAAGAGGGAGAGCAATGGAAAAAAAAAACCAAAAACATTGCTGCTAGACTGTCAGCAAAGTCATCATCTCTGTGGCGGCAGACATGGTGGCCAGGGTAGGGAGATAAGTTAACTTAGTGCCACCAAAATAAGGAAACCATGTTTGAAACAAAAAAAAAATATAAAAACAAAACAAAGAACCGGCAAAACCATAGGATGGACTTTGGCTGGCAAAGATGCAACAGGAAGCAAAAACAAGGAAGACCCTTGCAGAGACCAAAGGGAGCATGACCAAAAAAAATGCAATCATGCTGAGGGATCCTTAACCTTCCCTTCCCCCCAGCCTTCCAAATGTCTGACGTGCCAGAAGAACAAAGCGCCAAGGCTGGCTGGGAGGACTTACATTATTATAATAATAAAGAAAGGAAGGCAAAAAATCAAACTGCATGCAAGCGTTTGAGCTCAGATCCTTTCTAGTTGAATGCAAAACGCAACAAACCATACAAAAAATTGCCATAAACTTTATCTTGCTGTCACTAAAGATTTTCTTTCACCTTTTCCCCACTCATTCGCTCACATCGTTTTTCGTTTCCTCAACGCCTGCCATGTTGAGCAGAAAATTGAAAAATGCACTGCAGGCATAATATTTATGTACAGCGTAGATGATGACAACAATCCCAGGACAGACATGTCAAAAAATCCCCCAAAAAAAAGGAAAACCAAAAGTCAACCCTCTTAGGTGTTATTGCTTCATACTTGAAGGTTAGAGCAAGTTATACTCCCAAAAAAAGGGAAAGAAACTCCAAACCGAAAAAAGGATTCAAAATAACACTCTTGACAGGAAATCCAAATCAAGTCTAGGACCAGCCACAACAATAGTCTGTGTTTGTGTCTACTTTTGCATCTTACTCCACATGCCGAGAGAGGGAAAGAAAGAAAAAAATCTTGAATCCTGCATGTTTTCTGCTTGGGTGCCAAGAAATCCTCTTGAAGATTTCGGTAAGCGTAAAACCGTAGTGTCTCTGAGATTACACGCACTCTGCATAATATCAGAAAGTAGTTTCATGGGTTAAGTTTTTTTTTTTTGCATCGAGTTTCTCTTCTTTGATTTAAAGCCGGTATTTAAAGGATTTTTCCTGTTAATGCATTAGGTTAAAGATTTTAGGTTCATATATGTCTTTTCTCTATTTGCATTTGCCTAAGGAAGATTTTGTTTAATGAAAATTTTAGCTCATCCCAGATAAAGGAGGAAAAAGGTCGGTGTATGGGACCAGAATTGAATAAGGAAATTATCGGAGGATCATATGGCGAAAATAATAAAATTTATGGAGAGAAAATGATTCTGGTACATTTTAACTTCGGAGATAACTAAAAATATAAATGCCTAGCAAGTGTCCGCAACTTTGTCAGTGAAAAGTCCTCTTCAAAATTTTAGACATTTTTCCAACAGTTCGTGTTAGACCCTTTTAGTGCTCAAAATTCACAATTTATTCAGTTTGACAAACTTTTTTAATCAAAACTTCATACTTCGTACTAAATTTGCATATTTTCAAAATTTTAAATTATATTCAAGTTTTTCCTTTTTCAGAACGAATTATAGGAAAATGTTTACCTTTGACCCCAAAAAAGTCTTCAAAATTTTTCATTTTGAAGTCTACCGAGGAGGATTTTTGTAAAAACATTGCACAATGGACCCACATGCTATTTTTCTGTCCAAAACTACTTTCACATCTCCATATGTAAATCCTAGAAACCAACAGTGTCAAATTTCAGAACTCAGGTCTATCCCTTCACCCAATACCAAATTTAGTGACATGTAGTACGAATATCCAAAACAATCTATATATCTCCATCCTAGATACAAATAGCGATCCAAATTTAGTAATATTTAGTACTTGTCCCACAATTAAAGTACACATTACCAAAACCACCTCCATATCTCAATTCCATTACAAAAAAAGACCTCAATATCAAATTTGAGGATTCTAGCAATATCCTCTCACCCGATACCAAATTTAGTATCATTTAGTACTTTTCGTACAAAAATAGGACGCATTTTCATGCTCCGCCAAATCTTAAACACCTCCATATCCCAATTCCCAATACCACCAGAGACCTCAGTGCCAAATTGTAGAATTTCAGCTCATTCCCTTCACCCACTACCAACTTTAGTACATTTCACAAAATTATAGCACACTTTTCCAAACCACCTCCAAATCTCGACCTCAGATACCAACAGTGACATTTATAACAAATTTCAAGATTTTAGCTCTATTCCTTCATCCATAACTAAATTTCGTACTATTTAGCACTTTTCGTACAATTATAGTACACATTTCCAAAACCACATCCATATCTGAATTTAAGATACCTATAGAGACCTCAATATCAATTTTGAGGATTCCATCCTTCACCCAATACCAAATTTAGAACCATTTCGTATTTTTTGTACAAAAAAAGGATGCACTTCCAAATCAGTGCCAAATCTGAAACATAGATACCATGTATAATCTTAATATCAAAGTTCAAAATGTTGTCCATATCTCTTCACCCAATTTCAAATATAGTACCATTTAGAACTTTTCGTACAGTGTATACTAGCACCTCCAAATCTCAACGTCAGAGACCAAAAGTAAAATCTATAAAAACAATTTCAAGATTTCAGCTCTATTCCTTCATCCAATGCTAAATTTACTACTTTTCGTACAATTATAGTACACATTTCCAAAATCACCTCCATACCTCAATTCCAGATACCAACAGAGAACCCAGTAAAAATTTTGAGGATTCTAGCCCAATGCTTTCACCCAATAACAAATTTTAGTACCATTTAGTACTTTTCGTAAAAATATAGAACGCATTTCCAAACCACTGCCAAATCTCAAACAAAGATACCAGCAGTGACATCTACAACTAACGGCAGGATTTCAGCTTCACAGATACCATTGGTAATCTAAACATGAAATTTCCGAATCTTGCCTCTATTTGTTCATCCAATTTCAAATGTAGTACTTTTCATTCAATTATAGTACACATTTCAGACCTCAATATCAAATTAGAGGCTTCCAGTCTTATCCCTTCACCCAATACCAAATTTAGTACTTTTCGTACAATTATAGGACAAATATTCAAACCACTGCCAAATCTTCAACATATATACCATCAGTAATCAAAATATCAAATTTCAGAATATCAGTCCTATACCTTCACCCAAATCGAAATTTAGTACCATTTAGTAATTTCAGTAAAATTGTAGTACACATTTCCATGAACAGCGACCCTTATACAAAATTTCAGATTTTAAGCACTATCTGTTCACCCAATACCATATGATACCAAATATAGTACTATTTAGTAGTAGTAGTAGTAGTAGTAGTAGTAGTAGTAGTAGTAGTAGTACACACTTCCAAAATCACTTCTTTATCAAAAAGCTACCACCAGCGGGGACCTCAATATCAAAACTTTTAAATTCCAGCTCCATCCTCGCACATAAATTCTAACTATTCCAAATTTTGTACCATTCAGTACTTTTTATACGATTATGGTACACATTTCCGAAACCATCTCCACATGCCCAGGCTACACATGAACAGCGACCTTTATAAAAAATTTCAGATTTTACGCACTGTTCTGTTCACCTAATACCGTACGGTACCAAATATAGTACTATTTAGTACTTCCCGTGCACTTATAGTACACATTTCCAAAAGCAGTTCTTTATTACAAAGCTGCCATCAACGGCAATCCCAATATCAAAACTTCGAAATTCCAGATCTATACGTTCACATTCAACCTGACTGTAGCATTTAAGATAATTTTGCCTAGTTATAAGACATTTCAGAAACCCTCTTCATATATCTAACTTACCTTGATTTTCATACCAAATTTCAAGATTTTAGCTCTATCCGAATGATATAATTTTAGAAGTTTTGTACCATTTCAGAACTTTTCGTAACCTTAAAATTCGAATTTCCATAAACCAATCTATCCTGCACTCCATCAGTGACTCTCATTCCAAATTTCAGTATTCCATTTGGGAGTTGATTCTCACTCAGCCAGTCAGTCACTTATTGCACTACTCTTTTCCCTACATATTGAATATGTCCCTATCTACTTACTAGCGAAACAACAGCCAAGGAAACGAGCTTGGAATAATTAGCGGCGAAAGAAGACCCTGTTGAGCTTGACTACATATTCAATATGTAAAGGAGAAATTTAGCAGATTATGGAATCAGATCTAACAAGTAAAAAAGCTGTAAGTTCGACCGGGGCGAACTTTTAATACCCTCCACCATTTGGTACAAATTTGGCAATTTCCAAAAAAAAACCGTTAAAAATTCTGTTAAAATCTTAAAAATACCGAATGCTTATACGACGACGTGGGCCTGCATAGGCAACTTTTGTCATAAGTTATTACAATATTTAAATGCGAAACTTGAAGAAAAATCTTTTTATAATGTAGCTATATATAATGTAGCAAAATACCGAATATGGGGGGGTACCGTTATATGGGGGCTATACGAAAACGTGGACCTGCACAGACAATTTTCTGGCATGGGCTGAAGTATCCATTACGAACTTCACATGCGAAATTTGAAACAATCCCTGTAAATAATGTCGCTAAAATCATCAAAATACCGAATATCGGGAGGTACCGTTATATGGGGGCTATATGAAGACGTGGGCCTGCACAGATAATTTTCTGTCTTAGGCTGTAGTATCCATTACGAACTTCAAATACCAAATTTGAAATAATTCTGATGAATAATGTCGCTAAAATCATCAAAATACCGAATATCGGGAGGTACCGTTATATGGGGGCTATATGATAACTTGGGCCTACATGGCCCATTTACGAACTTAACCTGCCTACTGAGAAAATATACATGTGTGCAAAATTTTAGCCTTCTATCTCAATTTGTTCGAAAGATAGCGTGATTACAACAGACAGACAGACAGACAGACGGACAGACAGACACACAGACGGACATGGCTAAATCGTCTTAGAATTTTACGCTGATCAAGAATATATATACTTTGTTGGGTCTGACATGAATATTTTGAGGAGTTACAAACGGAATGACAAAATTAATATACCCTCCATAGTATGGTGGAGGGTATAAAAACAGATGATGAGGTTTTGAGAGTTTACAACGCAAAGTAACCTAAATTGAAAGGGGAAAGTCCCTCCCTCTTCTAAATTTTTTGAAATTATCAAATCAATATTCCTTTGAATCCTTGCATTTAAAGTATATAGAGTCTTCGGCAATATTACAGATAACAGTAAGATAATTATTTCTGTCGAAAACTTTAACCCTCAAGTGTAACACTTAATTGGTCTTTTTGGGTTTTCTTCAAATAGGGTTTAAAACTTACTTTAAATGGGATCGATTTTTAGCTCTACTAACATATGCTCTGTTCCAGAACCTGCAAGAATCTACTAGTTTTGTATTTTTTCGATATCATAAAGGAAAATTCGCTTATAGTAGTAAAAAGTTTTACATTCTTGCAGTTCTGGAACATAGTAATAATCTACTGGATTTTTCCTTTAATTATTGATAAGAATTTAATTTTGTAGCATAGTGTTAATAATGCGTTACGAAAACTGTATATTTTTCCCTTTTCTATCATTATTTCCATAATTCCCTTTGACCCTTTCAAACCACTGTACTAAAGTCTCAAAGAAAAAAGTTATCTTGTTTAAAAAATGGTACCAGAAAATGCAACAGGCTAAACGAACAAGGAACCTTGCCAAACTTATTCCCCTTACACTCATACATGTGTTCCTAACATCACACATTCTACATGGCAACTAAGTATGTGTGTATCTTTCCGGGATTTTTCGCTCTTAAGTAGAGGATAATGTTTACAGAAATTGTAGCAATTTCTTAACGTTTTTTTTTTCTTCTGCTCTACAACTTTTTGAACATGTGTGGAAAGTTTTCAAGTAGTTGGGTTTTTACTTCTTCTTCTTTTGGTAACTAAGAAATAAATGTCGATTCTTTTTTAGATCGGTGTAGAGTTGTTTTTTTTTTTTTTGCAATGATGCGTGTTGCCATGAAATTGTGCGGAAGCTTGCAAGTTGACAGACAACTTCAATAGTTCTTTTTTCACGAGGACTGGAGTAGCAACGAATACATCTACACACATACAAACATAGTATGTATCATTGTAGGTTTCAGTTTGTCTTAAGCCAACATATGTATGAGAAAAAAAAACACCGAATGTCTAGTCAGATATCTATAGAAGATTTAGCTAAAGATGTTCAACGACGGCAGAAAAAAAAAAACGCTATCAAATAGATGAGCTTTAAATTGATACTTGATGAAATGTGGTTAGTTTGGCAATTTTGGTATTAAGTTTCAATTGCTCTTTGTAGTTTTTCAATATTTTGTTTTTTTTTTTCCTAGCTTGTATGCTTATAATCTTGAGTATTAATTTTGTGAGTTTCTTTTACTTTCATTTCAGATGAAGATGGCTAGATTGAAATTGTGTGTCTATGTTAAAGTTGAATGGTAAGTGGCTGCAATGAAACGTGGGTATTTAAGTCAAATTTGTGTCCGTTGAACAGTCATACAATATAAGGTTTGAAGTTTTATGGAAAAAATAGATCTAAGATTTTTCTAAAGGTTGTGTGGTAAAGTACAGATGAATCAAAGTTTGGCCGAATTTCAAACACAATTAAAATTCCAAATACTACACTACACTACACAATATCCCAAATTAGGACATTACATCTCATGTATAAACGCACAGAAGTAGTTGGCTAAATTATTATATAAGCAATAATTTCCATTATCCAAGATTCAGTGTCCTGAATCAGAAAATTTTTGAGTTTTTAAAAGAATAGAACCAGAATAAAGCAAACTTTTATCCACCATTTGAGTTATGGTGGGATTAATTTATATCCTGTAGAGCCTTAAAAGCTGTGATGAAGCTTAATACAATGGCATGATAATTATATCATAAAATTCTTCCACCCCATACATTTATCTTTGACACATTTCATAACGTAAAAACTACTTTATTGTAATCTCCAAAGAAAGATTCAGGGTCAAGCTCATGAAAATCATTTTGATCTCGCTAATAGCCATTATAATGGACATTTCTATACCAAGAGATAAAAAATCATAGTAAGAACAGATAAAAAATTCAAATATGAAAACTTATGTATGACCCCGGCATTATATGATCTCCATGGGCTTATTTTAATGTTTAAAAGCTCAGATCATATTATATATTAATATTAAATTCCACATCTTAAAAAAATTTAATTGGAATCAAATCCTTAGAGTTAACTCCAAAGCATGGAGAAGAAAACGAAATAAATCCATGGTTACTTTGGAGGGTCAGTCCGACAAAATGCAGGTCGCATTTATTATCCGACTGAGATGAAATTTTGCAAGCAATATTTGTTTGGCCCAAGTATGAACCCTATTGGAATTGGTGAGAATCTGTTCAAATTTAGATACAGCTCCCATATGTATCTTCAAACGATTTCGGCCAATATTACATAATGGCCAATATCAGTCCAAATTTGGGCATATCCGACCGGATTCAGTCTAGACGCAAAATACGCATCCCAAATTTTATCAAAATCGGTTCAGATTACGTTAAGCTCCCACATATATCTTTATTCGATATCAGGTTAATTGTGCACAAAATGGCTAATATCATACCAAATGTACTGAATTTTCATAATTTCGACGGAATTAAGCTTAAAAGCAAGCGCTTCAGATTTTACAGAAAATCAGTTCAGATATAGCTGTAGCTCCCATATGTACAGGGTGAGATAAAAAAAATGCTACAAAGTCAAATGCCATAATTTTTACATTTTTTTTTAAATTTATTGAATGAAAACAAAAAATGTCGGAAATAGCATCAAATTTTAGAAGAAGTTTAGGTTTGTTCGAATTGGTCACCTTTAGCACGAATTATGGCCTTCAAACGGCCAATGAAACCGTCACACGCTACCCGAATGTTGCTCTGCGGTATTTGGTATTTTTTTAGTGCCAACCCTGCTTTCCAAAATACCCCACACACAATAGTCCAACGGATCCGTATCCGGAGATGTTGGTGGCCATTGTGCGCTGGAAATGAAGCGATGAACCTCATTTTGTAACCGTTCTTGGGTGGCGTGTGCTGAGTGCGATGGTTCTGAGTCCTTTTGGAATGTCCAAGGTCTGCGGCCGAAATGTTTGCGTGCTCAAGGCTTTAATACACCCTCCAGAATATTTTCGCGATAATATTCGGCATTTATGATGCCACGGTTGATTAATACGAGCGGAGAGCGACCATCGACTGTTATGTTCGCCCACACCATCACCATGGCCGGCGCTTGAGTTCCGAAGGTGTACATTTTCAGCTGACCTCTTTGGCAAGTAAACACGGTCATTATGTTTACAAACTGCTGGACAACGAATCTTTTCTCATCGGAGAAAACCAAATTCGGCAGTTCACCACTTTCGGCCAAGCAAAGCAACTCTTTAGCTCTTTGGAGTCTATTTTCTTTCTTTTGCGGTGTAAGTTTTTTCACATTTTGGAATATCAATGGCTTGATCCCGAGATCATTTTTCAATATTTGGCGAATGAAATATTGCGATATGTTCAGCTCACGAGCCATTTTTCGGCCACTGCGACGCGGGTATCTATCAAGTCGCTTCTTTACTTTTCGAACCATTTATGCTGATGTCGCTGTTTTTTTTCCGTCCACTTCCCTGACGCCGGGCTACGTTACCAGTAACGAGTGATGGTACGAGACACAAAAGATTTATTCACATTTAAATACTGGAGTGCTCCAACGAAAGCCACTTGTGGGTTTCCAGCCAAATATAAAAATATCTTACTATAACGCTTGAATTCCTCCACGAGTAACTTGTTTTCTGGAAAATTCTCACCAACATGCTTTTGTACGCTTGTAAACAATATAATGAGCTGACGCTGGAATAATTTTAACAGCTGTCGGACGAATGGCTAAGAAATGACAGCAGTCTGAAGTTGGTTGCAGTTTTTCATCTCACCCTGCATATGGTCAAAATATACGGTCCAAACTAAAAAAGTGTCTTAACCACATTTAACCAAAAAACCCAGTTTGCGTGTTTTATCTAAAAACGAATACCATCAAGTCCACTTGACATTTTCCACAACCCAGACTGAATATTGTGCAGTGAAATTACCAGAGAATTAGAAAAAGTGCTTAAATTTCAGAAATATACCAGGTTTAATGAAATCGTAGCGTTTATGTAAGATTTAGACCCTTGACGTCTTCTGGGACCTATAGTAGAGTTTTATGACAATTAATTTTTCGGAATATTTTGACATACTACGATTCCGTTTATATGAAGTTTTCAACCGTATTTTAAAAATAGGACCAAAAAGATCCCTTTGTTTTCCTCATTCAAGGCTTAACATTATCGACCAATATATTCCTCTTTTTTATCTGTAATATTGCCGAAGACACTATATACCTAAAATGAAAGGATTTCAAGAAATTTTAATCCGAAAATTTCTTTGTCCCTCTTTTTAGGATACTTTGCGATGTAAACTTTCAAAACGTCGATCCACGTGTCCTCTTTCTTAAGTTCTACTTTCATAATCTGCTGGAATTTCCCCATTATTATTGAAAAATTGTAGTGTGTCGCACAGTTTACACAATCATGCATAGAATTAATATTAAATGCCTCTGTGAATAGATAAACTCTGAGAGATCTGTAACGAATAGAAGAGCGCTCATTGATATTTTTGGATTTTATGGCCTTTCTATGAGTCTCCAAAAGTGGCAACAGCTACAGGGTCTTCAATCGAACATAGAAACCCTATTAGTGTTATTTTATAGATACGGTGAATGTCTTTATTTTGTTAAATAACCTTTGAAGGATATTTTGTAGACAGAAGACTTCTTAAAGGAAAGAAGACATTTTGTTAACATGTTCAACGTAGAATCCAAAAATTATTCAACTTTATAGGAAAACAAGTTAAAAAGCAGTAAGTTTGACCGGGACGAACTTTGTATACCCTCCACCATTTGGAACGAATTTGGAAAATTTCAAAAAATAAAATCCTTAAAAATTTCTGTTCAAATTTTAAAAATACAAAATATAGCCGTTATATTGGGTCTACCAATAGGCATTGTTTGCATTAGCCATTTCCATATTCAAATTCGAAACTTGAAATAAACGGTGAATAATGTAGCTAAAATCATCAAAATGTCGTATATAGGGAGGTACCATTATATCGGATCTATGCGAAGACCTGGACCTGCATAGACAATTTTTTTGTCCCAGGCTGTAGCATCCATTACGAACTTCAAATACCAAATTTGAAAAAATTCCGGTGAATAATGTCGCTAAAATCATCAAAATACCGAGTATGAAAAAATTGTGGAGGGTATAAAAATATATTCACTTAAGTAACTCATTTTCTTCATTAAATATTAAATATTTACCCCAAAACGTTCATACACCTACTTAATTCATGAAAAACCTCACCACCAACTCCCTCCCATCTCTTTAGGGAAAAATAAATAAAAATAAACATTTGTCATGCAATTCAGCGACAAAGTGTTAGACAAATAAACAATTGAATAAAAAATAAGCCACTACCGCCAAAAAAAAAAAAAAAATAAAACGAAACGAAACAATCTACCCACTAGACATGGGATTCCAGGAACTTTATTTTATAAAGTGCTAACGCCCTCCTAAACGCACATACAAACGTATGCATACAAATGTTAAAAAAGGAGGTAACTTTGAAATCAGTCAGACAGACTGGCTGACAAGCAGCGCGTATATTATGATTTCAATTTGTGTTTGCATACAAATCTCAATTTCACATCGCTCAGGTTTTTTCCTCCGATTCCTTTTTTTTCAAGTTTTTCACAAACTTTAAGGCAACATTTTTCACTTTTCTCCTTTTCATAACAAATGGAAACTTTTCCCGTTGTCGTTAGTTGGTAACAATTCAAAAAAAAAAAAAAAGAGAAAGAAATGAAAATTGAAATCACTTTCACAACAGTGGCATCACCTTGAAATGGAGTTAAAAATATTGTGTTTTTTTTGTTTCTCCGTTTCCTTTGTCTTTGTTTTTGGCGTTAGAAGCAACACGCTTCTGGTTTTTTTTGTGGTATTGCATCTCATGATGTTTGTATGAAGTGGCAAAAATGTCAAAAGTTTTGCACTTGCAGTGATTTACTTCGCGAAACAGAGGGAAATGGTGTGGAGAAAAAAACACAGCATTTGCACAGAAAAACTATAAAGCAAAGAGGAAGACGTAGATGGATCTAAATGTCATATCTGGCAAATTGTTTAAACCGAAAATGTTTGTCAAAGGACAACTGGGTTTCAGAGGAAACCATGGTTGGATTTTGAGAACTGTTTGCAGGGTAATGATATTAGCAAATATTTTTTTTTAAATTATTTTATTGCAGAAGCAAAATAAAATTAGTCCGGGAATTTATTTTAATAAATTTTAAAATCTTTCAATTCAATTATATTTATTTTACTTATTTATTGATTTATTATTATTTTTGTTTTTTGAACTGAATATTATTAGAGCTCTAGAGAATCAAGTAAAAAATTAAATAAAAAAGCCAAAATAAAAAAGAATTAAATGGAAAGATTTGAAAAATTTTCAAAACTTGATATGACAACGGAGAAGACAGCCAATTTTTTTATTTATTTTCAATTTGTGCAGTAACCTAGCCCATAGGGCCATGGACGGTTCCAAAAACTTCTATACATGACTCCTCTATCTTTATATTGAATTATATAATTATTGTATAATACAGCCAAAAATTGCCTAGTCGAAATATCGGTTTTAGACCATAGGTCTCTTTGGACCAAATTCGTTTCAGGACATTTGATAGTTATGCCCGTCCATCCGTCTACCTGCCTGTCTGGTTGGTGCGCACGATAACTCTCAAAGGAAGTTTCCGATTTGGTCCTAACTTGGTACATCGTAATATTATTATCAAACTTAGATCGAGTTCGTAGATGGGCAATATCGGTCTACTCCTTCTGGTACACACCACACCACACCACACACATTTTCAAAAAAACTACTACACAGAAGGAGGAAGGTCTATCCGATTTTGCTCCAACTTTGCAAATCCTAACATTTGCATCAATGCTAGGTCAGGTGGACAATATCGCTCCACTCCATAAAGTACCACCCCCACAAAGGGTCAAAATTTTGAGTAATTATAACTCTTAGAAAATGTGATGAAAGATTCCGATTGTCTTCAAATTTTACATATCCCAATATTTTTATAAACTGGTGCTAAGATGGACTATATCGGTCCACTCCTTCTGGTACCTCCCCCCACAAAGGGTCAAAATTTTGAATATCCATGAAGCTCATAAAACACGAAAATAGCATCCGATTCTATCCAGACTTAGTACATCTCAATATTTTCATCAACACAAGATATGTTATAAAGATGGTAGAGATCGGACCATTTCTTCTGGTACCTCCCCACAAAGGGTCAAAGTTTTGAATAACCAAAACGATTATAACATCCGAAATAAGCATCCCGATCCCTTCATATTTCGCACATCCTATTATTTCTACCAATACAATGTCTGCTCCAAAGATGGTATATCTTGATGCACTCCCTCTGGTACCTCCCCCACAAATGGTCAAAGTTTTGAATAAACAAAACGATTATAAAATCGGAAATAAACATCCGGTGTTCTTCATATTTCACACATCTTATTATTTTTGCTAACACAAGATCTGATGTGAAGATGGGATATATCGGTCGAATCCTTCTGGTACCTCCCCCACAAAGAGTCAAAATTCTGAATATCCATGAAGCTCATAAAACGCGAAATTAACATCCGATTTTATTCAGACTTGGTACACCTTAATATTTCCAACACAAGATATGTTATGAAGATGGTAGAGATCGGACCATTTCTTCTGGTACCTTCCTCACAAAGGGTCAAATTTTTGAATAACCGAAACGATCTTGATCTGCTCAAGATCTGCTGCGAAAATTGGACATATCGGCGCACTGCTTCTGGTACACCTCCCACGAAGGGTCAAAATTTTAAATACCCATGAAGCTCATAAAACACTTCCTTTTCAATATTTCTATCAACACAAGATATGTTATGAAGATAGTAGAGATCGGGCCATTTTTTTGGTACCGGACCCACATAAGGTTCAAGATTTTGAAAAACAAAACGCTCAAAGAAAGCAAAATTCTTCAAATTTCTCACATACCAACATTTTTGCTAACACAAGATCTTTTGTGGAGATGAAATATAGCTGCGAATCCCTTTCGGTACCTCACCCGCAAAGGGTCACAATTTCCAATACTTTTATCTGCCATAACTTGCGAAATAAGTCGGCGATTCTTTACAACTTGTTTTATGAAAATATTTCCCTCAATCAGAATGATGAGATCGGTGAATAATGTAGCTAAAATCATCAAAATACCGAATTTAGGGAGGTACCGTTATATACCATAATATATACGAATACGTGGACCTGCACAGACAATTTTCTGTCATAGGCTGTAGTATCCCTTACGAACTTCAAATACCAAATTTGAAACAATTCCGGTTAATAATGTCGCTAAAATCATGAAAATGCCGAATATCGGAAGGTACCGTTATATGGGGGCTATACGAAGTCGGGGACCAAAACAGACAATTTTCTGTCATAGGCTGTAGTATTCATTACGAACTTCAAACACCAAATTTGAAACAATTCCGGTGAATAATTTCGCTAAAATCACCAAAATACCGAAAAAGGGAGGTACAATTGTATGGGGGGCTATACCAAAAACGTAGACCTACATGACCCATTTTCAATACCAAAGTCCTGCAGACATAATACACTTTTGATTGAACTTTTATATACCTACTTCAATTCGTTCAGAAGCTAGAGTGATTTCCACAGACGGATCGACATAGAATTTTATGCTGATCAAGAATATATGTACTTTGTGGGGTCTAAAATGTATATTTCGAGGTGTTGCAAACGGAATGATAACCTTAATATACCCTCCATATATATCTGGTATCTCATGCATATTTTAACATTTTCTAAACATTATCAGATATCTCATATATAATGAGGGAAGTTATCAATATAGTTCAAACCTGGCACATCACTATGTTTATATCAAATTTATTTAGGTCCGATTCAAAATGTGCAATATTGGCCCATCCTTCGGATCGTACTCCATAGAGGGTCAACAATTTGAATAATCATAACACGAGTCGAAATATATTTAAATAATCGAACATTGGCTGTGTTATACATCTGTCGGCACAACCGACTTATACTTTTTCTGAAGCCCCCCAACAATACTCCTTTTCTCCCACACAACACCTAAGCCATTTACAAAGTCTATTAATTTTCACCTACCTTTGAATACCGCAACATAAGAAAATAAATAAATGTGAACATTTATTTTATGACTTCATCTTGTGTATGAATGTGCGTATGTGTGTGTGTTAGTGCGGTCAAATGCATTACAACGCCACCCCAAAGTTAGACCACGTAGTCGAACTTTTGCCAAAGCCATCTTCAAGATGGTTGAACACTTTTGGCATAAACATGTTTTGTTAAATAAAGTTCGTTTTGTTAGCAACACCACACCCAGTTAACTAACCGAACAGCAAACAAACAACGACAACAATAACAAACCGACAGACAGACAGACAAACAAACAGATGTTTATCATAAATTTTATCAAGACAAATGAAGGAAAGCCACAAAAGTCTATAAAACATTTGGGACTTGTTGTGGAAAACATTTCACATCACAGGCTAAAGGAGTTTAGAGATTTTTAAGGTGGGACAAATAAAGTCATAAGATGTGATATGATTCATTGGCTTCGAGGGAGAGAGGAGCTTTAAGAAAAGTATTTTGGGAGGAATTTGAAAGAAGGATATTCTTACACAAGTAAAAACAGACCGAAAATACGAATTCATGGGAAAACTTATATAGGCAAAATTCTTAACTTCAATATGCAAAAAAAAAAGTTCATCGGATATATGAGAGGTATGCTAAAAACTTTAAAAATATTGAATATCTTGTTGATAAAATCGTCAACTCACTTCAAAGTCAAAACCCAAAATTCCAGGCCATTGAATAAGAAAATAGCTATACAGGGTGAGATAAAAAACTGCAACAAAGTCAAACGCCATAATTTTACAGGTTTTTTTAATTTTATTGAATGAAAGCAAAAAGTATCGGAAATAGCATCTAATTTTAGAACAAGGTTAGATTTTTTCGAATTGGTCACCTTTGGCACGAATTATGGCTTTCAAACGGCCAATGAAACCGTCACACGCTGCCCGAATGTTGCTCTGCGGGATTTTGGCCCATTCCCGGCGGAGCGATTGCTTGAGGTGATCGACAGTTTGGTATTTATTAGTGCCAACCTTGTTTTCCAAAATACTCCAGACACAATAGTCCAACGGATTGGTATCCGGAGATTTTGGTCGTGGTGGACATTGTGCGTTGGAAATGAAGCAAGGTTCCTCGCTGCTTTATAACCATTCTTGAGTGGCGCGTGCTGAGTGCGATGGTGCTGAGTCCTATTGAAATGTCCAAGGTCTGTGGCCAAAATGTTTGCGTGCCCAAGGCTTTAATACACCCTTCAGAATATTTTCGCGATAATATTCGGCATTTATTCTGATGCCACGGTCGATTAATACGAGCGGAGAGCGACCATCGGGTATTATGGAGACCAACACCATCACCATGGCCGGCTCTTGAGTTCTGGTGGTCAACCGAAGGTGCTTACAACTTTGGGAAATGAACACAATCATTTTGTTTGTTTACAAACTGCTGAACAACGAATGTTTTCTCATCGGAGAAAACCAAATTCGGCAGTTCACCACTTTCGACCAAGCGAAGCAAATCTTTAGCTGTTTTGAGTCTATTTTCTTTCGGTTGCTGTGTAAGTTCTTGCACTTTTTGGAATTTCAATGGCTTTACCCCGAATTCATTTTTCAATATTTGCCGAATGGAATATTGTGATATTTTCAGCTCACGAGCCATTTTTCGGCCACTGCAACGCGGGTTTCGATCAAGTCGCTTCGTTACTTTTCGAACCATTTCTGCTGATGTTGCTGTTTTCTTCCGTCCACTTACTTGACGTCGGGCTACGCTACCAGTATCACGAGGTAACGAGCGATGATACGAGTCACAAAAGATTTATTCACATTTAAATGCTGGAGTGCTCTAACTATAGCCACTTGTGGGTTTCCAGCCAAATATAAAGAAATCACACTATCACGCTCGAATTCCATCACAAATAACTTTTTTCTGGAAAATTCTCACCAAAATGCTTTTGGTACGCTTGTAAAGAATATAATGAGCTGTCACTGAAATAATTTTAACAGCTGTCGAATGGGTGGCTTAGAAATGATAGCAGTCTGCATTTGGTTGCTGTTTTTTCATCTCACCCTGTATGTGGGCTATACTATATTTTATGTATTTTCAATACCCAAAATTCATCTGAGTAAAATGCTTTCAACCTTATTTAGTTCGTTCGGGAGCCAGAGCCATGGCTAATCCAGTATAGGATTATCTTGCGATTACCTAAAAAGATAACATTTTCCTATTCTGATCCTAAGTTATGGAGATCGAGGCGTAATTTTAACCCGCAGTTTGATTACAAATTAACATGAACAGCCAGACGGGCGGACACAGCTAGCTAGAATGACTCCGCTCGACGACATAGGAAGATCGATGTACTTAACCCACCATGTAGGTAAGGCCTAATATGCTGATCGAGGTGCTACAAACATGTTTCGCCAAGCAAATTTAAAATACACTCAAGGCATTGAGTTGTACAGTTCTAGAATAGTCTTATAAAATGTTTAAAAATCTCTGAAAAAAGTTACCTCAAATTATTCTTAAAAATCTCTAATGGACTTCCAATTTTTTTACAAGGTTCACAGTCAAAACTCCACAATTATAGAATTTTCAGATTTAAAAACATCTTCAAACCTCCAACGATAATACACTGAAAGCTCCTAAAAATAATTCCCAAAAACCGATCGTCCTCACCATTGTAAAATTACACCGTCAAGATAAGTTATTATCATCCCCAACATTATCATTTTATCGTCGGTGCGATGTTTCGCCTGGTCTTTCACAGCTTTTCACTTTTATTCGCATGCTGGCTGCAGACAACAACAAAATGTGAAATTAACTTATGATGACAATTTTCCATTGTTGGCACCGCAAAAGCCACAAGTCATGAAGGATGTGGCTAGATCATACAAACAAGCCATACACGCAACACCATCATTGTCACACTATATCAGCCACGGAGACAAGCGTCAAAACACACAGAAAAACCATCAACAACACACAGCACAACCAAATACATACATAGATATGTGTTTATGGTCCAACAGCAGTCCAACAAGAAAAAAAGTGCTGCTAACATAAAGCAAGCAACAACAATAATGAGACATTTTAAGTGAATATTTTGGGGGATAAAGTACTCACACATACTTACATACATATAAGGAACTTGGGGTTTCAATTTGCTGCTGCATTTCCTTTTTTAGACCAAAAAAAGTTGGTTGTGTTAAGTCCTTAGTTGACAATTATTTTTATTGCTGCTTGATGTGCGTTTGGTGTACACTTTTTTGTTTTCCTTTTATCATCCTGCATCCACGTCGGTGTCACATTACAATGCATTGGTGTCTCTGGATTCCACATCTACGTAATGTTGAAAAATTTCCTTTATTATTTTATTTCGTATTTTGGTAATTTTATTTATTTATCATTGACATTTATTGTTGGTGCAGAGGTAGCACCATGGTAGCACATCGGATATGAAGATCTCAAACTCTACAAACTTAAATTTAAAATTTTTAAATTTTTTGAAATTAAAAAAAAGTAGCATAACTCTTTATTCTATGTATACTCTTGAGAGACCCCGCTTGCTTTAGATTTTATTAAAAACATGCATATTTTTTAAAAAAAAAACTTTAGATCTAATAAGAATAATTTTTCATCCATTTTTATATGACAACTCCCATTGTCAGTTATTCAAAATTTAATTTTGCTTTTTTTATCCTATTTTTCAGTTGAAGTGAATTTACTTTCAGAAAACCAGTGAAAAAGTGTGATAACTTAAACAACCCATGTTAAATGCCACAGAGACAAGTGCACAGTGCAAATCTGACAAATTACCCCGAATTGTTTTGCAGGATAAAAACAAATATTGAAAGTGAAAAATGAACTGTGAATGTGAGTGAATTTGAGTTATTTGTACAACTAGTGAAGACATTTTTTGGTGACACGTTGAAATCGGGTTTCGCAAACAGCGGTCTGTATTTAATGCTATTTGACATTAGTTCGTTGTCGACGAAACCTGCATATAACGTGATCGAAACATCTTGCAAAGTGAAATATTATATATTTTAAATAGTGTTGTGTTATGTTAAAGTGCGTAACTTAAAATATTAATAAAAAATATCTATATCTATAAAATGCAAATAATATTTAACTACGTTTTTAAAGAAAATGAAACAAATGTAAAAAATCATTTTATTCACTTGATGAGCTGCTTTTTTGTATAATGCTATACATAAGTTATCTACGTTGTGTTTAAGCGTATATTTTGGCATTTAACTAAATAATGTATAGATCAGTTATTTGTGAATTTTAAATTGAAACGTTTTAGTTAAATATGAATGTAACTTGTTAACCCAACCTCTACCTAACTAACTATAAAATTCGCGAAACTCTTCTGGAGAATAGAGAAGAATTTTTCGATTAACAATTGCCAACTGTTTTACACTATTAGGTCTGAATATTTTTATTATGCATAGCACCTTAAAGTATGCTTTAAACTTGTACCGCATTAATACAGGTATTTGAATGAACAACTTGGCAGCACCGACGCACACAACTGAATAGAAACAACATTTGGCTTGTACTAAAGATTTTCCATCTATGATATCGAAAGAAAAAATTGCAGAAATAGCAGATTCTGGAACAACTCAACTTTTGGTGCACTATTCACTTATTTAAACCATCCACAGTGTAATGTGAAATATTTTTCGGAGACTTTTTATACCCTATAGCACTATGTGTACCAAATATTATGTAACACGTCGAAATAATGATTTCCGACATAGAAAAGTATATATGGAACTTCCTATCTCGCCGAGCTGTGTCGATCTTGATATGTATGACCGTCCGTCTGTCCAGGTTAATTTGTAATCACGCTAAATGTCATAATTGTGGCCCGATTCTCACGAAATTGAAAATGGAGGTGGGGTTAGGGTTAGGGTCAGAATAGAACCCTATTGTTTTTGGAGATAATTGCACAATATTTAGGAGTTCAAATGGACCAAAAACATTTCCTGATTTTGCAGTTGCTCTATAGGCCACAATTATGAACAAATCGACGTGGAAATTTGAATTGAGTCAGAGTTCAGGGCTGGGCAGATGGATAGAAATCGGACAATATTCAGCAATGTAAAATAAACCATTACTTTTTTGTCAAAAAATACGAAAATTTCCACTAAACCGTGAACATTTTTTATCCCGGCCAAATTACGAATACATTAACAGGTCATTTCTGACCATTATCCCGATGTTAATAGGCAAGATATCGGATTTGTAGCAAAATATGTACAATATATATGTAAATAAAATATATATAATAAATATAGTTTTTCTCCTTGTAAGCCAAGAACCCCTGGACAGATTTTCACAATTCTCTTCAATTCGGGATGGTTTCCTGCCTGAAAAGGATAATATCTAAGAAAAAAATATGACAATAAACAAATGTTTGTTATATTTTTGGCGTATTCGTTTTTTTTTTTTCAATTTGACTCACAATTGTACATTTTCTAAATATTTTCTACACCCTGCAACACTATGGGGTTATACAAAATTTTGTATGGGGTTAGGATCAGGTTAGGTCAGAATTAAAGCCTATTGTGTTTGAAGATGTACATATACAATGGACCAAACAATTAATATTTTCCTGACTTTGCAGTCGCTCTACAGGTCACAGTAAAAAACCAATCGACACGGAATTTTGCATGAAAACTGAGTTAAGGACAGGGCACAAGTCTACAAATTAGGATGAACATTGGATTATATTTAGCTGTAAAATGGACCACAACTTTCGTGTGAAATTGTTTTGAAAACCTAACAAAACGACGGAGTGCGTAAATATTCTGAAAATGCCCCCGGTCAAAAAGCTAAGGGTAGGGCTTCCAAAATGGATTTGGACATAAGGGACCTTTCAACGTATTATGGTGTTGTGGGTATCACATGGTCCGGCCCGCACGACCTACCTTTTTTTCTTTTGCAAAAAAATGTAAAAAGTGAAACGACGGAATCCCAGCAAAAGCTTGCAAGCAATCAGCTGATTTGTCAAAACAATTTATTCGAAAGTAAAAGAAATGAAGCGAAATGTGAGCTTATGCGAAAATTTCCAACAAAACATCATTTTGGAAAGATGGCTTCAAAGACAAAAATCATCTTAATCAAATGTTGTCTTTAAGTCACCAAAGAAAAAAAATTGCATAAATGATCTCAAAAAAATATTTCCTAATTTTTTGTTAAAATTTTTTTCTTGGACTATTTTTCGAGTTGATGACACTATAAATTTTAGAATAAGCCATATAAATAGATGAAAAAAAAAATTATGTTAATTACATTCAAAATTTTCGTACTAACAGCCTGTTTTTGTAAAAAAAAATGCTTTCATCCGGCGTATTCGTTTTAATTTGAGTTTTTATAAATATTTTGAAAGCTCTCGCCCATTTTTTTTAAATTTTTTATTTCATTTCATAAGGACTTGTGCTGGATGTGGCAACCCCAAAAAAATCAAAATATGTTAAAAAATTGTAAAATAGAATTTAAAATTTTCAAGAAAACATTTGAAGAATATAGTCCTACAAGATGCGCAACAAAAAATTGATATATAAAAACAGTTCAAACACATACAACTTTGGCGCTATTCTGTAACAAACAGCCAACAAAGACATAGAAGTGTAAAGATAGGACAAGACAGAGTCAAAACATGGCAACCCTGTGAAAATACCTCTGTTGTTACGATATCATAACAACATAGTTACCAATGTTAACCGATTTAAACCGCTAAAGCAGTTTGCAAATTTTTGGAAAGGTCTATGGAATAAAATTTCGAAAGAAAAATTTTGGATTTTTCAAAATTTTATTTGCTATTCGTTTCTGTAACTGTGGTTTTTATATTAACATGTCTCTGCCATGAGCTGTTACTCTATGTATTGTAGACACAAACCATTTACTCAAAATGCATTTTGTCTAGTCTTTTCCATTTTAGGTCTTTGCTACGGAAACCCAAAATATGTTTTCTTTCGGCAAAAAATACTGTTAGAAAAACAGGCTGTAAAAGTGAAAAATATCTGTTTGCTACTGTCAATTCAAGATGTTTTTTTTTGGTTTTTTTTTTTTTTTTTTTGGGTGCTAGTGTCAAAGAATGAACTATTCTGGATAAGATTTCATTGTGAAGTCTCCTATAAGAAAATTTTTATATTCAATACCTACCATGAACAAAATATCAGCAATTTCTGTTATAAAAATTCTATTTCTCCTATCGATTTATGCAATTTACATCTTTTTGACAAAAAGTTGCTACAAAAACCTAAACAATTCAGTTATATTTTTACCAGAGCATCGAAGGGCAGTAATTGTTTCTCTTACTGGATCATATTTTCTTACCCTTGCCAGGAATGGAATTTCCGATTTTCGATTGCATGAAAGTATAATCGAATTACAAATACATGTATACATGGGGAAATTTTTCTTTATAATCCATAAAAACAGATGCTAGGCTTGATTATGTAAAAGTTATGGCGGCTATATTATATAATAAGAACCTTAATTATTTAAAGGTGCAAAACTGTTAATAAATGGAGAATTATTGTTCACTCCAATGGCTAACACCATAACATTGTTAAAAAAAATTCCGGAATTTTAAAAATAAAAATTCCGGAATTTTAAGAATTATTAAATAAACAAATATCAAGACCATAACATTGTTATAAAAAAAATTCCGGAAAATAAAAAATAAAAAAAAATTAAGAATTATTAAAAAAACAAATATCAAGATGTCCATTATATAAAATCAAAAATGCAAATATTGTTTTAGCAGTTAATTTTTGATATCAAAATAAGTAAAAATTTAGTTTTAAAAAATATTTTATGGGGCTTCGAAGATCCCAAAAATGTAATATGAACTAGGGAAACACATTTCGTACTTAAATTTACCTTACCTCACAATATATATTAATTACCAGCTCCTTTGTTCTGAAACATTGACTGATTTGTATGATATATGTTCAAACGCGGTAATAATTCATAACAGAATCTTGTCCTCGATTTATTTGTATGCTGTGAATCACCTATCTCATTTGACTTGCACACATTTTGTGAAATTTCTTATGTCGGCTAAGATGCAGCAATGCATATATTTTTGATGCACATCCTATTTTATTGTTGATGGTAATCTGAATTAAAAATAAAAATGTTGCCATAGTGCAAAAACAGTCCATTCTATCGAAATGTATGTATACAGGGTTGCCCATATTCGACGGACCCATCTGGCAACGCCATAACTTTTGACAGAGATGTCACATCGCTTAATGACATACCGCGTTTGAAGTGTCAGTCCAAGCAGATTTTTACCATGAACCAATACATGCCACGAAAATTTACATTCAACAGAAGAAGTCAATTGTGAAAACTCGACGTGCTTTTAAAACATTAAAAAATGTGAGAAGTGCGCCTTCTAAAAACACCATTAAGCGTTTATACGAAAATTTTCGACTGGTAAGGCTCTTTCTAATTCGAAGAGGCCAATATAAAAGTCGACAAAGGCGATCGGCCGAGAATATCGCTGCCGTACGAGCCAGTGTTGAGAGGTCCCCAATAACATCCCAAAAACGCCGTTCTCAGCAGTTGGGCATGGCTCGGTCCACTTTACAACGGATTATTCGCATTGATTTGCATTTGTTCCCGTACAAAATTCAATTGACGCAAAGAATGTTGCCTGCGGATAAGCCTCGTCAATTGGAATGGGCCCAAAGGTCCGTCGAATATGGGCAACCCTGTATATGAATACAGTTTTGAACTATTCCACAATTTCCGTTCCACAATATCATCAACGAGGCTCTTTACAAATCAGGTTACCGACTCATTATTTTAACAAGAGTGCGTCTCACGAAAAATAATTCTGTTGACCACTATAAGTCAATTTATACACCGATCATGATATCTCGATGTGCTGTATGTATCTGGCTATGTGTGTCCGAACGTCCATGTGTCTATGATCGCAATTAATGTCCGATCAACATGAAATTGTTCATTCAATCAGAATTGAAGCCTAGAGATTGAAATGGACCAACATTTGAATTTTTACATGAATTTTACATGTCTACAGAGAGAAACCTACAACTATATAGCAACAAAGTCAAAAGCCATATTTTTTTAATTTTTAAAAAAAAAATATTGAATGAAGTCCAAAAATTTCGGAAATAGCATCAAATTTTAGAATAAGTTTAGATTTGTTGGAATTGGTCACCTTTGGCACGAATTATGGCCTTCAAACGGCCAATGAAACAGTCACACGCAGTCCGAATGTTGCTCTACGGTATTTTAGCCCATTCCCGACGAAGCGCAAGCATGCGCCTTTGATCGACACTTTGGCATTTTTATTGCCAACCTTGCTTTCCAAAATACTCCAGTCACAATAGTCCAACTGATTGATATCCGGAGATTTTGGTGGCCTTGGAAAATGGCGCATGAATTATTGTAAAATTTAAAATGGCCATAACTCCCTAAATATTGAGTTTCCGGCGTTTTTAGCTATCACTGTGATCACTTGTTAGGGCGGAGCGTGCTGAGTGCGATGGTGCTGGTGGTGCTAAAAACACCATTAAGCGTTTATACGAAAATTTTCGACTGGTAAGGCTCTTTCTAATTCGAAGAGGCCATATAAAAGTCGACAAAGGCGATCGGCCGAGAATATCGCTGCCGTACGAGCCAGTGTTGAGAGGTCCCCAATAACATCCCAAAAACGCCGTTCTCAGCAGTTGGGCATGGCTCGGTCCACTTTACAACGGATTATTCGCATTGATTTGCATTTGTTCCCGTACAAAATTCAATTGACGCAAAGAATGTTGCCTGCGGATAAGCCTCGTCAATTGGAATGGGCCCAAAGGTCCGTCGAATATGGGCAACCCTGTATATGAATACAGTTTTGTACTATTCCACAATTTCCGTTCCACAACATCATCAACGAGGCTCTTTACAAATCAGGTTACCGACTCATTATTTTAACAAGAGTGCGTCTCACGAAAAATAATTCTGTTGACCACTATAAGTCAATTTATACACCGATCATGATATCTCGATGTGCTGTATGTATCTGGCTATGTGTGTCCGAACGTCCATGTGTCTATGATCGCAATTAATGTCCGATCAACATGAAATTGTTCATTCAATCAGAATTGAAGCCTAGAGATTGAAATGGACCAACATTTGAATTTTTACATGAATTTTACATGTCTACAGGGAGACACCTACAACTATATAGCAACAAAGTCAAAAGCCATATTTTTTTAATTTTTAAAAAAAAAATATTGAATGAAGTCCAAAAATTTCGGAAATAGCATCAAATTTTAGAATAAGTTTAGATTTGTTGGAATTGGTCACCTTTGGCACGAATTATGACCTTCAAACGGCCAATGAAACAGTCACACGCAGTCCGAATGTTGCTCTACGGTATTTTAGCCCATTCCCGACGAAGCGCAAGCATGCGCCTTTGATCGACACTTTGGTATTTTTATTGCCAACCTTGCTTTCCAAAATACTCCAGTCACAATAGTCCAACTGATTGATATCCGGAGATTTTGGTGGCCTTGGAAAATGGCGCATGAATTATTGTAAAATTTAAAATGGCCATAACTCCCTAAATATTGAGTTTCCGGCGTTTTTAGCTATCACTTGTTAGGGCGGCGCGTGCTGAGTGCGATGGTGCTGAGTCCTGTTGGAATGTCCAAAGTCTGCGGCCAAAATGTTTGCGTGCCCAAGGCTTTAATACTCCCTCCAGGATATTTTCGCGATAGTATTCGTCATTTATTTTGATGTCACGGTCGATTAATACGAGCGGAGAGCGACCCTCGGCTGTTATGGTGGCCCACACCATTACCATGGCCTGCGCTTGAGTTCTGCGTGCCGAAGGTGCACATTTTTAGCTGACCTATTTGGCAAGTAAACACGATCATTTTGTTTGTTTACAAACTGATGGACAACGAATGTTTTCTCATTGGAAAAAACCAAATTCGGCATTTCACCACTTTCGGCCAAGCGAAGCAACTCTTTAGCTCTTTTGAGTCTATTTTCTTTCTGTTGCGGTGTAAGTTCTTGCACTTTTTGGTATTTGAATGGCTGTACCCTGACTGAGCTCATTTTTCAATATTTGGCGAATGGAATATTGCGATATGTTGAGCCCACAAGCTATTTTTCGGCCACTGCGACGATGTTGCTGTTTTCTTCCGTCCACTTCCTTGACGTCGGCTACGCTGCCAGTATCACGGTAACGAGCGATGGTACGAGACACAAAAGATTTATTCTCATTTAAATGATGGAGTGCTCTAACGATAGCCACTTGTAGTTTTCCAGCCAAATATAAAGAAATCACGCTTGAATTCCATAACGAATAACTTTTTTTCCTGAAAATTCTCACCAGAATGCTTTTGTACGCTTGTCAACAATATAATCTGGTGTCACTGGAATAATTTTAACAGCTGTCGGACGAGTGGCTTAGAAATAACAGCAATCTGAAGTTGGTTGCAGTTTTTTCATCTCGCCCTGTATTTAAAAGGAAGTGTCCAATATACCCCATATAAATCTTCTGCAGGTTGGTATACCCTTCATTTCTGCAAGTACATTTTTCCATTTCTATTTTTACTCACATTTTCACACTCTTACCTTTTCTCGATAACTTTAATATTTAAAAAGTTCATTCCAAATATCAGATTAAGCAAACATTTCTTGGAGGGATATAAAAAGTAAATTTCCAATATTTGCACCTTCCGTTGGCAATACCAGAGCCATTTACATCGACAACCTTTTAAATTATTTCCAAAAATTGCATCGACACCCACAGACGAATGCATGGCTTTTTGGCAGTTGGGCTGGGTGGCTCTCTGACTATCAGAATGGGTGCGTGTGGGCGTGTTAGTGTGAATCCTTCAAAATGTGTTTGTACATGTTCCCCCTTGGTAGCTTGTCAGCCAACCTGCTAGCCAAGCAAGTCGGTGAGTGTTTGGTGTAAACTTTCTAATTTTTGCAACCGGATATGAAGCACCGTAATGAACAATTTTCAAAACCGGAAAATGCTTCTGACTCTTCATTTTCGTAACATGGTGGTAGTCTGTCGAAGTGGTTGTCCTCGTCGTTGTCGTTGGCAAACACTCAACTGGCTACCACACGTTTGAACATACCAACGAACATCTCACCTGATAGAGGCTGTTTGCTTTGGAAAAATTGCTAGGTCTGAAAGGCCTGGTCGACGCCGGTCTTGGCAATATTTTCGGTATTGGTAATTTTTGACTTTTACATTGAGTGTAGGGTCGCAAAGGACATGGTGACATGGTCGATCAGAATCCCTTTTATGATTTTGATTGTGGGTCCTTGAAAGTGCTACCAAAAAAAATGAAAACAAAAAAGAATGCCGAGAAGTTGTCATATTTTCATTAAGAGCATTTAAAAGCTAGGTGGCCCTCCCAATCTCGGAATATACACATACACACGTATGTATGGTTGTATTGCAACACTGGCATAGACATACACACACACTCACACCAAATAAGCAAACTTGTAGCAGTCGTACCAACTTTTGTCGGAATGTTGAGTTCTGTGGTGTTTACATTTCGGTTAACAACATGTAACTCACTTATTGAGTCATTCGGTTTCATTTCGGTGTTCGTTGCAGCAATCATCCTTTGCCCAGTTACTCTGTGTGACTGTTGCTGTGATTTATCCTGGGTGTTGGAGTCTAATAGTCCGACCATGGCTTGTTTGTTGCAAATAACCGTCTCTACCGAAGATTTGCAGCGTTTGTCGGTGAATGTGCCCTTGAACGTTTGCTGGTTGAGGGATTTCAGTAATAGATGTAACTTTACATTAAATGTGAATTAAAATGAAAAGATCAATCCAAAGAGAGAGAGTGTGAAATGTTGAGGATAATTTTTTGGCATTTTGTTTCAGGAATACCGAGAGAACCCAGTGAAGAAAGTCGTAAAAAAAGTTGAGGAGGTGAAATATTTTTTATAAAACCTGGGTGTTCTCCAAAAGTGTCGAGCGGTTGGTAACTGACTGAAAATGCCTGGGGGAAACTCTAGATTATGAGAGAATAACATTTCTTAGCACAGAAACATTCTAGGAACCTCTCTTTCTGAAATTTGACATTAAAAAATTTAATTCAAATGTAGCTCTAAAATTACATACCGCTCGTTTTCCCAATTTGTATACCCTGCACCATAGAAAGGAGGAGGAAATTTGTTATTCAGTTTCTAACACCTCTAAATATTCTAAATATTCGTCGAAGACCCCATACAGTATATATATTCAATATTGGCATGAAATTCTAAGACGATTTGAAAATCTCCGTCTGTTGATACCACGATAAAACCGACATTATATGAGGTAGAGCTAGAAAAATTTGTTACATCTTAGACTGGTTGCTATATCGGTCCAAGTTTTCGCATAGTCCCCATATCTCCTCCTGATGTTCGGTATTTTTCCCATTCAGGCCACATTTTCTATTCTGACCTAACCCCACCTCTATGCTCAGTTTCAAGAAGATCGAGCCATAATTGCGACCTGTAGCGTGATTACAAAGGACAGAAGGACAGACATACAGAGTGAGATGAAAAAACTGCAACTTCAGACTACTGTCATTTCTAAGCCACTCGTCCGACAGCTGTTAAAATTATATCATAGACAGCTCATTATATTGTTTACAAGCGTAGAAAAGCATTTTGGTGAGCATTTTCCAAAAAAACGTTATTCGTGATAGAATTCAAGCGTGACAGTGTGATTTCTTTAAATTTGGCTGAAACTACAAGTGGCTATCGTTAGAGCACTACAGCATTTAAATGTGAATAAATCTTTTGTGTCTCCTACCATCACTCGTTACCGAAATACTGATCGCGTAGCCAGACGTCAAGGAAGTGGACGGAAGAAAACAACAACATCAGCAGAAATGGTTTTAAAAGTAAAGAAGGCGACTTGACCGTAACCAGCGTCGCAGTGGACGATAAGTGGCCAAACGCCGTGAGCTGAACAAGTCGCAATATTTCATTCGGCAAATATTGAAAAATAAGCTCGGGGTAAAGCCATTGAAATTTCAAAAAGTGCAAGAACTTACACCGCAACAGAAAAAAAAGACCGCAGACCTTGGACATTCCAACAGGCACCATTGCACCATCGCACTTAGCACGCGCCACCCAAGAATTGTTACAAAATGAGTTTCCTCGCTTCAATTCCAGCGCACAATGGCCTCCAAAATCTCCGGATACGAATCCGTTGGACTATTGTGTCTGGATTATTTTGGAAAGCAAGGTTGGCACTAAAAAATACCAAAATGTCGATCACCTCAAGCAAGCGCTTTGCCGGGAATGGGCCAAAATACTGCAGAGCAACATTCGGGCAACGTGTGACGCTTTCATTGGCCGTTTAAAGGCCAAAATTCGTGCCAAAGGTGACCAATTCGAACAAATCTAAACTTATTCTAAAATTTAATGCTATTTCCTATTTCTTGCTTTCATTCAAAAAAAAAAAAAAAAAAAAAAAAAAAATGCAAAAATTATGGCGTTTGACTTTGTTGCAGTTTTTTTTTATTTCACCCTGTAATACCACAAAGTTGCCTATTTTAATAGAAGGTCAGAAAGACGTATTCTATAATGGGAAACCCGAAGGATTTATTATGCAATCATAGGCCAGAGCATCTTCTTCAATACAAAATATGAAGGTCTTCTTCCTTAGAAGACAAGAAAGTCTTCTTCTTTAAAAGACAGAAAATGCTCCTATTTCATTCAGAGAAGACCTAAAGGAAGGTATTCTTTTCTTTTATATAGATAACCGGAAAAACTCCTTACAGAGAAGACAAGATGGTACCTCAAAAAGAATTTTTAAACGTTGAAAAGCAGTCAGTTTGGCCGGGTCGAACATTGAATATCCTCCACCATTCCGAACGAATTTGAAACTTTTTTGGGGTCTATACAAAGATGTGGACCTGCATAGAAAATTTTCTGTCCCGGGCTGTAATAACCGTTACGGACTGCAAATACGAATTTTGAAAAATTCCGATGAATAATAAATCTGAAATCAACAAAATACCGAATAAAAGGTGGTACCGTTATATAGAGGCTCTACAAGAACTGGATCTGCATAGGGAATTCTCTGTCACAGGTTGTAATACCCGTTACGAACTGCAAATACGAAATTTGAAACAATTTCGGTGAATAATGTCGCTAAAATCATCAAAATACTGTATATAGGAAAGTACGGTTACATGGAGACTATACCTAAACTTGGACATATATACCCCATTTTCAAATACCAAAAGACACACAAAGACACCAAAGAAACATCTGAGTAATATTTTATCAACCTGCTTCAATTCGTTCGGAAGCTAGAGTGATTTCCACAGATAGACAGACGGACGGCATAGAATTTTATACTGATCAAGAATATATATACTTTGTTGGATCTAAAATGTATATTTCGAGGTGTTACAAACGGAATTTAATATACCCTCCATACTATGGTGGAGGGTATAAAAAATCAACGAACATAATAGCCAAAATTATCTTTGAGTCAAAATTGTCCTCAAAAATACATGCTCTTAAAATTCACGTTCATACTCAATAGTAACTCAAAGGTATTCTTCAAAAATTAATAAGAAGAGTAAAAATTTTTTCCCTCAGAAACGTTTTTTTCAATATTTTTTCTGCGAAACATTTTTTAAAATGGCAGTCATCAATTTTCCCTCAGAAATATTTATTAAGTATTCACGTTTATCGTTACCAATATTCCTTCAGATTTTTTAATCAAAATTTTATTTAACATTTACTACTATTGTTAAAAATTTCCCTCAAAAATATTCCTTTAAAGGTCCACGATTATAGTCACCAATTAATTCTCAGATATATTCTTCAAACATTCACGAATATAGTAACAAACTTTACCTCAGAAATATTCTTTAGAAGTTTTGAGTTATAACTTAGACATTCGCTCAAAAATAATTTTTCAAAAAATCCACAAATTTTACATCAGAAATATTATTTCAACATTATTGGTCAATTTTCTCTTATAAATATTCTTTAAAAACATCCACAATTGTAGGAATTTTTTTTTTTCTGAAATATTTCTTAAAAATCCATGATTGTAGGAAATTGCTTGTAGTTATTTAAAATTCCAAGAGTATAGTTGCCTAGTATCCCTTTGGAACACTTTTTTTAAATCCGAAATTACGATGGGCTTTGGAGTCCATTCCACACTCTACTTTACGTGATAATTGTTACCAATCAAAATCCACGAATAATGTTGCAAATGGTTATTAAAAAAATTACTTTTATGTTTGCCTTTGGTCATTCAGTAATATTTTTTAAAATTCTGGAATATGAAGGAGGTTATATTATTTGCATTTTTTCACGAAGATTTGGATATAAGAGTTACAACCTTGCTTGTAACTAAAGATTTCACTGGATAACTCTTTGGAAAAATACACCTCACACTCACATTACAAAATAGGCAACAGCAATGTGAATGTGTGGAAAAAGGCAACACTATTGGTCTCACAAAATGTATTTTCTTTCACCAGTAATCTAAAACATTTTATCAAAGGTGTTGAAAAAGAAATATGTAAGAGTGTTATGTTTCTTAAAATTGAAAATATTCTTAAAATTGTATAAATGTTTCATAAAACATATTTGTAGATTGGTATGAGTACACACAATTCTCCTTTTTTTTTCGATATCCGATTGCTGTGGGCTAATAATGTGTGTTTTTTTATTCCTCAGAAATGTAACAATTTTCTTCCAATAATTGAATTTTAAATTCAATTAAAAATATCTCAACAGAAATTCCAATAAAAAAGTATTGAATTCAATAAAGAAATATGAAATAATAATTCGTTTAATACAAAATAAAACCAAAAGTGAGTTGAGAGATGTTTAAGTGTAATATAAGGTGAGGGAAAACCGGATTTTTCAAAAAATTCACACTTCAATAGTACGGAAATTTCTGAAAGGTAGAAGAATGTAAAAAAGTGATGATATAGATGGTACATATTTGGTATACCAATTTATTTAATCAGAGACTCATATAACGGTACCTCCCGATATACGGTATTTTGATGATTTTAGCGACATTATTTACCGGAATTGTTTCAAAATTGGTATTTGAAATTCGTAATGAATACTACAGCCTATGACAGAAAATTGTCCGTGCAGGTCCACGTCTTCGTATATCCCCCATATAACGGTACCCCCGATATACGGAATTTTGGTGATTTTAGCGACATTATTTACCGGAATTATTTCAAAACTTGTATTTGAAGTTCGTAATGGATACTACAGCCTATGCCAAAAAGTTGCGTATGCAGGTCCACGTCGTCGTATAGACTCTAATATACGGCTACATTCGGTATTTTTAAGATTTTAACAAAATTTTTAATGGATTTTAATTTTTGAAAAATTCCAAACTTGTACCAAATGGTGGAGGGTATTCAAAGTTCGGCCCGGCCGAACTTACAGCTTTTTTACTTTTTTAATTATTATTTTTATAAATATGGTTTACTGTAAGATGTTTAGTGGAATTTTGACATTTTATACCTCAAATGAAATTTTATGCTACTATCATGCATCAATTCAAAAAAAATTACTTTTTTGTAATGGAGGTAGAAAAAGAAGTGGGCTTATATTGTCTACTATCGCACCTGATCTAAGTCATATTTAAATATGGCGATGCACCAATTTCGCTCAATATCAGATTTGTGTACCCTACAACACTATGCCTTGGGGTATTATAAGTTTGATTGGGCCAAAACTTTTGTAACACCCACGTCGAGAAGGTGGACCATATGAGGCATACCTTCTGTGACCTCACCTCACCTCAAATGTTAATATGTTCTTTCACCAATAAATTGCATATATTTCGAATTGCTCCAAAATATCCTCCAATTTTCCCACATTAATGATACACTTTGAAAACTAGGTAAAGAAACGTGGCATATTTTCTCGAAATAGCCTCTGTAAGAACATTGCACCTTAGCTCTCCTGACAAAAATCTGTGGAAACCACATCATTAATAAAAAAAATATATTTTTTTTCTCAAAATTTATAAATTAACAAAACTCCACAGATTTATATTTCTTTGCCTCACTTATATTTATATTATAACGCAATTTTGAGAAAATATCAAAAATTCCCTGCAAAATAATTGTGGGTTTAGGAATATTTGGCCAAAACCGTAAACATTTGCTGATCATCAAATTAATTTGTGATATATGAGATTTATGCAAATTAAATCCAGTTGAACAACATAATCACCGGCTAGTCAGTCAGTCATGTAGTTGTTATCCGCCACTGGTAGTTGTGATAGTTTAACACAAAGGGACTGGTGGACAGTGGTTTGAAAGGATTAAAAAATATCAGGTAAGAAAGAAACAGTATTTTTTGAAAATAGATATATACCCCTTGTTTAGGACTGGCATACGATATTTAGGAGGAAGGGGATTTAAATTTCATATAAATAATATAATGGATGAAGTCATCAAGCACATTGAACATAAAACCAAAAAAAAAAAAACAAATTAGGAAGTTTTACTTCAAATGTTCTTAAATAGATTCTCTCCAAAAATATATGGATTTTTACTCCCAATCCTTCCAATGTGCCATATTTTTTGGCAGCGGACATAAAATCCAAATCACTGTAAATTTCGCAACTCTCATCCAAATTTACCACCGCTCATCGCTGCAACCTCATCATTCTCTCGGTTTCAATTTGCAATGAGTATTAAATTTATTTGCATATTTTTAATACGGACAATGAACACGACTTTACACGGACAATAGAGCTGGACAACCACTAATTGACAGAACGTCTGTCACAACCCATTTTGATGACCAATTGTCGTCACTCCAACACACAAAACAAGCCAATGTTATGAAAAAAAAAATCACACAGACACACACACACACTCGTACATACATAATGGAGGACTCGTGTGTCCATTTGTGATATTATTCAAATTAATGTAATAAATCTAATTACAATTGGGAATTACATTCACCAATGATGATGGCAATGACGATGATGAGGATGAAATGTACAGAAATTTGTATCACACCACCAGATCATAAACACAGACAGGCACAATTAAATCTCTGTTTTCAAATTAAAAACTAGAAGTAGAGTGGAGGGAGCATTAGCTTTTTTGGTGTTTATAAGAAAATTAGATGGATTCAATGAGGGATTTAGAGAGTCAAAAATTAACATATACTTTCATTTGCTCGCCAAAATAGCTGCTGCTTTTCGAATGCAACATATTTAAATGTTATAAATGAAATAACGATGCCTTTAGGTTATCTCAATAACATTACACGACAAAATTCAATTGTTTTCCAAATTACTGGAAAAGTTTAAAAATTTATGAAAGTAGATATAAAATTTTAGGCAGGTGTATCGGATTTTGAACGTTTTTTTTATATTCCTTTGTCAAAAAAATGGACATATTCTTTTATATAACGTGATTAGACAATAATTTTTGTGTTTTATGTAAAACGATGTTTAATGGAACTATTTTGCATAAACTCAAATAGAATTGGACTTTAACCTTAAAGGCTGTTTTTATACCCTCCACCATAGTATGGAGGGTATATTAAGTTTGTCATTCCGTTTTAGACCCCACAAAGTATATATATTCTTTATCTGCATAAAATTCTATGTCGATTTAGCGATCTCCGTCCGTATGTCCGCCTATCCGTCTGTGGAAATCACTCTAGCTTCCGAACGAAATGAAGTAGATTGATATAATTTTACTCAAATGTGTATTATGTCTGCAGGACTTTTGGTATTGAAAATGAAAATATAACGGTACCTCCCGATATTCGGTATTTCAATAATTTTAGCGACATTATTCACCGGGATTGTTTCAAATTTGGTATTTGAAGTTCTGAACGGATGCTACAGCCTATAACAGAAAATTGTCTGTGCAAGTCCACGTTTTCATATAGCCCCCATATAGCCGTACATCCCGATATTCGGTACTTTGATGATGTTAACGACATTATTCACCCGAATTGTTTCAAATTTGGTGTTTGAAGTTCGTAATGGATACTACAGCCTATGTCAAAAAATTGTTGTTTTGATGATTTTAGTTACATTATTCACCGAATTTTTTTAATCTAGTTTCGCTTCGAATATTTTAATGGTTTAGGACAAAAGTTACCCATGCAGGTCCACGTCGTCGTATAGACCCTAATAAAAGATTAAGATTTTAACAGAAATTTTAACGGATGTTATATTTTTTTTGAAAATTTCTAAGATCGTTCCAAATGGTGGAGGGTATTCAAAGATCGGCCCGGCCGAACTTAAAGCTTTTTTACTTTTTTTCTTTGAAAGTGTTGGTGTATTCTGAGACATAAAGTAAAATACGATCTCATCTTGATGGTGTTTTCAGTGTTTTTGAAGAAATTAACCTATAAGATCTCCTTAATGTCTCCACTGAGGGATAATTTGATGGGAAGATAGTCTTAAAAATCAAGTCTTTAAGGTCTGATAGTTTCTTAAGATATGGGCCCTAAACTCCACTCTTTAAGGTGTTATAGTTGCTTAAAATTCACGATTTAAAGCCAATCATTCAAAATCCGCACTTAAAGTTCTGATATTTGTTCCCGGGATAGACTAGTAATCCACGCCTAATATTTTGGTATATTTTCAAAAATTCTTCCTAAAAATCTATGACTTAAAGTCTGATAGTAGTTCTAGGCTTGTTCCGTAAAATTCACGCCTAATGGTCTAACTGTTGCTAAAGAGAAAGTCTAAAAATCCACTCTTTAGGGCCTGACTATCATTTAAAATCCACGGCTAAAGGTCCTGATAGTAGTTCAAGACATTGGCATAACAATTCACATTCTGAAAAAATCAATCTTAAAGTTCTGATATTTTTGAAGAAATTTGTTAATGAGATTGTCTTTGAAATCAACGCATAAAGGTCTGATACTTTTGAAGATATGGTCTTAAAAAGTCACACCTTAAGTTGTTATATTTGAAAAGAAGTGGTCTTAAAAAGCCACGCCCGAAAATCTGATATTTGTTGAAAGGATGATCTTTAAATTCCATGTTAACCGGTCCAATATTTATGGAGGGATGGTTTCAACAATCTATGGTCATAGATTTTCTGTTATTTGTAAAGATATGGTCTAAAGGTCTGATAGAAGTTCAAGATATTGACTTAAAAATCCACGCCTACATGTCTAATATTTAGGAAGTGTTGGTCTTAAAGTTCCAAGCCTAAGGTCTGATATATCTGAAAAAGATCAGATGTTGTCTTAATCATATTTAAGTTAGAGCACTCCAACATTTAAATGTGTATAAATCTTTGGTGTCTCGTACCATCGCACTCAGCACGCGCCACCCAAGAATGGTTACAAAATGAAGCGAGGAACCTCTTCATTTCCAGCGCACAATGACCACCAAAACCTCCGGATACCAATCCGTTGGACTATTTTGTCTGGAGTATTTCGGAAAGCAAGATTGGCACTAAAAAAAACCAAAGTGTGGATCACCTCAAGCAAGCGCTTCGCCGGGAATGTGCAAAAATACCGCAGGGCAACATTCGGGTAGCATGTGACGGTTTCATTGGCGGTTTCCACCCGACTTTCAGACTTTTTTTACTGGATATAAGGTAAATTTATGCCTTTGAAAATGTTGACCTTTTGTGGGGACGGTATTAGAAGGTGTAAATTAATTTTCTCTATCTCCAAATACAGGTTAAGTTTGATAGAGACATTACGATATACCAAATTTGGAACATAATCGAGAGTCTAAATCCGTTGTTTCGATGAGACACATTTTGGCCATATTAAATTATATATTCCCTCGGTAGTCATCTAGCTAAAGATCCACAAATAAAGGAATCCACATGTAAAGGTCTGATAGTTTATCAGGAGGTACTTAATATTCACGCCTAAATGTCTGTTAGTTATGACGAGGATGTCTTAAAATTCCATGCTTGAAAGTCTGACATTTGTTAAAGAGATTTTCTTAGACTTGCACGCCGAAAGGTCTGATAGGTTTTGAAGAGATTGTCTTAAAAATATTCGTCTAACTCGACGATACTTTGTCCTAGAAATGGTCTTAAAAATCCACGCATAAAGATTTAATAGTTGTTCAAGATATGGTCTTAAAAATCCACGCCTATAGATCTAATCGATCTTATTATTCTGATAGAGATGGTTTTAAAAATCCATACCCAAAGAAAAAAATCCATACGTAAAGATATGATAGGTATGGAGAGATGGTCTAAAAAATCCACGCCTAATGGTTAGATATTTGTGGAGAAATGGTCTTAAAAACCCACTCCTATAGGTGCGATTTTTGTGAAGATATGGTCTTAAAAACCTCGTCCAAAAATCCACACATATAAACCTTATAGGTGTTCCGGATATGGTCTTAAAAATCCACACCTATAGATCTAATAGTTGTTCAAGATATGGTCTCAAAAATCCACGCCTACATATCTAATAGTTGTTCAAAATATGGTCTTAAAAATCCACGCCTAAAGTTTTAATATTTGAAAAGACTTGATCTTAAGAATCCACTTATATATATATATATATATATATATATATATATATATATATATATATATATATATATATATATATATATATATACATATATATATATATATATATATATATATATTTGTTGAAGATATGGTCTTAAAATCTACTTCCAAGACCTCATTAGTATTTCAAGAGGTAGTCTAAAAAATCCATGCCTATATATCGAATCTTTGTAAAAAATGCACGCCAAAAGGTTCGATATTTTTTTTTGAGGATATAGTTTTAAAAATTCACGCCACACTTTAAGATCTAATAGTAATGGAGAAAAATGGGCATAAAAAATACAAGGCTAAAGGTCTAATATTTTTTTAAATATTAAATTCTTAAATTCGTGAAGAGCTGGTCTGAAAAACACATACCTAAAGATTTGAAAATTTTTGCCTAATGGCCTTATGTTCCTTGAAGATATGGTCTTAAAACTTAATGCCAAAATGTCTGATATTTCATCAACAGATTATATGTTAAATTATTTAAATCCTGATAGAAATAATAAATTTTAAATAATTATGACTTTTATGTGACATATTTACACTTCCAACATTATGCAAAAAAAAAAAACATTCCATAATTTCCTACGTCCCCTGCATAAGAACAATTTGTCGATTTAAAAAAACATATTGCAATATTTATAGAAAACGATTTATGACTTAGATCCTACACACAATGGCATCAATAATTCTTTGGTTCGGGTTACACATGAAATTTCCGAGAAAGAAAAAAATTCACAGCAATGTGTAACAACAGGACAATCCGCCGTGTGTGTAGTTAGAGACAATAGTTAGTATTCTGGTCCATACATCGTTATTTTACAATTTATTTAATGCATTATTACAGGGAGAAACTGCATCCTTGCATGGATCCTTTCAATTGGTGTCCTTTCTTTACTATTCTACCTTCCCATTTTACACACCGGAAAATGGCAAATAAATATTCCCAGCAAGTGTGTGGTACTTCTTTAGTTCCTTTGGAACACCTGACACTCATCGCTGGCCCCAAGGGGGGTGGGGGCGGCAAGGAAATCACAAATGTACACACGAGACAAGACGAGATGGCAGCAAAAATATTACCAATGGAAGAATAGGTGGAATAAAGCACCTCTAATAAAGATTTGCATAAAAGCACTCATATGCATACAGTCATCCATTCATATATGTGTGTGTGTGTATCCCTGCCTGGTACCCATACTTGTTTCGATTCTCCTGAAAGGATATTTCGTTGAGATAAAGAAAGCCAGAATAGAATAGAACGAATATATCCCACCTTGCAGATTTATGGAGTTGAAAGAAGGTGACATTCATATTCTAACAACTTAAGATATGAATGTGAATGGCTTTAGCCTTAAATTCATTGAAAAGCCATGTAAGAGGCAGACAGGAGAATCACACGTACGTACATATGTACATTTTCCAAATAAACTTCTCACACACACACACAGTACACGAAGTGAAATGGTATTTCTTGTTATGTCGTGGTTCCTCATATTGTTTTCTATTGCAAACGAATCCTGTATCCTTTAAGTAAATAAAGATATACATTAAGATGTAGAACAACAACACCGACACCAACAACGAAATCAGATTATATCTGCTTTATTCTATTTGTGCTCTATATTTCTGGAGTTTTTGGTCCTTGGCATCCTGGCAATTTATTTGTTTAATATTAAATGAAAATATTATTCTTTGCTTTTTCATAATGGTGTTTATCTTTTGACACATGGAGCTTCCTTTGATTTGGGAATATCTTTTTTGGAGGAATAACGAATGGAACAGAATCGAGGACCTCAAAAAGAAAAAAAAACAAAATCAGACCTTTAGGCGTGGATTTTTAAGACCATCTCTTCATAAATATCAGACCTCTAGGCGTGGATTTTTAAGACCATTTATTTATCAAATATCGGACCTCTATCAGACCTTTAGGCGTGGATTTTTAAGACCAATTATTTATCAAATATCGGACCTCTATCAGACCTTTAGGCGTAGATTTTTAAGACCATTTATTTATCAAATATCGGACCTCTATCAGACCTTTAGGCGTGGATTTTTAAGACCATTTATTTATCAAATATCGGACCTCTATCAGACCTTTAGGCGTGGATTTTTAAGACCATTTATTTATCAAATATCGGACCTCTATCAGACCTTTAGGCGTGGATTTTTAAGACCATTTATTTATCAAATATCGGACCTCTATCAGACCTTTAGGCGTGGATTTTTAAGACCATCTCTTCATCAAATATCAGACCTCTAGCCGTGGATTTTAAAGACCATCTCTTCATCAAATATCAGACCTCTAGGCGTGGATTTTTAAGACCATTTATTTATCAAATATCAGACCTTTAGGCGTGGATTTTTAAGACCATTTGTTTATCAAATATCGGACCTCTATCAGACCTTTAGGCGTGGATTTTTAAGACCATCTCTTCATCAAATATCAGACCTCTAGCCGTGGATTTTTAAGACCATTTATTTATCAAATATCGGACCTCTATCAGACCTTTAGGCGTGGATTTTTAAGACCATCTCTTCATCAAATATCAGACCTCTAGGCGGGGATTTTTAAGACCATTTATTTATCAAATATCGGACCTCTATCAGATCTTTAGGCGTGGATTTTTAAGACCATCATCAAAATAACATACCTCTAGACGTGGTTTTTTAAGACCACTTATTTATCAAATATTGGGCCTCTATCAGATCTTTAGACGTGGATTTTTAAGACCATTTATTTATCAAATATCGGAACTCTATCAGATCTTTAGGCGTGGATTTTTAGGACCATTTATTTATCAAATATCGGACCTCTATCAGATCTTTAGGCGAGGATTTTTAAGACCATTTCTACACAAATATAAGACCTTTAGCGTGGATTTTCAGACCATCTCTCCACAAATATAAGACCTTTAGGCGAGGATTTTTAAGACCCTTTCTCCACAAATATAAGACCTTTAAGTGTGGATTTTTGAGAACATCTCTGCACAAATATAAGACCTTAAGGCGTGGGTTTTTAAGACCACATCTCCACAAATATCAGATCAATAGGCTTAGATTTTTAAAACAATTTTTCCACAAATATCGGACATCTATCAGATATTCAGGTATAGATTTTTAAGACAGTTTTTCCGCAAATATAAGTCTTTTAATATAAGGCCATCTCTCCAACAAATAGCGGACATTTTTCAGATCTTTAAACGTGAAGTTTTAAGTCCATCTCTCCACAAATATAAGACCTTTAGCATGGTCTCTCTTCAGTCGTTTAGTCGTGGATTTACAGAAACTCTCTTCAGATTTAATTTAATTTTAAAGACCATGTCTCCAGATCTATCGACGTGTTTTTTAGACACTCTCTTCAGATCTTTAGACGTGGATTTTAAGACCTGATTTTCAAACCGCACCTTAGGTACGTATTTTAAGGTCCAACTCTACATACCTTTGGACGTGAATTTTAAGAATTGATTTTATCAAGTATCAAACCTTATATGCGGATTTTTAAGACCATCTCTACAGACCTTTAGGCTTGGATTTTGAGGTCCTGATCTTCATAGGTATCAACCCTTAGATGCTGATTTCTAAGACCATCTCTTCAACAAATATCCCATCATAGCATCCAAAGGCTTATAATTTATTTTTTTTACCTATAAACCCCACTGCCAACTTAAAATTTTCAAATTTCTCTTTAACATTCCCAACTGAAATCATAAATGAATTGTTGTCTAAAATGCATCGGCATAGCATTTATGTAAAACACATTTCAAATGTATGTCTGGCAATGCCTCTACGTGGCCAATCCCCTTTCAATGGCCAATGTATTTATGCAACACATTGCAGTGCATTGATAGCCATTTTTCCAAATTGAAGCAGAGGTTTTGTTTTTCGACTGAAAAAAGGTATTAAAAATTCAATTTTGAAGAAACAATGACACTCAGTAATCGAATCGAATCGATTCGTTGCCAAACAACAAAAGGTCCTCGGCAAAGTGCAACATTGACAACGATGATGATGATGATGATGACAATGCAATCGAATGGACGAACGAACAACAGGTTGTTGTCCAAAAAAAAAAAAAACAAGAGAGAGAAGAGATGGTGAGGAGGTGATGCCCAACGTGTGTGGTTAGGTCAAGAGTGGACAACAATTGCAACAATTCTGGCAAAGGCCACCGCCTGCCCTGCCGTATGGTCAGTTATGATAACAAGCTTTTTTAACATGTTTTTGTTGATGCTGGGCAATGTTGTTTTTCGCATGATTGGTTTTAAGTAAACACAGCTCCTTTGTCCAGGCCAAGTGGCCAACCAACCAACCGACCGCTGCCAACAACAACGACATGTACATGTATGAGTATTTAATTAAAAAATTGCACTGATTATTTTTATATGTCCTGGGCATGTAGCTGCCCCCATTCGATCATTGGTGTAATGAACACAGTTATGGCTATCCATCTCCCATCCTTGTCATCATCATAGGCGACAAGTAATTTTTTGCCATAATTATTGAAAATCATAAAAAAACGGCGAATGTATAATATTATGTGGATGAATAACTCACAAACGAATCACCTTCCGGGAACCACATTAATATGGACACTGTATCCACCTCCTGCTGTATCCGTGAGTGCCGTCATTAACCACTAGAGCATCACAAACGTGTTTAAGCGTTATTAATATTTTTGTAGCCAGCGGACCGTTCAAGCGTAGCCCCTAATACGATTCTCAAGCAAATATTTGACGCTCAAATTGTTCTGACGCGAAAGAGGACGAACCTGAAATGCCATGATGCACTTTACTGGTCACTCTATCGCTCGCTCGCTAGCTGGCGATGACCAAACGACCAACCGACCAACGACCATGACCAATCACGTTAAATATGTTATGAACTATGTAAGTGGTGTGTGTGTGAGAGTGTGTGTGTGTTTGTATTTTAACATGGCTCACAACGCTTCATTACTTTGAACACATTATTAATTTACTCAGTAGATTCGCTGGGCAGCTGGGGCTGGAGGAAGCGTAGGAAGCATCATAGTTGGTCAATTTTGTTTTCACTTGAAGGATCTAAAGCCCACTATGCCGACAACTCTCCTGTGGTGCACACACACACACATGCACACTCAAAGTACACCCCCAATCGATGTTCATAATATGTAAATGAGATTCATGTTTAAAATGGGATTCAATGAACCAATCACTTGGCTGTCTTTGCTGCTATTAAACAGGTATGCAACAACATATACACACATGCATAGGGGTATGGGTATATTCATAAGTACACACATACATACATACATAATTATATAAATGAATGCCTTTAAATAGATTATTTTTGAAAAATATTAAACTTTTTTTATATATTCTCCATATTGCTCTATATATAAAACCTTTATCAAAATATAAACTATATACGCAGCTTATGGGAAAATATTTGAAGATCGAGACCTGTACAAAATGTGTAAATGTGTGTATTTAAATAAATATATATTGTTGTAAATATATACGTGTTCGTGCGTGCTAATTTATAATCATGTTACAGGTCGCAATTGTGGTCCGAAATTATATATGATTATATATCTCTCCGAGCAGAGTCCATATAGCTATGTACGTCCGTCCGTATGTCCCTCTGGAATGGACCAATATATATAGATAGAAATATTGAGATGTGCCAAGTCTGAATAGAATCGTATTTTAATTTCGCTCTTTATGAGTTTCATGGATATTCAAAATTTTCACGCTTCGTGGGAGAGGTACCAGACGGAGTAGACCGATATATTCTATCTTCACCTCAGGTCTTGGGTTAATAACAATATTGTGATATGTGTAATTTGAAGAAGATCAGACTCTTACCTCACATTTTATATAAGTTATAATAATGACAATTTGGGGAGGAGGTATTTGATGGAGTGAACCGAGTTTGATTGACCGCTGATGCACTTATTATGATTTGCCAAGTTGGAGCAAACTCGGATCATCCATACTCTTTCTGTGCAGAAAATATATTTTTTGAAAATTTCGATCTTTTGTGGGGAAGGTAGCAGAAGGAGTGGACCAATATTGCCCATCTCCGAACTCTATCTAAGTTTGACAAAAATATTACGATGTACCAAGTTTGTTATTTTTACTCAACCTTCTGACATCATAATTTTTATATATAATTTTTACACCATCACCTCAAATCATTTCGGTAACACTTCGCAGAGTTAAATGCTAGTCTTTTCTGTCATTTACCTCTACCGTCTTCATATTTAAGTCGACCGCTTACTGACTTTACTGGTTAATATCCATTTCCTCTTCTCATTTATACAACCTCTCTCTAAGCACATAGTATTGTTTACCAAACACATTTTATTTGTAATTTGTCACCTCACCGAATAAAAACACAAAAACAATTCTTTTCGCCGATATCACGACAATATCAGATATTAAAAAATTTAGAACGTTAAATAATTACAAATAAATAAATCAGTTTATTCAACCTCTATTTTTGTGTTGACCATGACTTATGGCCGTATGACATAAAAGTCAATAACTCGCAATGAATCGTTTGGCGTTCAATAAAATATTAAATAAATAAACAAAAACATTCTCACACACATATATAAATAATAAATTACGTATGTGTGAATCATGCTATGAATTCACATTTCCGGAAATCACAGATTAATGGTCTAAACATATGACCTGGTTAGTTGTAACAATTATGACATCAAATATTGTGATTTTTCGCAGGTTTCTAGCTGTGGTAAAATATAAATTACGTAATCAAAAGCATTTAAAAGTTATTAGAATACAGTTTAATTGGGTTTTGTAGTTGTATGCGTGAGCGGATTGAAATGGCATATCTTAATTTTAGAGTGTGAGAGGGTGCGTATAATTGATAATAGCAAGTATACGCCGTTAGTAACTATGCAATCTAATAATGATGCTGTACATATGTACGAATGTACTTCGATTTTATAAGATTGTTGTTGTCAATTATTCTAATATTATTTAATGGTGTGCAAAATAATAAAGGTGCTAAAAACACACCGTGAGAAGTTTCAATCGTCTGAACCGAACTTTTTATACCCTTCGCAATGAAGAAAAAATAACAAAGTTTTATACTGTTTACCAAACCGAAATACACCATTTGGTAAGAAAATTGGGATGGCCATACTTAAAAAATAAAGATTTGAAATGCATTATCACTGCGAAAAAAACTAGAAGTTATTGTCAAATATGAAAATGTTCTTTGAAAAATAGAAGAAATAATTGGAATTGAAAAAAATTTAACCCCGCCCGCCTTGGCAGATCATGTGTTACCCTACAATACTATAATTTGCAGCAAAGTTTATGTCAATCTTAACTCCTTTTGACTAAAATGAACGAATTTCCCCCAATACTGGGATATATGGACTACTTAAAAAAAAAAACTTCATATAGTGACTATACCAAAAAGTGGTCCGACATGGCCGATTTTTTAAACCAAAGATTCCTGAAGTAATCCAAAGCACTCTATAAAAAGCCAAAGCTCTGTATTTACTGTTGCGCAATATATCTCAAAATATTGCGTTCCCTCTGTATATGATCAAGACTAAATTCAGGCCTTAACACAGTTTAGCCTAAAACCCGAAACTCGTTTGGGGGTTTTAATTTTGATCTACATAACAAATCGACAGTAAAAAAGGTTTTTATTTGATGATTTTTTAATAGCCATTATTAAGTTCACAAATTTCTTTTGCTCAGAGACTCATGATACATTTTGATGTAGAATATTTTGATATGGCCAAAACGTATCTCATCGAAATAACGGGTTTAGACCCCAAGTCTCTTTGGAGCAAATCCATTTCGGGACATTTGAAGCCGATCTACCGATGTCCGTCTTTCTGTCTGGCTGGTGCGCACGATAACTCTCGAAGGGAGTATCCGATTTGGTTCAAACTTCGTACATCGTAAAATTATTATCAATCATAGATCGAGTTCGGAGTTGGGCAATGCCGGGTCACTTCCTCTTCTCCTTTTCAAAAAAAAAAAAATATGTTACTTCATAGAAAGAGAAAGGATTATCCTATTTTGTTTAAAATTTGCAAATTCTAATATTTGCATCGGTTCTAGGTCAGGTGGCAAAATGGACAATATTAACCCAATTCATCATGTACCTCCCCCGCAAAGGGTCAGAATTTTGAATATTTATAACTCTTGTAAAATTTGAAATAAGAGTCTGAAACAAGTAAAAAAGCTGTAACTTCGGCCGGGCCGAACTTTGAATACCCTCCACCATTTGGAACGAATTTGGCAATTCTCAAAAACAATAAAATCTGTTAAATTCTTAAAAATATGTAACATTTGTCATAAGCCATTACAATATAAAAATGCGAAATTTAAAAAAAATCGATAATAATGTAGATAAAATCATCAAAATACCGAATATCGGGAGGTACCGGGAGGTACCGGCTATACGACGACGTGGACCTGCACAGACAATTTTCTGTCTTAGGCTGTAATATCCATTACGAACTTCAAATACCAAATTTGAAACAATTCCGTTAAAATCATCAAATCGGGAGGTACCATTATATGGGGGCTCTACGAAGACGTGGACCTGCATAGACAATTTTCTGTGAATATCCATTACGAACATGTAATATCCATTACGAACATCAAATACTAAATTTGAAACAATTCCGGTGAAAAATGTCGCTAAAATCATCAAAATATCGAATATCGGGAGGTACCGTTATATTGGGGGCTATACCAAAACGTCGACCTAAATGACCCATTTTCAATACCAAAAGTCCTGCAGACATAACATACATTTAAGTAATTTTATCAATCTACTTCAATTCGTTCGGAAGCTAGAGTGATGTCCACAGACGGATAGACGGACGGACATCGCTAAATCGACTTACAATTTTATGCTGATCAAGAATATATATACTTTGTGGGATCTAAAATGTGTGAAAAACGGTTCAGATATAGCTATAGCTCACATAGATATGTTTTATTGGATTTGGTGTTAAGGTCCCTCACATGCATAATATGCACTCCACCAACAATGATATTAGACACCGGACATACTGCTCGAAAATACCTCTGCCAAATTTTATCGTGATCGGATCAGATTTTTATATAGCTTCGATATACATATTCATCCGATTATTGCTCACCATATATGTAATATTAGCCCAAATTGAATAGATTTTTTCAAATTCAACCGAATTTACCATTTTGTGAAACTCGGCCAGGTACATCTATCAATTTATATTTTCTAATATAATCCTTCCGAAGTCATTCCAAGAACTATACAGCATTGTTATTTGGATCACAGTTGGTATGATCTACTTCACCTAAATTCTCAATATAAACTTTTTTGTTACGGGAGCTCTTCTAAATAGTGGTGTAGGGTATCATGTGGTCGGCCCGCTCGACTTTTGACATTTCCTTACTGGTTTTCTTTTGTGTAGGACATCATACAGATATTGTCAAAAAATAATAAAAGTTATCGGTAGTTAAAAGTCCTCTTTGTTTACAAGTGCTTTCCACTACACAAATTGCAGTACACCCTAATAAACACTTCTAATACTTACTGCCACACCACAACAGATGTTTAACTCACAGCAAGAGAATGAGAAAATATCGAAACGTTTAAAGTAGCTAGCAAATTTTCGAAAAATAAAACAAACATAATTCAATACAGTCGAGTGTAAAAACGACAACAACAATTTATCACTGATAAGACTATGACAAATCAACAATTACTAATTAATGACAGTCATAAATTTGTGCGCCAACAGCGTGCAACCACCACCACCAGCAGCACTACCACCTCATGATCGCAACAGCTACGAAATATTTTACAAAAATCACACATTAAATTTGAAAAATAAAAATCTATGTATTTAAGCGACAAATCTTGAAGTTGAGAATACGAAGCAGAGAGCCTGAATTGAAATGTTTAAGAAGTTTGCCACACAGGCGCAGTCAACAAACAACAAGTTTTCTCGGAATTCCATTTGATTGAATGGTCACAACAATTATGACTGTTTTTTTATTTCGAACCAAACATGAGTGCAATTATTTTACTGCCCCACCACATACAGGTGTATATAGATATTTGAAATTACGTTTAGTTAGTTTATTGGTAGTTAAAAATGTGAAAAAAAGTAAAACACCAAAGACATTAATTAACTCTATTGTTGTTTTTTTTTTTTTAATATTTTAACTATTGTTGATGCGTATTTAATTTTATTCTCCTGAGATTTTCAATTTTTACGCTCAAATGTTAATAACTACAACCTGTTTTCTGTCAAAGAAATAAAAATTATATGTTTAATACTCTATCAACAAAAGGGCAAACGGTTACATTTGTTATCGAAAGTCTGACTAAATGAAGAAAAGAAAATAAATAATAGCAGTTAATACCCTACTGCACCCATTTGGATTAAATATAAAATATAATAATAAAAAAGTTGTAAAACCAATAAAAACAAGTTAAAATCAAGTAAGCAAGGGCTATAGCTGTGCGGCCGACTTTATCAATCATACACGCTATGATTATAATTATAATTTAAAGTTCAAAGGACTAAATATGCCGAAGCATTTGATCATTTAAATTCGGACTTGTATTGCCCATTTGGTGCACAATTAATTTGAAATCGGATAAAAATATATATGGGAGCTATACCAAAATCGGAACCGATCTCGATAAAATTTGGCAAAGATATTTCTGAGCTGTATATGATATATTTCCCTGAATATCGTTGTTACGGAGTGCATATTACGGCTGTGGGTAACAAATATAACAAATCGGATGAACAGTATATATGGTAGTTATAGCTATATCTGAACCGATCTTCACCAAATTTGACATACTAGCATCGATCGTAAGTGCCAAAGTGCAATTTGGGCAAATATTAGACGTTTTGTGCACAATAAAAGGTAAATCGGACGAAGTTATATATGGGATATATATCCAAATCTGAACCGATCTCGATAAAATTTAGCAAGTGTATTTCTGAGCTGTATTTGATAAATTTCCCCAAATATGGTTGTTACAGAGTGAGAATATTACGGCTGCAGAGGACAAAAATAACAAATCGGATGAACAATATATATGGGAGCTATAGCTATATCTGAACCGATTTCAATCAAATTTGGCATACTTATATTCAGGTCTAATTTGGTTGTAAGTGCAAAATTCCATACTATTCGGGCTGATATTACACGTTTGGTGCACAATAAAAGGTAAATCGGACGAAGATATATATGGAAGCTATATCTAAATTTTTACCGATTATCTCCAAAATCAATAGGGTTCGTCCTTGGGCCAAACAAATGATTTGTGCAAAATTTCATCTGGATAGGGCAATAAATGCGAACTGTATTTTGTTTACAAAAATACATGGACAGACCGACGGACAGACGGACGGACATGCATAAATCGACTCAGAATGTGATTCTATGCAGATCATCAAAATGCACTATGGGTCTATCTCGTTTCCTTTTGCCTATTACAAATAAATGCACAAAGACATAATACCCTGACCACCTTGTGGTGTAGGGTATAAAAAAGTATCAGACGGTATTACCAACAGATGTATACCCTCGGCTAATTTTCGATTGTTAACCATCTATGGAGTAGGTGTCGAAGGAATGGGTTAATATGTTCCATTTCGTATCGGACCTAAATAAATATGATATTTATATTGAGACGTTTCAGGTTTGTTTTTTTTTTCTGCTCCCAAGAGCGCACTCTCTCTCGAATTGAAGTGAGTTTCACTCTTTGTACAAATTCGAGGAATTTAAAGGTTCTAAAATTCGTAATGTGGACTCTATAGCAATGATGTTTGATATTTTATTAATTATACCCTCAGCCATATGGCTAGAGAGGGTATATATATCATTTGATACGGTAAAACGTGCCTAGTCGAAATAACGGTTTTAGACCCTAGATCTCTTTGAAGGAAATCCGTTTCAGGACATTTGGAGTCGATCTAGCGATGTGCGTCTATCCGTCCGTTTGTCTGACTGGTGCGCACGATAACTCTCGAAGGTAGTATCCGATGTGGTCCAAACTTGGTACATCGAAATATTTTTGTCAAACTTAGATCAAGTTCGGAGATGGGCAATACCGGTCCACTCCTTCTGGCACCTCCCCCCAAAAGGTCGAAATTTTCAAAAAAAATTCTGCACAGAAAGATAAACGATAATCCGATTTTGCTCCAACTTTGCAACTCCTAATATTTAGTGCTAGGCCAGGTGCGAAAATGGACAATATGGGTCCACTCTATCAAGTACCTCCACCACAAACAGTCAACATTTTGAATAATTACAACTCCTATAAAATGTGATGTAAGAGTCCGATTGTCTTCAAATTTCACACATCCCAATAATTTTATTAACCCAAAGTCTGGTGTTAAGATGGAATATATCGGTCCACTAATTCTGGTATCTCCCCCACAAAAATTTTGAATATTCATAAAACGCGAAATAAACATCCAATTTCATTTAGACTTGGCACATCTCAATATTTCCATCAACACAAGATCTGTTAAAAAGACGGTAGAGATCAGTCCACTTCTTCTGGTACCTCCCCCACATAGGGTTCAAGATTTTTTCAAACCAAACGCTTAAAGTAAGCCAAATTAGTTAGGGTCGATATGGAATGGACAATATTGACCCATTCCAGTACCCAATCCAAAGAGGGTCAAGAGTTTAAATAATCATAACAGAAGTCAAAATCAGCAGAACCGACTGATACTTTTTAACTTGTTTTATTTTGTTTTTCCTCATCTACTGTGTTCGTGGAAAGTTTTAGCTAATAAATTTCAATTTGAATTCAATATTATGTAGAACAGTGTTATCACAATTTTAGCAATTAAAAAACCAGCAGTATTATTTAGATAAAAATTGACAATAAAAGTTTTAGAAATCAAAGACAAATTGAACTTTAACAAAAAATTTGAGACATTGTAAAAATCGTATCATACAATGGCATGCAGGTTTCTCAATAAAGGTTGTTAATCTTTGCACATTTTCTGCCAAAATGTGGGTGTGGCAAAAAAAGTGGAACCCAGATATTAAAGTCACTTTTAATTTGGAAGATATTTGTGAAATGAAAGTTTTGTATTAATCATAGCCAATAATCATTCGAATTCTGAGAAATATATTATTCTTTAATCTGTAATCTTTAATTGTCTCTTCTTAACAGGTGCAAGAAGCGAAGAATTTATCAGAAAACTATGTGAACGATGATTCGACTATGGCATCATCCTAGTTAAGATTAACACACGGCGCTGTTGGCATTACTAGAGAAGTTCTTGGATTCTACTTGGATTCTAGGAAATTTAAAATCTCAATCGCCAAACATCATAGGTAGAGATGTAATACGAACGTATCGATAAATGTTCCCTCAGCCATATTGCTACAGAGTGCTATATATCTTTTGATACGGTCAAAACGTGCCTTATCGAAATAACGATTTTAGACCCTAGGTCTCTTCAGACGAAATCCGTTTCAGGACATTTGGAGTCGATCTATCGATGTCCGTTGGTCTGTCTAGCTGCTGCGCACGATAACTCTCGAAGGAAATATTCGATTTTCTTCGAAATTGGTACATCGTAATATTATTATCAAACTTAGATCGATTTCGGTCCACTACTTCTGGTACCTCCCCCACAGAAGATCAAATTTTTCAAAAAACAAAAAAAAAATAGTTTACTGCACAGGAAGAGAAAGGATCGTATTGGATTGTGCTCCAAATTCTAATATTTGCATCAGTGCTAGGTCAGGTGAGAAATTAGATAATATTGGTACCCCCTTCCCCCAACCCCCAACACAGTATCAAGTTTTGAATAATTAAAACTCTTATAAAATGCGATTGTAAGCGTCCGATTGTCTTCAAATTATACAGCTCACAATATTTTTATTAACTCAAAGTCTGGTGTGAAGATGGAATATATCGGCCCGGTTCTTCTAGTACTTCCCCCACAAAGGTTCAACATTTTGAATATCCACGAAGCTCATAAAACGCGAAATTAACATCCGATTCCATTCAGACTTGGTACATCTCAATATTTCCGTCAACACAAGATCTGTTACAAAGATGGTAGAGATCGCACAATTTTTTATTATACCTCCCCAACAAAGGGTCAAAGTTTCGAATAACCAAGACGATTATTAAACACATAATAATATTTTTATTAACCCAAGGTCTGGTGTGAGGATAAGATACAGACTGAGATAAAAAAAAACTTCAACAAAGTAAAACGCCATAATTTTTACATTTTTTTTAAATTTTATTGAACAAAGCAAAAAATGTCGGAAATAGCACCAACTTTTAAAATAAGTTTAGATTTGTTCGAATTGGTCATCTTTGGCACGAATTGTGGCCTTCAAACGGCCAATGAAACAGACAATGCCCGAATGTTGCTCTGCGGTATTTTGGCCCATTCCCGGCGAAGCGCTTGCTTGAAGTTATCGACATATTGGTATTTTTTTAGTGCCAAACTTGCTTTCCAAAATATTCCAGACACAATAGTCCAACGGATTGGTTTCCGAAAATTCGGTGGCCATTGTGGGGTGGAAACGAAGAGAGGGACCTCATTTTGTAACCAATCTTTGGGAGGCGCGTGCTGAGTACGATGGTGCTGAGTCCTGTTGGAAGGTCCAAGGTCTGTGGATTAAAGGTTTGTGTGCCCAAGGCTTTAATACACCCTCCAGAATATCTTCGCGATTTCGACATTTTTTTATGCCACGGTGGATTAATACGAGCGGAGAGCGACCATCGGCTGTTATGGCGACCCATACCATCACCATGGCCGGCGCTTAAGTTCTGGTGTTTGTTTACAAACTGCTGGACAACGAATGTTTTCTCATCGGAGAAAACCAAATTCGGCAGTTCACCACTTTCGGCCGAGTCTATTTGAGTCTATTTTCTTTCTGTTGCGGTGTATGTTTTTTCACTTTTTGGAATTTCAATGGCTTACCCCGAGCTCATTTTTCAATATTTGCCGAATGGAATATTGCGATATGTTCAGCTCACGAGCCACTGCGAGGCGGGTTTCGATAAAGTCGCTTCTTTACTTTTCGAACCATTTCTGCTGATGTTGCTGTTTTCTTTCGTCCACTTCCTTGACGTCGCACTACGCTACCAGCATCACGGTAACGAGCGATGGTACGAAACATAAACGATCTATTCACATTTAAATGCTGGAGTGCCCTAAAGATAGCCACTTGTGGTTTTCCAGCCAAATATAAAAAATCACACTATCACGCTTGAATTCCATCACAAATAACTTTTTTCTGTAAAATTCTCACCAAAATGTTTTTGTACACTTGTAAACAATATCTGTCACTGTCACTGGAATAATTTTAACAGCTGTCGGACGAATGTCTTAGAAATGACAGCAGTCTGAAGTTGGTTGCAGTTTTTTCATCTCACTTTGTACATCTGTCGACAAAACCGACTGATACTTTTAAACTTGTTTTAATGAGCTTTTGATGGATTAAAATCATGGATTTTCTGAAAAACTCTTTTAAGGATCCAAACCCTAGATTTTTAAACATTTTTTGTTGTAATATAAAATAGTTAAATTTTAAATTATGTTTTTATGGAATTATGTTATTGTATTTGTTCTAAAAAAGAACAAATGGAAAAAATTGTAATAGTAACCTTGTGAGAAATTCTGAAAATGCATAGAAAAAAAAAGAAAAGTTTCGATACCGAAAAAAGAACTAATATTAAGTATTTCGAATAAAGAAGAACCAAAAATAGACTATTTTTGAAAAGACAAACAAAATTCATGGTAAATGCAGAATTTGTAAAATTACTTTAAGAGAATAATTTGCTACAAAACAAATAAATTCGAAACACCCCAATATCCATTCTCCGAAAACGAATGCCGCAAATTGCAGTAGGGTACACAAAAATACCGACCTCTATGTCTGCTTATCTCGTTAGTATACAGGTATTTATATTTGTTTAATATCTGTGTTTAAACATTTAAAACAAACAGCGATAAGATCATTGCTGTCGATAGTACGTATGTGCACGTACGTATGTCTGTATGTGGATACCTGCCATCGATCCCCAACCAAGCCCCAACAAATGACTGCCGAACAGTACACACTGGTGAAACGTTAAGAACGCCAAGTGAAATGTTCACAAAAAATTAACGAAAAATAAAATAGAAACAACTCAAGACAACGCGAGAAATGTATTAAACGGTTTTACTTTATAGGCTTTAAGTCAACATCTTTGAAAATATTGAGTCAGTTCTAGACAAGACAAGCGACGGCGTGTAGCATTTAACGGGCCGCGATTGGCGGGCGGATTTCGGAATATGTTGTGCGAGTGTGTGTGTGTGCGTTCGTTCGTATACATGTGATATAATTTACTAACATATAAATTGTCATAGTTAAGAAAATAAAAATGGCAAATTAATACATACCATCGTCGTAAACGTAAATAGGCACAAGTCGTTCCAAAATAAAACAACAGAATTGTTACAACGAAAACCTAACAAAAGTGCATCAACAAATAAGAACCAAAGAACCATCAACATTTCAATTTCAATTCGGTTCACTTCGAAAAATAAATGTTCAATTCTCAACGTGTATCAGTGAAATATGAAAAAATGCCTAACGTAACCTTCAGGTAAAGTGTAACAACCAACAACCAACCAAACGCCCAATCTGACACCAGCAAAACAATTGCAACAACAATTTCGCACACCTATGACAAGTGAATTATTAGCAGCAATTTGTTGTGTTTAAGTGGAAATTAAATGAAAAGTTATCTCTCACCAACATCAAAGAAAATGCAAACGAATTGATTTGAATGGTCTCGATTTGCGCCGTGTTGAATACTCAGTGTTGCTAAAAATATTAATTGATACTTGAAAATTGTTTAAAAATAATTTTTAATTAAAATAAATAATATATATTAAAATATTTAGAAAGGCTGCAAAGTTGCACCTACAACAGGGAAATAAAGAAATTAAAAAATGCCCCAACCACAATTCCAATGGCTGGAGTACGACAATGTTTTACCTGGTCAATCGTGGATCTGCATATTACCCAATACGTAAATTATGGGAGAAGAGAGGCATTATAATGGAGAAGTCTTTGTAGGAGAACGAAATACCTTATTATAGAAGACCGAGGAATAATATAGTATATAAAACGAGTAAAAAAATCTAAAGTCGGACGAGCCCACATTTGAGGTACAATAAACTTAAAATCGGACGAGGATATACATGGGAGCTATATCGAAATCAGTACCGATCTCGACAGAACTAGGAACATTTATTTCTAGGTTGTATCAGATACTGTGCTGAATATCTTTGTTATGGAATTTGTGTGTTTAGGGGTATTTGTGTTTATAGGGCATTAAGGACTTAAATATTAAATCAAATAAAACACATATATTTGGAAGCTAAATCTATATTTGAAAATATTTTTTACCAAACGTTTCCTACCTATTTCGTATCTGGCAAAATCTATCCTAGTTGGGCTAATATCTCACATTTGGCGCCCAATGAAATTGCAATCGGACAGACATTTTTACAATAAGACTTCTCATAGAGTACTCAAAGATCTCTCATAAATCTCTCAAGAAGACAAAAAGTCTTCTCACAAAAGACCAATAGCATCATCTCACAGAACACCAAGAGGACAAGGTCTTCTCATAGAAGGCCAAAAGATCTTCTCACAGAAAACTACTAAAGGTCTTCTCATAGAAACCCAAATAGACTTCTCTGATAAGAGATGGCCAGAAGGTCTTCTCATAGAAGGCCAGAAGTTTTCCTCATAGAAGACCAGAAGGTTTTCTCGTAGAAGAGCAGAAGGTCTTCTCGTAGAAGAGCGGAAGTTCTTCTCGTAGAAGAGCAGAAGGTCTTCTCGTAGAAGAGCGGAAGGTCTTCTCGTAGAAGAGCAGAAAGTCTTCTCGTAGAAGAACGGAAGGTCTTCTCATAGAAGGCCAGAAGGTCTTCTCATAGAAGGCCAGAAAAGTCTTCCTATAGAAGGTCAGAAGATCTTCTCATAGATGGCCAGAAGGTCTTCTCATAGATGGCCAAAAGGTCTTCTCATAGATGGCCAGAAGGTCTTCTCATAGATGGCCAGAAGGTCTTCTCATAGATGGCCAGAAGGTCTTCTCATAGATGGCCAGAAGGTCTTCTCATAGATGGCCAGAAGGTCTTCTCACAAAAGACCAGAGAAGGTCTTCTCCCAAAAGACCAGAGAAGGTCTTCTCACAGAAGACCAGAAGGTCTTCTCACAGGTCTTCTCACAGAAGGCCAGAAAGTCTTCGCACAGAAGACCAGAAAGTCTACTCAGAAGGCCAGAAGGTTTTCTCATAGAAGGACATTAGGTCTTATAATAGAAGGCCAGAAGGTCTTCTCATAGAAGCCAGAAAGTGCTTTTCACAGAAAACCAACAATTCTTTTTACAGAAGATCCAAAAGTCTTCTCACAGAATCCCCAAAGGTCTTCTCATTGAATACCAAAGGGTGTTCTTATTGAAGACCAAAATCTGTTCTCATTAAAGAACATAGAAGATCAGAAAATCTTTTTTTAGAATACAAACAAGTCTTATCCCAAAAGACTGAAAAGTCTTCTCATAGAAGACCAAAACGTCTTCTCATTGAGAACCAACAAGTCTTCTCCCAGAAGATCAAAAAGTCTCCTCACAGAAGACCCAAAGGTCTTCTCATTGATGACCAAAGGTGTTCCTTTTGAAGAACATAGGAGTTCAGAAAGTCTTCTCATAAAAATATCAGAAAGTCTTCTCAGAAAAACCCAAAAAGTCTTCTTATGGAACGCCAAAAGGTAGTCTCATTGAAGAACAAAAGGTCTTCTCACAGAGATCAAAGAGTCTTCCTACCAAAGACCAAAAACTCTTCCCGAGGAACTGAAAAATTAATTCTCATCAGGGACAAAAATGTCTTCTTTAAGATGACCAACAGACCTTTTTTAGAAGAGCAACCGTACTTATTTTAGAAGATCAAGTGGCCTCCCAAGATTTCTACTCCAAGGGGGGAAGAGGGCCCTCTTTTGTTAGAAGTGCAAAAGGTTTTCTCATTAAATACCAAAATATTTTCTCTTTGAAGCCCAACAAATCATCTCTTTAAAAATGAATTAAGGACTGAAAGAAATTTTCATTGAAGACCAAAAGGTCTTCTCACTGAAGAGAATAAGGTCCTCTCGTTGAAGATAAAATTGTCTTCTCATTGAAGAGAAAATGTTATCTTCAAATGGTCTTTTTTGGTTTGAAGCATTTTGAAATATATTCTTTAATAGAGGTAGTGCTATTATTTTTTTCGTAGCTGTAAAATATGAATCGCACAAAAGACTAAAATTAGAATATTTTTGCACATCGAAGAAAAACTTGAAAAAAGTGTTATTTTCTCTTCTCTCTCAATTCTAGTACAATACGCAATTTCCTTAATTATGGAGGAACACGCTCAACACTATAACAATTCAATTTTAAATTTAAATACCCACAAAAATAAATTTATCTCTTTTTAATTCAAATATTTGCTCGATACAAAAGGTGTTAATTATTTCCAAGCTAAAAATAACCATTGAGATATAATAATAAAATAATAAATATACTACAAAAATAGCATCGTCTCACACGTGATTATTTGATTAAACAGAAATATGTTCCGATAAATGGTATTAAAAACAGCCGGAATCAATATGTAAATATTTAATCGATTGGCATATTGTTCCTATTTGCTTTTGCCTTATAAATGTTTTTTCTTGTTTATGACGGTACTGAAAGTCGACTATTTTGTAATTGCTAGACTTTGTTGTTCTTTTGTTTATAGAATTTATTGTTGCAATTGTTTGTACATCTTGCAATGGAGGTGTTTTTATTTTTTCTTCTTTGAGGAAGTAATAATAAGTTGCAGAAATTTTGGTTCGGCTTAAAGTGTCGAATTGGTTACACTTTTATTGAAAATTTAATTAGGGACAAATTTTCTTAAAAAAACTAAAAATTCCCACCAAGTACTAAATCTGAGAAGGCTTTTTCTATAGAACATAAAACTTTACCATGGAAAAATCTTATCTCTCATTTTTTTTGAAGAAATTAGAAAGTATCAGTCGGTTTTGCCGACAGATGTATACCCTCAGCCAATGTTCGATTACTTTAATATATTTTGACTTGTGTTATGATTATTCAAGTTGTAGACCCTCTATGTAGGTGCCGAAGAAATGGGTCAATATTTTTTCCTTTCGTAGCGGACTAAAACCAAAATGATGTAAATATTGCGACGTGCTAGGATTGGACTATATAGGTTACTTCCTTTACTTTATATGAGATATGTATTAATTTTTAGAAAATGTTAAAATGTGTGTGAGGACCAGATATAGGAGACCTAAGTATTACATTTTCATACTTCATCTTATAGAGATAAAAATATTGGAAATCAGAAAATCGAACATTTATATCCAATTTTATACGAAATCATAAATTCTACATTTATCTCAGGTTTCTGGCAAAGAGAGATATATTTAGATATAGGAAATGTTAAAGAATCGCTGTCTTGTTTCGGTAGTTATGACAGATAAAAGTAATGAAAATTGTGACCCTTTGTGGGTAAGGTACCAGAAGCGGTTCGCAAATATATATCATCTTCACAACAGATCTTGTGTTAGTAAAAATGTTTGTCTGTGTGAAATTTAAAAAGATTCGGATGCTTATTTCGCTTTCTTCGACCGAAAGTTGCATCGAAATGGTCCGATCTCTACAATCTTTATAACAGATATTGTGTTAATGGAAATATTGAGATGTACCAAGACTGAATGAAATCGGAAGTTAATACCGCGATTAATACGCTTCATGGATTTTCAAAAATTTCACCCTTTGCGTAGGATGTACCAGAAGGTGTGAACCGATATATCCCATTTTAAGAGCAGATCTTGTGTTAGTAGAAATAATGGGATGTGTGAAATATAAAGAGAACTGGATGCTTATTTCAAATTTTATAATCGTTTTAGTTGTTCAAAACTTTTACCCTTTGTGGGGGAGGTACCAGAAGGAATGGTCCGGTCTCTACCACCTTTGTAACAGATCTTGTATTGATGGAAATATTAAGATGTACCAAGTCTGAATGGAATCGGATGTTAATTTCGCGTTTTATGAGCTTCATGGATATTCAAAATGTTGACCCTTTGTGGGGGAAGTACCAGATGGAGTGAACCGACATATCCCATCTTCACAGCAGATCTTGTGTGAGTAAAAATAATGGGATGTGTGAAAAATGAAGAGAACAGGATGTTTATTTCTGATTTTATAATCGTTTTGTTTAGTCAAAATTTGAACCTTTGTGGTAGAGTTACCAGAAGCAATGGTTCGATCTTTACCATCTTTATAACAGATCTTGTGTTGATAGGAATATTGAGATGTGTCAAGTCTGAATGGAATCGGATGTTAATTTCGCGTTTTATGAGCTTTATGGATATTCAAAATTTTGACCCTTCATGGGGGAGGCACCAGAAGGAGTGGATCGATATGTTCGATATTCGCAACATACCTTGGGTTAATAAAAATATTCTGATGTGTGCATAAATAAAAATAATCTGATGTGTACAATATGAAGAAAGTGGGATGCTTATTTCGGACTTTATAATTGTTTTTGTTATTCAAAACGTAGGCCCTTTCTGGGAGAGGTAACAGAACGAATGGTCCAATCTCTGCCATCTTTATAACAGATCTTGTGTTGACATAAATATTGAAATGTGCCAAGTTTAAATGGAATCGGATGTTAATTTTGCATTTTATGAGCTTCACGGATATTTAAACTATTGACCCTTTTGTGGCGGAGGTATCAGAAGAAGTGGACCTCACCTTTACACCAGACCTTGGGTTAATAAAAATATTGTGATGTGTGTAATTTGATGAGGATGTTTTCGCATCTGACCTAGCACTGATGCACATGTTAGGTTTCGCAAAGTTGAAGCAATATCAGACCATCCTTTCTCTTTCTGTGCAGTAAAATATATTTTTCGAAAATTTTCGACCTTTTTTGGGGGAGGTACCAGAAGGAGTGGGCCGATATTGTCCATCTCCGAACTCGATCTAAGTTTGATAATAATATTACGATGTATCAAGTTTGAACCAAATCGGATACTCCCTTCGAGAGTTATCGTGCGCACCAGCCAGACAGTCAGACGGACGGACACTGGATCGACTCCAAATGTCCTGAAACGGATTTGGTGTAAAAAAATAAAACCATTATTTCAATGGGATACGTTTTGGCCGTATCAAATAATATATACCCTCTCTTGCCCCTATCATATGGCTGAGAGTATTAAAAGAAGTTTTTTCTAAAGAAAAGAAGCATCATGTTGGTACCGAAACTTTTGTCTTAAAAAGCAACCCAGTTCTTTGGGAATGAATATCTTCCCATAAGAAATTATTGAAAAACATATAACTCTTTTAGCAGGAAGTTCTTCAAAATCCGTAGCATAAAGTTTTTAATAGTCTCGAGAGAAAAAATCAATCTTTAAACATACACTATTTTTCCGAAAAAAATATTCTTAAGAAATCCTTATATTCGGTAAATAGGTCTTTTTACTAATGCAACGAAATTGATTTTTAAAACAAAATTTAAATTTTTATCTAGAAGTTCTTAAAAAAACCTTAGAAAATCTTGGTAACAGATCAAAGTTTGGCAAAATGTGAAAAATGGACCAAATCGTAGACTTCTATAAATGAGAGACCAAGTTGCCAAATTAAAGCTACCTCTGTTGAATATTGGATTTGAAACATCAAAATAGCGAAAATTGTGATTTACCGCTAAATGTGGACATTTACCAAATACTAGACCCCTATTGAAAACCTTTGCTATTTAAAATTCTATAAAAAAATTGTAAGTTCAATTTCCTTTTCCACTGTATATGTCGTCATTTAGTTCCTTTGTGACCGACATCCACACTTATTGTTACATTTGTGAAAATGTTAATAAATTAACCAAATCTAATAACAAGTGACAACAACAACAGCAACGGCAACAAAAGTAACCACAAGTACAACAACACGCTTGTCACCAATGTCCACAAATGACGATGATCTTCACGAATTCAAAACAATTGCCAGACACATTTCCCAAGCAAGGAAAACAAACAAAAGTCAGAAACTGCCAACCAGCGAACGGGTCGAGAAAAAAACCCAGAATCGCAATGATCGCTACAATGGAAAGAAAAGTGCTAAAATTTATAGTAAACTGAGATATTCGCATTCTCATCGAGAGATAAAATGAGATGTTATTTATGACGGGAGTGAACTATTTTCTTGTCGTTTTCGTTTGTTTGTATTTCGAAAAAACAAACAAACTTTGACAAGAAGTTGTTCGGTATTAATATTAAATGTGTGAATATTCGGAATTGGCAATTAATTTTCAGTTCGTAAGCGGTGATCAGAGACTTAAGATGTCTTTGAAAAATTTAAGTAAAATGTCGGTGGATTTAAGCGATGAGCCGTTCACGCTGTGGAAGCTAAAACAAAAAGTTCAATACAGCTATGATGTGCGGGGCGATGGTGGCGGTAAAGCAAAGTGTGTGATGGAATATATTAAAAAAAAAAACTATATTAAAAAAAAATAAATAAAAACTACGAAAAAAATAATTTATATACCACTTCAGTTTATAATGTGTCAAATAAGCATTTAAATGTTTGCCTTTGAAAATTTATGAAGATTGCTCATAATATGGCATTTATGGGCCCATAAAAAACTGATCCAAACCTGTCTAGCAATTATGACGTCTGATGTGTTTTGAAATTTATAAAACAATAAATCACTTGAAATATCGTATCAGCCCCAAAAAAAAAAAGATTATACACCATATAAAAGTTTTGATTTCAAATGATTCATGTGAAAGCTATTCACGGACGTGATAATGAATCCAGTTAAGACAAATATTAACAACAAAACGTTTTATTTACCACAGATAAAATCTTCGTCAAAAAACAATGAGTGAAATTGTATTTAATGAGTAAATAAAAAATATAAATTAAAGGAAAATTTTTAATATCAGAATTCTATATTTTCCAGTCCTATAGAAATAATAATAAAAAGTACACTGTGCTACAAAATATTTTTTTTAATAATTACAGGCCAAATCAGGGACAACATGAAAGTAGAGCAAAAAAAAATTGTATCGGCGTTTTAATTTTTTAACATCGCAATGTAACCTAAATAGATGGCATAAGTTCCCCACCCTTCCACATTTTTTTAAATTTTTGGATTCAGATTTATTGAAATTTGGCAATATTTCTGATAACTATACAGTGTGAGATAAAAAAAACTGCAACAAATTCAAAGGACATAAATTTTACATTTTTTTTAATTATATTGAATGAAAGCAAAAAATGTCGGAAATGGCATCAAATTTTAGAATAAGTTTAGATTTGTTCAAATTGGTCACATTTGACTCGAATTATGGCATTCAAACGGCCAATGAAACCGTCACACGCTGCCCGAATGTTGCTCTGCGATATTTTGGCCCATTTCCGGCGAAGCGCTTTCTTGAGGTGATCGACACGTTGGTATTTTTTAGTGCCAACCTTGCTTTAAAAAAACTCCAGACACAATAGTTTAATGGATTTCTATCCAAAAATTTTGGTGACCAGCGAGAAACCTCATTTTGTAACCATTCTTGGGAGGCGCGTGGTGAGTGCGATGGTGCTGAGTCCTGTTGGAATGTCCAAGGTCTGCGGCCAAAATGTTTGAGTGCGCAATGCTTCAATACACCCTCCAGAATATTTTCGCCATAATATTCGGCATTTATTCTGATACCACAAAGTTACAAGCGTACAAAAGTATTTTGGTGAGAATTTTCCAGAAAAAGTTATTCGTGATGGAATTCAAGCGTCATAGTGTGATTTCTTTATATTTGGCTGGAAAACCACAAGTGGCTATCGTTAGAGCATTCCTGCATTTAAATGTGAATAAATATTTTGTGTCTCGTACCATAGATCGTTTCCGTGATACAGGTATCGTAGCCCGACGTCAAGGAAGTGGACGTCAGAAAACAGCAACATCTGCAGAAATGGTTCGAAACCGCGTCGCAGTGGCCGAAAAATGGCTCGTGAGCTGAACATATCGAAATATTCCATTTGGCAAATATTGAAAAATGACTCGGGGTAAAGCCATTGAAATTTCAAAAAGTGCAAGGACTTACACCGCAACAGAAAGAAACTAGACTCAAAAGAGCTAAAGATTTTCTTCGCTTGGCCGAAAGTGGTGAATTTGGTTTTCTCCGATGAGAAAACATTCGTTGTCCAGCGGTTTGTAAACAAACAAAATGATTGTGTCTACTTGCCAAAGAGGTCAGCTGAAAATGTGCACGTTCGGTTGGCCACCAGCACACCAGCTCAAGCGCCGGTCATGGTGATGGTGTGGGCCGTCATAACAGCCGATGGTCGCTCTCCGCTTGTATTAATCGACCGTGGCATCAGAATAAATGCCGATTATTATCGCGAAAATATTCTGGAGGGTGTATTAAAGCCACGCAACGTACGCAAACATTTTGGCTGCAGACCTTGGACATTCCAACAGGAATCAGCACGCGCCACCCAAGAATGGTTACAAAATGAGGTTCCTCGCTTCATTTCCAGCTCACAATGGCCATCAAAATCTTCGGATACCAATCCGATAGACTATTGTGTCTGGAGTATTTTCGAAAGCAAGGTTGGCACTAAAAAATGGGCCACAATATCGCAGAGCAACATTCGGGTTTCATTGCCCGTTTGAAGGTCATAATTCGTGCCAAAGTTGATCAATTCCAACAAATCTAAACTTATTCTAAAATTTGATGCTATTTCCGAAATTTTTTGCTTTCATTTAATAAAATTTAAAAATATGTAAAAATTATGGCATTTGACTTTGTAGCAGCTTTTTTTATCCCATCCTGTATTCAGCCTTATAGATGATGCGGCCCAAATGTTTGTCAAGTATCTCTCCTAAGAAGGGTAAAACTGTTAGGGCAAGAGTTAAAAGGGTTCAATCTTTCAAAAATTCAAACATTTTACAAAAACTAGGCATATCGTATTATTTGAATACAACATATATCAGAATCAAAAATACAAAATACTGGTTCACTCATTCCTATAACTCCCCCATAAAAGGTAAACATTTATCTTTAATTCCGTTTAAAATTTTTAATAGTTGAATATTCAACACACCTTTGAACCTGTGAGTACTGTCGCCAAATGACACCCTCCTGCCGAAATAACTTAAAATTCCAAACACATTGTGTATTTTATAAAATCGAGACTATTCGGTCATATTAATTTTTTATGATAAATGTACTTTGCTTTTTTTAACCAAGGTCATGATTGAATTCTGCAAATCGGTTAAGTGCGACGACTTGATTTCGACGGTATGGCGACAATGTCGCCACAGTAAATACAAAATAATTTTTAAGGCGTACGATCGGCAAAGTTACTCTCCGTTGATGATGATAACAGTGTTCCTTTTTTTATCGCCACACGAAACAATTGATAACAAAGCAGGTGGTAGAGAAGGTGCAAGCTGCGGTGCCTGTTCTATTTGAAAATAATTAACAATGTCTAGCATAAAGTAAATAATATAAAGCGCGAAATCAATGCACCAACAAAAACAACTGGTACTCTAGTGTTAATCTCTAAATCGTATTATTTTTATTGATGAAACGTGATTCGAAACGACAAAAACAACAACGAACTCAAAATGGTATCGCTCGCCAGCTACTGTCTGCCACTGCCATCTTTGGCAGAACCAATTACACAAGTGTTGTTTAGAACCAAAAAAAAAAAAAAAACAACAGCACTACAACTGGAAATCTGTCAGTCGGTCAAATCTACTTCCATTGTAATTTGATTGTAAAACACATTGACATTCCGCTAATCCGAGAACTTTTTTTTTCAAATTCAGTTATTGGCGAAAACTGACATGGCAGTGTGTTGCACTTTGTCTATGGACAAAAACTAAATTTGAACATTTTTATTTTTTCATTTATGTCATTTAAAAGTACTCTCAAATGATAACATTTTATCGCATTGCCCAATCCAAACCAGAAAAATGCAGTAGTAACCTAAAGTCCATTTAGTTATGTGTCCGTCACACATTCAAACCTAATTTTCATATTTTCAATAGAATTGTTACCTGATGTTTGCCCAAATTGTTTCCTCTGCCATCAATCACTGATTATGAATTCATTTAACACTTGTCGCACACGCCACAAACCTGTTGCGCTGTCTGTGTTTATTTTTCATTGAAGACCAAACAAAACGGTATCGAAATGGTGAAAATTTGTTTTTTTTTTTCTACGAAAATGGAATGACGTTAAGAAAAAAGAAAAGAAATTAGTATTTCGCATACATTTCTCGGTAGAGTCAGGATACACCCTCTCCTGTCGTTGAAGAGAAGAAGATGTTCTCATAGAGGATAAAAGGTTCTTCTCATAGAAGACCAAAGGATCTTCTCATAGAAGACCAGAAAGTCTTATCATAGAAGACCAAAGGATCTTCTCATAGAAGACAAAGGGTCTTCTCATAGAAGACCAAATAAGAAGATGAGAAGGTCTACTCCTAAAGACGAGAAGGTCTTATAATAGATGACGAGGAAGTCTTCTCATAGAAGACCCAGAAGGTCTTATCATAGAAGACCAGAAGTTTTCTCATAGAAGACCAAAGGGTCTTCTCATAGAAGACCAGAAGGACTTATCATAGAAGACCAGAAGGACTGCTCATAGCAGACCAGAAGGTCTTCTCATAGAAGACCAGAAGGTCTTCTCATAGAAGACCAGAAGGTCTTCTCATAGAAGACCAGAAGGTCTTCTCATAGAAGACCAGAAGGTCTTCTCATAGAAGACCAGAAGGTCTTCTCATAGAAGACCAGAAGGTCTTCTCATAGAAGACCAGAAGGTCTTCTCATAGAAGACCAGAAGGTCTTCTCATAGAAGACCAGAAGGTCTTTTCATAGAAGACCAGAAGGTCTTCTCATAGAAGACCAGAAGGTCTCCTCACAGAAGACCAGAAGGTCTCCTCATAGACGACCATTAGGTCTTCTCATAGACGACCAGAAGGTCTCCTCATAGACGACCATTAGGTCTTTTCATAGACGGCCTCAAGGTCTTCTTATAGACGACCAGAAGGTCTTCTCATAGACGACCAGAAGGTCTTCTCATAGGCGACCAGAAGTTCTTTTCATAGACGGCCTCAAGGTCTTCTCATAGACGACCAGAAGATCTTTTCATAGACGACCAGAAGGTCTCCGCATGGACGACCAGAAAGTCTTCTGGACGACCAGAAGGTCTTCTCATAGACGACCAGAAGGTCTTCCCATAGACGACCAGAAGGTCTTTTTGTAGAAGATGAGAAGGTCTTCTCATAGAAGACGAGAAGGTCTTCTCTTAGAAAACGAGAAGGTCTTCTTATAGAAGGCGAGGAGGTCCTCTTGTAGAAGACGAAAAGGTCTTCTTGTAGAAGACGAGGAGGTCTTCTCACAGAAGAACAGAAGATCTTCTCCTAGAAGACGAAAGGGTCTTCTCATAAAACTCGAAAGGTATTACTCAAGGTCTTCTCATACCAGAGCAGAAGGTCTTGTCCTTGCAGACCAGAAGGTCTTCTCATAAAAAACCAGAAGGTATTCTCATAGCAGAGCAGAAGGTCTTCTAATAGAAGACCAGAACGTCTTCTTATAGATGACTAGAAGGTCAAATTATAGACGAACAGAAGGTCTTCTCATAGAAGAAGAGAAGGTCCTCTCTTAGGTGGTCTTCACATAGAAGACGTGAAGGTGGTCTTCACATAGAAGACGTGAAGGTGGTCTTCACATAGAAGACGTGAAGGTGGTCTTCACATAGAAGACGTGAAGGTCTTCTTGTAGAAGACTTGAAGGTCTTCTTGTAGAAGACTTGAAGGTCTCCTTCTAGACGACGAAGAGGTCTTCTTGTAGAAGGCGAGAAGGTTTTCTTGTAGAAGACGGGAAGTTCTTCTTCTAGAAAACGAGAAGGTCTTCTTGTAGGACACAAAAAGGTCTTCTCATAGAACACCAGAAGGTTTTCGCAAACCAAACTCAAACAAGTTAAAAAGCAGTAAGTTCGGCCGGGCCGAACTTTTAATACCCTCCACCATTTACAACGAATTTGGAAATCTTCAAAAAATAAAATCCTTAAAAAATTCTGTTCAAATTTTAAAAATACCGAAGCCGTTATTTTGGGGTCAATACGACGTGGACATACATATGCATTGTTTGTCATAAGCCATTACCATATTCAAATTCGAAACTGGACCCGCACCGACAATTTTCTGTCACAGACTGTAGTTCCCATAACGAACTTCAAATACCAAATTTGAAACAATTCCGGTTAATAATGTCGCTAAAATCATCAAAATACCGAACATAGCGAGGTGCCGTTATATGGGGGCTATACGAAGACGTGGACCTACACAGACAATTTTCAGTCTTAGGGTGTAGTATCCATTTGGAACTTAAAATACCAAATTTGAAACAATTCCAGTGAATAATGTCGCTAAAATCATCAAAATACCGAATATAGGGAGGTACCGTTATATTGGGGCTATACGAAGACGTGGACCTGCAAAGACAATTTTCTGTCTTAGGGTGTAGTATCCATTTGGAACTTCAAATACCAGATTTGAAACAATTCCCGTGAATAATGTCGCTAAAATCATCAAAATACCGAATATCGGGAGGTACCGTTATATGGGGGCTATACGAAGACATAGACTTGCACAGACAATTTTCTATCTTAGGGTGTAGTATCCATTTGGAACTTCAAATACCAAATTTGAAACAATTCCGGTGAATAACGTCGCTAAAATCATCAAAATACCGAATATCCGGAGGTACCGTTATATGGGAGCTATATGAAAACGTGGACCTACATGGGCCATTTACGAACTTAACCTGCCTACTGGAAAAATAAACATGTGTGCAAAATTTTAGCCATCTATCTCAATTTATTCGAAAGATAGCGTGATTACAACAGACAGACAGACAGACGGACAGACGGACAGACAGACAGACAGACAGACAGACGGACAGACAGACGGACATCGCTAAATCGACTTAGAATTTTACGCTGATCAAGAATATATATACTTTGTTGGGTCTGACATGAGTATTTCGAGGAGTTACAAACGGAATGACAAAGTTAATATACCCTCCATAGTATGGTGGAGGGTATAAAAATAACTTCTATCAGATCAGTGACATCCTAGTTTCGAATATATGTTTTCCGTGTGGAATATTTATTAACAAATATAATAATTTTTTTGTTAAATAAAACATAATAAATTCTACGAAATTTAAATTTTAATTAATTGGTTTTAAAGCATTTTTCTTGGAATCTCCGCCAAAAGTGCACGTTGTTTACCGTTCAATTAATTATGTTATATTTGTATACTGTCTTAAAATGTCGGAAAGTTCCACATCAATACACCTATTCACCGCTGTAAGTGTAACTATTCATAAGGTGTTAAAGACTTATAATTCCCTTAATTACATGTTAATTCTCCCAGACATTGTGTAGACACAAGAACTTGCCGACACACACTCACACATGCAAAGAGTCAGTTAATAAACACCTCTATCCTCACATTGATAGTTTGCGATATATCGCATTTTAATGATGATATCACTTGTAAGTTTCGTGTAATATTTATCTAATCATCTCATTATATTTAAACTGTAAAATCCTCCCAAAAGACTGTCACGGCGACTTTAACGCATGACACGTAATTCAGGTTGGTTTTGAACATTTTTGTAGTTTTTAGAAATATTAAGGTGGTTTGATTAGGGATTTTTGTGAAAAAAGTGTTTTGAGGAGATGTATAAATTCCATAACTTATTTCAAGCGATTGTGTTTTGAATAAATAACTGATGTTCGCCATTTGGTTTATTTTCTATTTTCTTTGATTTGTTTTTGTAAAATTATTGACATTTTTTGTCGATTAAAAAAAAAACGTGACACATCATTCACCTTGAATTACTGATAAGTTTCTGTGTTCAAAAATTATAATTAAATGTAATTGAACCTTAAACATGTCCATCTAGATATCGAGTTTTTCATACACTGCAAAAAAAAGTTTTATACCCTCAGTCTTGTAGATATATGTTATTTGATATGGCAATAACGGACCTCATCGGTATAATCCATTTTATAAATGTTGTCCGTCTTCGTCTCGTATGCGCACAATATATCTCGAAAGGAGTATCCCATAGAGGGATCATAGAAAGAGAAGGGATTATCAGATTTTTTTTAAATACATTTTAATATTTGCGTCAGTGTTAGGTCAGGCTTAAAATTAACAATATCGGCCGATACCTTCAAATACACCTCCTAAAAGTGGTGAAATAAGAGTCAAATTGTCTTCAAATTTTACACATCGCTCACTATCAATTTCGAATTTTGTATGAAGGTAGGATTGAGCGACCACTCTAGTACTTCCGCGTATCAAATTTTTGACTTATCAAGCGTGATAGTTTGATTTCCTTATATTTGACTGGAAAACCACAAGTGGCTATCGTTAGAGCACTCCAGCATTTGAATGTGTATTAATCTTTTGTGTATCGTACCATCGCTCGTTACCGTGATACTGGTAGCGTAGCTCGACGTCAAGGAAGTGGACGGAAGAAAACAGCAACATTAGCAGAAATGGTCCAAAAAGTAAAGAAGCGACTTAATCGAAACCCGCGTCGCAATGGCCGCTGAGCTGAACATATCGCAATATTCCATTCAAAAATGAGCTCGGGGTAAAGCCATTGGAATTCCAAAAAGTGCAAGATTTTACACCGCCACAGAAAGAAAATAGACTCAAAAGGGCTAAAGAGTTGCTTCGCTTGCCCGAAAGTGGTGAACTGCCGAATTTGGTTTTCTCCGATGAGAAAACATTCGTTGTCCAGCAGTTTGTAAACAAACAAAATGATTGTTACTTGCCAAAGATGTTAGCTGAAGATGTGCACATTTGGTTGGCCACCAGAACTTAAGCGCCGGCCATGGTGGTGGTGTGGGCCGCCATAACAGACGATGGTCGCTCTCCCCTCGTATGAATCGACCGTGACATCAGAATAAATGCCAAATATTATCGGAAAATATAATGGAGGGTGTACTAAAGCCTTGGGCACGCAACCCTTTTGGCCGCAGACCTTGAACATCCAATAGGACTCAGCACACGCCACTCAAGAATGCTTACAAAAAGAGGTTCCTCTCTTCATTTCCAGCGCACAATGGCCATCAAAATCTTCGGATACCAATCCGTTAGACTATTGTGTCTGGAGTATTTTGGAAAGCAAGCGCTTCGCCGGAAATGGTCCAAAATACCGCAGAGCAACATTCGGGCATCGTGTGACGGTTTCATCGGTCGTTTAAAGCCATAATTCGTGCCAAAAGTGACCAATTCGAACAAGTCTAAACTTATTCCAAAATTTGATGCTATTTCGGATGTTTTTTGTTTTATTCAATAAAATTTAAAAAAAAATATGACGTTTGACTTTGTTGCAGTTTTTTTATCTCACCCTGTAAATATTAAAGAGTAGTGAAATAACTGACTGACTAAGAATCAACGCCCAAACGATGCGGCTGAAACTAGAATCTTGATATGTTGCACAAGGGATAGTTTTTATTTTTATTGAACTCCGAAATTTGAGATAGAAGTCTCTTTTGGAATCTGGGATTGAGATATGGAAATGTTTTTGGTAGTGTTTTAAATGAAGGAATAGATCTAAAAACCTGAAATTTGATATGGATGCCAAAAACAATAAGGCTGTAGTTGAAAGAAGGAGCTGGTTTTAAATATTGTATTGAATTTTACTTAATTTGGTAATGGGGGAAATGAAAGAGCTGATATTTGATATCAGGTTCACTGTTTGTATCTGAGATAGAGATATGAAGATTATTTTGAAAACCCGTACTTTAATTGTACGAAAAAAACTAAATGCCTGAAAATTGATATGGATGGCACTGTTGGTTTCTAGGATTTACATATGGAGACATTAAAATAGTTTTGGACATAAAAATGGTTTTACTAATATCCTGTCTACTAATATCCTTCAAACTGAATGATTTTCAAAACTTTTTGGTGTAACTTTGGTGAACTTCTTCCTATTATTCTTCCCGAAAATGGAAAACTTGAATAATATATAAATTTTTGAAAGTCTGAAAAGCGAACTCATCACGCTATATTTCAGCCGCAAATCATGCTCGGTTTCAGCCGGAAGTCGTGCTCCCTTGAGCCAGACAAATCATTAGTAAGTTGTCTGACTACTGCTACTTCAAATCCTTGCCATTGCGTTCTGCCTGGTTAGCCGCTAATAATTCATCCTTAGTTTCCTCGGCTACTCACAGAGCATTCTTGATTTTCTCTTTTGAATTCCTGGCAAGTTTCAAGGTATTTTTTCCATTTTTTTGCGATATCAAGGCAACCTCTATTAGCTTGATTTCGCCTTTCTTTTTCCTCAGGTCCGCTTCCTCATGTCCACTACCGCTATTTCGCGTTCCATCCGCTTGTTTCCCAATTTGGATGTTATGTCAACCACTTATTTCTTCAAGCCACCGACTTCCTTTTTGGGCTCTACATTATGAGTCTGCATGACTCCAGGGGAAAACTTTTCTTTGAACTTTTGTAAAACTACCACAATATTTTTCTGAGTGCACATTCGCTAATTAAATGATAATCCCCAGAAAAAAGACGGTACACCATGGTAGACTATTTATATAAGCAATTACATATCAATCACATCATGTCACCAAATGTTGGACAATCAATCAAATCCCAAATACAAATAACACACAACTACAACAACACAAATAAATCACAAGAAATGTAATTCAAATTCAGAGAAATTCACAGGAAATTGCGAAGCGAAAAACTCAAATTAGTTTTTGGCTAAACTTTAAAGTTAACGGTATGAAATTGTCAAACTGGGGATAAAACAATAAATAATTAAAAAAAAAATATTACAAAGGAAAAGCAAATAATAATAATAATAAATAAATAAATAAGGATATTTGGTGGAAATAAAATATACACAATTGGAAATACAATTTAAATGCACAACATAACCTCAAATTGTATAATGGATATTATAGAACTAAAATCATTAAATAATTAAAAATTATCACAAGTGAAAAGCCAATAATAAAAAAAGAATATTCAATAAAAATATTGAACTACGATTTGAAGAAAATAATTGAACTTTTCTCTCTCTCCACCCTTGTAGTAGTCAAATATCTCAAAGCGACAGCAGTGAGTTTATCACCATCAAGCCGCCCAAGAAATCAGCCTCATTCTCCAAGTTCACACCCTCAACAGCATCGCCGTCACCACCATCTTCACCCACAAGTGGCGCTGGTCCTTTGGTACGTTACTCTGCCCGCAGTCCGTGTGATTCATGTGGTCATCATAACATACCCGTCATGACACATCCCATATCTCCGCTGGCCAAATCTCAGACAAATTTAGAATTAATGGAAACCAATAATGCGCGACAGGCCCTTCTGCCAGCCAACAACCACAACAGCCATGATATGCACAGAGATGAGGCTTCATATTCATCGTTACCCCACACCCTGCAAGTTTCGCGAAGACCTTCGGTGCTGCTGCAAGAAATATTGGGTGGTCGTAAGGAGCATGGGGGTGGTGGTATATTTGCACGGAAAAAATCTGCACATGCTGGGTAAGTAGTTGAAATGGGAAGTGCATTTTGAAAGGAATAAAGTAATATATAGTTGGTGTTTTTAATTACAGCACCATTAATGGAACCGTGACGGGCAGTACAATAACCATACAGGGCGACACCGGAGGAGCGAAGAGTTTCCAGGCCAAACAGCAGAAGGAGAAAAATCGACGGCAGGGAAAGTAAGTAAGAAAAGTAGAGCGAGGGCAATTTAGTTCACGAAGCGGATCGGCCTTTTTCCTTACTTTTCTCAAAAGAAACAAGTTCCTGAATACAGTTCCTTCGATTCAAATAGTTTCGATTGGATACAATTCAGTGGAATCTTTCACTTTAGAAGTTCTTATTATTTGCATCGTTCTCTGAGAGATAGAAAAGGAAGTGGATGAACTACACAGTTGGATCTAGTTCCGATCGTTCCTTTTGCAGAATAGTACCGAACTCTAAAGGCAAGACATCCTGGTTTCTTTAGATATAACCAAATAATGAATGTCCGCGCGAATTTCTATTCCCACAGAATGCATTTTTCTCGAGATATCATATATAATAGAGGAGAAATGGTTTGACCAATATGACAACGCTTATGGTTCAATTTCGTACCTTGTGCACCCTATTTGTTGTGCCATTTGGTGGTACGTGATGTAAAAAAGTAAAATTCTCTATTATTTACCTCTAATGACTCGAAGGTCAGAACATTTTCTTTTCTTTTTATATGTGACCTGTATTAAAAAGATCTCTGTTAACCAGAAAAAAATATCTCTTCCACACTAGGTTCACTAAACATGTTCCGTAAACATGCTCGGATCAGTCTTTTGTGTAGGTCTCACCTCCTTTGTCTTCCGGCTTCAATTTCCAGACTGAATTCTCTTCATATGTCGTCTTCTTTCTGCAGCCAATGGTGTGATATTTCTCAGAAAGCGCCATCTTGGACAGATCTTGGACAACTTATCGTTCCAGCGTTGCAAACGCTTATAATTTCCTGTCGCTTGCTTTTTTCTAGCTGCATCTCTTTGATTTTCCTGAGAACTTATGCTTCCTCAAGCAACTTATTACTCCAACATCAGAGATAGCCATCCTTTTTCGCCATCACCTCTTTGGCGTCCTTTTCGTTCGCCTCTGTCCTTTTCGTTCGCCATGTGTATTACATTTTGCTTTTTTTGCCACCTAGATTCTTGAGTGGTTGACGGTAGTTTTTTTCAAGTCTTCAAGACTTGTTTCTGTCTCTTCCCCAAGTACTTCAACTTCAGTAATGCGCTCTTCTACTCCAACTGTTATTTTCGCAGCGAACTCATGACCCCCTGTTTCAGCCTCAAGTCGTACTCGGTTTCAGCCACAAGTCGTGCTCTCTTTGAGCTAAACAAGTCATCAATAAGTTGTCTGACTATTGCATTCAAATCCGTGCTCTTGTGGTCTGCCTGTTTAGCCGCTAATAATTCGTTCTTAGTTCCCTCGGCTACACACAGAGCATTCTTGATTTTCTCTTTTAGATTCGTGACAAGTTTAAAGGCACTTTCTTTTCCATTTTTGTGTGATATCAAAGCAAACTCTTTTACCTTGATTTCACCTTCCTTTTTCCTCATGTCTTCTACCGCTGTTTCACGTCCCATCCGCTCGTTCTTCAATTCGGATGTTATGTCCACCACTTATTTCTTCAAGCCCCGGACTTTCTTTTTGGTGTCAACATGTTGAGCCTGCATGAGTTTTAGGGAAGACCTTAACATCTTCCGAATACAGTCTCCCTGTTGCATTCGGCTGACTTTCTCTGTTAGTAGCGGCTAGTCTGGACTTCTTCATAAGCATCTCTAAAAACCACTTAGCTTCCTCTTATGTCAAACTTATATAAACCACCTATTTCTTCTTCCGTCTTTTATGAGAGGAGTCGCTATCTCTTCCTTCATTTTTATCATTTTTCCCTGACGCAGCATGTTATTTCCTTAGTCTCCTTTCCATGAGGACTACTCCAGCCGTAAGCAGCAGTGCAACTGAAGGTTGGAATACATTAAACGCTTTTTTGACTCATTTTAGCTATCGGCTGGCTTCTTCGTAGAGGAACAAAGGAGTTTTGGTTGACTTAGTTTGATTTTGTCCCTACGCTCCTTTGTCCTTTTCCGAAGAAGCCAGCCGATGACTTTAGCCAGTCACCTTAATTCTATTGTTTTATAAGACCGACTTAGTTTGATTTTGTCCCTACGCTCCTTTGTTCTTTTCCGAAGAAGCCAGCCGATGACTTAAGCCAGTCAAAAAAGTGTTTTATGTATTTTCACCTTGACTCTGTTATTTTATAAGGCCGACGACTTCCTAACCATAGGGATATTTAGGTTGATTGCTTATTGATCAATCGTCTTATAAGAGATCCAAGATTCCAAGATATTTATCTCACTCACCCCCGGGGCTAATACCTATCCCTTAATACGCATTTTATCTTTAATTTAATTTCAGTGATGCCATAAGTGCAGCTCTTTCAGCCACCTATTGTAAAGTTTTGGTCCTACTGGGTGTTTGTCTACCAATAACGGAGGTTATTACGGAACAAATTCCCACCTATGTCTATCAGGGATTCTATGTTTATCTCTATGTGCTTAGCATAGTTTTTGTTACATTTTTGTATATCTCAGCGTTTCGGAATCGTACCCTTATCAATGCCCTGAAAAATTATCGTAAGTATTCAACAAAAGAATCAAAATCCTTGCAGATAATAAGAGGATTTAAAATCCCTCTCTATTTCCTTATTGCAGACGAACGCAACAATGTGCATTTAAAACACAAAGTCACACATTTCGGTAGTTTCTATTTGAGAGTGGGTGCCATAGCATTTGCCATTGGTACCATGGTCTATTCAGGTTTGGAATTTGGTCAATTTTTCGAACTGAATGGCCACGCCGGATGTCGGGATGTATTTGTGGCCATAACGCCCCTGTGTCGCATGGTCTTGTGTATAGCCCAGGTACAATTTATTTTCTTGAATACAACCTATTTGGATATGGCGCGGCATAAGGTGTTCTCGCGCTTTGGTTTGATGCACATGGTGGCCACCAACTTGTGTGAATGGTTGTATGTTTTGGTGGAAGAGACCAAACATGAAATATTCCATATTGGTCATCACGAAGAGGGTTCCGATCATGATGCTATGAGCGGTTCACATGGTGGCGTCGATTGGACGGCAGTAAATGCATCACTGCATCATACCAAACATATTGGGGAGAATGCCAAAAATAGTACCATTGCAGCAGTTGTAGGTCATGTTCTGCAAAATGTTACAGCGGCTGCGGCCACCACCACCGAGGCGGCAACAGCAGCGGCTCATGGTTGTTCTCGTACCACCATTATGGGAGCATTGGTGCAGGTAAGAAATTATACTTTTAACCCTATGTCCACTCTCTTTAAATTCTCTGCTTTTTCACAGAAATTGTCCCCCTTCCTCTTCCCCTGCACCATTGAATATTCCCTGATATGTGCGGTTATTTTATATGAAATGTGGAAAACCGTAAAATCTATACCAGATATTGATAAATCGCGGAAAAACTCCGTAAAGCCGGTACATCAAAAGCCTGCTCATCATTTCTCGGTAGACTGCTCCCAATCACATAGAGGTCTCTTCTTTGGTATTTTGATCATTGTCATGACCATTATATCAATGATTATGTATTTTGTACTGTACATGCAACCGGGTTACGAATTGGTTGCCACACAAGAAGTTACGTTATGGGAAACGGCCATATATTTCTTGTGCGCAGCGGCAATTATTACAGGTATATTTGAATTCGAAACAAAACGTATTATATCAAATACAACTCACTTTCATCTTCTAGGCATGATACTGATGCGGGACTTGAAATATATCAAGGATACCAGTGATGAACATCATTCCATGGAATTGGATAATCTACTGCTTGTGGTGGCCCAAACAGGTTAGAGTATATTTTTAAAATTAAGCCATGAAAAAAGATTTACAATTTCATTTTAATTCCTCTCAGGAGCCTACCTCTACGGCATGTTCAGCATATTGGGCAGCTACTTCTCCGAATGGGACACAGTGCCGGATCGTGTTGAGGGCATTATTGCCGAAGTTTTTAATATATTACAAACGGCCCTGCAAACAATGTTCATCCTTCACGCCAGTCATCGTCGTTGTAAAGGCTCAAAACAGATTCGTCGCAAACCGGGTCGAGAAATTATCACATTCCTCTTGGTAGCCAATATGGCGATATGGTTTGTAAACACGCTCATCAAGGGTCGGGCAGTGTTTCGTCAAACCCATTTGGAATTCTACGGTGCCTGGGCTTGGACCATTATAACACATGTTTCAATGCCTTTGGCTATATTCTATCGATTCCATTCGACAATATGTCTCTTTGAAGTATGGAAAATCACATACAAGGCCAAAGCACATTAAATTAATGATAGTAGTTTATTTTTTGTTTTGTTATAAATAATTTGTATTATAAATATTTCTATGGTAGAATAATACAGTATTTTAAATTAGTTAAAGTGTTACTTTTCATAGGCATAAGTTGTTAAATTATTAAAAAATAAATAAAAAAAACAATTTGGAAAATATAAATACTAATCTCACAATTCGGATTATACAATGGAACTTTGTCCTCGTTTAAGCAGCTTGGCATGACACTTTAATGTCAAATTATAAAGGAAAACTACGGCAGGATTCGAGTGCGGCTCTGACATATAGGTATTCTTTTAGGTATACAGGGTGAGATGAAAAAACTGCTACCAATTTCAGAATGCTGTCATTTCTAAGCCACTGGTCCGACATTTTGGTGAGAATTTTCCAGAAAAATAAGTTATTCGTGATGGAATTCCAGCATTAAAATGTGAACAAATCTTTTGTGTCGCGTACCATCGCTCGTTACCGTGGTACTGGTAGAAAACAGCAACATCGGCAGAAATGGTTTGAAAATTAAAGAAGCGACTTTGTCGAAACCCGCGTCGCAAAATGGCTCGTGAGCTGAACATATCGCAATATTCCATTCGGCAAATATTGAAAAATGAGCTCGGGGTGAAGCCATTGAAATTCCAAAAAGTGGAAGAACTTACACTGCAACAGAAAGAAAATAGACTCAAAATAGCTTCACTTGACCGAAAGTGGTGAACTGCCAAATTTAATTTTCTCCGATAAGAAAGTATTTGTTGTCCAGCAGTTTGTATACAAACAAAATGATCGTGTTTACTTGCCAAAGAGGTCAGCTGCGGTTGGCCACCAGAACTCAAGCACCGGCCATGGTGATGGCCGCCATAACAGCCAATGGTCAGTCACCGCTCGTATTAATCGGCCGTGGCAACAGAATAAATGCCGAATATTATATCGAAAATATTCTGAAAGGTGTATTAAAGCCTTGGGCACGCAAACATTTTGGCCGCCGACTTTGGACATTCCAACAGGACTCAGCACCATTGCACTCAGCACGCGCCACCCAAGAATGGTTATAGAATGTGGTTCCTCGCATTATTTCCAGCGCACAATGGCCACCAAAATCTCCGGATACCAATCCGTTGGACTATTGTGTCTGGAGTATTTTGGAAAGCAAGGTTGGCACTAAAAAATACCAAAGTGTCGATCACCTCAAGCAAGCGCTTCGTCGGGAATGGACTAAAATACCGCAGAGCAACATTCGGGCAGCGTGTGACGGTTTCATTGGCCGTTTGAAGGTTATAATTCGTACCAAAGGTAACCAATTCGAACAAATCTAAACTTATTCTAAAATGTGATGCTATTTCCGATATTTTTTGCTTTCATTCAATAAAATTAAAAAAAATGTAAAAATTATGTCATTTGACTTTGTTGCAGTTTTTATCTCACCCTGTACACTGGATTTAAAAATAAATATTTTGACAATGAGATGTTGCCAAATGAATAATTTAAAAAAAAATGTAAACATATGATTGCATGTCTTTCCTTCTTGATTCTTCCATGCTTCATTTTATCATTTGTTATGCCAGATGGTTTGGGTTTTCAAGAAAAAAAATTGTATCAACACATTAGTTGTGTTCCAGTACTTTTTTAGTAGTAAAACTAGCAGAAGAGAGAACAGTTCGAAATGTCATTCTCCTTTAGGTTTGATCAAAAAATAAGGGAACGGAAAATTAGCAGAAATGCGATAAAATGTCAAAATTCCAAAAGTAAACAGCCTAAATCGGACTGGTGAAACCTTACTGAAAAGAGCGCCAACATTTAAAAAATGGATATTGAAGACGATAAGTTAAAATTAATAATTTATAATAATAATTAATAATCTGATTCCTCATTCAGCCGGTGCTCTTCACTGCTGGAATCATCCAAAACTGAATACATCAGTTGCTCCATATTTTCTCTTTCTGTTTTTTGCACGACAAATATTAGTTTTTCCTTTAGTTTTTAAATGATCTTTTTTCTTTACATTTGTTGTGACGCGCGAACATTGAAATGTATCAATACATTTTTCAACCTTGTTAGCCCTGCCAATTAAATGTCAAATTTACAAGTTGCACATTTCTGCTCGACCAAATTCATGTAGCTAAAACAAGCAGAAATGTGCACCACTCAGCGCCATTTTTTTCTCGAGAGAGCTGCAAGTTTTGCTAGTTTTTGGAGTACGGAAACGCGTTGTAGCAGAATTAGTGCTAATTAGTACTAATTTGCAGGTTCTGGAAAACAACTATTGTAAGCTACTATCAATCGATACTCTCTTTTAAACTAAAATATCGATACTATCAATATTGCCAGCATCGATACTATTAGTGTTTGCAAGTAGAGCTACGAAACCCTAAACAAGACAAAGACAAAGACATAGAAGTGTAAAGATAGGACAAGACAGGGTCTAGTTATGGTAACCCCATGGCAGAAGAATACAGGTAGATGCATCAACGCTTGGGAGCATTGATATGTCAAAAAATTTTAAATGTTTTTTTTCAAATATAAGTAGATTTTTATATGTTTTCTTATACTACGTCATTCGGAGGCTATTATAATTCGCGTTTTTCAACAATTTTTACAAATTTAAATAATTTTTCATTCAACATTTTCAATTCCAAAATTGGTTTGACAGTTCATTGTCCCAGCAGCTGTGTCGACGCGTCTACCTATATTCTTCTACCATGGGTAACCCTGTGAAAATAACTCTGTTGTTACGATATCATGACAACATAGTTACCAATGTTGACTGGTTTAAACCACTAAGGCAATGTGCAAATTTTCGGAAAGGTCCATGGAATAGAATTTTGAAACCAAAATTTGGATTTTTCAAATTTTTATCTGTTATCTGTTTCTGTAATTGTGGTTTTTATATTAACATGTTTCTGCCATGAGCTGTTACTCTATGTATTGTAGACACAAACCCTTTGCTCAAAATGCATTTTGTCTAGTCTTTACCATTTTAGGTCTTTGACAAAGACTTGCAAAAAAAATTTTATTTGAAGGTAACAAAAGAAAATTGAAAAGGTAATGATTGTTTACGTAAAATTTAGTACTATCCATCTCATGATATCCATTCAATACTATAGACAACAAAATGGAAGTAAATGAAGAAGAGTTCGAGATGCCCTCATCCAGTAGCAAGGGTGAGAAGAAACAATTCGTAAAACCTCTGCTAATGGCAGAATAATGCAGGTAGTAGCATCAAGATCTGTTACCATCATGAATACAAAATAAAATAAATTGAAATGGCCATTCAGTGGTTATTATAAAACGAGTTTTCAAGAATTTAACAAATTTTCATAAATTTGCATTCAAAATTTTGACATCTCATTGTACCAGATGTGTCGAATCGCCTACCTATATTATTTTTCATGCTGTCACAGTTTTGCGCCGTTTGCCGAAATCACATTATGGATTTATGCATTAAGTGTCAAGCAAATCAAGCATCTATCACCAGTAAAGAATGCACAGTGCACTGGGGTGTTTGTGGTCATGCTTTCCACTTCCATTGTATATCACGTTGGTTAAACACCCGCCAAGTCTGTCCATTGCATAACAGAATATGGGATTTCGTAATGTATGAACACTAGTGTTACCTCTAACCCTTTGGATGATTGCAGTGGAGCGATAGCGCTAGAGTTTGAATATTTAGGTTATTTTTTTATTCCAATCATATAATTTGTGTACGAAAACGTAATTTTGCATTAAAAACTATCGATTCAACAAAATAAGTAATCTATGCTGTTAGAAATTAATTGAATTTATTTAGGTTTGAAGTAAGAAGGTATGGTATTGGAATAAGTAGAATAAGCGCAAACGAAACCATGTTTATAAACGAAAGAAAAGTTTTGTTACCTATCTCATCCGAGGTACAATTTTTGTCCGCGAGTTGGAATTCCGAAAGAAAACTGGAAACAAAAGAGGCAATATTTTCACAATGTTTGTATCGACAAAAAATTTCGACAAGTGATTCTCCAACCGAATTTAAAAGCAGAAAAATATTTATAAAATGTCAACATTTATACAAAAAGTTCAAAACAAGAATAAAAATAGTTAAATAAAAGATAAAATAATATTTGGAGGAAACGATAATTTCTTCCATTATTATCAATGCTAATTTCATTTAATTTCGTATAAATTCCTATAAAATGATCTGTTCCAGAACTGCAAGAATGTAAACGTTTTTACTACGATAACCGATTTTACCTTTTTGATATCGAAGAAAATTGCAAACCTAGTAGATTCTTTCAGGAAAAAATGAATTATGCTGCTATGAATTACGAATCTGCCGTATAAATGGATTAATTCGTGTACCTAATTCTGAGAGGGAACAACGTGATTGAAAGTGCAATGAGAACATAGCATTAGCACTGGCGTTTCGTCCGATAATATCGATAAAAAAAACTATCAATCGATACTCTCTTTTAAACTAAAATGTCGATACTATCGATATTGCCAGCATCGATACTATTAGTATTTGCAAGTGGAGCTACGAAACCCTAAACGAGACTAAGACTTGCAAAAATTTTTTTATTTGAAGGTAACAAAAGAAAATTGAAAAGGTAATGATTGTTTACTTTGTAAAATTTAGTACTATCCATCTCATGATATCCATTCAATACTATAGACAACAAAATGGAAGTAGATGAAGAAGAGTTCGAGATGCCCTCATCCAGTAGCAAGGGTGAGAAGAAACGATTCGAAGTGAAGAAGGTAGATGCAAACTCCACAGAACTTTTATATTTTTAGAAAGTCATAAACTAATCTTTTTTACTTTTGTTTCCAGTGGAATGCTGTAGCCTTGTGGGCTTGGGGTAAGTAAAATTGTTTACACGAGAAATTCGTATTCGCATTTAACATAACCTTGGTTATTTGAGCGACGACAGCTCGTTGCCGGACAATGAAGCAGAACTCGTCAGTTGTAAACCAAGTAGCGTCGGCGGCGGCAAAATTTCGGCGCAAAAGAAATTAATTAAAAACTATCATCTTTAAATATATTTTCTATTTATACGAATTTGGTGAAAATGTTGGCGCACGATTACATTTTCTTTAGTAACTTGGCGGCGATTTGAGCCGACAATGCGGCGTCTTTCTACAACCTCTGCTAATGGCAGAAGAATGCAGTTAGTTGCATTAAGATCTGTCATCCTGGCAAATACTGCAAAAATATATTGAGGTGGTTTCCTATACAATGCCATTCAGTTTTTAAGAATTCCAAAATTTTTCATTCAAAATTTTGACATCTCATTGTACCGCCAGATGTGTTGAAGCGCCTACCTGTATTATTTTTTCATGGTGTCACAGTTTTACATTGTTTACATCTACATCCAACACAATATAACTCTTCCCATTCCTGTTTCTTTTCCAGACATTGTTGTTGACAATTGCGCCATTTGCCGAAATCACATTATGGATTTATGCATTGAGTGTCAAGCAAATCAAGCATCTGCCACCAGTGAAGAATGCACCGTGGCCTGGGGTGTTTGTAATCATGCTTTCCACTTCCATTGTATATCACGTTGGTTAAAGACCCGCCAAGTCTGTCCATTGGATAACAGAGAATGGGATTTCCAAAAGTATGGACACTAGTGTTACCTCTAACCCTTTGGATGATTGCAGTGGAGCGACAGCGCTAGAGTTTGAATATTTAGGTTATTTTTATTTTTTCTATTCCAATCATATAATTTATGTACGAAAATGTAATTTTGCATTAAAAACTATCGATTCAACAAAAGAAGTAATCTCTGCTGTTAGAAATTAATTGTATTTATTTAGGTTTGAAGTAAGAAGAGATGGGATTGAAAAATAAGTATGTAAAATACACGGTAAGCATTTGTAGAATAAGCGCAAACTAAGATTTTTACTGATTGATCAAAACGTTAAATCCACTTCACCTTGGACCCATTTAAGTATCCCAGTAATTTAGCATAGCAAAACTTTGGGAGCCACGTGACCCGGATAAAAAATTAAAGGGTAACGCAAATAAACTACGTTACCAAGCTTCTTTATACCCTCATATACGTCATTCCGTTTGCAGTACCTCTTATGGCATACAGGGTGAGATAAAAAATTACAACAAAGTCAAACGACAAAATTTTTTTTTAATTTTATTGAATGAGAGCAAAAAATGTCAGAAATAGCATCAAATTTTAGAATACGTTTAGATTTGTTCGAATTGGTAACCTTTGGCAAGAAGTATGGCCATCAAACGGCCAATGAAACCCTCACACGCTGCCCGAATCTTACTCTGAGATATTTTGGCCCATTCCCGGCGAAGCGCTTGCTTGAGGTGATCGACACTTTGGTATTTTTTTAGTGCAAACCTTGCTTTCCAAAATACTCCAGACACAATAGTCCGACGGATTGGTATCCAGAGATTTTGGTGGTCATTGTGCGCTGGAAATGAAGCGAGGAACCTCATTCTGTAGCCGTTCTTGGGTGGCGCGCTGAGTGCGATGGTGCTAATTCCTCTTGGAATGTCCAAGGTCTGCTGCCAAAATGTTTGCGAGCCCAAGGCTTTAATACAACCTCCAGAATATTTTCGATATAATATTTGGCATTTATTCTGATGCCACGGTCGATTAAAAGCGGAGAGCGACCATCGGCGGCCCACACCATCACCATGGCCGGGGCTTCTGCTTTTGAACGCTTATAAACAATATAAAAAGCTGTCACTGGAATAATAGCCAAAGCTATCAGAGGATTTGGTGCACAGAAAATCGGCGCATTTACATTAAAAAACCGAGGTGATCAAAACGAATCACTGCTGCGAATTTTGATCCAGAGGCATAATTAGGCCGTTTTTCTTCGAAAGTGAGTAGGGAGAGGGCATTACTTTATCGGGCTACTTTAAGTAAATTTGAAGTGGAGGATATTAAAACCGCACCCTATAACATCAACATATAGCGTTGTAGGGCATAAAAAATTAAAAGTAGCTAAATAAAAATAAACAAAAATTATAGAAGTTATTTTTTTTTATTTTATAATATATATCAAATTAAAACAATACTTTTTTCATATAAATTTGATATAATAAAAATTTGCTAGAGAAAAAATAGTAAGCTGATTAACAACTAAGCAATTATTTTCATATTAGTTCTATTTTTTAACTAAACATTTTATTTACAAACTAAAAATCTGCCAGAGAATCATTTAATACAAAGTTTAAAATAATAATTACAATGAAAAAATAAAAACGCTATTTTGATTCAAATTGCCTTAAAAAATAAATAACTTAAAAAATGCTCCCAAATATTTGCAAATGTATGTATAACAGGAACATTCTTCATACTTCCTTTGAAAAACTACAAATTTGTAAAGTTTTTTTGTTTTAAAGTTATATTTTATTATATTTATTTTTTAACACTTTCAGTTTTAAGTTTTTATTATAATAGAAGTTCGATTTTATTAGTTTTTTTTTTTTTTGTTTTACATAATTTCCTGAATTATTAAATAATTTATTTTATGAACTATACATCATTTGAATTCGATTTATTTCTATTCTTAGCTTTTTTATGGTTATATTGTAATTACAGTTAGCACAATTGTTGTTGCTATGACTTTCTTTATAATATTTAATTAAATTATTCTTTTTCGTATTACTGTTGTTTGTCTTGTTGTTATCATTTTTATTAATATTTTGCTTGCATTTGTGTTTGAATTTTTCATCTGTAAAAATACAAAAATAAATTAGAATTAGAATTGGGAATGTTGTTTGGGGGAGACAATTTGTAGATTTATAATTTTAAAAATACTAGTAGTTGAAACCATCAATCAATAGAATCCTTGATCCTGTGCAACGTCTTTGCAATAATCGGATCTTATGGGTTTCATAACGAAACGGTGAAAATGCATTGACCCAGAAATCGATATTAAGAAGATTACGTATGTCAATTTCTAAATATTACAAACAAATATACAAACACAATACCCTCCTAAACCATGATTTAGAGGCCCAGAGTATGAAAAATATTAAACCCTCTCGTTTTAACATTTAAAAACACTAACCTCGCTTGATACAAAGATACATTGCAACACATTTTGTACACTTTTCAAATATTAAAAAATATTTCAATAATTACCCAATTAAAAAAGACACAATTAGAACACATAAGACAAATAACATTTACTTTGGAGGCCAATAAAACATACTTTTTCGACATACATACATGTTAAACAAAAAAAAAAAAAAAAAAAAAAACAAAAACAATAATAATTTGGAAATATTATTTTTTGTTTTTTTTCCAGATAGTATCCATTTCAAATATTTTTTACAACAAATTTAAATGAAATACTATGTAACTTACATACTATTTCTTGTGTTTAGTTATGATTATTACTATTGTAATGAGATGGAAACAAGTCGAGCAAGATTATAAAAAAAGTTATCCAAAAAACATTTAGAACCAAGCTCGGCTATTTTGTACATCTGCAATTAAATGCAAGTTTAATTTGATGTCTTCTATAGCATTAAAAAAATGACCCTAAACAATTTTAAGAGCATGTGAAATAATTAGTCGAAGGAAGAGCCTTTAAATGAAATGTTGTAAAGATAACATCTATCCAATGTGAAGATGTGCACATAAAATAACAATACAATTGGTTTAGGCAATTAACTTCTACTCATTTCTATTATATATTGTTCAAAGTTATAGAACAGAGGAGGAATAAATGATAATGATATAAACAAGTAAAAAAGCTGTAAGTTAGGCCGGGCCGAACTATGAATACCATCCACCATTTGGAACGAATTTGGAAATTTTCAAAAAATAAATTCCGTTAGAAATTCTGTTAAAATCATAAAAGAGCCGAATATAGCCGTTATATTGGGGTCTATACGACGTGGACCTACATAGGCATTGTTTGTCATAAGCCATTACCATATTCGAATTCGAAACATGAAATAAACGGTGAATAATGTAGCTAAAATCATCAAAATACCTTATATAGGGAGGTACCGTTATATCGGACCTGGACCTGCACAGACAAACTCCTGTCACAGACTGGGGCCTGGGGCCCCCCGGGGCCTGTAAGAAGACGTGGACCTGCACTGACAATTTTCTGTCTTTAGCTATAGAGTCCATTACGAACTTCAAATACCAAATTTGAAGCAATTCCGGTGAATAATGTTGCTAACATCATCAAAATATCGAATATTGGGAGGTACCGTTGTATGGGGGCTATACGAAGACGTGGACCTACATGGCCCAGTTAAGAACTTAACTTTGAATACCCTCCACAATTTGGAACTAATTAGGACATTTTCTAAAAAAAAATAAATAAAATCCATTAAAAATGCTGTTAAAATCTTTAAAATACCTAATATCGGAAGGTGCGATATATGGGGGCTATACGATATCGTGGACCTATTTAGATAATTCTCTTCCAAGGGATAAAGTACTCACAAAAACCTCCTTGTGTGGATTTTCAGACCATTCCGTTGGAAAATGTTGCTAAAATCATCAAAATACCGAATATCGGGGGCTACCGTTATATGGAGGCTATACGAAATCGTAGACCTGTATAGATAATTATCTTTCAAGAGATAAAGTTCCCACAGGGAACTCCTTGCGTGAATTTTCAAACAATTGCGTTGAAAAATGTGACTAAAATCATGAAAATACCGAATATCGGGGGGTTTCGTTATATGGGGGCTACAGGATATCGTGGACCGATATATCCCATCTTCGAACTTGACCTGCCTGCAGACAAAAGACAGATCTGTGCAAAATTTATTTTGGAATTAATTTGTTCATTTCATTTTCATTTTGTTCAAAGTTATGGAACAAATGTTTCTGATAAAAATATATAAGGAGATGCTGGGAAAGGAGATAGAAGTGTAAGACATTTGTTAATAAATGGTTTATTTATGGTTAGGGATTAGATGTTTTAGAAAGCGAGCAGGTACTTTGTTCCGCCAAATAGAAAGAGCTGTGAATTAGATCCATTGCTTTCTCATGAACACCTTGCATAGCGAGCAGAAGTCCAAGGAACTATTTCTACATTTGGCCGTCATAAACAATAATCCTTACACCGACGAGGTGATATTGTTAATATAGCCAAATCCTTTGGTTGATACCTGGGCGCCTCAGCGAATATCAGAATATCAAATACCGAGTCCTTAACAAGAAATAACAATTATACAAAATGTTTCCACATGTTTGCATTGTATTCTTCGAAAGTTTAGTAATGGAATGTGAAATATCTTTGACATGACACTTGTGATACCGAGAGTATGAAAAACTTTAGTTTTGCTTGTCCATCAAATCGACGGTTCACAAGCATCAGCAACTTGAATTTTAGAAGAAGCTAAAGCCTACTGATGATTTCTAGCAACGTCAAAGGGCGAATTTGTATTCAAGCGGACATTGTTAAATGACGGCTTTACAATGTAATTCGTTGATTACACACAAGTGGCTATCGTTAGAGCACTCCAGCATTTAAATGTGAATAAATCTTTTGTGTCATCGCTCGTTACCGTGATACTGGTAGCGTAGCCCGACGTCAAGGAAGTGGACGGAAGAAAACAGCAACATCAGCAGAAATGGTTCGAAATGTAAAGAATCGACTTGATCGAAACCCGCGTCGTAGTAGCCGAAAAATGGCTCGTGAGCTGAACATATCGCAATATTCCATTCGGCAAATATTGAAAAATGAGCTCGGGGTAAAGCCATTGAAATTCCAAAAAGTGCAAAAACTTACAACGCAACAGAAAGAAAATAGACTCTCTCTAAAGAGCTAAGGAGCTGCTTCGCTTGGCCGAAAATGGTGAACTGCCGAATTTGGTTTTCTCCGATGAGAAAACATTCGTTGTCCAGCAGTTTTTAAACAAACAAGATGATCGTGTTTACTTGCCAAAGAGGTTAAGAACGTGGACCGATGTGCCAACCATCCTAGACGATATACAAATTGTTGTGCCAAATTTTAAAGATCGGCATTTAATAATATGGGCCTGAAGCTTGTCTCGACCGACAGACATTTATAGTCTGTGGGGTCTCCGACGAATTTACTGAGGTGTTACCACCTTTCTCTCACAGCTGTACAAGTACAAAAATTATAAACAAAGTAAATAAAATAAGAACGTAAACCATTTTTCTTTTAAATATAAATGATTGGGTGTGTGTATTTTACTAAAAATTTTACTTAATTGATATAAGTAAAAAAAAATTAAACCATTTTGATGGACAAAATATGAATAACTTACAGCCTATTGTTGTATTAAATCTAAACTATAAAACTAAGCAATATGGATCACAATTAAGTAAATGATAAGGATTGTAATAAAAAATAAAATATAGATAAAAACCAAATTAAAAAATAAAAAAAAAAAGAAATTAAAACCAATAAATTATTTTCGAAAAGTCGAACGATGGCAACAAAACAAAATGTTTGCAATCGAACACTTTGGCAGTAACATATTTTTCTAAAAAAAAAAAAAAATAAAAATTTATCAAAAAAAAAAAAAACTGAGGGATGGGGTTTTGAGGAGGACAAATATGAGGGAATTTGCTAAAATGCCTTAACCTTTAAAATCTTGGTTGTTTGTTTTTTCTTCTTTATAACAACAAATAACTTTGAACTTATTGAGAACATTACATGCTAGCTATGTTGTTTGATTTTAGAAAAAAAAAGAAAACATATTCTCTTAGAATAATAACATTCACACATTACTCTTAAAATCCCAAAGGGTTTGCGATTCTATGATGTTAGATGATTTTTTTTTTTGTTTCCAAAATTTTACTTTTTTTGGAAAGGGCGGAGGTGTTTTTTTTTTCTCTCTCGTTTTTTCTTAGTTTTTTTCATAATTATTTATAATTAAATATTTTTTTTAATATTTACTTTCTTTAATATTTACATATTTTTTTAATACTATGCAAATAGTTTTTCGCTTTGTTTTATTAAAGGTCAATGAGGAGTTAAGAGATCAGTACTTTTCTTAGTTGTTGACGCATTTGCATTTGTATTTGTGGTGGTAACCGTAGCTGTAAGGCTTAAAGGTAAAGATGAGGCAGTATGGATGTTATGGTTACTACAATTACTACTATTACTATTTGTTGTTGTTGCTGTTGTTTGGTTATTACTTAACAAACGTAACGGAGACATATTGGCAGCTGTAATGGTTACATTGTTGTTAACCAGATTACGGGCAAATGAGGGCGCAATGAGCGCACAGGAGCCAAATGTATGTTTGGGTATGGCTTGTGAGAAAAAAATAGACGACGACGCTGTCGATGACGAACTTGTGGATGATGATGATGATTGTGTGGTGGAGGATAGCGGAGGAACTAGGGAGTGTGGCATGATACTAGGAGCATTCGAAATACTATCCAAATTGCTGGGAAATGTTAGAGCCGACGTTTGACTACCATGCAAAGTTGTTGATGACAATTTGTGTTTGGGAGAAGCTCCCAGGGAAAGATTTAAAGGTTCTTTGGCAGGTTCATCCAAAGAAAAAATACCCCCAGCAGCAGCAGCAGTGGTACTACTGCTGCCATATGTACCAACTGCGGCAACTGCACTGCAGTTTGAGGCAAAGGAGGAATTTGAAATTGATAGCGAGGCAGGTGGTGAAGCAACAGAAGATGCAGCAGCTTCCGTGGAAGACGTCAACGACAAATTCACAATTGAAGACTCCCCCGAGGAGCTGTGCATTGTGCTATTATTGGTAGAAGTGTTGACAGATGAAGATTCATTCAACGAATCATCCAAAAAGCTATTGGCATTTGCTGTTGAAGTTGGTGGAATGTCTATAGTATGGGTCTCATTGCCAAATATCAAACGTAGACGTTTCTTTTGAGGTGTCATTTGATTGTTTGTATTCGATGTAAGTCCACCAACTGGCACTGCTGCTGATGGTGGGGGAGTGGTTTCTTTGGATTCTACTATTCGCTCCATATGCTGTTCCAGCTCTTCGATCGACGAGAGATTACGCCTGTGATGATGTCGCCGATGATGATGATCTTTGGATTTATGTCGTTTCTTTCGTTTATTATGTGTAGTGCCACCAGTTCCCCTAACATCTTTCTCATCAAAATCTAGGCCATTTTCTGTTATGCCTTCCATACGCAAAATTTCATATTCTACCGGCTCGGAAGAGGATCGGCTACATGTTGATGAGCCACCGGTAACACTGCTACTTTCATCACTTAAACTGGTGCCAGATTCAATTACCTCATCGAGAATGGGCGACCGTTTCATGCGTAAAGTTAATTTCAACCGTCTTTCGGGTGTCTTTAGTAAAGGTTCCACCGTCGAGCCAGCATTCATTTCCCCACCACCACCACCTATTGCACTAACATTTGCCAATGGCAGTGGAGTTGAACTTGTAGCAGTAAAGTTTACATCGACGATGTTTGGTAACTCACAGATACTTTCAGAATGCTTGCGTTTACGTGTGCCACCACCACCTACATGATGGTGGTGAGTATCTGTTATCACAGTCTCTTGATTAGACGAACTGGTACGGCGTGTCACCACGTGACGCCTTAAACGTTGACACAGCGGCACCTCCTGTTCAGTTTCGTTTTGTTCAGCAACAACGGCCGCCGCATGGACTTTTTGAGAATGTCTAAGACTATTTTCAGTACTACTGTTATTACTACAAAAACTACTACTATTACCAACAAATGTGTAATCATTGCCTTTGGCAACTTCTTCAAATGAATCTATCAAATTCTTTTTAAAACTTGGACTACTATTTTGCGCATTATTTGCCCGAAGTTTATTGTCCACACAATTTTCCCCAGTGCTGATTTGTTGTTTAATTTCTTCTCTGTTTTTGTCCTCAATCATAATTACATCGACCTGCTCCTTTGTATGGTTCTCCACCACAACAACACTATGATCGTCGTCATCGACAATGTCGTTGATCGTTTGAGTTCTACAATTACTACCATTACTACTACTGCTACTGTTGCTAATGTTCCTAGTCTCACCCTTTGGAATAGTTTGTTCGAAATTTGTTGCAGTTTCGCTACTTTTGACATTATTATTATCCAAATGATGCTGATGCTGATGATGGTACTGTTTCTGTTTATGATGTGAGTGGTGATGATGATGATGATGTACATGGTTATTATGGTTATACATTTTATGATTATTGTTGGCCACATTACTGTTCGTGTGGGCTTTTGAAAGATTTGAATGGGTTTCTTCCGCTGTTGCTGATGAAGTGATATTGGTGGACTCGCTTTCCATGGTGGTGGCGGTAGCTGTTTCCTGATGTTGGTGATGATGATGATGGTGCCTTAAGACTCGGGATGTCGTTGTGTTATGTAAAACGGCACCATTACGCGTCAAACGCCTTTGTGGTAGCGGCTGCTTTTTTCCCAATGTGTTTTCGTCGGAATGCAAACCAGGCTCCAAATGATTTTCTTCATGTTTTGATGATACCTTTTTTAATGTATCTACTACCATTCCCTTCTGAACTATGGCGGAAGAACATCGTGCTATTGGGGTTTCCATATCATCTGTCTGTTCAGCTTCAGATTCTGAGATTAGTATGACTGTATCTTCCACTGCCAAGTTTTCCGATGAATTAGATGAATTGCCCACAGCTGCAGCGGCAGTTGAACGTGTTTGCCGTGTCGTTTTTGTTGTGGTTTGAGCATTACTGACCGACACCTGACCTCGCGCAGATGGTTGTTGTGTCGTTTTTGCCACATTCGTATTGGCTATATTTGCTACCGCAACTGTTGCCGCCGTTCTTCTAAGATTTCTTCTGGTGGTTGTAGCAGCGCTACTTTTGGGTTCATCGGCTGTTCCTGGTTTTGATGATGTCCCCCGTGCAGCAGTGGTATTTCCCAAACTTGCAAAATCCTCCGTTGACCCAGATGATATTGTACTGCTTGTACTATTCACTCGTGCAGATTTTCTTAATGTCTCCCTATATCCACCAACACGTGGTAGATTTGCTTCTGCAGGTTTACTTTGCTGTGTCGCCGTTACATTTTCTGTATTCTCCGATTGGTTGGTTTGCTGATGATTTTGCATATTATTCACATTATGGGCCGAAGGTATATGACGATGTTTCATGCCATTGGCGGCCATTATCATCTCAGCATCATATTTGGTCATGCCTTTTTGTCGCAATTCCACCATTGTTAAGGGTGTTACAACCACATTGTTATTTTTGTTCAAGGCCGTGTCAGAGCTTACATCCACATGTTTACCCAAGCTATTGTTGCAGTTACCAACAATATTCCCCGAAGCATTGCTATCACTTAATGCTCCATTTGTGAGTTCGGTATTTGTAGAGTTGGTTGAGTTGGCTCTACTTTTTATTCGATTTATACGATTATCGGTTTCCCGCAAACGATATCCCCCGCTGGCGTTAGCATCACCCACAACGCAAGCTCCATTTAAACCCAGCGCCAGCGCAGAATCAACACCCAATTGGCTATTGCCATTTTTGCCCGCAAATGCGCCTGTTCCTCTACGTTCGCAGGTTTCACACTCACAATAACAATTTGCATCGCCGAAAAAGTCTTCGCCGTAGAAACAAGTGATCTCCTCGCCAACTTCAATGTCACGCAACACTTTTACACAAGCCGTGTCACGGCCAGTTGCCACAAACTTGCAATTGGCACGGCAATCGTGATTAATATAGGCTGCAGGTCCCAGCCATAATTGGGCACAGTTCTTACGACAACTGTACATTACGGAGAAGTCATTTTTTCCGGTATGCAAGAGGGCAGCCTCTTCGGCTTCCGTTAGCTCAGCTATACAACCGACAAGGCATTCGATCTTATCATTTTTTTGCCAACGTTTTGTGGCACATATTTTTGCCCCCTTTTGTCCTTCCAGGGAGTAACGATAACAGGCTTCTATAACAAAACCACTATCTTTATCAAACACTCGTAAATAGCGAATTATCTGAAATTATAAAATAAAATGTTTTATCCGTTGTGTCCAGTTTCAAGGAAACATTAGCATTTTATACACAAAAAGTGTTTAATTTACAAAACTTGAAGTTGTGTATAAACCGCTTCAATATCGTTTCAAATTATTATCTTCACTTACATGATCATGCAATTTTTTAATCGCCATTTTATTTTTATTACGAAAACTACGCGGTAACCATGGACCACTGAAAATCTTCTTTACAGCCACTTCGTAATTTTGTGTTTGTATAAATTCATCGACAATTGATTTCAGTTGGGCTGTATCAACCTTCAAGGGACGATAACGTATATTCATTTTGTGCGTCTGAAACCCCAAATGCGGATCCAATATTAACGATGTAGCTAAATCATCATTTTCGGATAACTCCTTGGGAGTCATGCCGGTGGATTGTGAGAGTCGAGATACAATACTATGTGTGGACCCATTAATACCACTAAGCGGCAAGTGATAACCATTGTTGCCATTGCTATGATGATTTGTATGGCCATGATTGTTGCTGGTGGAACTGTAATGACCATTTGCAGACATTGAATGTGTTTTGTTGTTGGTTGCAACAATGGCACTGCTCAATGTGGTTAAATTAATGCCGGCAGTGGCAGTAGCAGCCGCAGTTGAGTTGGCGTATTTTGTTGCAGTTTCACTACGACGGCTGTGATGTGAACCAACAACCATTCTGTACTACAGTCTGAAAAGGAAATAGAAAGATTAATTTAAAATTTTTAATCTTTACCAAGTCAAATATTAAGAGAAGCAGTTTATCTTTCATTATTAACACTCATTTTGATTTCATTTACTTTACATCCGATAAATAATGATAAGGGGAAATATGTCCTAACAAAATCATTCACTTTTCCTGTTGTCTTGTTTTATCATCCCAACTGTTGATATTCTAGCATGCGAACTTAAATTTTTTTAACTTTATTGCACTGAACGTGCTTAATATCCTAAAAAGGCGACTGAACGTACCTTACACGTAATATAACTAACTGAACACCCCCTTTAACAAAAACAGCTGGCAGTAGCCAGACGACGTGACCAGCTGTTAAAGAGAACGATGCGTAAAAGCAATAGAAACAAATTAACCCAGGTTATGAAGATAATGGAGAAAATACAGATATACGTATAATAAACCGAAATATCATAATAATTTTAAGGAAACCACATTTTTCACTATCATAACTTTGTTTCACAAAGTTTTAGAACATCAATGGTTTTTCCCCATATTTTTTTTTTCTTTTTTTTCTAAATGTCTTTTCACTCTTGCTTTTTAAAAGTAGATACAAAAATTATTGATTGACTTCACACTCCACTTCTTTTTTGTGTGTACATGAGAAATGGACAATGTAAAAGACATACAAGACAAAACACATACGCAATGCAAAAGCCCAACATTGGACCGATTAGACATATGTAACCGTTACGTTGTCGTAATTTACTTGACACCGAAATTGATTTTTAAGTTATACTTCTACATAAGAGCTTTACGCCGGATAATGTTCTTTATGAGGGTTAATTTAACATACATTCAATGTAATTGGCAATTTAAATCCGTAATACCGTAAACTGTAAACGTATTATTAATCGGTAAATAATAAATCACACAAAAATCTTCGACCGACAATAAAGTAAAACATCAAATATTAAGATAAAAGCTTAATTAGGCTCATTCTCACTTGTTTCTACTGTTGATTACTTCAATCAGCTGATGCCTTATGCCACATTTACGATACAGCAACGATTCCACTAACTCAACTCGACATGTTTACAACCATAAAAAAATAATTGGCCAATATTTGTTTTTATCTCATTTTATCTTCATTTACATTAACTTGACAAACATTTTCTTTCGAAATTTGTATTAAAGTTGTCTCTAATCACTCACGTAAAATAAAACACACAAAGAAAGAACGTTAAGAAAAAAAAGATGTAACCGAACGAAGAGAAACATATGAACAAAGAAAAACCCTAAAAATCAACAAAATACGAAAGAACTCATACACAGGTACACACTGGTTGTCTCTTTCTAACACACGAAAAATACTGTATATGCCCATCGTTTTGTATGGATTCTTTATGTTGAGACGAATTCGAAAAAAGTAAAAAAAAACACGATTGCACGAAAAAGAACATACGCTCATTAAATACATATGAAAATGGCGGCGTCGGTTCGACTTCTTTTTCTAGGATATGTTCCTTTAAGCTTGGTTTTAACCAAATTTAGCGTAGGGACACAAGTCTATTTACCTTTTATCAAATATATCCCAACAGCTTTAAGCGTTACGTTCTGCTAGTTGTTAACAATCAAACTTGCTCTCTTGATTGCTATTGTTGTTTTTGCTGTTGCTCTTGTTCGCTTGATAGGTTTTTTCTCAGACCTTTTCTGCATTTATGTATACATTTCTTCAATTTTCCATAGTTCCGATTCTGTTTGCAGTCTCCATTGTAACAAATAAGCTATGGTGTTTTATTTTGGCTTCATTTTGTGAAGATATTGCAGTTTTCCGTGTTATCTGGCTCCCTAGCTGTGTTGTTTCGTTTCTGTCGCCCGTCTCAACAAACACAAAGAAAACAAGTCAAACCAAATAAGTCTTTGGCTTAGATGAAAAAAAGCCTTCTGCCAGAATCAGAAACAAAAAATATTCTGCCGTTCTGCTTTTCCGAGCGAATTCTCTTCCAAAACTGACAACGGCGTCGCAGTTTTGCGACTGTCGATGGGGTTATGACCAATTGATGCCCGTCTCAACGCCTTATCCAATGGCGTCGACGTCGCTGCCGTACTATGTCGGTCGCTTTGTCTGTCCGGGTATACTTCTGTCTGGCTGCCTACTTCTTCTTCTTCTTGTGTCGTCAGACTGTGGCGTGCAAGAAGTTGCGTTACTATATTTTCTCGGCGATTTTCTTCCTTGCTCATGCGTTTTCTCGCTAAATATTAGTTCCGATAATTTTCTAGACATCCATTGTATGGCTTTATTATTAAAAATCCGGTTAAATTAAAACTTTGCACGGTTAAATTCACTAATCAATGACAATTTAGTTAGATTTTCTTCAGTCGATTGGCTACACACACATTTCAGCTTTTTGCAAGAACTATGAGCAAGAGGTCCGAGGCAAGCGATTGCTTTAGTTTAACGGCGTTTAAAAATTATGGGAAGACGGCATTGAAGAAAATGACAAATTCCTATTACACTGCGTTTAGAAAAAACAAGCCAATTGAAACACAAATCAACTGGAAGATTTTAAAGAACACTCATGGTTGAAGAATACAGCTAGTCCATCGACACAGCTGCTGGGCTAATGAACTGTCAAACCAATATTAAAATTGAAAATTTTGAATGAAAGATTATTCAAATTCGTTTAAATTCTTGAAAAATGCATGTCATAACAACCTCCGATTGACGTCGTATAAGAAAACATATAAAAATTCTACTTATTTTTGAAAAATCATTTTAAAACTTTTGACATATCAATGCCCCCAAGCGTTGTTGCATCTACCTATATTCGTCTACCATGAGAATACTTTTGATATGTATACATTTTATTATTCAGTAGATTAAAATTGCCGCTCAACCAAGTACATCCAAATAACAAGTTATTATCGTTTTGTTATGTATCCTGCATTTACAAAATAAAATGTTTTAAATGTTATTTCTTTGTCACTCACATATTTTCATGTTTTTCTCTTCTATAGTTTTGTTAGAGATATTTATTTATTTTTCCTTAAAATTGGTTTATCTTTAGATGTTATCAATACAAAATAAAGTTTCAGAATTTCAAGCGCGTTCATTCTGCTATTTCTACTTTAAATGTGACTTTAGTTCTTATAAAATTTGTTAGTTGGGGTAATTTATGCATGTACCTTACTTATTGCTCCATACTGCCATACTTTGTAGAGCGACATCTGTACGCTATTTTACCATTTACTTTCTTGTCATTGAATAATTTCTTTATTTTCAAAAAAGAAATTTGTCGGCAGTAAATTACTTCGAATGGCTGATATTATTGAAGAAGTAAAAACCGAAATTTTTGGTACTTTCAATAAATTCAAAGAAAAACAAAAATACGACTTAATTAATGCTGCAAACGGTATTGCGTGCCAATGTAAGCATACATCTCGCATAGCACTAGTTGAGGAAAGAATAATGTGGTACGCATTTATTTCAATTATTTCTAAATTTTTATTTCTTAACAAAATTCTATAAACTATAGGTTCAAGCGAATGTCATGGCTCTATCAAATTCTTTTGTTTGTCCTTAGCATCCTCTTGATGTTAACTTTCTGCGGATTTTGGTTATTACGTCAATACAACATTTCAAATATATTTGGAGTTCATGCTGCATTTTGGCCTTACAATGCATGTACTGTGGCTTTTTGATAATTTAAGATAAATATAACTATCTGCTGTCGACAGATTTTCATAGTTAAAAAACTCACGATTGGTTTACAAGTCCTATAGGTAATTTATGACCGTCTATGCAGAGTTGTTTGATCCATGGACTAAACAAGGCCTGTCAGTCTTAAAAAATCGAAAACTTCCTAAAAAGTCTGTTCCAGGGAGACATAGAATCAAAATTTAGGACCCGGTTATAACGAGAACATTTTTGGTGTGGCAGCTACTGATACCCAATAGCCACATAATTTACTTTCTCAACACAATTGATAACAAAGAACATATCTGCGTTACTATTAGGATAAAAATCGCAATAGCAATTCTGCATCTTTTTCCTACATCGCATAATAATTAGTAAAGTGGCACAGAGTGTAGTTATTCGAATCATACCTTTTCCCACAGTGAACATTCTCTATGAGACGTCTATATAAAAAACTTTAAATAGATTCATGACGCATAATATAATTACTTTAATATTATAATTTAACAGTTAAAAACATAAACGTTTGTATCTTGATCATCTCAAGTATTCTTTATCCTTGCCAAAACAAATGTTCTCTCCTGTCATACGTTTTAAATCAAGACACCACTATGCCACTGCACCTCAACAAAAACTGCGGCGAAGTATAGGGCAAAATAAGTTTTATAACGGCGTTGACAAAGCATTATTGGCATTGACCTCTCTAACACCAATTCAACGATTTGACAAAGGAAAAATATTCACGGAAATTTTCAGTGAATAAATTTTAATTTAGAGGAATATATCAATTTTATTGTAAATTCTCTTTATATACAGCACAAAGTCTTTTGCAAACACAAGGTAAGTGATTAAATTGATCGAGTAGATGCTATTATTTCTGTCCAGAATATTCTAATATATTGAAAGATTTTCTGTGGCCTGGGAAAAAAATGAATTCGCCGTTTGTGTAAAAAAAAAAAATCGGTTTGGTTGAGGTAAAAATACACAAAAACAACAACATTCACGACATATTGTTCAATATATGGGTATAAATAAGATCTATTTTAACCGCAATTTGTAACAACAAAGCTAAACGAGTTGTGAGTCAATTTATTTTTTTCTTCTTTTTCAGAACTTGTGTGATCCCCTTAACACCAATTGCCCAATTGCACTTACCAAGCTACAAACTTAAAATGCCAAACATTAAATTGCAATCGTCTGACGATGAAATATTCGACACCGACGTACAAATTGCAAAATGTTCCGGAACCATAAAAACCATGTTAGAAGATTGTGGAATGGAGGATGGTGATAATGCCGTTGTGCCTCTTCCCAATGTAAATTCGGCCATTTTGCGTAAGGTTCTACACTGGGCCAATTACCACAAAGACGACCCCCAACCACCAGAAGATGATGAAAACAAAGAGAAGCGTACAGATGACATTTCCTCTTGGGACGCTGATTTTCTTAAGGTGGATCAAGGCACACTATTCGAATTGATCTTGGCCGCCAATTATCTAGATATTAAAGGACTCCTAGATGTTACATGTAAAACTGTGGCTAACATGATCAAGGGCAAGACACCAGAAGAAATACGAAAAACATTTAATATCAAAAATGATTTTACACCAGCCGAAGAAGAACAAGTGCGTAAGGAGAACGAATGGTGTGAAGAGAAGTAATCCGTTTATGCGAGCTGCGTTCGACTTAGTTTTTATGAATGCAATTAAAAGCTAAACATATGTAACTACTAATTATTAAATACCTAAGAAGCTATGTCTTAATATATGAATTTTTTGTTTTTTTACTCTACACACTTGTCACAAACGAAGAAAACACTCATATACATTAGTATATACACCATTCAATTGAACGCCAATGTTAAGAAAGCGTGGATAGCACACGAAGTCCGCATCCCTTATAAGGTAGAACATGATCTTCATGCTAATAAATAAAGGATTTGGTCTTCTTAACTTACATGTTATCTTAATGTTTAAGTAATTCTTTATGAAATCCAAAGCTAACAAAATAATTAACGGAGAACTTTTGAATTATGATATTTGCTTCATTATAACTATTAACTAAGGAATTCGATTTTTAAATAAATATGTATTCATTTTTAAATTGCTTGCCTTTTTTGTTAATTTATTGGACAATTGCCAGAAGCATTGCAATAACTACCAATGCATCCAGAAAAAGTCTCAGTTTCGTGTGGTTTATGTTCTAGTGGTTGGACCATACTTCTTCAACTTATAAATAAGAGAAATAAATGGACCCATTTCAAATTTCGAATACGAAATTTGTAACAAATAGGGAGAATGATGTTAAAATCATCAAAATACCGAATATCAAAAGGTACCGTTATATGGGGCCTATACGAAAACGTGGACCGACATTGCCAATTTACGAACTTAACCTGCCTACTGCGATATACACATGTATGCAAAATTTTAGAATTCTATATCAATTCGTTCGAAAAGTGGCGTGATTACAACAGACAGGCGGACGTCGCTAAATCGTTTTAGAATTTTACGCTGATTCAGACTTTATATACAGGGTGAGTTAAAAAACTGCAACAAAGCCAAACGCCATAATTTTTATTTTTTTATTTTTTAATTTTATTGGATGAACGCAAATATATCGGAAATAGCATCAAATTTTAGAATAAGTTTAGATTTGTTCGAATTGGTCACCTTTGGCACGAATTATGGCCTTCAAATGGCCAATGAAACCGTCACACGCTGCCCGAGTGTTGCTCTGCGGTATTTTGTCCCATTCCCAGCGAAGCGCTTGCTTGAGGTGATCGACACTTTGGTATTTTTTAGTGCAAACCTTGCTTTCCAAAATACTCCAGACACAATAGTCCAACGGATTGGTATCCGGAGATTTTGGTGGCCATTGTGCGCTGGAAATGAAGCGAGGAACCTCAGTTTGTAACCATTCTTTGGTGGCGCGTGCTGAGTGCGATACAGAATATTTTCGCGATAATATTCGGCATTTATTCTGATGCCACGGTCGATTAATACGACCGGAGAGCGACCATCGGCTGTTATGGCTGTCCAAACCATCACCATGGCCGGCGCTTGAGTTCTGGTGGCCAACCGAAGGTGCACATTTTCAGCTGACCTCTTCGGCAAGTAAACACGATCATTTTGTTTGTTTATAGCTGGATAACGAATGTTTTCTCATCGGAGAAAACCAAATTCGGCAGTTCGCCACTTTCGGCCAAGCGAGGCAAATCTTTAGCACTTTTGAGTCTATTTTCTTTCCGTTGCGGTCTAGGTTCTTGCACTTTTTGGAATTTCAATGGATTTACCCCGAGCTCATTTTTCAATATTTGCCAAATGGAATATTGCGATATGTTCAGCTCATGAGCCATTTTTCGGCCACGACGTGGGTTTCGATCAAGTGGCGTCTTTACTTTTCGAACCATTTCTGCTTATGTTGCTGTTTTCTTCCGTTCACTTCCTTGACGTCGGGCTACGCTACCATACAGTTAGCGGTAACGAGCGATGGTACAAGACACAAAAGATTTATTCACATTTAAATGCTGGAGTGCTCTAATGATAACCACATGAGGTTTTCCAGCCAAATATAAAGAAATCACACTATCACGCTTGAATTCCATCACGAATAACTTTTTTTCTGGAAAATTCTCACCAAAATGCTTTTGTACGTTTGTAAACAATATAATGAGCTGCAGTTTTTTCATCTCACCTTGTACTTTGTAGGAGCTATCACAAATATTTCGAGGAGTTAAAAAACGGAATGACAAAACTGATATACCCTCCATAGAATGGCGGAGGGTTCTAATTGTATTTACTCTACAATAAAACATGCCTATTAATAACGTATACGTACAATCTGGCAACTTGCTTTCTATTTTCCGATTATTCGCTCATTCATCTGGCCACATGGCGGCATGTGTCAAAGTTTCCAAAACGAGAGAGAACTTTTAATTAAAATTTCAGTTAATTAACAACATCGTGTTGTCTCATCGTGCAAAATAACTGTGCGAAAGTAAACAAAATAGTATTTTGTACAAAGTTTGCTAACAAATGCTGCTTTTTCGATTTCGAAATGACAAAATAAAATAAGGCACAACTAAAGAAGAAGCTACAGAAGTTTTGGCAAAAAAGCGCGTGTATATGTCGCCATATTTGCATGCCAAAACAAGTACGAAGGAAAAGTTATCTTGGCAAAGCATGCAGAATAAATATATGAGCCCTAACAATAAATGACTACGAAAAAAATAACAATCAATAGAAAACGACATGAATTGAGAAATATTCATATTACTTTAAATGACAATTGTAAATAGTTAAAGAAGTTAATTTAATGACAGCAAGAAACAAACATAAATCTGACAGACATTTATGTGACCATTGCATCAAATCAAAGGTGGTCCAACAGTTGTGTTATTGCCATAGTTTGCGGCACCAGCAACAAACCCCCAAAATGATATGTGGTGGAGGCATTTAATTTGTGCTTAAGAAAAAAAAAAAAAAAAAAAATTGGACGTGTGCGTGCGTGTAAATTTTTGCCATTGGATTAGTTAATTATTTGCAAACATTTAATTATTTTTCCATTTGATCAAAGTGCGTGTGAGAGAAAGAAAGAAAAAAAAAACAATTGGAGTCATTAAAAGTGGAAATGAATTTGTCTCCTTTGCTTTGACAAAAACACAACAAGTGTTTAATTAACTAAGTGCGGGAAATGTATTTAAAAAATAAAATAAATCAGAAATGATTTGAATTTCAAATCAATAAAAAGAAAAATCTGAATGAAAAATATTAGTGATTTTAATTTGAATGTGTGGTCGCATCGCATTTTTGCAAAGAGTGAGTAGCTAAGAGAGAATTAAAGCAAAATTAATTTGTTTACATTTTTTGCTGAACGTCAAATTTAATTGGGAGAACATATTTTTCGGAAAAAAGTGTGTGAGAGCGCAGAGCAATTGACAATCTCTCGGAGGTTGCCACATCTTCTTTTGACAATCCCCCAAAAAGTGTGAGCAAATTTGTAACGGTTTCGTATAATTTAAAGAATATTTCAAAAACAAAGACGTAGGATCATTTTGGTCAATTGTGAGTTTATGTATTTGGCCATTGAACTTTGAGATTAGTGAATGTTCCCGCATCATGGATCATTTTCAGCCGGCATTGGATCCACGAAAGCAGGAGCTTTTGGAAGCAAGATTTATTGGAGCACGGGTGAGTTTGAAATTAAATTAGTAAAATGTCTCTGATTATGAGTTTTGCCTTGTTAAGTTATTATGTTTTATATGTTTACCCTGATTACGAAAAGTACCCGGTAACGGACGGATCCGGTTACCCGGATATATATATATCGATATATACAATATAGATATCATTTGAAAGCTAATGAAAATACCTACAGGGTGAGGTAAAAAAACTGCAACATAGTCAAACGCCATAATTTTGACATTTTTTTTTAAATTTTATTGAATGAAAGCAAAAAATGTCGGAAATAGCATCAGATTTTAGAATAAGTTTAGATTTATTCGAATTGCCCACCTTTGGCACGAATTATGGCCTTCAAACGACCAATGAAACGCTGCCCGAATGTTGCTCTGCGGTATTTTGGCCCAATCCCGGCGAAGCGCTTGCTTGAATTGATCGACACTTTGGTATTTTTTAGTGTCAACCTTGCTTTCCAAAATACTCCAGACACAATAGTCCAATCCGGAGATTTTGGTGGTCATTGTGCGCTGGAAATGAAGCGGGGAACCTCATTTTCTAACCATTCTTGGGTGGCGCGTGCTGCGCGCGAGTCCCATTGGAATATCTAAGTCCCATTGGAATGTCCAAAGTCTGCGGCCAAAATGTTTTAAGTGTCTAAGGCTTTAATACACCCTCAAGAATATTTTCGAGATGATATTCGGCATTTATTCTGATGTCGATTAATACGAGCGGAGGGCTACCATCGGCTGTTATGGCGGCCCACACCATCACCATGAACGGCGCTTGAGTTCATGTGCCGAAGGTGCACATTTTCAGCAGCATTACAAATTGCTGGATAACGAATGTTTTCTCATCGGGGAAAACCCAAGCAACCCCCCCAAGCGAAGCAACTCTTTAGCTCTTATGAGACTATTTTCTTTCGGTTGCGATGTAAGTTCTTGCACTTTTTGGAATTACAATGGATTTACCCCCCGCTCATTTTTCAATATTTGTCGAATGGAATATTGCGATATGTTCAGTTCACGAGCCATTTTTTGCCACTGCGACGCGGGTTTCGATCAAGTTCCTTCTTTACTTATCGGACCATTTCTACTGATGTTGCTGTTTTCTTCCGTCCACTTCCTTGACGTCGGGCTACGGGGTTTGAGGTTTTTCCTCTGGCATACGTCCGAAGCTACAGGAATTACATCTCAACTAAATCCGTATAAAAAACGGCGAAACGCGTCACATACTGTCTGATGTATCGGACGTCACTAGATTCAAACTTTCAATGTCATCTCATCAGGAAAATTATATAATATTTCTTATAAATATTTCTCAAAAAATGACCTTCGCCTAATAAGGTACATTTGTTGCTTATAAAGGCCGATCCGAATTTTCTACGCAATGATGCGGGATTCGATTTTTTTCCAGAGGAGTTGCGAATGGTGATTTCTAGAGTCCCAAAAAAGTAAAATGAAACGTAGAGCCTTATGTGCATCGTCCTCACCAAGGAGTGATTGCTTCTCCTATCAAGTGGGTCGCATCATGCTGAGGCACAATGTAAGGTTCATAATCATGACTATTTTTTCCACTTGGAATATACTCCAGGGATAAACTTATTTGTTACCTTTGAGTAAACACTTGGGGTAATGTTTAAAATATGATGTTATTAGGATCAATAATAGATAAAAATATTGCATACCCAAAAAAAATTTAAATTAATCCACTAATTTTTATTTGCGTCAAGGTTGAATCCTAAATAAATTATGCCACCACTCCATGTATATTTTTTAAATATAAAAATCTATTGACCCTCAACACCTCCACATCAAAATTATTTTTAAATTAATTTCCGTATTATGGACAACCTCAGATAAAACAAAAAATATTTATGTACACCAGCAGAGAGGAAAACAAAACTAAAAACTGCAGACAGGGCCACAGAGCAAATAGTGTGCAACGAATAGAATTGGGTTAATTTTATGTACTCCATCATCATCGTCATCATCAACAACAGCATGGCACACAACACACTCTCAGCCCAGAGGATGTTCGTATTTTCTGTCATGCTCTGCACGAAACCACCAAACAATAACCAACCAACCAACCAGCCCAAACCGACCATGATAGTCTCATGTAAGTCTCAATGTTGTTCTACTCAATACTGCTGAATAGCAGCAACGTCAGCAGCAGGAGCATTGATGAAGGGCGTAATCGGTACCGGAGTGTTAGCCAGGAAGCGCCATAAATACATCCAAACAACAGTGCAGTTCAGCTCAGTCAGTCATTGTTTTACCTTGGCCATGTCCCTTTTTTTCTTGTATTTGGTTGTTATTTTCACTGCATTTTTATTCGTGGATTTCCTTGGCATTGTGTGTATACTTTTTTACGCTCATACCCTCCATTATAGTCTGAAGGGTATTAAATTTGTCATTCTGTTTTTATTAACTTATGGGTATAATCGTTTTAGATAGCGGTCAGACCAACGAAATCAACATAGCATTTAAAGCAAATGATGAATATATATCTATTATCTTCTTGACCAGCACAAAATTCTATGTCGATATAGCCTAGTAGGGTGGAGGTCCCTCTGAAATGGGTTTTTACAGTTTTTATTCTGTTTACATGGAAAATGTCAGTTTTTACTACTGCCGCCATGAACTGGTTTTGAAATGCGCGCAAATAGCTCCAAAATGGTTATGTTTCTCAAATTATTTGTACTTCTGGAATGAAAAATTGTTTTTTTTTGAAATTTTTTTTGAAACCCCCTACAATTTGTTTCAGAGTGCGAATCTGGGTACGTTGTGACTTTTGCCATGTCCATCTGTTTGTCCATTGTGGAAATCACTATAGCTTCTGAACAGAATGAAGCAAGTGAATAAAATTTAATCCAAACGCATTGAAGGTCTGTAGATCTCTAATAACGTGTTTTAGCCGCATTCATAGATGAAATTTTTTGGAATTTGGGATTTGCAGTTGGAAGTGGGTACTAATGACTCTGGCAAAAAATCGTATCTCCCCATATTCGGTATGTTCATGATTTTCATTAGATTTTTCAATGGAGTGGTTTGAACAGGACCACGTTTATTAGGCCTCATATAACGCCAACACTTATCATGCGACATTTAAACGACTTTAGTCAGATTTTTAATGGAATTCTCTGATGTTTGTTAATTTAAACCCCTGGAAAAAAAACTTTAATATTAACTGACGTTAGGGATCTTTATAATTTTCTGCACATTTGTGGCAGTGTTCATGTGTGGTTCGTATGAAAGGTCTCGGGGAATATAAGGAACTTATTGAAAATTTGTCCCTCAACATTTGGGAAATTACGATAAAAGGGCCCACTGTGCAGACACATTTTTAAGGATGTAGCCATTTACAAAGAGTGCTGGCAATCTGAATTAGTGAATCCAAAATCTACTTTTTTTGCGAAAAGGAGGATTGTTTGGCCCCTTCGTCGGTTGCTCCAATCTTTCCTAACAGAAAGTGTGATAATGCCTAATTTCTGAGTCGAAAAAATAAGTGAATATTATTGAAAGAGGGTTGGGACGGTCAACATTCTGGTATATCCACTATGTAGCAATGTCTCATGATTTGCAGTATTCTAAATGTTTTAGAGATCTTTAAATATTTCGTGATTTAGCCTGCCAATTTTTGATATGTTGAAGGCCGCATATTCAATATTTTAACAAGATCAATATTCTTGCATTCGATATCGGAAAAAATCGATGGAAATTTAATTTCTTTATGCTTATTTTAGATTGTGTTGAAACCAAATATTCGATATTTTGTTCGTTTCTACCAAAAAATTCCAATTCCAATGAAATCAATTTTTTTCAAGTATTTTTTTCGATATCGAATAAGAAGAGATTTTTTTTACATAGATAAGATTTGTCTGTCGACTCCGAGTTCGATGTCTCCCAATAAGAAGATTCTGCAGTCTGATCATTTTTTTCTTGGTGACCCTCGTACATAAAACACAAGTCCATGCCGCGCTAATGCACCATTCAGCGCCAACAAAATTCATGACTAAGTCGCTGTCAATGTGGCGAAGTTTCGGCGAACGAAACTCTTCGTTTGGTTAGCAGAAATAGTGAGAATAAAGGATAACAAATGTATGATTTGAGAATGAGAGTAAGGAGAATATGTGGTTGTTGTTGTATGATGATAATTTCCAATGCTAGATGATTTTGTTCGAAGCAATTCTTGCATTGCTTGGGCTTCGTTTTCGTGGTGTGTTGTTGTTAGCCAAAAAAAAAAAAAAATATTTTTTTCCTGTCCTGGCATTATATCGCGCCGTTTCAACACTCTCAGCGTGGCATGAAGTTGACGGTTCTTGTTCCTTCTCATTTTCCCGAGTAAAGAGAATGTGCCGTTTTGTTGCAACTAGCGATTGATGTGAATGCTTTAGGTGGGCCAGCAGCAGTAGGTTGTTGTAGTCGCTGCTGCTATCACTGCCAATGTTGGTTGGAGAATGTGTGAAATATACTGAATAAATTTTTGTGCCCTTCACCCCAAAAAATATACATCAGCGTGATCAGCGACAAAATTGCAAGTCGTTTTATTATTTGATGAAGAACTTTGAACGGAATTGTTTCAGATTTTGTATCTACCTCCCGTGGCATAATATTGTCCACGTTTATAAGGGTTTTAAATATTATACCCTCAGACATATGGCTAGAGAGGGTATATAACATTTAAAACGGTCAAAACGTGCCTAGTCGAAATAACGGTTTTATACTCCAAGTCTTTTTGGACCAAATCCGTTTCAGAACATTTGGGGTCGATCTAGCGATGTCTGTTCGTCCGTCTGTCTGTCTGGCTAGTGCGCACCATAACTCTCGAAGGGAGTATCCGACTTGGTCCAAACTTGGTACATCGTAATATTTTTGTCCAAACCGGTCCACACCTTCTGGTACATCCCCCATAAAAGGTCGAAATTTCCAAAAAATATATTTTCCGCACAGAATGAGAAAAGATAGTCCGATTTTGCTCCAACTTTGCATATCCTAATATTTGCGTCAGTGCTAGGACAGGTGCGAAAATGGACAATATCGGTCCACTTCATCACTCAAAATTGTCAATAATTTTAACTCTTACGAAATGTGATGTTAGTGTCCGATTGTCTTCAAATTTCCCACATCTCACTATCGTTTATTAACCCATGGTCTTGTGTTAAGATATATCGGTCATTTCGGTCCACCCCTCCTGATACGACCGTCACAAAGGGTCGAAATTTTGAATATCCATAAAGCTCATAAAACGTGAAATTAACATCCGATTCCAATCAGAATTTGTACATCTCAATATTTTTATCAACACAAGATGTGTTATAAAGATGGGGGATCGGATGGGAGTTCTTCTGGTACCTCCCCTACATAGGATTTAAGATTTTGACAAACAAAACGCTCAAAGAGAGCGAAATAAGCATCCAGATCCACTCTTCAAATTTCACACATCCAAATATTTTTGCTAACGCAAGATATGTTGTGAAGATGATATATTTTTGCACATATCAATATTTATGGTGTGAATCTGCCATATTTATATAAGTCTTAGGTCAGATACCAATTTGGTCAATATTGGCCAACTGCTTCGGAACCTCCCCCATAATTATAACTCAATTAAGTTGTTAACCCCCAGATGAGTCATTAAAGAGGCCATTTTGGATGTTAAAAAAAAGAAACAGGTAAAAAGGCTGTAAGTTCGTCCTGGCCGATCTTTGAATACCCCCAACAATCTGGAACGAATTTAGCAAATTTCCAAAAAAGAGAATCCGTTAAAAATTCTGTTAAAATCTTAAAAATACCGAATGAAGCCGTTATATTAGTGTATATACGATGATGTGGACCTGCATAGGCAACTTTTGTCATAAGCCATTAGAATATTCAAATGCGAAAAAAGTAGCTAAAATCACAAAAAATACCGAATATCGGGAGGTACCGTTACATGGGGGCTATACGAAGACGTGGACCTGCACAGACAATTTTCTGTCTTAGGTATTTTAGTATCCATTACGAACTACAAATACCATATTTGATACCATATTCCGGTAAATAATGTCGCTTAAACCACCAAAATACCAAAATAAGGGAGGTACCATTATATGGGGGCTATACGAAGACATGGACCTGCACAGACAATTTTCTGTCTTAGGCTGTAGTATTCATTACGAACTTCAAATGCCAAATTTCAAACAATTCCGGTGAATAATGTCGCTAAAAGCATTAAAATACCGAATATCGGGAGATAGCGTTGTATGGGGGCTATACAAAAACATGGACCTGCACAGACAATTTTCTGTCATAGGCTGTTGTATCCATTACGAACTATAAATACCGAATTTAAAACAATTCCGGTGAATAATGTTGCTAAAATCATCAAAATACCGAATATCGGGAGGTCCGTTATATGGGGGCCATACGAAGACGTGGACCTGCACAGACAATTTTCTGTCTTAGGCTGTGCTATCCATTACGAACTTCAAATACCAAATTTGAATCATATGCGTTGAAAAATGTCGCTTAACCACCACAATACCGAAAAAAGGGAGGTACGATTATATGGGGGCTATGCAAAAACGTGGACATACATGACCCATTTTCAATACCAAAAGTCCTGCAGACATAATACACATTTGAGTAAAATTTTATCAACCTACTTCATTTCGTTCCGAAGCTAGAGTGAGTTCCACAGACGGACGGACTTCGCTAAATCGACATAGAATTTTATGCTATTCAAAAATATATATACACTTTGTGGGGTCTAAAATGTATATTTCGAGGTGTTACAAACGGAATGACAAACTTAATATACCCTCAATACTATAGTAGAAGGTATAAAAAGGATGAAAAATCGCTTTAAAGACAACATTATTCTTTATCAAATTTCAATAAAAGTCACGTAAGAAAAAACCTTATTATACCACCCTACATTACCGCGTCTTTATCATGCGAGGTTCTCGTCGCCATTGATAATTGTTCTCTCTAGTTAGCGAAATACCCAAAACCCAACGATTTCCGTCCAACCCAATTTTGATTGACATGCAGGCTGCGTTCGTAGATGCAACCTCAACTAGTTTTGGTTTGTTGTCGTTGCAACCTCTACTACTACTATGTCGGCGACTGTTTTGCACAAACTGGTTTCGGCAAACAAATGTTCCCCATATACCTACCTACCCATGTCATCTACTCCCTCTCTGACATGTGGTGGCATAGCTTCTGGCCAAAAATTCGATAAACGCAACGAAATGAAAAACTAACTAAAAGAATTGCTTGCATACTTTCTTCTTTTGACCTTTCATTTGCTGGATGACGGCGGCATTCTTGTTTTCTATTATCCCAAACTCGCTGCCGTCTCATTTCCAGCCGACTAGTCGGTATTCCAAGAGCCAACAACAATACTCGTCGTCGTCGTCGTCACCGTTTGCAACTTGATGCAGAGAAGAACATGCATTTGATTCAAGTTCCGATGCTGGGTTTTTTCGTTCTTGTTGGGGATGCGACTGCCTGCATCCGTATTACATTTGTTGTACCAGTCATCAACAACAAAATCTCTCGGGAGAATCCCTACAACAACAACAACCACACAACATCTAATACCGGGAATTATAAATTCAACAACGATGGCCGAACAACAGCAACAATGCTGCAACTGCAACTAAAACAACAGTCAGTCAGCCATCCAGCCAGGCAGTCAGCCACTCAACCATTGAATCTAATATTTACGTACCACACGACACACGGCATCATGTTGCAAGTACTCTCGTCGTACTTTTGCTGACGGCTGGGGTTGCCAGCCACCAACATCAGGCAGCTGAATGGGACGGCCGTTGATATGGATGATGACTGGGTCTAGTCTACAACTATTACTTTCAACTATTACAACAACAGCAGCAACCAACATAAGAAGAGGGCAAACTTTTGTGTGATAGTGAAAGGTGATTAGAAAAAGGCCTTGCGGGGGGCCTTCTCAAGGCAAGGTGAAGATGAATTATGTTGAAAGCAACACACTCTCTTAAAAGCTAATAGAAAAAGGCCTTCGATCTGGGGACTGAGAGAATTTTTTCTATGGAAAATGTCTATACGTCCTGGGGTCTGGCGTCCAGAGAATTTTTTTCTGTAGAAAAAAGTCTCGATCCTGAGCTCCAAAGAAATTTTCTGTAGCCAAAAAAAATCTTTGACCTGGGGTCTGAGAGAGGTTTTTCTATAGAAAAAAGCTTCCTGATTTGGGGTCTGGGAGAGGTTTTTCTATAGAAAAAAGTTTCCTGACTTGGGGTCTGGGAGAGGTTTTTCTATAGAAAAAAGTCTCTGACTTGGGGTCTGGGAGAGGGTTTTCTATAGAAAAAAGTCTCTGACTTGGGGTCTGGGAGAGGGTTTTCTATAGAAAAAGTTCTCTCTGACCTGGGGCCAAAGAAATTTTTTCTATAGGAAAAAGTAGTTCTGACCTGGGGCCAGAGATATTTTTTCTGTAGAAAAAGTCTCGAACCTGAGATCCACAGAATTTTTTCTATAGAAAAAAGTCTCTCTGACCTGGGGCCAAAGAGATTTTTTCTATAGAAAAAAAGTCTCTCTGACCTGGGGCCAAAGAGATTTTTTTCTATAGAAAAAAAGTCTCTCTGACCTGGGGCCAAAGAGATTTTTTTCTATAGAAAAAAAGTCTCTCTGACCTGGGGCCAAAGAGATTTTTTTTTATAGAAAAAAAGTCTCTCTGACCTGGGGCCAAAGAGATTTTTTTCTATAGAAAAAAAGTCTCTCTGAACTGGGGCCAAAGAGATTTTTTTTTATAAAAAAAAGTCTCTCTGACCTGGGGCCAAAGAGATTTTTTTCTATAGAAAAAAAGTCTCTCTGACCTGGGGCCAAAGAGATTTTTTTCTATAGAAAAAAAGTCTCTCTGACCTGGGGCCAAAGAGATTTTTTTCTATAGAAAAAAAGTCTCTCTGACCTGGGGCCAAAGAGATTTTTTTCTATAGAAAAAAAGTCTCTCTGACCTGGGGCCAAAGAGATTTTTTTCTATAGAAAAAAAGTCTCTCTGACCTGGGGCCAAAGAGATTTTTTTCTATAGAAAAAAAGTCTCTCTGACCTGGGGCCAAAGAGATTTTTTTCTATAGAAAAAGTCTCTCTGACCTGGAGCCAAAGAGATTTTTTTCTATAGAAAAAAGTGTCTCTGACCTGGAGCCAAAGAGATTTTTTTCTATAGAAAAAAAGTGTCTCTGACCTGGGGCCAAAGAGATTTTTTTCTATAGAAAAAAGTCTCTCTGACCTGGGGCCAAAAAGATTTTTTTTATAGAAAAAAAGTCTCCCTGACCTGGGCCAAAGAGATTTTTTTCTATAGAAAAAAAGTCTCTCTGACCTGGGGCCAAAGAGATTTTTTTCTATAGAAAAAACAGTCTCTCTGACCTGGGAGAGAAAAAAGAAACAATCTCTCTGATTTGGGGCCAAAAAGATTTTTTCTACAGAAAAAAAACTCTCTCCATCCTGGGGTCGGAGAAGAGTTTTTCTATAGGAAAAAAGTGTTTCCGACTTGGAGTCTCAGATAAGTTTACAATCTTACTTACCCTGAGGACTCGGAGAAGATTTTCTGTAGAAAAGTCCTTCGACATGGGGTCTGATTTCTATAAATAGGCCCCCTCGTTATGTGATTTGTATGGGACTCCAGATCCCAAGTTCGTTCATGCCATGTGAGCCTTGATATTGCTATTGCTGTTGTTGCATTCTGGGTTGCATTTTACGTTGGACTCCCAACTTTTTGCCTCCTCAGCCATGTCCTCCAACCAGGCAGCCAGGCAGTCATTCGGCAATGCACCTCCACCATTCATTCGGTGAATGGTAGAGAGGCGGCAGTGTCAGTGTTTCTTTTTGGGGCTGACTGGATGGCTGGCTGCCTGGCAGATTAGCCTGCTACTACCACCATACCGACAACAAAAACAACAACAATAGCAACAACATTAACACACTGCAATAACGACGAGTACTACTCGACGACAATAATGTGTACGTACTCTCACTCCTCAGTACTTCTACTCTGCTCCTCAGGCGGCAGTTGAAGCAGGCGGCAAACCAACGAAATGAAAGCAACAACAACAACAACAACAACTGAAAAAATTCTTCATCTATTCATGCATCCATTTATCGATAGTAAAAAGATATTTTTGCGAGATTTTTTCAGTTTATTGCCACGCTCCGCTGAGGTTTGTGGTGTGTTAGTATTGTGTTTGTTGGCCCATTTGCAAATAGCCAAGTTAGCATCAAATTTTTTGTAGAAAAGAAAATAGCAAGGACCAGGGTCTGTTGAGCGCTGTCAAAGTCAGATTCTTGGCTTGGGTATTCCGGGTGCGGTTGTTTGTGTTGCAAAATCATCGCCATCATCATCATCATTGGCATAATTGTCATTGTCATTATCATAATCAAAATCATTGTCGTCATCATTATCACCATTACACCTTACCCAGCTCAGACAAGAGAGGAGAGGAGTTAACTAGAAACAGCCACACCACCGGCCAGCCAGTCAGCCAGGCATTTAGTCACAGTTGCCAACTCCTCCTTGACAGGAGAATTGCTGTGACGATGATAAAGAAGCCTCACACAGCCGTTGGCTTTCTTAACCTTTTTCCACAGACAACAACGTCAACGCGTTTCCTTCTTAGCCATCTATTTTTTGCTTCTCTTAATTTTGTTCGCCTGGCCAAATGAGGATTGCCTTGTGTGAGTGTGTGTGCTTTTGCTGGCCAAGTGTTGTCGGTAGCCGCCACCGACAACATTATCAGCTTTAAGAAGCGTGTTAAACTTGACTAAACTCAAGACTCTGTCTTGCTCTGGTGTGTGTTCGGTCGTATGGTCGGTATTATTATACTCACTCCGACTCACTTTTCCGCCGTCTCGTCCTGCATTCCGAGATATATATTTGCAGAGCAAAACGAAAAAAAACCTGGAGAAAAAAAGAAACAAAACAGAAAAAAAATCACAAATCAAATTACAATAAAATACTAAAGCAAAGCAGAGAGACGAATAAACGACATAGAAAATAAAACTAACAAAAAATCGAAAGAAAGAAAAATTGTAACAAAAACAAATTCAACAAAACAAACAGAAAAACTTGATTGAAAAATTATTGAAAAGAAAAAAAAAAACGAGTAGGCGATAGCGACGTTGACAAATTGTGAATGGAAATTGTGTCTCAATTTCTTTGCCTATAAAGAAAGTGAAGAAAATAGATTAGTTAGAAAGAAGAAAATGTTAAAAATGTGAAAAGAAAAATGTGAAAATATTCGTGGAAATGTGAATCATAAATACTAATGGAATAATTAATCTAATTGATTTAAGAAAATATAACTGGCGCCCAACAACCAGCCAACCGCTGTGGCTCATCACAAATTTTTTCTTCTCTTTCCGAATAAGTGACAACAACAAATCAATACCAATGCCGCTCGTCAAACAACGCAAAGTCAGTAAAATGACACGATATAAGGTAATTATCCTCAATTTGAGTAATATTTCTATCCTTCAGGACATGTATGATGATTATCAAATATTTTACACCAGAAACTTATCGATGAGAATATTTTTAAGCACTAGACTTCCCAAAAACAGCATTTTCTCGGGAAGTGTCTTCAAAATTGTAGAAGAAAACAAGTAAGCAATGGCTATATGTCACCATAATGTATTGGAAAATCTCCTTAGGTCCAAACACATTTTAAAACCTTTGGTTTTTAACCCAGGCTATTTTCCTTATATTTACACTTCATGTCGTGCTGATAGGTATCCAAAACAATTTCACACAGAAGTTGTGGTCCATTTTTTCCGCTAACTATAATTCAGGGATCTTCCAAAATGCTACACTTCTGCGCTGTCCTAACCCCTAAATTAATGCAATATTCTGTGTCGATTGGCTTTTAATTGTAACACATATATCTTGAAAAACAATAGGCTTCAATTCTGACCCTAATTCTATCCACATGCTAAATTTCTTGAGAATCGAATGATAATTTCGACTTGAATATAATAATACAAAAACAAATTGTTATAAGGTGCAAAAATATTACCGAACGTTAAATTCAATACTGTATGTTAAATAAGAAAAAAGTCGGATTCGATAAAAAAAATGACAAAAATATAAAAAAATATTCACGTTTACATTGACATTGAAGATGTGGACCTCTTTGACCAATTTTCTGTCATATGATGTAGGAAGTTCAAATACCAAATTTGAAAAAACAAAAAAAGTAAAGCTTTAAGTTCCGCCGGGTCGAACTTTTTAAAAACCTCCACCGTTTGGAAGGAACTTGAAACATTTCAAAAAACTTCCGGAAACTACCACTTAAATGAAAACTGACATATCAAGACTGTACGAAGACATGGAAACGAAATTTTTTGTCATAGGCTATAGCACTCAAATTTGAAACAATTCCGGTGAATAACGTTGCTGAAATTGTCAAAATACCGAATATCGGGAGCTGCCGTTATATGGGGGCTATACGAAGACGTGGACCTGCATACGAATGCTTTTCCCATAGGTTGTAGCACCGATTAGGATCTTCCAATACGAAATTTGAAACGATTCCGGTAAATAATGTCTCTATAATCATAAAAATACCGAATATCACCGTTATATTGGGGCTATAAGAAGAAGTGGACCTGCATTCAAAAATATTTGTCAAAGGATATAGTACCCATTACGAACTTCAGATACGAAATTTGAAATAATTCCGGTAAATAATGTCGCTAAAATCATGAAAACACCGAAAACGTGGACCGACATGGCCCATTTACAAACTTAACCTGCCTACTGCAAAATTTTAGCCTTTTATCTCAATTCGTCCGAAAGATAGTGTGATTACAAAAGACAGACAGACGGACATCCCTAGATCGTCTTAGAATTTTACGCTGACCCAGAATATATATACATTGTAGGGTCTATTATGAATATTTCGAGGAGTTACATACGTAAGACAAAGCTAATATACCCTCCATAGAATGGTGAAGGGTATAAAAACGGTGAAAAGTGTGGCACATATAATCAAAATACCGACCATCTTACATGCTCGGAAGACAAACTGTTAATGTACGGGTTTCAATTGTGACTAAAAAACCAAAAGTCCTTAAATCTGTTGGTACAGTTACGTGGGGCTATATCAAAACGTGGACCTTTATAGCATTTTCAATACCCAACTTCCTGCAGATCTAGAACATAAAAAATTTTATCAATATACTTTATTTCTTTTGGAAACACGAGCGATTTAAAAAAAAACTGACAGTACAGATCGATAAAAAAGTATGCTAACCAAGAAAATATACGCACGCAAACATTTTGGCCGTAGACCTTGGACATTCCAACAGGACTCGGCACCATCGCACTCAGCACGCCACCCCAGAATGGTTACAAAATGAGGTTCCTCGCTTCAGTTCCAGCGCACAATGGCCACCAAAATCTCCAGATACCAACCCGTTAGACTTTTGTATCTGGATTATTTTGGAAAGCAAGGTTGGCACTGAAAAGTACCAAAGTGTCGATCACCTCAAGCAAGCGCTTCTCCGGGAATGGCCCAAAATACCGCAGAGCAACATTCGGGCAGCGTGTGACGCTTTAATTGGCCATTTGAAGGCCATAATTCGTGCCAAAGGTGACCAACTCGAACAACTCTAAACATATTCTAAAATTTGGTGCTATTTCCGACATTTTTTGCTTTTATTCAATAAAATTTAAAAAAAATGTAAAAATTATGGCGTTTGACTTTGTTGCAGTTTTTTTTATCTCACCCTTTACTTTCCATATAATTTGTATAAATTTTATTTCTTAGTATGAGGAAACGTGGACCTATATTGCCAACGGTTTAATATAGTCCTCATATTAAGGAAGGTAGTCCATCGTAGAAAATAACGAATGGGCCAGGGTCTGCATTTTGTACACATGCCTGGAATATTTATGCATTGGAAATGGATGGAGTATATCGGTCCTCGTCTTGGTAAATCCCTCATTGAATAGTATCTCCCGATATTCAGTATTTTGGTTGTTGTAGCCATATTATCCAACGGAAACATTTTTCTTGCAGAAGTGTTTCTATGTTGGTCCGAGTTTCCTATATCACCCATTTTGATAATTTTGATAACCATTTTTAAACCACATTTTTAAATCTTAATGCTTCCTGTGGCAGAAAATTGGCTAAACAGATCCAAATTTTCGTATAGCACCCACATAGCTGAACTTCCAGATATTTTGAAATTATATGATTTTAGCGTCATTTTTATAAAGAGTGATTTGTTAAGAGCTTGATAACTTTTTTTTAAAAAAACGCATAAAATTTGCAAAATCTCATCGGTTCTTTATTTGAAACTTTAGATTGGTCCATGACATTTACTTTTTGAAGATAATTTCATTTAAATGTTGACCGCGGCTGCGTCTTATTTGGTCCATTCGGAAAGTCCAATTTTGGGCAACTTTTTCGAGCATTTCGGCCGGAATAGCCCGAATTTCTTCGGAAATGTTGTCTTCCAAAGCTGGAATAGTTGCTGGCTTATTTCTGTAGACTTTAGACTTGACGTAGCCCCACAAAAAATAGTCTAAAGGCGTCAAATCGCATGATCTTGGTGGCCAACTTACCGGTTCATTTCTTGAGATGAATTGTTCTCCGAAGTTTTCCCTCAAAATGGCCATAGAATCGCGAGCTGTGTGGCATGTAGCGCCATCTTGTTGAAACCACATGTCAACCAAGATCAGTTCTTCCATTTTTGGCAACAAAAAGTTTGTTAGCATCGAACGATAGCGATCGCCATTCACCGTAACGTTGCGTCCAACAGCATCTTTGAAAAAATACGGTCCAATGATTCCACCAGCGTACAAACCACACCAAACAGTGCATTTTTCGGGATGCATGGGCAGTTCTTGAACGGCTTCTGGTTGCTATTCACTCCAAATGCGGCAATTTTGCTTATTTACGTAGCCATTCAACCAGAAATGAGCCTCATCGCTGAACAAAATTTGTCGATAAAAAAGCGGATTTTCTGCCAACTTTTCTAGGGCCCTTTCACTGAAAATTCGACGTTGTGGCAGATCGTTCGGCTTCAGTTCTTGCACGAGCTGTATTTTATACGGTTTTACACCAAGATCTTTGCGTAAAATCTTCCATGTGGTCGAATAACACAAACCCAATTGCTGCGAACGGCGACGAATCGACATTTCACGGTCTTCAGCAACACTCTCAGAAACAGACGCAATATTCTCTTCTGTACGCACTGCACGCATTCGTGTGGTTGGTTTAATGTCCAATAAAGTAAACTGAGTGCGAAACTTGGTCACAATCGCATTAATTGTTTGCTCACTTGGACGCAAATCGGACGTAAAGCGCGAAACACATTTCGAACCGAACACTGATTTTGGTAATAAAATTCAATGATTTGCAAGCGTTGCTCGTTAGTAAGTCTATTCATGATGAAATGTCAAAGCATACTGAGCATCTTTCTCTTTGACACCATGTCTGAAATCCCACGTGATCTGTCAAATACTAATGCATGAAAATCCTAACCTCAAAAAAATCACCATTTATAAATCGACCGCGTCACTTGTAGACATCATTTCAAAAGTGTCTGGCCGAACTTAACTGCTTTCAGCTCGTTTAATCAAAAATATTTGATCTTTGTTAGGAAAGGTACAAATGTCTGGACTTTTCACAATAGTTCTTATATATACAGAAATATTGGAATGCGCGAAGATGGAAAACCATTGTTAAAAATTCGGACTCCAATTTTATGATTTCTTAACTTCAAAATGGTTACCTATTCTGAAAGAGGCATAACAATAATTGGTATGTTTGAACAGAATCGGATATTTTTTTACTTCGTATTAAATATAAATTTTTGAATTTTGAAGTATTTATAAAAACGCTGATGCTTTATGACTGTTGATGTGGGCGGATCTTGTGCAATTCCAAACGATATGCAAAGTTTCTACCATATCGGATGGTCCATTCCCTTTCTACTGTGTGTTTTTTTTTTAATTTATGAACTTCTGTGGGCTGCTTATTAGGTTTTTGACAATTCCAGCTCAGTCCCTAAACGTTGATTTTTAGGGCTTATTCGTAAATGAAGGCAAACTTGTCTCTTAGATTTGCATCATCATCATTTGTACTTATATCAGGTTGGCTGTTACATTGTACTCCTGTACGGCATGGGTTTACCATATCCTTTAAATTTATTTAACTCGGGTTGACAATTCTCCTTTTTCAAAATATTTTATTATTTACTATCGATGTACCAAAATGCATGCAAAGGCGAGAGAGGAATGCATTGGTCCACACAGAAAAAAGAGAGAAAATAACTGACTAAAATTCGCGTCCTTCGAGGTGCACCAACAACACGAATAAGCAACAAAACTTAGTTATGCTCCCTCATCAATTATATTGTTGTTCTCTATGCTCCTCTACAGCAGGGAATTACAACATCAGAGTTGCATCCATTTACCACCGACAGTTTCATTCAAACTCTCCAAACTTTAACATAAAAACGTCTAACTGAATAAAAGAGGGCACACAGACACTTTCTCTCGATTGAATTTGTTAGAAAAAAGTCCAACAAAAAACCATACCGACATTCAGGCAAAGAGATTTGCCAAATAATAGTTGAGTGTTTTGAATACTTAGTTGGTTGGTAGCCGGTTGCTTGCTCGGTCGAGGTCTCATCCGATGATGGTGCAGGCAACACATTTTTTCCTGTGCTGGTGTTTTAGTTTTTCTTTTTTCTTCCTCCTCTACAAGTTCGATGAACTTTTATGCTACAGAAGCAAACAACTTGAAACATCAGCACAACCTCAACTAACATTGGGGTCCAGTGCCGTTGGCGTTTTGCTTGGCTTTTAGTCAGTTGTGGATATATTTCGTTTTTGTTTTGAATTACACTTATACAGTAGTTTTCTAGATTACTGAAGAACTTTAACGGACTCTATGTAACATGGAATGGTATAGGGTGTAATGTGGTCTTCTGTAGAAGAGGAAGGAGGTGGTAGGGTCTTTTATAAACGATAGAAGGCCATAGGGATTTCTGTAGCCGATAGAAGGCCATATGGTGCTCTATAGCTGGCAACATGTTATATTATATAGGCGTTAAAACCCATAGGGCCTTCTATAGGCGTTAGAAAGCCATAGGGCCTTCTATATCTTCTATAGCCGATAGAAGGCCGTAGAGACTTCTGTAGAAGATAGAAGGTCATATGGTTCTCTATAGCTGACAATAGGTAATATTATATAGGCCTATAGCCGATAGAAGGACGTAGAGACGTCTGTAGAAGATAGAAGGTCATATGGTTCTCTATAGCTGACAATAGGTAATATTATATGGGGCTTTAAAGCCATACAGCCTTCTATAGCCTTTAGAATAGGGCCTCCTATAATCGACTGAAGTCCATGGGGTCTTCTATAGCCGATAGAAGGCTATAGGGTCTTATATTGCCGATAGAAGGCCATAAAGACGTCTGTATTATGTAGGCGTTAAAAGCCATAGAGCCTTCTATAGCCTTTAGAATAGGGCCTCCTATAATCGACTGAAGTCCATGGAGTCTTCTATAGCCGATAGAAGGCCATAGGGTCTTATATTGCCGATAGAAGGCCATAAAGACTTCTGTAGCCGATAGAAGGTCATATGGTACTCAATAGCTGACAAAAGGTAATATTATATAGGTGTTAAAAGCCATAGAGCCTTCTATAGCCGTTAGAAAACCATAGGGCCTTCTTTAGTCGACTGAAGGCCGTAAGGTCTTCTGTAGCCGATGGAAGGCCATAGGGTCTTCTGTAGCCGATAGAAGGCCATAGGGTCTTATATAGCCAATGGAAGGCCATATTGTCTTACATAGCCGATATAAGGCCATAGGGTCTTCTATATCCGACAGAAGGGCGTAGGGTCTTAGATAGATGATAGAAGGCCATAGGGTCATATATAACCGATAGAAGCCATAGGTTCTCGGATAGAAGACCATAGGATCTTCACTAGCCGATGGAAGGCTATAGGGTCTCGTATAGCGCATAGAAGGCCATGGGATCTCGCATAGTCTATAGAAGGCAATAGAGTCGTCTATATTCGATAGAAGACCATAGGGTTTTCAATAGCCGATAGAAAGCTATAGTGTTTTCTATAGCCGATAGAAGTCCATATGGTCTTCTACAGCCGATTGAAGGCCATAGGACTTTCTATAGCCCATAAAAAGACATAGGGTTTTCTATATTCGATAGAAGTACATAGGGTCTTCTATAGACGATTGAAGGCCACTGGGGCTTCTAGAGCTTATAAAGAGCCATAGGTTCATATTACGGCTGCAGGGTCTTCTATAAAAGATATAAGACTTTAGGGTTTTTTTTTTGCCGATAGAGGGCCGAAAGGGTCTTCTATAGTTGATAAAAGACCAAGGAGTCTTCTATATTCGATAGAAGACCATAGAGTCTCCTATATTCGATAGAAGGCCATAGGGTCTTCTATTGCCGATTGAAGGCCATGGGGGTTTCTAAAGCTGATAAAGGGCTATAGGGTCATATAACGGCTAAAAGAAGATGTAAGACTGTAGGGTTTTTTTTTTGCCGATAGAGGGTCGAATGGGTCTTCCATAGTCGATAAAAGACCAAGGAGTCTTCCAAATCCGATAGAAGGCCATAAGGTCTTCTATAGCCGATATAAGACCAAATGGTCTTCCTCCAAAGCCGTTAGAAGGCCATATGGGGTTTCAGATAGGCGCTATAAGGCTATAGTCGATAAAAGGGCTAAAGGGCCTTTCAATGCCGATAGGAAGCCTCTATATCCTCAAAAGCTGATGGGAGACCATGGGGCCTTCTATAGATGATATAAGACCATAGGCTCGTCCAAAGCCGATAGAGGGACACAGGGTCTTCTATAAGCGCTAGAATACAATAGGGTCTCCTATAGGCCAGATGGTCGTCTGTAGATGCAAAAAAGCCAGGTGTTCTTCTATAGACCCTGGAAAAGCGATATGGGCTTCCATAGACGCTGGAGGGCTAAATAGTCCGGTGTAGACGAGAGGAGACCAAAATGTCACCTAAGTATACTCGCGTATTTTCCTTAAAAAAAACCCTTCAAAAATATTTCCTCCGCAGTCACTGTGCTACGGTATTTATGCTGACATAGGGTCTCTGTTTTGAGTGTGAGTGTGTGTGCTCTCGAGCTTTTTTTTTGCTGATGCATCACATTTCGTTATACATAGATTTGACCTGACCTAAAATATAAAAACCTCCGGTGTAGTGTTTGTTGTTGTATATGCGTCTAATATGGAACAAATTCAACAGCTTCAAATGTCCTAAACATGGCAGAGACTAGCAGCGCGCATCGCTGCAACAGCATCAGACATTTGTGAGAGACTTACTACTCGCGAGAGAAGAGAATCCTTGAGCAATGGTGTTAGCCATGCCACAGCTCTGAGACAACATCCTGACTATTGGGATTTGTTCACATGAATGTCAACGTCAAAATCAAATAAATAAAACAACTAGAGAATTGAATACAACATTAGAGCAGAGAGGAAGATGAGAGAGAGAGAATGTTTTGGGTTGGGAACGTTGGAGCAACTTTTTTTGTTTTGTGTACTCCTTGTGCTTCTCTGTTGGATGCATTTTGTTTTATTGCACCTTCCAAGTCCCTAGAGACCATCCATCCATTGCCACACAATAATGTGCAACAATATCCATTTGAGGTAGCAATAAATGTTCTCATTTTTGTTGTAGTTGTTGTTATGCAGCTGTAACTTTCTCTTGTGTGACTGGCGTTTTTCCCCAGTTAGGTTTGCTGCTGAGTTATTGAATCTTGTTGCGGGTGCAACACATGACATTAGAGGTTGAATTTTATTATTTAATATAATTTTTGTAATACAGATTATGGATAATGAACTGTTAGCAAAAGCGATTTTGAAGGATTTTTGTACATAGAAGGTCCTCCCAAAGAACTTCGAAAGATAGAATGCCTTTTGGAGGATGAAAGAGCTTACATAAACGTCCATATTGGATAGGATCCTTATAACAATTATTTTGCAAAGTAGTAGACCTTATATCGATATTTTATGGATTGAACCACTTCTGAAGGTCTACTATAGATAAAAGACTTTTGAACATAACATTAAAGATTCCCAAAAAGGCAGATGGATAAGAAGATCTTCAAATGGTCCCCTGAAATTAAATTAAAGCTTTTCTATAAAACTGGGACTCCCTAGGTCCCTGAAAATGGAAGGTCTTCCATACGGCTTGTTTGAAGGGGAAGCTTGTGTAGATAGATTGTCCTCGAAGGAATATAAATCCCGTAAGTATCTACTGTGTGGATAGAAGATCAGCCAAATGATGGTTTTTCGTTATACAGGGTGAGATGAAAAAACTGCAACCAACTTTAGACTGCTGTCATTTCTAAGCTACTCGCCCGACAGCTGTTAAAATTATCTCAGTGACAGCTCATCATATTGTTTACAAGCGTACAAAAGCATTTTGGTGAGAATTTTGCAGAAAAAAAGTTATTCGTGATGGAATTCTGGCGTGATAGTGTGATTTCTTTATATTTGGCTGGAAAACCACAAGTGGCTATCGTTAGAGCACTCCAGCATTTAAATGTGAATAAATCTTTTGTGTCTCGTACCATCGCTCGTTACCGTGATACTGGTAGCGTAGCCTGACATCAAGGAAGTGGACGGAAGAAAACAGCAACATCAGCAGAAATAATTCGAAAAGTAAAGAAGCGAGTTGATCGGAACCCGCGTCGCAGTGGCTGAAAAATGGTTCGTGAGCTGAACATATCGTAATATTGCATTCGGCAAATATTGAAAAATGATCTCGGGATGAAGCCACTGAAATTCCAAAAGGTGCAAAAACTTACACCGCAACAGAAAGAAAATAGACTCAAAAGAGCTAAAGAGTTGCTTCGCTTGGCCGAAAGTGGTGAACTGCCGAATTTAGTTTTCTCCGATAAGAAAAGATTCGTTGTCCAGCAGTTTGAAAACAAACAAAATGATCGTGTTTACTTACCAAAGAGGTCAGCTGAAAATGTGTACCTTCGGTTGGCCACCAGAACTCAAGCGCCAACCATGGTGATGGAGTGGGCCGCCATAACAGCCGATGGTCTCTCTCCGCTCGTTTTAATCGACCGTGTTATCAGAATAAATGTCGAATATTATCGCGAAAATGTTGTGAAGGTTGTATTTAAGCCTTGGGCACGCAAACATTTTGGCCGCAGACCTTGGACATTCCAACAGGACTCAGCACGTGCCACCCAAGAATGATTACAAAATGAGGTTCCTTGCTTCATTTCCAGCGAACAATGGCCACCCAAATCTCCGGATACTAATCCGTTGGACTATTGTGTCTGGAGTAGTCTGGAAAGCAAGGTTGGCACTAAAAAATACCAAAGTGTCAATCGCCTCAAGCAAGCGCTTCGCCTGGAATGGGACAAAATACCGCTGAGCAACATTCGGGCAGCATTTGATATTGGGGTCTCAGTTGGTGGTAGATTTGTGTCCCGAAGGAGTTGGCCAATTTTGTCAATCTCCTCCCTGATATTTGGACTATATCACTTGATATGAGATATATGATCTTTTTTAGAGAATGTTGAAATGTGCGTGAGGTGAGAGATATAATTATTCAAAATCTTGACTCGTTGTGGAGGAGATACCAGAAGGTCTTGTCCGATATTAATAACAGGTCTTGTATTGATGGAAATATTGAAATATACCAAGTCTTAATGGAATCGGATGTTAATTACGTATTTTATGAGCTATGGGGGAGAACCAGAAGGAGTGGACCGATATCTTCCGCCTTACTACCAGATCTTGGGTTCATAAAAATAGTAGGATGTGCGAAATTTGAAGACAATCGGACTCTTACATCACATTTTATAAGAGTTTCTAATTAATCAAAAATGTAACCCATTATGGGGGAGGTACTTGATGGAGTGGACCGATATTGTCCATTTTCACACCTGACCTATTACTGACGCAAATATTAGGATTTTGCAAAGTTGGAGAAAAATCGGATTATCCTTTCTCTTTCTGTGCAAAAAATATATTTTTTGAAAATTTCGACCTTTTGTGGGGGAGGTATCAGAAGGAGTGGACCGATATTGCCCATCTCCGAACTCGATCTAAGTTTGACAAAAATATTACGATTTACCAAGCTGTGGCCAAATCGGATACTCCCTTCAAGAGTTATCGTGCGCACAAGCCAGACAGACAGACAAACAGACGGACGGACGAACATTGCTAGATCGACTTCAAATGTTTTGAAGATGGTTTGGTTCAAAGAGACCTAGGGTCTAAAACCGTAATTTCTACTAGGCACGTTTTGATTGTATCAAATGATATATACCCTCTCTAGCCATATGGCTGAGGGTATAACTAGCCATATGGCTGAGGGTATAAAAAGGTTTAACACGAACGTTGGAACAAATCTAAAATATTAAGATGGACTTGTCGCTGACGAAGTATCGAATACTTGCTAGTACCCAATATAATCGTGTATTTTTTACGTGTAGCTCTACTATATATGTACAATGGTGTAGTGTATCATATAGTCGGTCCCGCTACCAAAAAATCTTGACTTCTTACATATTTTTTTTTAACTTATTAATTTAATTTATGTTTTATATTTAAGTTTTTTTAATTGTAATACACGAAAAAACCTTGACATATTAAAAAATTGGATTTCAATTCCATCCTGACAAAAACTTTAGATTTCTTGGCCAAAAATCGTGGATTTTTAAGGACTTTCTTACGACGATTTCTTTTCTTAATATTTTAAGAATGGTGGAATAGACATATTGCCAGGTAACTTCCAACTTCTATATCTATAAAAGAGGAAAATCTTTGTATGTTTGTTTGTTTGTTTGTTTGTTTGTTTGTTTGTAATTTATGGACTCGAAAACCGCTGAATAGATTTTCCTGAAAATTTTCATATATACTGCAACATCGCCTGAAAGTAACATAGGCTATATACATTTTTGAATTTCCACTTGGAACTGGAGATATAGCATCAGAATCGGAGGTACCTCCCAAAAATTTAGATTTTATATGCACATATCTATTGATTGGTTGAAGATACAGTCTCCAAATTTGGAATACGTAACGGATTTTGGAACAAAAATAAGTTTGCCAAATTATATTGTAATCGGTTCAGATTTGGATATAGCTCCCATATATATTTTCGACCGATTTCGTTCATTTGATGCCTCAAACACAATATGAATGTTCGATTCCAATGAAATTTGGAATGTGTGACGGGATTTAATCCGAAAATAAATTTGTCAAATTATATTGAAATCGGTTCAGATTTGGATATAGCTCCCATATATATTTTCGGCCGATTTCAAGCATTTGATGCACCAAACACGCTATGTATCCCCAATTTCAATGAAATTTGAAACGTGTGATAGATTTTATCTAAAAAATTGATTTTCCAAATTATATTGAAATCGGTTCAGATTTGGATATAGCTCCCATATATATTTTCGACCGATTTCATGTATTTGATGCACCAAACACGCTATGTATCTCTAATTTCAATGAAATTTGGAATGTGTAGCGGAAATTAAAACAAATATACATTTGTCAAATTATATTAAAATCGGTTGAGATTTGGATATAGCTCTCATATATATTTTCGACCGATTTCATGTATTTTATGCACCATACACGATATGTATGTTCGATTCCAAAGAAATTTAGAATATGTAACGGGATTTTGATTAGAAAATAAATTAGTGAAATTATATTAAAATCGGTTCAGATTTGGATATAGCTCCCATATATATTTTCCGCCGATTTCACATATTTGATGCACAAAACACGATACGTATTTCCGATTCCAATGAAATTCGGCATGAGTGGCTAAAATTGGTACAAAAATAAATTTGACAAATTATATGCAAGTAGGCTCAGATTTGATTATAGCTCCCATATGTATACTCAGCCGATTTCATATATTTTGGTTTTGTTTATTAACGCATTAAAGTAGTGCAATATTTTTTTTAATTTTTAAATTTGTTTTTTTTTTTATCCAACATAGGGTAAGTGTACCAGTAGTCGGCACTGTAAGGATTTTCGCGTTTTAATCGCTCACCATTCTGAGTGGAACTTTTCAATTATTACAAAGTTAATTTATTCAGATTCGAAATTTTGTATAGTTTTTGCAATAATAAAAAAAGTTTTAATAACTTTTTATTAAATTTCATAAATTTGTAGTTTTATTAAAACAATGCTTTTTTGCCAGTAGTCGGCACCACTTGCCAATTGTCGGTATGGCATGTTCCAACAGTCGGCATACCAATTTTTTTGTAAGAATAATTAATAATAATAATTTATAAGAATAAATCATCTTTTCTTAGCGAAATTGTACACAAAGATAGCTGACAATATATTTGAAGTAAACAAAATACATTTAGTTATAAAAGTTTCATTTATTTGGGCTTAAAAATAAAAAGTGCCGACTACTGGGACATGCCGAACTTAGGCACACTTACCCCATATTCGTAAATAAAATTTTGAATGCATATAAAATCCAAAGGTGTGGCGAAGCGCACCGGGTTCAGCTAGTATTTTATAAAGTAATTCAGATTTGTAATGTAAGAGAATATTTCACCATTTATAAAGACCTCTTCCATCACTAGAACGAAATTTAAAAGGCTCTGGAATAGAAAATCGAACAATAGGTGGGTACCATCTTTCCAAAAAAGGGGGATGGCACCTATTCACCCACTTTTCTTGCTATACATGCATTCCTTTCCCGATTCTGCATAAAATGTGAATTATATTTGCTTTGGCTTCTCTGGTGCGCGTGTGTTGTGCCGCACACGCAGTTCTTCGTTTGTGTCGGATGCGTGTGCCTGTTTATTTGATTGTCTTCGAATATAGCCGACGACCTGGCGCTTTTCTTCCTCACACACACATACACATTGAACCACCAGCACCATTATGGGATCTATCTGTAGGTGCAGCAGCATCCACAGGAGTCACAACAGCCAGCCAGCCGATAACAGCACCAAACGAACGGCATTCAAAAGAAAATAACACACACTAAATTATTGTAAAATTATTTAAAGTCAAAAAGAGATGACTCTATATTGAGACTACTTTCAGCCAAAACGGGAGGAGGATGAGGTTGACCGGCCCGAATAACCAACTGACGCACCTACCATACAACACTCACCCCCCTCCTCAAAATAACGATTGCATTTCCCCACAAGTTTGCCTTAAAACGCAACAGGAGAACATCGGAGTATAGGTACAACAACACAAGTGTGTGCCGTGTTTGTTTTGTTTCGTCGCTGTATTTTCTTTTTCACAATTCTTTTTGTTTTTTAGTTCTTCCTTCGCAAAGGATGCCCTTTTTATGCTCAGCATCATCATCACTATCCCGTTGTCATCAGAGCAACGCTCCGTCAATTTATTATTTGACGACGATGACGGCTATGGTGATGATGTTTGCCACCGCTGAGTGTTAGCTGTTTGTTTAGCGTTTGCCTCACTGCAAAATTGCACTTTTTCGCACTCACAAATTTTCGCTGCAAAAACCCTGAGAGAATTTGCCAGAAGCTCTTCGTTGTTAGTTTGTTAGGGTTGTAGGTGGCCATATGGTTGGGAGGTCTAATTTTTTTCTAATGTTACTGTTGCTCATACATGTATGAGATTGGAGAGAAATTTATTGGCACACTAATGCTCAAGTGGTTTCAAATATACGTTTTAACCTGGATTATAGGATATGTATTCTCTTTGGGGGATCACTCCAAGCAATGCCCTATACTAGATAGGGAATTCCAAGAAAACTCTCCTGAAAGTAGCAACAAAAATTTTCAGATTATTTTCAGTAGATTGTCTTTTCTGCCAGAGAAAGGAAAATAAGTATAACGTTTCTCACCTACAGGGTGAGATAAACAAACTGCAAAGAAGTCAAACGCCATAGTTTTTACATTTTTTTTAATGTTATTGAAAGAAAGCAAAATTTTCGGAAATAGCATTAAATTTTACAATAAGTTTAGATTTGTTCGAATAGGTCACCTTTGGCTTGAATTATGCCCGAATGTTGCTCTGCGGTATTTTGGACCATTCCGGCGAAGCGCTTGCTTGAGGTGATCGACATTTTGGTATTTTTTAGTGCCAAACTTTCTTTCCAAAATGCTCCAGACACAATAGTCCAACGGATTGGTATCCGGAGATTTTGGTGGACATTGGAAATGAAGCGAGGAACCATTCTTGGGGGGCGTGCTGAGTGCGATGGTGCTGAGTCCTGTTGGATTGTCCAAGGTCTGCGGCCAAAATGTTTGCGTGCCAGGCTTTAATACACCCTCCAGAATATTTTCGCGATAATATTCGGCATTTATTCTGATGCTACGGTCGACTAATATGAGCCAAGAGTGACTTTCGGCTGTTATGGCGGCCCACATCATCACCATGGCCGGCGCTTGGGTTCTGATGGCCAACCGAAAGTGCACATTTTCAGCTGACCGCTTTGGCAAGTAAACACGATCATTTTGTTTGTTTACAAACTGCTGAACAACGAATGTTTTCTCATCGGAGAAAACCAAGTTCGGCAATTTACCACTTTCGACCAAGCGAAGCAACTCTTTAGCTCTTTTGAATATATTTTTTTTGTTGCGGGAATATTGCGATATGTTCAGTTCGCGAGCCATTTTTCGGCCACTGCGACGCGGGTTTCGATCAAGTCGCTTCTTTACTTTTCGAACCAATTCTGCTGATGTTGCTGTTTTCTTCCGTCCACTTCCTTGACGTCGGGCTAAGCTACAAGTATCATGGGAACGAGCGATGGTACAAGACACAAAAGATTTATTCACATTTTAATGGTGGAATGCTCTAACGATAGCCACTTGTGGTTTTCCAGCCAAATATAAAGAAATCACACTATCACGATTGAATTCCATCACGAATAACTTTTTTCTGGAAAATTCTCACCAAAATGCTTTTGTACGCCTGTAAACAATATGAGCTGTCACTGGAATAATTTTAATAGTTTTCGGACGAGTGGCTTAGAAATGACATTGCTTGAAATGTGAAACTGATATTGCTTGAAATGTGAAGTTTGGTATTAGGGTCACTCTTAGTGTATATGATTGCACAAAAAGTATTAAATGGTATTTGGTATTAGAATCGGAAATTTGGTATTAGAATTACTGTTCATGTGTAGCCTGGACATATGGAGGTGGTTTCGAAATGTGAACTATAATGGTACGGAAGGTTCTAAATGGCACTTCATCTGGTACTTGGTGAAGGGATAGAGATACAATACCGAAATTTGATATTCAGATTGCTAATGTTATAATGTGGTTTGGAATTGCGTCCTATATTCGTACGAAAAGTACTAAATGGTACTACATTTGGTATTGAGTGAAGGGATATGGCTGGAATCCTCAAAATTGATATTGGGGTCTCAGTTGGTGGTAGGTTTGTGATAAAAAGGTGGTTTTGGAAAAGTGTACTGCAAGTGCACGAAAAGAACAAAATAGTACTATATTTGGTACAATTTGATATTGGGTGACCAGATAGTGCTTGAAATCGGAAATTTGTACATATGCTGGTGGTGCGTTTGGAAATGTGTATTATAATTGTACGAAAAGTACTAAATGGCACTAAATTTGGTATTGGATGAAGAATACAGCTGAATCCTGAAATTTGATATGGATGTCACTGTTGCTGACTGTGATTAAGATAGGGAGGTGGTTTTGGAAGTGTGTACTAAAATTGTACGAAAAATACTAAATTTGGTAATGGCTGAAGGAATATTGTTGAAATCCTGAAGTTAAATATTGGTGTCTGTGGTTGAGAGAAGGAATAGTCTGGTTTTGGATTGGCTTTAGTGTTGAAATGCCTCCCATATTTGTACGAAAAGTACTAAATGGTATTTAAGATGGTATGGGGAGAAGGGATAGGGCTGGAATCCTCATTGAGATATGCAGGTATTTTTCAAAATGTAAAACAATTGTTTGAAAAGTACAAATTGTTATTAATTTTGGATCACTGTTGGTGTCTAGGATGGAGCGATGTATACCTTTTTTGATATACGTTCTAAATGTTACTAAAATTGGTATTGGGTAAAGGGATTTTAAGGCCACTGTTGGTTTCTATGGATTTCATATGTGGAAGTTGAAGTAGTTTTGGAAAAAAAGTTGAAACGGGCCCACTGAGGAGTGGACCGATATATTCCATCTTAACACCAGACCTTGGGTTAATAAAAATATTGGGATGTGTGAAATTTGAAGATAATCGGACTTTTACATGACATTTTATAAGAGTTGTAATTATTCCAAATGTTGAATCTTTGTGGGTGAGATACTCGATGGAATGGACCGATATTGCCCAGTTTCACACCTGACCTAGCACTGACGCTAATATTAGGACTTGCAAAGTTGGAGCAAAATCGGATTATCGTTTCTCTTTCTGTGCAGAAAATAATTTTTTTTGAAAATTTCGACCTTTTGCGGGGGTGGTACCAGAAGGAGTGGACCAATGTTGCCCATCTCCGAACTCGATCTAAGTTTGACAAAAATATTACGATGTACCAAGTTTGGACCAAATCGGATACTCTCTTCGAAAGTTATCGCGCGCACCAGCCTGACAGCCAGACAGACAGACGGATGGACAAACATCGCTAGATCGACTCCAAATGTCCAGAAATAGATTTGGTCCAAAGAGACCTAAGGTCTGAAACCGTTATTTCGAGTAGGCACATTTTGAACGTATCAAATGATACCCTCTCTAGCCATATGGATGAGGATACAAAAAATTGCATTTTGAGTACTAACCAGTAAAGAAAGTCTTAAAGTCGGGCGGGGCCGACTTTATGATACCCTAAACCACTTTGCTAATTTAGTAGAGCTCCGCATAACAATTGAACATTTTTTATGGGAGAATTCAATCATACACGCTATGATTATAATTATAATTTAAAATTCAAAGGACAAAATATGCCGAAGCATTTGCATCTTTTAAATTCGGAATTGTATTGCCCATTTGGTACACAATTAATTTGAAATCGGATAAAGATATATATGGGAGCTACATCCAAATCGGAACCGATCTTGATAAAATTTGGCAAAGATATTTCTGAGCTGTATTTGACATATTTCCCTGAATATCGTTGTTACGGAGTGCATATTACGGCTGCGGAGGACAAAAATAACAAATCGGATGAACTGTATACATGGGAGCTATAGCTATATCTGAACCGATCTTCACCAAATTTGACATACTAGCTTCTAGACTCAATTCGGTCGTAAGTGCCAAATTTCATCCCATTTGGGCAAATATTAGACGTCTGGTGCACAATAAAAGGTATATCCAAATCTGAACCGATCTCGATAAAATTTAGCTAATGTATTTCTTAGCTGTATTTGATAAATTTCCCCAAATATTGTTGTAACAGAGTGCTTATTAAGGCTGCGGAGGACAAAAATAACAAATCGGATGTACAATATATATGGGAGCTATAGCTATATCTGAACCGATTTCGATCAAATTTGGCATACTTATTTTCAGGCCTAATTTGATTGTATGTGCAAAATTCCATACAATTCGGGCTGATATTACACGTTTGGTGCACAATAAAAGGCAAATCGGCGAAATATATATATATGGGAGCTATATCTAAATTTTTACCGATTATCTCCAATTTCAATAGGGTTCGTCCTTGGGCCAAAAAATGATTTGTGCAAAATTTCATCTGGATAGGGCAATAAATGCGAACTGTACTTTGTTTACAAAAATACATGGACAGACTGACAGGCGGACGGACAGACGGACGGGCATGCAAAAATCAATTCAGAATGTGATTCTATGCAGATCATCAAAAGGAACTATGGGTCTATCTCGTTTCCTTTTGCCTGTTACAAACAAATGAACAGAGACATAATACCCTGACCACCTTGTGGTGTAGGGTATAAAAAGGCCTAAAACAGTTGCAACATTGCAACGAATGTAAAATTTGAATATGGACATTTCGCTGACGAAGTAGAGGACACTTCCCAGTATTTATACCCTACAACACTATGTGTTGGGGGTATTATAAGTTTGATTGGGACAGAATTTATGTAACACCTCGAAATATTGGTTTTCCACATAGGAAAGTATATATGGATCTTCCTAGCTCGCCGAGCTGAGTCGATCTAGCTATGTATGTCCGTCCGTCCGTCTGTCCATGTTAAATTGTAATCACGCTACAGGTCGCAATTATGGCCCGATCCTTACGAAATTTTGCACGAAGGTGGGGTTAGGGTCAGAATAGAAGCATATTTCTTTTGGAGATGATCGCCAAGTGTTTAGGGTTTGAAATGGACCAAATACTGAAAAAATGTCGGATTTTGCAGTAGCTATACAGGTCGCAATTATGGACAAATCGACGCGGAATTTCGCATGTAGCTAGAGTTTAGGGCGGGGAAGAAGCCTACCCATTTGGGTGGTCATCGGATAATATTTAGCGTGTAAAATAGACCATATCTTTTGTGTTGAAAAAATTCAAAATTGTTCATTAAACCGCGATTATCTTAAATCCCGGCGAAATCACAAAGCCATGACAAGGTTACTTCTGATCTTTACATTGATTTTAACATCCATCAAATCGGATATATAGCAAAATATGTGCGATATATATGTCTATCCAAGAAGATATGCTTGAAAGATCTCTTATATGTCGAGAACGTCTGAACTGATTTCGACAGTTCTCATTAATTCAAAATGGCCTCTTGGCAGGAAAGAAAAAACGTCTAAAAAAATTGCATAAAAATATCTCTCTAAAGATGAAAATATTGATTTTGTAAAATTTTCTCATATTTTTTCAATTTTGTCATATTTTTGGAATATTTTCATTTTGAATTAAACATTTGGTAATATTTCTACAGCTAACAAAACTAAGTAGTTAGGATATCAGGATATCATATACAGATCGCATTTATGGCCCGATCCATATGAAATTTTGCATGGGGATAAGATGAGGGTCAGAATAGAAGCCTACTCTTTTTGGAGATAATCACCATATGTTTAGGGGTTGAAATGGACAAAAAAAAACTGCAAAGTTGTCAGCAAGTCGTAATTATCGCCCGATCCTCACGCGCATTTGAATGGACGTTACCAGACATTGCAAAAGCCAAATAGTTTTGGATGGCCATCCAAAAATATTCAATGTGTGAAATAGTTTGCCAACTTTTGTAGACAAAGTACGAAAATATCCATTCCAGCGACTTTTTGGAGAATTCACAAATACAGGAAAGACGCACTTCTGACTATTTCGTTAACGCTGATTTCGTGGAAGAATATAGTCAAATGTCTGTATCTCATATAGATGCGTTTCAGTCAAAAACCAATAATAAATGTTAATCTTTTGCCACTTCTGAGAGATTATAGGTCTTTGGGAAATATTGGTTCCAGATCTAGGAAGACCATTTACGTGCAACATCTACCAATAAATTGGAAATGAGCAAATTAGTTTAAGTTGCTATTATTCGAAAATTAGAGAACGAAACCTGATGGTTTTCTTTTATTATTTGTCACAATATCTTGTGGAATTCTTTCTAATATCTCGCCTATATAAACTGTATCATTTATTATAGTGTTGTAGGGTATTCAACGGTCGGTCCCGCTCGACTGTAGCCTTTGCTTACTTGTTTTATGATATTTTTATTATTTAAAAAAATAACAAAATTTCTTAATGACTCCTTTTTTTCTTCATTCGTTTTAGGTAAGAATCTTCAGTTGATATTTTTTCTGACAAAAATATTGTAAGTATGCTTAACGTGTTTTTATTGAAAATTCAAAATCGTTGGTGAGCTTTCTGAAACAAATCTGGAATAAAGTTAATTTTTTGTTCCAACATTTCAGAAAAAATCAATAGATTAAGAATACGTTTATATAGTAATGTAATAGTAAGTAGTAATAGTAATGGTCTGGGATTCCAACATCTGAAATTTTCGGATTAATACTTTTTTGAAATCCTTACATTTAAGGTATATTGTGTCTTCGACAAAATTACTGATAACAACAACCTGTTCCCAAAAAGATTATGCCAAATTCCTATTTTTTTTGCATCATATATAAATCAAATAAACAAATTAACAAAATTAGCTGTTCATTTAATACTCGTTAATTTTTGCTAATTAAGTACAACGAGCCAAACCATTAAAATGCCACTAGCATGACAAGCTACGTCGTAATGGAATACCACAAAATAATCGACCATAAAATCTGATAAGAAAAACAAAAATACCAAAAAAAAGCAAAAACTCTGAGTTAAACAGCTCCTTAAGCTTCAGACAACCGCAAAGTGAAGCCCCACAAAAAAACCCAAACAAAGCCATAATGCAATCAAACAAAAAAAAGTAAAACCAACAAATGCAACCACGCGCATGTGCAGCAGCAACAGAAGAACAATGGCGTAAAATTGTACACAACGAAGAAGACAACGTAATGACATTATCTTGACCTTGATTATATTTAATCAAAATGCTGACACACACACACACACAGACAGGAACACTGGTTAACACAACACTTGAGATACGGAGAGGATTTAAATGGTGTAATCGAATGGCCAGTGGCAGATGAGTAGGAAAAAAAACGGCTTCATCATCTGGAACCGGAAAGATTTTTTTTACACATAATCAGGTTTAACCTGTTTCAATAATAAACCACACGCATGATTTACGAATTCATAAAAGTTAAATATGTATATGTGAGCAAGAAGAAATTTGTCTTACATTTATCCTTTGCGGAGAATATTGAACATAGATGCGAATTGCTTTGGCGCATTGCAACATGGGTTGCGAAACATGTGGAAAAGTATTTAATTTCAAATGAAACGAGCTACGTTTCGCCTTCTATCACAGAAATTATAACGAAAAGACCTCACACGATAACTTATATGATTCAAATACATATATAAGACGTTTTACTTAAAGATACTATAGGAATACTTTCATCGAAAGAAGACCAAAGATGTGTACGATTTTGTATACCCTTGCCTAATGGCTACAGAGGGAGGGTATATATCATTTGATACGGCCAAACTTGGTTCATCAATAATATTATATTATTGTCATACTTAGATCGGTTCCGAGTTGGACAATATCGCTCCACTCCAGCTGGTACCTCCTCACAAAAGGTCAAAATTTTCACAAACAAATTATCCAATTTTATGCAAACTTTGCCAATCCAAATATTATTATCAGTGCTATTTCAGGTGCGAAAATGGAAAATATCGACCCCCGCATCAAGCACCTTTCCCTGCAACAAAGTCAAACCTCGTAATTTTTACATTTTTTTTTTAATTTTATTGAATGAAACCAAAAAATATCGGAAATAGCATCAAATTTTAGGATAAGTTTAGATTTGTTCGAATTGGTCACCTTTGGCACGAATTGTGGCCTTCAAACGGCCAATGAAATCGTCACACGCTGCCCGAATGTTGCTCTGCGGTATTTTGGCCCATTCCCGGCGAAGCGCTTGCTTGAGGTGATCGACACTTTTGTATTTTTAGTGCCAACCTTGCTTTCCAAAGTACTCGAGACAAAATAGTCCAACGGATTGGTATCCGGAGATTTTGATGGTCATTGTGCGCTGGAAATGGAGCGAGGTAACCATTCTTGGGTGGCGCGTGCTGAGTCCTGTTGGAATGTCCAAGGTCTGCGGCCAAAATGTTTGCATGCTTTGCAGGCTTTAATACACCCTCCAGAATATTTCCGCGACATATTTCGGCATATATTCTGATGCCACGGTCGATTAATACGATCGGAGAGCGACTATCGGCTATTATGGCGGCCCACACCATCACCATGGCCGGCATTTGAGTTCTTGTGCTGGCCAACCGAAGACCTCACGATCATTTTGTTTCTTTACAAACTCCTGGACAACGAATGGTTTATCATCAGAAAAAACCAAATTCGGCATTTCACCACTTTTGATCAAGCGAAGCAACTCTTTAGCTCTTTTGAGTCTATTTTCTTTCTGTTGCGGCGTAAGTTCTTGCACTTTTTGGAATTTCAATGGCTTTACCCCGAGCTTTAATATTTAATATTTACCGAATGGAATATTGCGATATATTTAGCTCACGAGCCACTTTTCGGTCACTGTGACGCGGGTTTTGATCAAGTCGCTTTTTTACTTTTCTAACCATTTCTGCAGATGTTGCTGTCTTCTTCCGTCGATTTCCTTGACGTCGGGCTACGCTACCAGTATCACGGTAACGAGCGATGGTACGAGACACAAAAGATTTATTCACATTTAAATGCTGAAGTGCTCTAACGATAGCCACTTGTGGTTTTCTAGCCAAATATAACGAAATCACACTACCGCGCTTGAATTCTATCACGAATAACCTTTTTCTGGAAAATTCTCACTAAAATGCTTTTGTGCGCTTATAAACAATATAAAGAGCTGTCACTGGAATAATTTTAACAGCTGTCGGACGAGTGGCTTAGAAATGACAGCAGTCTGAAGTTGGATGCAATTTTTTCATCTCACCCTGTACATACTTTATGCGGTCTACGACGAATATTTAGGGATGTTACAAACGGAATCACAAAATTAATACACCCTCCTACAAATTTAGGTTCCTCGCTTCATTTCCAGCGCACAATGGCCACCAAAATCTCCGGATACCAATCCGTTGGACTATTGCGTCTGGAGTATTTTAGAAAGCAAGGTTGGCACTAAAAAATACCAAAGTTTCGATCACCTTAAGCAAGCGCTTCGCCGGGAAAGGGGCCAAAATACCGCAGAGCTACATTCGGGGAGCGTGTGACGGTTTCATTGGCCGTTTGAAGGCCATAATTCGTCCTAAAGGTAACCAATTCGATCAAATCTAAACATGTTCTTAAATTTGATGCTATTTCCGATATTTTCTGATTTCGTTCAAAAAAAATTAAAAAAATGTAAAAATTATGCCGTTTGACTTTGTTGCAGTTTTTTTTGTTTTCTCACCCTGTATATACCCAAATTATAAGGATTTAAAGGAATCTTAATCCAAAAATTAAAAAAAAAAAATGAAGAGGGGGAATTTGTCCTCATTATTTGGTTCACTTGGTGATGTAAACTTTCAAAATGTCGATACTTCGATCTTTTTGACACTATTTTCAAATATTCTACTGGGATTGCAGTGTATTTAGAGCAGAGGCTCTTCCTACATTTGGGTACAAGCAGCCTCTGCTGAGACAGCACCAAATAAGTTAAGGGCGCCTGGGTTAGGTGATGGAAAATATAGCCTACGGTCCGATTTCGTAGATCGAAGTTATTACCAATCGGACTCCGTGCTACACTTCTTGGTTAAGAGCAGATGCTGACCTCCTGCCCTTTTATGGGTCAAAAGCCCTTCACGAATTTGGATACAAACGGACACTACAGGGACCAAATGCTTAGGTCCCCCTGACTACAATTATACCGAATATAGCCTCCGGTTCAGTTTTGTAGCTGATATTACTACCAGATACACACATCTTGTAGTACTCTGCTGAGATCGCACCCACCCACGCAGCAAACCCAGCTCCACAATGCAATTTATAATACCATTCTCGCGGATAGCTGACAACACAGCAACGAGAAGAGATCTTTAGTAATACTCAAATTCTGGAGGCCAACGATCGATGTCGCCGATACTTAAGTGAGGGAAATCCCACCAAGAAGTTTCGTCACTCTACTGATAGATACGAGCCCAAAAAGAAATTTTTGATTATCTTTTTTAAATTTCCTCGTCGATCAAATGCGATCAAAGTGTGTTAAAAATTCTATCTATCAGTCATGTCTATACCTTAATATTTGATCGTACCTGTTTCCTTTATGCCATAGTCATCAGCTCCTGAGACCGGAGGACGGCTGAGTGCTCTAATCAGTCTTTCAGCATCGGCAACGTAGCTGTATCAATTTCCACCTAACACCCCAGCGGAGAACTATGCATTCGGTTAAAGTTTAAGATTCTGTCTAAGGATATCTCCACAGACCTCTCTTGTGAAAAATCACGTTTTGAAAAATCTCCTAGGCCGAATCTCTGGATTGAAGGCCAAAAGTTTTCAATAAGAGTTTTTTCCTTTTGTTCAATCCAATCAGCAACCGATTTCTAACAACAATGTGAGCACGATATTCCAGAAAAGAAAAGGAAATCATCTTCACATTTGGAATTTGAGCCGCTCAGGCTATTCTGCTTATTGTCCTAATAAGAAAGAGGACTTCTTTTCTATCAGACGACTTAGGAGCACTACATATTACTGAATTTCTTGTTTGCAAGTACCTTGGCTAATGCAGCAAGCATCAGCCAATATCTTTCATTAACAACTTTTGGTTTATGTCAATGCTTAACCGATAATGGAGATTTGCAACACTGGTGTGTGTCTTTACTTTGGCAATATTAACGGTTGGTAACACTGTAAAGTGCAACTTAATACGATAGTGCCTGTACCCCCATATCTTAGCTACTAAAACGGGCATTGCAGAAAATGCAATTGAAAATATGTGACTAGTTACTGCTTCCGACACCATGTTGCTTAGTAAAAACCACATGCCTCCTCGATAGCTTTTGCTGCGATATATCTTCCCAACTTACCATGGGTAATGTAGCAGCGAAAAAAAGGTTAATATATTCCCAATAACCTTCTAGATGACTTCACGCATCCTTTCAGTCATACGAGGCAATTCTTAGAAACTTCCAGGCCATCCAAGAATTCCAAGAACTTTCAGCTAACTTCTTAACAACATGTACCAGTTTATATATTCTTATCATACATTTTATATACTCTTATTATCAGAGAATACATACATGTGACCATTTCTTTCCACCATAGTACACATTAAACGCCATTTTGGAAAATATTCCATTTATTTCTTACTTTTATTTTCCCCTTTATGGGAAAAAGCTCTTTTTTGCATTATTATTTTTGAAACAAATTGAATGAAAAAAAGCCAAAAAATATTTTATTTTTTCGGCTGCCTACCATAACGTCTTCTTGGATTGCAAATGTTGCGTTATTATCCACAACAAGGACGACAACTGCCTTATTTATTCTCTATATATGTAAATGTGTACTGTCTTCTCATTTTCCTCTTTCTTTGATCCGAAAAAAAAAATAATAAAAAATAAAAGGAATTTATCGAAAAAGAATAACCAAAGGATTAAGATTGTTTTACCATTTTTTGTCTTATATACTGAGAAGGAAGGTGGTGGATATGGCATTTTAATATTAAGATACATTTTTTGTGATGTCCTTCTTTTGTTTGTTTTGGAAAAAACTGCTGTGTTTTGTTCTATTTTCTTTGATTTAAGGTCAGAGATGGCATACCTTTGCAATTTTCATGTGCCAATTTAGTTGTTTTCAAGATTTAAGTAGGGAAAGCAAAGATTTTCTTTCCCGGGATGTGGCTTTTTCATATGGAAAAACTTACTGAGCAGAGTCACATTTTTATAGAAAAAATGCTATCTTTCAAATGTGTTGCATGGAAACTCTCCATTTATCAAATACAGATTTATTCTTAGCTTAAGTATTGTAGTAGAATGGAGATGGGGGTTCACGACATTGACTTTACAGGTAGTAGTGGCAATTACAGAGTAAGATAAAAGAAACTGTAACAAAGTCCAACGCCATAATTTTTATTTTTTTTTATTTTATTGAATCAAAGCAAAAAATGTCGGAAATAGCATCAAGTTTTAGAATAAGTTTAGATTTTTTCGAATTGGTCACCTTATGGCCTTCAAACGGCCAATGAAACTGTCACACGCTGCCCGAATGTTGCTCTGCGGTATTTTGGCCCATTACCGGCGAAGCGCTTGCTTGAGGTGATCGACACTTGAGGTGATCGACACATTGTGCGCTCGAAATGAAGCGGGGAACCTCATTTTGAAACCATTCTCTTTTTTTGAGTCCTGTTGGAATGTCCAATGTCTGCGGCCAAAATGTTTGCACGCCCAAGGCTTTAATGCACCCTCCAGAATATTTTCGCGATAATATTCGGCATTTTTTCTGATGCCACGGTCGATTAATACTATCGGAGAGCTACCATCGGCTGTTATGGCGGCCCACACCATCACCATGGTTGGCGTTTGAGTTCTGGTGGCCAATCGAAGGTACACATTGTCAGCTGACCTCTTTGACAAGTAAACACGATCATTTTGTTTGTCTACAAACTGCTAGACAACGAATGTTTTCTCATCGGAGAAAACCAAATTCGGAAGTTCATCACTTTCGGCCAAGCGAAGCAACTCTTTAGCTCTTGTCTATTTTCTATTTTCTTTCTGTTGCGGTGTAAGTTCTTACACTTTTTAGAATTTCAATGGCTTTACCCCGAGCTTATTTTTTAACATTTGCCGAATGGAATATTGCGATATGTTCAGCTCACTAGCCATTTTTCGGCTACTGCGACGCGGGTTTCGCTCAAGTCTCTTCTTTACTTTTCAAACCATTTCTGCCGATGTTGCTGTTTTCTTCCGTCCATTTCCTTGACGTCGTCGGACTACGCTACCAGTGTTACGGTAACGAGCGATGGTACGAGACACAAAAGATTTATTTACATTTAAATGCTGGAGTGCTCTAACGATAACCACTTGTGGTTTTCCAGCCAAATATAACGAAATCACACTACCGCTCTTGAATTCCATCACGAATAAACTTTTTCTGGAAAATTCTCACCAAAATGCTTTTGTGCGCTTATAAACAATATAAAGAGCTGTCACTGGAATAATTTTAACAGCTGTCGGACGAGTGGCTTAGAAATGACAGCAGTCTGAAGTTGGATGCAATTTTCTCATCTCACCCTGTACATACTTTATGCGGTCTGCGACGAATATTTAGGGATGTTACAAACGGAATCACAAAATTAATACACCCTCCTACAAATTGAGTTTCCTCGCTTCATTTCCAGCGCACAATGGCCACCAAAATCTCCGGATACCAATCCGTTGGACTATTGCGTCTGGAGTATTTTAGAAAGCAAGGTTGGCACTAAAAAATACCAAAGTTTCGATCACCTCAAGCAAGCGCTTCGCCGGGAATGGACTAAAATACAGCAGAGCAACATTCGGGCAGCCGTTTGAAGGTCATAATTCATGCCAAAGGTGACCAAATCTAAACTTATTCTAAAATTTAATGCTACTTCCGAGATTTTTTGGTTTCATTCAATAAAATTAAAAATTATGGCGTGGCTTGAGATTTGACTATTGGTTCTCAGGATTTGTGAATATTGCTGGAGCTTTCTTCTCGTATTTGCAGTACCGGCTATATGCAAGGATAGTCAACTTATTTGATTTTTTTTTTTTTTTTTTTTTTTTGAACACTTTGATCTCCTAAAAGAGGAACTTATAAAAAGGTTTGGGAATGATCGGCGTGGGACTTCTTTGAGCGGCAAACAAACTCTATATCTTTTCTTTTTCTTTTTGTGAGCACAGTTTGTAGTATAAGGAGCCAGGTTAGTGGAGGGATACCCCACAGTAAGGAGTCGAAGTCTTGCCCTCAGGATTTTTGAATATTGCTCTAGCTTTCTCCATGCAACTATAGTGTCGGCAAACCGCGAGGATGGTCCAGCAAGATTTACTGCTGACTAAGGGGCGATATAGGATTTCAGTAATACTCGGAAAACAGTTTTTTTGGTCCTCTTCACAGCAGATGGCTCTGGCGTCGTTTTAAAGCAGGGCAAGCCAAATGCAGACACCTGTACCTTCAATGAGCGTAATTCTCTCGACACTCACAATCAGAAGCATTCAAAATCCAATTAAACAAGAGAGTAACAAAATTGAGAGAACATAAAAGTGGGACTCTGTTCGGCCCTGTTGTTGCGGCATACTTTGAAGATTTCTTTTCTCGGAGAATTCAGTGTCCTGTAGGTGGTCTTCAATTAAGATCAACCCTCCGTCATTGGTCTTACCTACTTATGGTTGGTATTGTCAACTAAAGCTGATGTGGGTACAAAATTTGGGAGCATTTCGGAATCCTTCCCGCTTTGTAGTCGCAATGAAATGAGTTTTTTCCGCAGCAAAATTCGTTATTCCTTCAGGTCGGAATTTTTCCTACAGGAAAAATATCCAATGCCCCTCACGACAATTACCTGGGAAAATGGGAACCGTCTTCTTCCCTGGGCAACGAAATAGTTTCACCTAAAAATGGCCACCAGTTATAAAATATAAGCTTTGTGTTTCGTCCTTCACGGAGAGATGTAAAATGTATCCTTGATTACGACCACCACGAACATTGCTCAGATATATATGGATGCATGTTTATGCTATACCTGCCCGTTTGGCTGGCCCCCGCATCAAATGCAATCAGCTAGGCCACCATGTTGTTGTCTTCATTTGTTTGATGAAAGAGCATTCCATGTTTATGGCCTTTAATGTATGCATTTGGGAGGGATACAATGGGCTGGCAATGGTGGTAGGTGCAATTGGTGTGGAAAAGAGTGAGTCAGCCAGTCAGTCAGTCAGTCGGTCGGTGTAAGAACATATTGTACACTGGATGATGATGGGTGCTTTTCTATATAGGATGTTTGCATGTATGTAGGTGCGTGTTCTACCTTCTACTACCACTCTTCGCCTCCTCCTCCTCCCTCACCTCCATGTCCATGTCTACTACCAATATTGTACATTGGATTTTATTCTTTCGCTTAAATTCATATGTACGTACATCTAGTTGTACATAACAAACTATGCAATATACATATGTACATACGTACGTATGTATGTTTATCGGTGTATTTCTATATATTGAAGGCTTATATACAAGTCATACCAACCAACCTAACTGACACTGCTTTTACTACTTTGCCATGAAGGCTGATATTATTGTTGCTGTTGTTGTTGTTGTTGTTCTTGGGTTCACATTTATGTATCGCACTCCAAACATTGCGTTTTGTTGTTGTTGTTGCTGTTCTTGTTCTTCTCCTCCTGGGTCTTGTACCAATGTACATATGTCTGTTTGTAGTAGGTACTGCGTAGCAATGGCGTATTTTTTGGTTTACATTATATACAAGTCCATCTCTATATAATACCTAAAAGTACGTGCAATGTATTTACATTATATACCGAGGAAAACTCTCCTTTTTTTTGGTGAGTTAAATTTTTCCCGAATTTTCTTTTAAACCTCTAGTTTGTCGTTTTTTCCGCATGTCATTGTTGTTGTTTTTTCGTTGATTGTACCTTGTTTGTTGGCCATGACAGAAGATATATATTCTCTTTATGCCTTGAAAATAAATAAAAATATCGGAAGAGAAAAATGTATATTTTATACAACAAGCATCCTTAAATGGTAATACCACCTGCTTCATCAGCAAAAAGTCCATCTTAAAATTTTAGATCCCTTCCAACAGTTCATTTGATACCTTATAAGAACTCAAAATTCACAATTTGTTCTGTTTGACAAACGTTTTTCAATCAAAATTTCATATATCGTGCTAAATTTTCAGATTTTTTTAGACCAAAAAGTTCTCAAAATCTTTCATTTTGAAGGAGGATATTAGTAAAACCATTCTCAAAATCTTTCATTTTGAAGGAGGATATTAGTAAAACCATTGTAGAATGGACCCACATTAAATTTTCCATCCAAAACTATTTCAACGTCTCCATATGTAAACCCTATTAACCAACAGTGATCTCAATATCAAATTTCAGAATTTCAGCTCTATCCTCATTTTATACTTTTCGTACAATTATAGCACACATTTCCAAAACAACCTCCATATCTTAACCTCAGACACCAACAGTTACATCTATATCAAATTTTAGGGTTTCAGCTTCCAATCCAATCTACATCAGTGATCCAAAATTAGTGGTGTTTAGTACTTTTCTAACAATTACACATTTCCAAAACCACCACCAGACACCAACAGAGACCTCAATATCAAATTTCGGGATTCCAGCTCTATACATGCACTCAATACCTAATTTAGTACCATTAAGTAATTTTCGTATTCATTCGCGAAACCGTTCCATATCTCAAGCCTAAACACTAACAGTTACCGCAATATAAAATTTCACGGTTCCAGCTCTATCCCTTCTTCCAATGCCACATATAGTACTATTTTCTAATTTTCGTATAATTATTAAAAACGCTTCCAAAACCTCCCCCATATCTCAATCCCAGTTATCAATAGATACCTCAATATCAAATTTCGGTATTCCAACTTTATTTCTACACCCAATATCAAATTAGTACATTTTAGTACTTTTCGAACAATTATAGTACAAATTTCCAAAACCGCCTCCATATCTCAACCAGAGACACCAACATCGATATCTTTATCAAATTTCTATTCCTTCACCCAACACCAAATTTAGTACTATTTACAACTTTTTGTACAATTTTAGTATACATTTCGAAAACCACCTCCATATCTTAATTCCAAATACCAACAGAGACCACAATATCGAATTTCCAGCCCTTTCCCTTCGCCCAATACCAAATTTAGTACCATTGAGAAATTTTCGTTTAATATTACACATTTCAAAAACCACCTCCAAATCTAAACCTCATATACAAACAGTTATCTGAATATCAAATTTCAGAATTGTACCTCTATCGCTTCACCCAACACCCAATTTAGTACCACTTAGTACTTTTCGTACAATTATAGTACACATTATTGAAACCACCCTTTTATGTCCAGGCTACACATGAACAGCGACCCTAATATCAAATTTCAGATTTCATGCACTATGTTCGCCCAATACAAAATTGTACCAAATATACTACTATTTAGAATTTTGGTACAAATATAGGGCGCATTTCTAAACTCACCTCCATATCTTGACCACAGACACCAACTGTGACATTTATATTAAGTTTCAAAATTGTATCTCTTCCTCTTCAGCCAATAACAAAATTACTAGTATTTAGTAATTTTCGTATAATTACAAAACACATTTTGGAAACCACTTCCATATCTGAATCCCAGATGCAAACAGATAGCTCTATATCAAATTTCAGCTCTATTCCTCTACCCAATACAAAAGTTAGTACCTTTTAGTACTTTTCGTACAAACATAGGACGCTTTCCAAGCCACCGTCAAATCTCAAACACAAACACCAGCTATAATAAAATGATTACATTTCACATTTGTATCTCCATGTCTTCCCCCCAAAAAGAAATATTGTACAGTACTTTTCGTACAAATATGGGACATATTTTTTTAGAAACTACCTTCATATCTCCTAGCTACACATGAACACCGACCTTAAAATCAAATTTTAGATTTCAAATTTTATCTGTTCACCTAATACAAAATTGTACCTATTTGGTACTTTGTACCTAATTAGTACTTGTCGTACAAATTTCTAAAACCAACTGTAATTCTCTATTTTACACACAAATATGGACGCTAATGTCATATTTCAGAGTTCAAGCAATATCAGTACCATTTAAAACCTTTCGAATGCTTGCTGAACGATTTAAGAACCCCAACTCTTTATCTTGAACCAGTAGTGACACCAATTCCAACATTTCAAATTACCAGCTTTTTCCCTTCACACAAAACGGAGTTGTACAAAAATTAGTACCATTCTACAGTACAACACCACCCTCTTATATTAAGCCCATTTCCAAGAATAAATTCTCATACCCAATTTTAATATGTGACCACTATCCGGGCACATAATTCCAAATGGTACCGAATTTAGTGTTTTCTAGTAAATTTGCTACATATATTGTTAGAATTTCGAAAAAGCCTATAATTTGTCTATCCTGCACAATCTCAAAGAATCTCACTCCAAATTTCCGATTTCCAACCCTATTCCTTCTGCAAATACCAAATTAATACAATTTCGTACTTTTCATTCTTTTTAGTACGTATTTTTTTCTAAATCTCCCACAATGTATCAAACAAAACGCACAAAAGGTTATCCTAATGCCAAATTGTTGGAATTTCGAAAAAGCCTTTAATTTGTCTATCCTGCACAGCATCAAAGACTCTCGCTCCAAATTTTAGATTTCCAGCTCAATTGCTCCCGCAAATACCAAAGTTAATACAATTTCGTACTTTTCATACTTTTTAGTACGTATTTCCAAATCTCCCGCCATGTATCAACCAAAACGCACAAAAGGTGATCCTAATGCCAAATTTTAGACTTCCAACTTAATCCCTTATCCAAATACCAAATTTAGTACGTATTTCCAAAGCGATCTCTAAATCCCAACCCTAGACACCTACAGTGATCATAATGACAGATTTCAAGCAGTATCCGTTCACGCAACACCAAATTTCGTACCATTTAGTACCTTTCGTACACCTGAACGCATTTTCAAATCCAACTCATTATCTTAACTCCACCCACCATTAGAGACCCCAATGACAACATTTTAAATGTCTAGGTAATTTCTTTTAACCGAATTGTACCGAATTTAGTACAGTAGTTACACTTGGTACACATTTCCAAAAACACGTACTTATATCATCACCACTTTCCAACCTTAATTGTTTATACCAAATATCAAGAATATAGCCGCATCCGTTCAAAAAATACCAAAAAGTTGGAAATTTAGAGGTTTTTAGTACTTTTGGTACTCTTCTAATCTGAATTTTCAAAAACCCAGCCTTATCTCACCCCTACTCATCAACATACACAATATGCTAAATTTCAAGATTCTAGCTTCAGCCGTTCCGCCCGGGCGTTGATGAATCTATCAGTCTGTCAATAGATAGAGATAACTACGTACACAGAAATAATTCATTCACTTTGTATGTTTGTATGTTTTAAGGATACTTGATCGACAAAGGAAGAGAGGGAGAATGACAGAAGAACTGTTATTAATTTTTAGTATTAACGAATTACAAATCCACCCTGTTGTCTTTTCATTTAGAAGTTAGACTTTCGATACGAATATGACTGGGGAGTAGGTTCTTCATTAAGGCATAATTGGCCAGCTGCCTTGAAATTCTTCTAACCAGTATATTATATACACCTAATCTTCTCGAATAGGGTTTTCTTGAGATAGATCTTGAAAGAGCTAAGCTTTGAGTTTTATCGTCAGACATTACATTTTCTGAATTGTTGGCCTGACTAGGAACACGGCAAAAGTAAATAGAGTCGCATACCTCAAGAAGAGTCGGTCTACAGTCACAGATTGAAAATGAATTTATGATACCTATGAAGTGTTTTAAAAGTCGCCTAACTATCGACACATCGTTTATTTACTGAAGAATGTCATAGCTCGAAAAACGTAAATGAGCAGAAAACGTGTCTTAATGTTTCGATAGAAAAAACAAAAGGTTCTATGTTCAAACCCTTTGTCCACCAGACCATATTTGATGGGGGAAATTCTGATACCTCGAGGTAAATTTCTGACGTAATTTTCAACATTTTCGATACCATTTGATAATCATGCAAGTTATGCAGGTTTAAACCCAATCTGCCTTTCTGGAATTCCCTAATTTGCTCCTTTGGGATTTTTACATAATTGCCGTTATAATACGCTGACCAAAATATCATCAGCTGATCCGAGAGTAAACACATTTTTACGATATCTTAATTTTGCTTAAGCAGATTCATCTCTTAAGCCCTTGGCACTCTAGGCAACATATCCTTTAGTTTTGGAATCCAAGTCGGTTCAAATATTAACATTAGGTTTTTTTAGGGTTGCTGTTCATGTGTAGCCTGGACATATGGATGTGGTTTCGGAAATTTGTACTATAATTGTACGAAAAGTACTGAATGGTATTAAATTGTGTATTGGGTTAAGAGATAGGGATAAGATTCTGAAATTTAATATTTCGATAGCTGTAGGTATCTGAGGTTAAGGTTTTTGTATTTGTACAAAAAGTACTAAATTGTACTAATTTTGGTATGGGGTGAAGGGATAGGGCTGGAATCCTCAAATTTGATATTGAGGTCTCTGTTGGTATTTGTAATTGAAATATGGAGTGGTTTCGGAAATGTGTTCTATAATTGTTCGAAAGAACTAAGTGGAACTTAATTGGGTCAAGGGATAGAGATACAATTCTGAAATTTGATATTTAGACAACAGTTGGTATCTAAGGTTGGGATTTGGAGGTGGTTTTCGAAATGTGGTGAAGGAAGAATGCCAAAGCCGTGAAATTTTATATTGTGATGATGTTGGTGTCTAAGATTAAGATATGGAACGGATTTCAAAATGAGTGCTAAAACTATACGAAAAGAACTGAATGTTACTAAATTTGGTACTGGGTGAATGTATAGAGCTAGAATCCCGAAATTTGATATTGAGATCTCTGTTGATATCTTATGTGTATATCGGGTTCTAAATTTTGTTCGGAAAGTACTAAATGGAACTAATTTTGGATTTGGATGTTTTTGTCTAAGATGGTAAGATGTAGATTTTTTTGAATATGCGTTACTAAATTTAGTATTTGCTACAGAGATAGATCCGAAATTTTACATTTTGTGCATTTTTCGAGAGAGATATGTTGGACAGAGACTAAATAATTTTGTAAGTGAGTTTAGTGAGATTCGAATACTACAGTGTGCTAAATTTTGATCATGCCGTGGGCCCGGTTCACGTATATGGTACTTATATTTTTTTTTTAAATTTTTGTCATTTGTTGGCCACACTAGGGCACTAATTTCAATTTTTTTAATAAGGAATCATGATTCCAAATGTTCACTAATTATGGGGACACCGTATGGAGTGAATCGTATGGCATATACATGTTGGACATTATTTTGGTAACTCGCCCCGTGACCTAATGAATTTTCCTATTTTTTTTTCAAATTGTTGATTTTCTTATAAAAGAAAAATATAATTTATAAAATTCCCATCACCTCATCAACGCAGAAGGGGAAATTTATAGTTTGCCTAATTTTCGGCCAACACACACGCATTTCGCTCATGCTTGTGTTACACATATATTCAGCTTAATTTCGAATTGAATTCAGCTACAGATTCAATAAAGATATGTGGACAACACCAACAAAAGCCGACCGCTGACATTTAGAACTTTCCCCACACCCATCTACATACTTACAACCTACCTACCTAGCTTGGGTGTAAAGAAGATGTCCTACAAAGGGGGGAGATTCGGTATGTTTGTGGCAGCCACCTATCAACTTTCCATATTCCATTCAGCTGAGCCGAATGGGACAGGCGGGCGAACATTCAGGCTGTTGGCAGTCAGTCAACCTGCCATAGTCGGCCAGCCAGCCATAATGCCATTTGAAATCTTATTGCAATGCTCGCCCGTGTGTTTAGAGAAGAGCCTATAACAAACGTCGTGATGGCTGCTTAGCAAATCCACCAACAAAACAACAAGTAAACATTACCACCATATCAGCAGCGGCAGCAACAACAACCACAACAACAACGATGACGACGACGACGACAATAATACAACTACGAATGACAGGAGCAGAGTAGAAGCGTCAAATGAAAATGCAAAACAAAAACAACATCAACAGGAAAAGCTATCAGGATATCGGTGCCTGTGTGTATGTATGTGTGATAGTATCCACAAAACAACAGCAGGAACAACAACAACACCAACTAGTTGGCATTCCATCTAGGACATTCTGTTTAAAGCCTCATCAAAGCGAGCGAAGTAGCGAGCCATAAACGAACTTAAGAAGAATTGATGATGGTGGCATTGGTGCTTTGTTGTTGGTCCATATTCCACAGCAAGGCGGCATATGCATATGCCATGCATCCCGCCCAAAAGAAACAGGACCAAAGGCAGCAGGACCGGGGCACACAGACGCCATCTCGATGGCACGCACTCAAACTCAAACTTATTCGCTCGCACTTATACTTGTGAATTTGTTGTAGGGAACTTGCTATGAATTTGTGAGTGATTGCGTTAATGTGTGTGAGTGTGTGTGTGAGAGTGCGTGCGAGTGTTTGGGTGAGTGTCTGCTTGAGTGTGTGTGTGTCAGTGCGAGAAAGGTTTTAGGATTGCTCCTCCTAGCTTACCATTCAATCGGCGAGTCAATCATTCAACCAACCAACCATACGCGCTTCAAATTTAGCACACGACGTCGTAACAATCACAAACCCATTGCTGCTTGGTGGTAATATGCCCAAGTATGACCGACCCTATTTATGTACGGATCTGTATAATCAATTGTGTATGTATAACGATTTGAGAGGAACGATTGACACGTGTATTCGTATGACAAATTGGGAAAATGTTTAACATTGGGATGAAAATTTTTATCCGACAGTAAAATTCTGAAAAAGAAGAGAATATCAGACCCCTGAACCATGAAGACTTGTATAAAATCTCAGAAATCAGAGTTGGGTATTTATTCTATAGATAAAGTTCTCAGGCCTCAGGACTGCACAGTAAGAGCTTGAGGTATTCTATTCTGAAAATCTTCTATTGCCTATAGAAGAGCTGGAGGTCTTCTAATGCCCACAGAAGAGCTGTAGATCCTCTAATGCCCATAGAAGGGCAATTTTTTTATAAAACATTTTTCCGACCCCAGGACTGCTCACCCTTATCCCTGAGATCTACAAATGTATGCGTTTGCAGTCGTATAATTACTGGCATTACTCATACGCTCCCTGTGACAACTCAACTGAATATTTCCCCACAACATTATACTCCCCTCATATCTGTCACACATCTCGGCCAAGTTCAGAATGTAGTGATGCATTTCGGTCGAATTCATGTACATTTGTATTCGTGGAATGCATTGGCATACTCAGACTGTGCATCGCTGTAAACGAAAACGTGTCCAGCAAAAAAATAAAAAAGAAGACATTGAAGCCTTTGCACCACCGCCAAACAAGGACAACTAAAACAACAACGACAGTAATTTTCTGGAATGTTCGAGGAGCAGTGCGCTTAAGGAATCCACATCCTTTGCCGACCTCACGTCAAACCTATATCATCAGCATGTTAAATATGTTCGTATATACCATGGAAAAGTTTAACGCTAAACAGCACCACCACCGCCAACAACAACAACCCACCATCAGCTGCAGCAGCGAGAACATGAACAGTATTCAATTCAGCTAACAATTCCAGGCAACGAGTGCAAAGTTTTATTGAATACATAAGAATTGGGCTGGTTCCATCAAACTTTTTTTCTGTTGTCTTTTATTGTCCTTACATCCTTGTTTTAATTTTGTTCTTATTTTGTTTTTGCAACAACGAAAACAAAACGACACAGTCTGAACCGAATAAATACAAAAAGGCAAAATGTGTTCTGCGAGAAATCGATAAATAAATACATGCCACATGGAACATTTTTAAGGAATTCAATTCTCTTGAATTTCACAACAAATAGGCAAAAATGAGATCGGGTCTGCCCATAGAAGAGCTGGAGGTCTTCTATTGCCCATAGCATAGCTGGAGGTCTTTTATTGCCCATAGAAGAGCTGGAGGTCTTCTATTGCCCATAGAAGAGCTGCAGGTCTTCTATTGCCCATAGAAGAGCTGGAGGTCTTCTATTGCCCATAGAAGAGCTGGAGGTCTTCTATTGCCCATAGAAGAGCTGGAGGTCTTCTATTGCCCATAGAAGAGCTGGAGGTCTTCTATTGCCCATGGAAGAGCTGGAGGTATTCTATTGTCCATAGAAGAGCTAGAGGTATTCTATTGTCCATAGAAGAGCGGAAGGTCTTCTATTGCCCATAGAAGAGCCGGAGGTCTTCTATTGCCCATAGAAGAGACGGAGGTCTCGGAAGGTCTTCTATTGCCCATAGAAGAGCGGAAGGTCTTCTATTGCCCATAGAAGATCGGAGGTCTTCTTTTGCCCATAGAAGTGCCGGAGGTCTTCTATTGTCCATAGGAAACAAGAAGGTCTTCTATTGTCCATGTCTGGAGGTCTTCTATTGTCCATAGGAGACCTTCAGGTCTTCTTTTGTCCATAAGAGACCTGCAGGTCTTCTATTACGCATAGGAGATCTGAAGGTCTTTTATTGTCCATAAGAGATATGCAGGTCTTCTATTATCCATAGGAGACCTGGAGGTCTTTTATTGTCCATAGGGGACCTGGAGGTCTACTATTGTCTATGGAAGACCTGGAGGTCTTCTATTGCCTATAGAAGACCTGTAGGCCTTCAATAGATTGCCTTGAAATGTCCAATGGCCTTAAGGTGTTCTCTAGTCGATAGAAGACCTCTTTGTCTTTAGGAGACTTGAAGGTCTTCTATTGCCTACATAATACCTGGAGGTTTTCTATTGTCCATAGGAGACCTGGAGGTCTTTTATTATCCATACGAGAGCTGGAGGTCTTCTATTGTCGATAGGAGACATGAAGGTCTTCTATTACCTCTGAAAGACCTGGGGGTCTTCTATTGTCTAAGGAAGATTTGGAGGCCTTCAATAGATTGCCTTGAAGTCTCCACTGGCCTTAAGGCATCACTGGTTTATAGAAGACCTAGAAGTCTTCTCTGGTCGATAGAAAACCTTGAGGTCTTCTCTTGTCGATAGAACATCTTTAGGTGTCCTCTGGTCGATAGAGAAAAGGCATCACTGGTTTATAGAAGACCTAGAAGTCTTCTTTGGAAGTCGGTTATTGTCTATAGAAAACCTGGTGGGCCTTCTATTGTCTATAGAAGACCTGAAGGCCTGCTATTGTCTATGGAAGACTTTGAGGCCATCTACTGTCTATGGAAGACCTGGAGGCCATCTATTGTCTGTGGAAGACCTGAAGGCCTTCTATTGTACCTACAATACCTGGAGAACTTATATAATCTATAGAATACATTGAGGTCGTCTTCTGTAGACAATAGACATATAGAAGACCTCTAGAATTTCAGGTCGTTTTTTTCATGTCAAAATAGTTCCATTTAAAACGTTAAACAATAGAAAACCTTATTCTTTGTTTTTGTTCGTGTTATTGACTTACGATTTGTGCAAAATGAAAATCTATAACTGAATACGATACAGATTTCATGTGGATTTTTCACTACTCAAATTCGTTTTTGTATTCTTTGCATTTTATTCAAATTGAAAATATTCTAAGCGAATATTTGAAAGCATCAAATATAACTTAGTTATTAGAGTATAGAGAAATGTAAGTACACATGCATACTATATCCTATTCAAAGCAAACACAAGCCTGTTTTGCTATCCTTCAAGGTACACCACCACCACCAACAACATCGCTAACGCCATCACCAATACCACCACCGCACCATTATCGTCATATAACGCCCAAAAACCATTATTCGTTGCGGTGGTCGAGGTAGAGCTTGCTGCCTGCTGGTGCATAAATCCAGCAGGCTGTCCACTTTTGGTGCATTGTGGTAAAGGTGGCCAGAGTTGCCATTGCAACTTTTTAAAACAACGAATATTGAAAGAAAGTTGAGTTAAAATTGTCGCTATGTTTTGTGATCTCTCTTTTTTTGGGCCGATTTGAAAAAAGTCGTAACCTAACAACCCTGTCCGTATTGCATGCTGCAATATCTAAACTCTTCCTGAACGACAAAAACCCCTCAAAACTGTTTGTCTAACCAAAAATCCAATAACTACGAATTCCTATTACCAAAAGGATTTGTTTGAGCTTTTGGTTTATGAAACAAAATACATACATACAAACATACGTACGCACTCCTATTGGCCAAATATATTTGGAAATCGTCGAGTGGATGGATGCATAGAGGGAGGAGTATGTCTGTGTGTGCGCGTGTGTGTTTCGTTGTTTGTATGAGTGCAACAAGGATTCATTGCGATACAATCTAATATTTGACTAAAAATCGTTTCCTTTCATTAAATAATCGTACGCCGCCCCCTCTACTCTCTCGAAGGTTTACATGTTTCAAAGTGTCCAAATATTGCCTGGCTACAGGCACAATATGAATATTATATATCGGTTTTGTTGCGCATTGTAAAAATAAATTAAAATGACCGGAGGGGGAAGGGGATTGTACCATCAAAATGGTGACCTATTTTAAAGAACATTTTGGGAATTGCTTTTTCTTTCTACAAATTAACGGAACAATGGTTTTTAATGTTGATAAGTTTAAGAAATAATTTATAGAAATCCACAATTATTCTTGGACTAGTATCATGCCTATATGTCCACGTTTATTACTCAAATAGTCCTTTAAAAATTATTATCAAAATTTTCAATAATTATAGGAAACCTCAAAATGCAGGGTGAGATAAAAAAATGTGCAACAAAGTCAAAAGCCATAATTTGTACATTGTTTTTAAATGTTATTGAATAAAAGCAAAAAATGTCGGAAATAGTATCAAATTTTAGAATAAGTTTAGATTTATTCGAATTGGTCACCTTTGGCACGAACTATGGCGTTCAAACGGTCAATGAAACCGTCACATGCTGCCCGAATGTTTGCTCTGCGATATGTTGGCCCATTCCCTGCGACGCGCTTGCTTAAGGTGATCGACACTTCGGTATTTTTTAGTGCCAACCTTGCATTCCAAAATACTCCAGACACAATACTCCAACGGATTGGTATCTAGAAATTTGTGCGCCGGAAATGAAGCGAGGAACCTCATTTTGGCGCGTGCTGAGTGCGATGGTGCAGAGTCCTGTTGGGAAGTCCAAGGTCTGCGGCCAAAAAGTTTGCGTGCCCAAGGCTTTAATACACCCTCCAGAATATTTTCACGATTATATTCGGCTTTTATTTTGATATCACGGTCGATTAATACGAGCGGAGAGCGATCATCGGCTGTTATGGCGGCCCACACCATCACCATGGCCGGCGCTTGAGTTCTGGTGGCCAACCGAATGTGCACATTTTCAGGTGACCTCTTTGGCAAGTAAACACGATCATTTTTTTTTTTTTTTTTTTTTTACAAACTGCTGGACAACAAATGTTTTCTCGTCGGAGAAAACTAAATTCGACAGTTCACCACTTTCGGCCAACGAATCTTTTCTCATCGGAGAAAACCAAATTCAACAGTTCACCACTTTCATCCAAGCAACGAAGCAACTCTTTAGCTCTTTTGAGCCTATTTTCTTTCTCCTGCGGCCATGCAAAGCAACTCTTTAGCTCTTTTGAGTCCATTTTCTTTCTGTTGCGGCGTAAGTTCTTGAACTTTTTTGAATTTCAATGGCTTTGCCCCGAGCTCATTTTTAAATATATGCCGAATGGAATATTGCGACATGTTGATGATGAAAAACCAGCAACCAACTTCAGACTACTGTCATATCTAAGCCACTCGCCCGACAGCTTTTAACATATTTCCAGTGACAGCCCGCGTCGCAGTGGCCGAAGAATGGCTCGTGAGCTGAACATATCGCAATATTCCATTTGGCAAATATTGAAAAATGAGCTCGGGGTAAAGCCATTGAAATTCCAAAAAGTGCAAGAACTTACACCGCAACATAAACAAAATAGACGCAGAAGAGCTAAAGAGTTGCTTCGCTTGGCCGAAAGTGGTGAACTGCCGAATTTGGCTTTCTCCAATTCCGACATTCGTTGTCCAGCAGTTTGTAAACAAACAAAATTATCGTGTTTATTGCCAAAGAGGTCAGCTGAAAATGTACACCTTCAGTTGACCACCAGAACTCAAGCGCCAGCCATGATGATGGTGTCGGCCGCCATAACAGCCGATGGTTGCTTTTCGCTCGTATGAATCGACTGTGGCATCGGAATAAATGCCGAATATTATAGCGAAAATATTCTGGAGGCCGCAGACCTTGGACACTCCAACAGGACTCAGCACCATCGCACTCAGCACGCGCCACCCAAGAAAGGTTACCAAATGAGGTTCCTCGCTTCATTTCCATATATTATGTTGATGGAAATATTGAGATGTGCCAAGCCTTGAATAGAATCGGATGTTAATTTCGCTTTTTATGGGAGGAGGTACCAGATGGAGTGGACCGATATATCCCACCTTCACAACAGATCTTTTTTTAGTGGAAATAATGGCATGTGTGAAATATAAAGATAAACTGATGCTTATTTTGGATTTTATAAACGTTTTGATTAATTAAAACCTTGATCCATTGTGGGGTAGATACCAGAAGGAATGGTCTATGGGGGCTATACAATTTTCTGTCTTAGGCTGTAGTATCCATTTCGAACATCAAATACCAAATTTGAAGCAATTCCCGTGAATAATGTCGCTAAAATCGTCAAAATACCAAATATCAGGAGGTACCGGTATATGGGGGCATACGATTACGTGGACATTCCCAGACAATTTTCTGTCATAGGCTGTAGTACCCATTACGTACTTCAAATACCAAATTTGAAGCGATTCCGATGAATAAGGTCGCTAAAATCATCAAAATACCGAATGTCAGGAGGTACCGCTATATGGGGGCTATACGAAGACATGGACCTTCACAGACAATTTTCTGTCTTAGGCTGTAGTATCCATTACGAATTTCAAACACCAAATTTGAAGCAATTCTGGTGAATAATTTCGATAAAATCATCAAAATACCGAATATCAGGAGGTACCGCTATATGGGGGCTATACCAAAACGTGGACCTACATGAACCATTTTCAATACTAAAAGTCCTGCAGACATAATATACATTTGAGCCAAATTTTATCAACCTACTTCATTTCGTTCCAAAGCTAGAATAATTTCCACAGACGTGCAGACGGATAGACTGGCAGACGGGCAGACGGATGGACATGGACATAGAATTTTATGCTGATCAAGAATATATATACCTTGTGGGGTCTAAGATGTATATTTCGAGGTGTTACAAACGGAATGACAAACTTAAAATACCCTCCATACTATGGTGGAGGATATAAAAATGTCTCACCACCATATAAAACCTGTTGAGTAGGGTATCATCAGACCCACTAGTATCCTACTATGGCCTGTTTTCGTTTACTATTTTTTATTTTAATATCTAATTACTTTTTTTCCTCATCTTTTCCAGGTAAGTATTTTGTGCAATTAACCAGATGTAGATACGTTGTCGGAAAGTTTTACGGTATGTTCCTTTTGTTGTGAGATTTTGTTGTTGCCCATAAAACTACAATGTTTGTCTTTAACTAGAAGATAAAAAACATTGTTGGAAAAATTCTTTTTTTAAAAAGAAGATACAAAATAATAAATAAACAGTCTTCGCTGATAAGACCACACACTTCGAAACTATAAATTCTAAATTTCAAATTGAAAAATGGATTCGATTTTAAATTTAAAAATGTTGGAATTCAAATAAACAAGTTAAAAAGTATCTGTCGGTTTTGCCGAAAGATGTATACCCTCAGCGAATGTACGATTATTTAAAAATATTTTGACTTCTGTTAAAAATTTTTGACTAGGTTCCAAAGCAATGGGCCGATATCCATCCAGTCCATTTCGTATCGGTCCTAAAAAAAATATGATAAAAATATTGCCACGTGCCAGGTTTGGACTATATTGGATACTTCCTTCACTTTGTATGAAATATGTGATAATTTTTAGATGGTGTTAAAATGTGCGTGAGAACAAGATGTAGGCGACGGAAGTATTACATTTTCATACTTCATCTAATACAGATAAAAGTATTGGTATGGGCAAAATTACCGGAAAATCGAACATTTATATCAAATTTTATGTGAAATCATAAAATCCATATTCATCCCAGGTTTCTGGTTAAGAGATATATTTAGTTGTAAAGAATAACTGACTTGTTTCACAAGTTATGACAGACAAAAGTATTGAAAATTGTGACCCTTTATGGGTGAGATACCAGAAGGTGTTCGCAGGTATATATAATCTTCAAAACAGATTTTGTGTAAGCAAAAGTATTTGTATGTGTGAAATTTGAAGAGAGTTGAATGGTTATTTCGCTTTCTTTGAGCGTTTTGTTTTTAAAAATCTTGAACCCGATCTCTACCATCTGATAGAGAAGTCAATACCCATATCCGAACTCGATCTAAGTTTAATAATAACAAGTTAAAAAGTATCAGTCGGTATTGCCGACAGATATATACCCTCAGCCTATTCTCGATTAAATAATCGAAATATATTTGACTAGTGTTACAATTATTCAAACGTTTGGTCCTCTATGGAGCAGGCTCCAAAGGAATGGACCAATGTTGTCCATTTCGTATCGGACCCAAAAATATGATATAAATATTCCGACGTTCCTGGTATGGATTATATCAACTCACTCCTTCACTTTATATGAGATATGTAATAATTTTTAGAAATTGTTAAAATGTGCGTGATGTACCATATAGAGTCTACCGAAATATTCCATTTTTATACTTCATCTGATACAAATAAAAAATATTGAGCGAAATATTGGGCAAAATTACAGGAAAGGATATTTATTTCCAATTTTATGCGAAATCAAAAATCCCGATAAATTTCATATTCATATCAGGCTTCTTATTGAGATAAATATTTGAGCATAGCAAGTAGTAAAGAATTGCTAAATTGTTTCGAAAGTTATGACAGATAAAATTATTGAAAATTGTGACCCTTTGTGGGTGAGGTACCGGAAGGAGTGGACCGATACATTCCATGTCAACACCAGATCTTGGGTTTATAAAAATATTAGAATGTGTGAAATTTGAAGACGTTCGGATCCTTACATCACATTTTATAAGTGTTATAATTATTCAAAATGTTGACCCTTTGTGGTGGAGGTACTTGATGGAGTTGACCGGTACTGTCCATTTTAACACCTGATCTACCACTGACGTAAATATTAGGATTTGCAAAGTTAGAGCAAAATCGGGTAATCGTTTCTCCTTCTGTGCAAAAATATATTTTATATATATTTTTTGAAATTTTCGACCCTTTCTGGGGAGGTACCAGAAGGAGTGGACCGGTACATTCCTTCTTAACACCAGACCTTGGATTAATAAAAATATTGAGATATGTGATATTTGAAGACAATCGGACTCTTACATCACATTTTATAAGAGTTGTAATTATTCAAAATTTTGACCCTTTGTGGGGGAGGTCCCTGATGGAGTGGACCGGTATTGTCCATATTTGCACCTGACGTAGCACTGATGAAAATATTAGGGTTTGCTAAGTTCGAGCAATATCGGATTATCCTTTCTCTTTCTGTGCAATAAATTATTTTCTTTGAAAAATTTGACATTTTGTGTGGGAGGTACCAGAAGTAGTGGGCCGATATTGCCCATCTGCGAACTCGATCTAAGTTTTACAAAAATATTACGATGTACCAAGTTTGGGTTAAATCGGATACTCCCTTCGAGAGTTATCGTGCGCACCAGCCAGCCAACCAGACAGACAGACAAACAGACAAACAGACAAACAGACGGACGGACGGACGGACATCGGTAGACCGACTCCAAATGTTCTGAAACGGATTTGGTCCGAAGAGACCTAGGGTCTAAAACCGTTATTTCGACTAGGCACGTTTAGACCGTATCAAATGATATATACCATCTGTAGCCACATGGCTGAGGGTATAATAAATCGTATACTCCCTTCGAGTGTTATCGTGTGGACCCTCCAGCAGAGAGATGGACGGACGAACATTCCTAGATCGACTCCAAATGTACTAAAACGAATTGGGTCATCCGGCTGAGTTTATAAATATTACGACGTGCCAGGTTTGGACTACATCGAATACTTTCTCCAATTTATATGATATGTGTACATATGCTTGTATGGGTTTTTTAGTTTGAAGAAGAATCAAACACTTATTTCCAAATTGTTAATTAAAACTTTAACATTTTGTGGGGGAGGTACCAGAAAAAGTGGAACAGTCTATTCCATATTTAAATTAGATATATTTTCCATAGAAATATTGAGATACACGATGTTTGAAAAAATGGCTAATTTTAAGGGTTACAATTATTCAAAATTTTGATCCCCTGTGGGGAAGGTGCTAAAAGAAGTGGGCCGATAAATTCCACATTCGCACCACATCTGGGGTTGGTAGAAATACTGACATGTGAAAATTTGAAGACAAATGTGCTCATCTTTCACATTTTATAAGATACCAGGAATTGCCCACTACTTCGTCAGCAAAAAGTCCACATTAAAATTTTAGATTCGTTCCAACTGTGCGTGTTGGGACTTCTTTAGTAGTCAAAATTCACAATTTTTTCGGTTGTCAAAACTATGTCAAAATTCAGGATTTCAGCTCTATTCTTCCCCCCCCAATACCAAATTTAGTAGCATCTAGTCCATATCTCAACCTCAAATTCCAACAGTGAACTTAATATCAAATTTCCAGATTTCAGCTCTGTAATTTCCCCCATTACCAAAATTAGTACCATATAGTGCATTTTGGTACGCATATCTAAACTACAGACACCAACAGTGACATCTATATCGAATTTCAGGGTTTCAACTTTCAATTCTAGATAATAAAAGAGTTCTCAATATCAAATATCGAGATTACAGCTCTATACGTTCACTCAATACGAAATTAAGTAACATTTAGGACTTTTCGTAAAATTTTAGTACTCATTTGCAAAATTGCTCCTTTCGATATTTTTTTCGATAATACTTTTCGAACAATTATAGCACACATTTCCAAAATCATCTTTTTATCTCATTTCCAAATACCAACAGAGACCTCAATATCAAATTTAGAGATTCCAGCCATATCCCTTCACCCAATATCAAATTCAGTACGAATAAAGGATGTATTTCCAAACCACCTCAAACAAATTTCAGAATTGTATCTATTCCCAATACCGAATAAAGCACCAATTAGTACCTTTTCGCATAATTATAGTGCCACCCCTATATCTCATTTTCAGATACCAACAGAGACCTCAATATCGAATACCAAATTTAGTACCATTTAGAACGTTTCGTACAACTATAGGACGTACTTCCAAATCACAAACACAGATACCATCAGACATCTAAATATCAAATTTCAAAATTGCATTTGTATCCCTAAGCCCAATACTAGATATGGTACCATCCAGTACTATTTGTACAAGAATAGTACACATTTTCGAAATCATCTCCATATGACCAGGCTACCCGTGAACATTGACCCTAATACAAAATTTCAGATGTCAAACACTATATGTTTACCCAACTCCAAATTGTTCCAAAAATAGTAATCTTAGGGCACTTATAGTACAAATTTCCAAACCACCTCTTTATCATAAACCTACCACTAGCACGGACCCCAATACCAAAATTTTCAAAATTCCAGCTTCATCCGTTCTTCCTGAACAACACAGTTCCAATTTTTTTTTTTTCAATTATTGTATACATTTCCGAAACCGCCTCTATATGTACAGGCTATCCGTGAACGGCGACCCTAATACCAAATTTCAGGTTTCAAGCATTATCTGTTCAGCAAATATCAAATTGTACCAAACATAGTACAGGTACACATGTCCCAAACCATCTTTATCACATACCAACCACCAACGCAGACTTCAATACAAAATTTTTCAAAATTCAAATTTGGTTCTTCCTGTATCAGACAGTTCCAAATTTAGTTCCATTTAGTAATTTTCGTACAACTCAAACGCCGATACCATCAATAATCTAAATATCAAATTTCAGAATTTTATCTCTATCTCTTCACCCAATACCAAATATAGTACAATTTAGTACTTTTCGTACAATTATAGTAGCATAGTATAGGCTACCCATGAACAGTGACCCTAATACCAAATTTCAGGTTTCAAGCACTATCTGCTCACTCAATAACAAATTGTACCATGCGTAGTACTATTTAGTACTTTTCGTGCACTTATAGTCCATATTTCTGAAACCTATTCTCAATCACAAACCAACAAAGTTCATTCCTTACATCTATCCTGCACTCCATCAGTGGCTCCTCATTCCAAATTTCATAATTCTAACTCATTCCTTTTGTCCAATACAAATTATTCAATTTGTAGTACATTTTAGTACCTTTCGTACCCTTTTACCGTAACCGACTCTGGTGCAGAATTTCGTCTGGGCGCTGATACTGAGTGAATGCTATTGATATATTATATTTGAATAGGAACATCAGGATACGAACAAATCTTGAAGTAAAATTCAAGATAAAAATAATTTCAGGTAAATTATTTCGTAAATTTCTCCCAAAAATAAATGAAACAAAAATCCCTCAGAAAAATCTAGGGTGTGGTACGGGAAACAAACATAAGGTGGGAAGTGATGGGTGCCATGGCCAAGAAGATTTCTGGAAAAAAATGGAATATTTGCAAATGTGTATGTATATGCTCTTCTTATTGTTCCACTGACTGGCCGGCCGACTGACAATGAACAAAATTAAACTGGAATATTCGTTGGTCTTTTTCCAATGCCACCAACGAGCTACGTCGCATGTATATGCCTCCTTAAAAGTTTATCCGAATGCCTGTGTATGTGCGTGTGTGCAAATATGTAACCATCAAAAAATCGTTGTTGCCTCACATTTTTTTTGTTTTCATTTTGAATTATTTTTTTTTTCGATTTTCTTTATTAACGCATGTAGCTGATATTATTGGAATCACACGAAGGCGAACACAGCGACTCGAATGTGACACAATGATGCAAAAAGGCCAAAAGGATTTGCCAGGCACGAGTTTTGAGAGAGGGTCGTGGGGGGACCATAAAGTGTCCAATACAAATATTGCATAGCGACCGAGAACTTTTGGCCTTCTTAAACAGGGAGCGAAAGAGAAAAGAATAATACCAAAACAAAAAAAAAAAAACAGCAACAACGAAACGAATATACTACAACAAATCAACAGGAGCAAACAGGCAGCAACAGTGGTTGGTCACCACTGCCGCTGGTGGCACTTGACAGTATATTTTTGTTGTTGTTATTTGTGTTTTGTTCTTTTTAATTTTCTTTAAATTTATTTACAGCGAAACTTTTTTCTTTGCCTTTTTGTTGATGTTGTTACTTTTGTTTCCTTCACTTCCATTGATGGGTATTATTGTTTCCATGTTACCAAGGGACATCAACCAGCAGCCATCCATCGCCTCCGTGAATACATTGAAGTCAGATTTTTACCCCACCTTTACAAAATGGCAAAAAAAGACGTCTTGGTTGTTTCATCTTTTCCACATTGCCTCCTTACATCAGAAACATTTTAATATGTGGCTTTTCCAAGGCATGTTTGCAAAATGATGTAGCTCTCCAATGAAGTCTTGACAAATTCTTTTATAGAAGAACATCAGGTGGAAGATAAAAGGCCTTCAGGAGGTCTTCTAGCCGTAGACGGCCGTCAGGGTGTCTTATAGCCACAGAATACCGTCAGGAGGTCTTCTAGCCACAGATGACCGGTAGAAGGCCTTCTACCCATAGAAGAACGTCAAAAAGTCTTCTGGTTGAAGAAGACCGTCAGGAGGTCTTCTTGACCGAAAAGAACGTCAGGTGATCTTCTAGCGTTAGAAGACCGCCAGGAGGTCTTCTAGCCATAGTTGACTTTCAGAAGAACTTCTGGTCATTGTAGACCTTCAGAAGGTCTTCTAGCCATAGAAGACTGTCAGGAGGCCGTAAGGTGTCGTGTAGCCATAGAATAACGTCAGTAGGGCCTCTAGGCACAGACGACCGTCAGAAGGTCTTCTTCCAGCTATAGAAGACTGGCAGAAGGTCTTCTAGCCATAGCAGACCTTCAAAGGAACTTTTGGCCATAGAAAACCATCAGTGCGTTTTCTAGTCATATTAAACTGTCAAAAAAATCGTCAGGAGGTCTTCTAGTCGTAGAAGGTCCTCAAGAGGTCTTCTGATCATAGAAAACCTTCTGAAGGTCTTCTAGCCATAGAAGACTCTCAGTAGGTCTTCTAGACATAGAAAACCTTCTGGTCATAGAAATCCATCAGTACGTCTTCTAGTCATAGTAGACGGTCAAGAGTTCTTCTAGCAATAGAAGACCATCAGGAGGTCTTCTAGCCGTGGAAGGTCATCAGGAGCTCTCTTCTGATCATAGAAAGCCTTCAGAAGGTCTTCTAGCCATAGAAGACAATCAGGAGGTTGTAAGGGGTAATCGGGAGATGTGCTAGCCATAGAAGACCGTAAAAGGTCTTGAAACTATAGTTGACCGCCAGGGGGTCAGGAGAAGAAGGTATTCTGGTCATAGAAGACAGTCAGAAGATCTTCAGGTCGTAGAAGATCATCAGAAGGTTTTCTGTTTATAGAAGAGAATCAGAAGGTCTTCTAGTCATATTAGGCAATCTGAAGGTCCTTTAGCCATAGAATACCGTCACTAGGTCTTTTAGCCATAAAAGACCACCAGTAGCTATAGAAGACTGTCAATTGGCCTTCTAGTCATAGAATACCGTCAGTAGGTCCTCTAGCCATTGACGACCGTCAGAAGGCCATAGAAGACTGTCAATAGGTCTTCTAGCCATAGAAGATCGTCAGGTGGTCTTCTGGCCATAGAAGTCTGTCAATAGGTCTTCTAGCCATAGAATACCGTCAGTAGGTCTCCTAGTCATAGAAGGCCGTCACTAGGTCTCCTAGCCATAGAAGGCCGTCACTAGGTCTTCTAGCCAGAGAAGACCGTCACTAGGTCTTCTGGCCATAGAAGACCGTCAGGTGGTCTTCTAGCCAGAGAAGACCGTCAGAAGGTCTTCTGGTCATGGAAGACCGCCATGTGATCTTCTAACCAGAGAAGACCGTCAGAAGGTCTTCTGGTCACGAAAGACCGCCAGATGATCTTGTGGCCATAAAAGTCTGTCAATAGGTCTTCTATGGCTATAGAATACCGTCAGTAGGTCCTCTAGCCATACATAGAAGGTCCTCTAGGCATAGAAGAGTGTCTGAAGGTCTGTTAGCCATAGAAGATCGTCTGAAGGTCTTTTAGCCATAAAATACCCTTATTAGGTCCTCTAGCCATAGAAGACCTTTACTAGGTGTTCTATCCAAGAAGAGCATCTGAAGGTCTGCTGCTGAAGGTCTTTTACCCATAAAATACCGTCAGAAGGTCTTCAGGTCATGGAAGACCGTCAGGTGGTTTTCAGGCCATAGCAGACTGTCAGGAGGTCTTCTGTTCATAGAAGACCCTCAGAACGTCTTTTAGCCATAGAAGATAGTCAGAATGCCTTTTAACCATAAAAGAACTACAGGAAGTCGTTTATTTTACTTTGGAGCTTCGTTGCCCCATCTCTAAAACCCTTTGTAATTCTCTATGCCACCTGTTTATGGTAATAATCAATAGTGGCCACCTATTACAAATGCCAACATTTTCTTACCTGCTGGGCTTACAGAGACCTGTGTTTTTTCCTGCTGTAACGCCTTAATTGACTCTGAGCTGAACGAAAATTTATTGTCATGGCGGAAGCTATTCAATGTCAGACAAGAAAATTGATTTTCTTTTTTCTCCCCTAACTTCTCCCCCTTTTTTATTACCATTACCCATTCATATGGGCCATTTTGAAATATATTTTCAGCTTTTAAGTTGCAAAGTGAATTGAAGTTTTTGACTTGAAGACTAGAGGGGCCATAAAATAAAGGCTACACACACTCCTCACACGCAGACGAAGGCGGTAGTCATCGCGTGTCAAGGAAACATTTAATTTTGTATTATTATTAAGCACAAATTGTCGTCCTACTCGTCGTCGTCGTCGTGTGGTCGGTCGATGGAGTAAAATGAACAGCAGCAACATTTGGACTTGTCGCTTCTTGTTTTTTCCTTTTCTTTTTTCTTCAATCGAAACAAAAACCACAAAATATTAACATTACTTATTTAAGACATTTACACGCTTCTGATGTTGCCACACACGTAACAAATCACCTACAATGAATGTTGGCCTTTACTCTCCCCTTTCACGTGGCTTGCAGAAATCGCTTTGAAACTAAAAGCTAATATTAGAGTCGATTACATCGAGAATTCCGACTTGACTAATGGCGGACATGCACAACACTTAGTAGCTCCACAGCCTTTCATTCTCCTGCAAAAATATGTTATTAAATGAAACTTTATTTTGTGCCGATAAGAAATGGGCTACTTCTTTTTCCTAGAGAATGAGGTAAGTAGAAATTAAGAAATAATCAACTGACATAACTGGCCTAATGCGGACTAATGGAAGGGAGCACTTAGAGAAAATAGTATGTTTTCTTCAGCGGAATTTAAGAAAGTGTTTTGTGGAGTAAGAAAAGGGGAAAAAGGCATACTCAAAAGAAGGTATTCAAATTATGTAAATTAGCTTATTGCTAAGGAGTCCACAGTAATTGGACTGAAGGTCCTTGAAAATATGTTCCTTAAAAATCACTATGCAAATTTGATAGTATAAATTACCTGACCTGTAGTAGACCTGACTTCTATTCGTGGATCTACTGCATTTCAATAGATATTACACCTTCTGTTAGTATGGAGACCGAACTTTAGCAAATGTTTAGTATTAGTATGTTTCCAAAGAAGCATAGACCTTTAGAAGTTCTTCTAAGTACAGGTGACGTTAAAGTAAGCTTCTTTTCATAAAAAACCTTGTGAGCCCTATATGAAAAAAGGCCTCCTTGCGGTATCCTGAAAATTGAATTTCAGGTGGCCCGAAAGGTAGGAATATCCTGGAATCCTTTGCAAAAGGAATTCCCCTCAATATATCCTATAGCTAGAAGACCTCCTGAATGTCTTATATGGACTTTCAGACCGATCTGGCTGGCTTCTTTAGGCCTCCAGAAGTTTCATGTTCAGGAGATTTTAAGAAGGTCTTCTTCCAATAGTATACATTGCAAAGTCCATGGTAAAAGAAAGCCTTCTTGATGACTCTTGTATTTAAAAGATGTTGAGGTCTGATTATTTTGAAAGTCTTAAGAAAAAGAGTCATCCTCAAAGTCCCATGTTTAGAATGAAGTTCTTCTATGGAAGGAAGACTCTATGATGATTTACTTTATATAGAAAAGTTCCTGACGGTATTCTATCGATGGGGAAAAGGGCAGCCTGAAGGTCTTGTATAGACAGAGGACCCTCTCATGACATTCTACGGGAGCTCTCCTGCAGGTATTGCATAGATAGAAGGAAGGTATATCATAGTTAAAATATCTTCTGAATATCATCTGTGAACAAAGGATCTCCTGAAGGCATACCAAAAAACCATTCTGCAGACATTCTACGGAGGAGATTATCTTATATAGATGAGCAGATGACCGTTTTTATATAGAGAACCTACTGAGTGTCCTAAATTGGTGGTGGTAAATACATGGTAATACAATGTCCATAGACAAAAGGCCTGCAGAAATAGGAGATCGCTTGAAGGTCTTTTATATATAGAAGACCTCATGTAGGTCGTTCATAGATATGGAACATCTGGGGTCGTCTCTTTATTCTTTATATAGAACACACTTTGAAGATTATCTATGGAAAGAAGGTCTTCTGAAGTCCTTTATCGATGGAAGACATCCAAAATATCCTTTACAGATAGAATATTTTTTTAAGTTCCCCTTAAGATGGAATGTCCTCTAAAGGTTCCCTATAAATAGAAGACTTTGCGAACATAGGTAGAATACATCCAAAAAGTCCTCTATGGAGACAATGCCACCTGGATGGCCTCTGGACCTCGTTCTGAAAGACAACCTGCGCAACTTCTATAGACACAATAGCTTCTTACGATCTTCTATTGCCAGAATAGCTTCTCCGGGTCAAGGCCTCTAGACTGACTTCTAAGGAAACATGACTTCTGGCGGTCTTCTATGGACTTTAAGCCTTTTGTAGGTCTTCTATGGATCTGAAGACCTCCTGAAGATCTTCTATAGACAGAAGACCTCCAGAGGCTCTTCTATGAACTAAAGATTTTCTGTAGAGAGGAAAAAAAAAGACCTTCGGTGCTGACGATTTTTTCTATAGAAAGAAATCAGACATTCGGGCCTGACAATTTTTTTCTATAGAAAAAAATTCAGACCTTCGGTGCTGACGATTTTTTTTCTATAGAAAAAAATCAGACCTTCTGGCCTGACAATTTTTTCTATAGAAAAAAATCCGACCTTCTGGCCTGACAATTTTTTTCTATAGAAAAAAATCGGACCTTCTGGCCTGACAATTTTTTTTTTATAGAAAAAAATCGGACCTTCTGGCATGACAATTTTTTTCTATAGAAAAAAAACGGACTTTCTGGCCTGACAATTTTTTTCTATAGAAAAAAAATCGGACTTTCTGGCCTGACATTTTTTTTTCTATAGAAAAAAATCGGACTTTCGGTGCTGACGATTTTTTTCTATAGAAAAAATCTGACCTTCTGGCCTGACAATTTTTTTCTATAGAAAAAAATCGGACTTTCTGGCCTGACAATTTTTTTTCTATAGAAAAAATTCAGACCTTGTGGCCCCACAATTTTTTTTCTATAGAAAAAAAATTCAGACCTTCTGGCCTGACAATTTTTTTTCGATAGAAAAAAATTCAGACCTTCTGGCCTGACAATTTTTTTTCTATAGAAAAAAATTCAGACCTTCTGGCCTGACAATTTTTTTTTCTATAGAAAAAAATCAGGCCCTTTTGCCTGAAAATTTTTTTCTATAAAAAAAAATTCAGACCATAGGGGCTAACAATTTTTTTCTGTAGAAAAAAAATTCAGACCATCGGGGCTGACAATTTTTTTCTGTAGAAAAAAAATTCAGATCATCGGGGCTGACAATTTTTTTCTGTAGAAAAAAAAAAACTGTTGATAATTCCTTTAGAAAAAAATTTTAACTTTGGAAACTATTTTTTTTTTCCTCCAGATTGAATTCCAAATTTTAGGGACTGACTGGTAATTTCTATAGAAAAAAAAATTATTTAAATTAAAAAAAAATTAAACTTTCAGTATATTTGTGGCAAACCTTAACAAATCCGACTTACATGCCATTGTTTACAACTCATACCCAACTGGCCAATAGTAGCACAAAAACCAAACAACAACAAAACGTTTTCCAATTTTTGCCCGGAAATAACGAATGAGTTAGAGACTCTTTAAAAACGAACTTTATTTATGTAGGTGGTTGGGTGGAAGTTTGACTGTTCTCTCTCTCATCGCCAAGTTGCATCGATGGGTCCGGTCGATGTATGAGTTAGCAAACGCATCCCGGGAATAGTTAAACAATTTTTGTTGCAACTGCCAGTCAAATCTTTGGCAAAAGCTGTTCTTACGCACAGGATGAAGGATACATACAGACTTCTCGTAGCAGCAGCAGCAGCAACAAAAACAACATTTTTTTCTGGAAAATCTCCACCAAGTTACCTTCCGCTCACCCAGTTTTATCCATTTTAGCCGAATACAAACATAAACAAAATAACAACAACTCATCCTCAGGCGGGCCGAATGCGTATTGAGCTGGGTCGAATTGCACCACACACGGATTCTGTCTGGGTGAGTGAGTGACTTGATGCTTTGGGAGGGAGATGTGGATGCATGGTGAGTGCGTATGTCAGCAGCAAGTGCAAGAAGCAGTGGTGCCTACTTTAGAAGATTTAAAAAAAATTTGCTCCGCCATTTTAATTATTTTTTTAAATTGGGAAGGAAGATAGCAAGATTTTTTGAAATAAATATTTTAAAGTATTTTTTTTTTTTTTTTCAAAATTTTATTATTTTTAAATTCAAATATTTAAGAATAATTTAAATTTATTTCATATAATCGCTGCAAACTTTCCCACCGTAACCAATGTCGTTGATTCCATTTTTTTTGGTATCCATGAACTCTGTCGCATCCAACCTTGCACTTGCCAGGTTTCCATGTGCATTCGAAGAGCGCACTAGAACACCAAACATTTTTCCTTCGTTTTTTGTTGGTGTTGTTCTTGTGTGTATTTGCTTTACCCACTATGTGCTCGCATAGCCAACCATTCCATGCGCTCTCCATGAAATGTGCTTCCCATAACCCCAAGAGAGTAATAACTTTCCTGAAAACAAAAGGGGGTACTTCAAACGGTTTTGGAAAACTTATTTTCGAAGTACATTTTTCTAGTATATAAAGGGGTAGGATACTACCCCGCAACACCTGAAGATAAAATGTATTTTCTAAAGCATAATAATATTTTTCCTAAAAAAAACTCATCACTGAAATCCAAATAATTATTTAATATTGAAAAATCGTAACTCCACTTTATCATACCTCCCTCGTTTCATACTTTATTTAAGGATGCGCAGATTGCCCAATACTGCTGCTGCCTGCCTGCCTACTGTCCTGCCCGGGCATATTCAAACCCATTGACCATTTGTCAACGAAATTCGGAAATTCGATTTGTAATGAATGGTCTCAGCCATTCTAGGCATTCGAGGTCGACCTAGATTGAGTAGCAGCCGCAACATAAATGATAGATGGAGTAGAGAAAAAAAATCTAAAAAAAATCATAGTTTTGCCCTTAAGTTCTCAAACCGTATGTACCTAGTTAAGGGGTTCTGGGTTGGTGGGTTGGCATTGTTTAGAAAAGGGATATCGATTTTTTTCGCTCTGACTTTGGTTTTTAATTTAATATTTCGTTAAAGGAAAAAAACATAGCTGGAATAGCAACATGGTATATACCAACAAATACTTATGATTGTTAGGTGAGCTAACGGAGGGATGGTTTTGTTTAGGTATAGATTTCATAACACATTAGGATGTGTGAGCAACAAAGAAATACTTATGCGCTGAAAATGTTCCTGTATGAAAGGAAAGTATATTTTTTGTACAATAATTAATACAAGAAAAACTCTAGTTCAGAAGGATTTCTGAAAATGAAATTTTCTATAGAAATATATTTCCCACAAAAGTTCAAAATTTAAGAAAAATAATTGTACATATTTCTTTAAAAAAAATTCATCGAGTCCATGCTTGGTCTGTAGTAATTTTAACTCTAGTTAAATATGAAATCAATTCTCGATTTTCTTCAAATTTCGTATATATCAAGTAGACAGCATAAGATCTCGCATGGAGATGTGTCGATTCACCTCTTGCGGTACTACTCCCACAAAGTGACAGCATTTTATGAAACCATTCTCATAAAATGTGAAATTATTCCCCAATTTAATGCGGCGCCCAAATGAAAGACACAAGTACAAAAAACTTTTACCTCCCCATATTCGGTATTTGAAGTTTATTATGGGGTCTATAGGTCTGTAGTTCCACGTTTTCATACATCCTTTCGCATATTCCATATTTTGATAATTTTAGCCTGAGTTCCTAACGTAATGGTATAAAATTCGATAGTTACAGTTTAAAAGGGATTCTACCTGTTGTGGCAGAACATTGTCCATGTAGCCCCCATGTTATGCTATAGCCCCCCTTATAACGGTACTTCTCGACATTCAGCATTAACAGACTATTTTTACATGAGTTACTCTCCAAATGCTGGATGGTATTAATAAATTCCCTCTCGTTTACTGTCTCTCTCTCTTTCTACATGGGGAGGAGAACTAAGAAGACTACATATTACCACGAAACGAAAGATTTATCTATGCGTATGTTATCTAAAGAAGGCCGTATATCTCAAGAAAATGTAATGGATATATGCTATCGATAGGCCTTTATGACGTTTTCTATCATGGAATAATCTTTTGGATTTAAGGTCTTGTATCAATATCAATAGAATATCAAAGGAAGTTATCCCATATGTCTTCTACATATATAAGATCCGTATATTTATATACAGAAGACTTAAGGAAGTTTTGGGCTGCTTTCATTTCTAAGCCACTCGTCCGACAGCTGTTAAAATTATTCCAGTGACAGCTCATTATATTGTTTACAAGCGTGCAAAAGCATTTTGGTGAGAATTTTCCAGAAAAAAATTATTCGTGATGGAATTCAAGCGTGATAGTGTGATTTCTTTATATTTGGCTGGAAAACCACAAGTGGCTATCGTTGGAGCACTCCAGCATTTAAATGTGAATAAATCTTTTGTGTCTCGTACCATAGTTCGTTACCGTGATACTGGTAGCGTAGCCCGACGTCAAGGAAGTCGATGGAAGAAAACATCAAAAATGGTTCTTAAAGTAAAGAAGCGACTTGATCGAAATCAGCGTCGCAGTGGCCGAAAAATGGCTCGTGAGCTGAACATATCGCAATATTCCATTCGGCAAATATTGCAAAATGAGCTTGGGGTAAAGCCATTGAAATTCCAAAAAGTGCAAGAACTTACGCCGCAAAAGAAAGGAAATAGACTCCAAAGAGCTAAAGAGTTGCTTCGCTTGGTTGAAAGTAATGAACTGCCGAATTTGGGTTTCTCCGATGAAAAACATTCGTTGTCCAGCAGTTTGTAAAAAACAAAATAAAAGTGTTTACTTGCCAAAGAGGTTAGCTGAAAATGTGCACCTTCGGTTGGCCACCAGAACTCAAGCGCCGGCCATGGTGATGGTGTGGGCCGCCATAACAGCCGATGGTCGCTCTCCGCTTGTATTAATCGACCGTGGCATCAGAATAAAAGCCTAATATTATCGCGAAAATATTCTGGAGGGTGTATTAAAGCCTTGGGCACGCAGACATTTTGTCCGCAGACCTTGGACTTTACAACAGAATTCAGCACCATCGCACTCAGTACGCGCCACCAAAGTATGGTTACAAAATTAGGTTCCTCGCTTCATTTCCAGAACAATGGCCTCCAATCCGTTGTACTATTGTGTCCGGAGTATTTTGGAAATCACTAAAAATACCAAAGTGTCGATCACCTCATGCAAGCGCTTCGTTGGGAATGGGCCAAAATACCGCAGAGAAACATTCGGGCAGCGTGTGACGGTTTCATTGGCCGTTTGAAAGCCATCATTTGTTGCAAAGGTGACTAATTCGAACAAATCTAAACTTATTCTAAAATTTGGTGCTATTTTCGAAATTTTCTGCTTTCATTCAATAAATTAAAAAAAATTATGGCGTTTGACTTTGTTGCAGTTTTATGTCTCACTCTGTATATCTGCCAACTCCTTCTGATACCTCACCCACAAAGGATCACAATTTCCAATCAATCAATCAGAAACCTCATATAAATTTGGAATTTATCGGAATTTATGATTTCGAATAAATTTTGATAAAAATGTTAGATTTTCTTGAAATTTTTCCTGTATCAATATTTTTTGCTGTATTAGTTGAAGTATGGAAATGGAATACTTCGGTCCGCTATATCTGTTACTGTCACGCATATTTCCACATTTTCCAAAATTTTTCACATATGTCAATATGTAATATTTCTATCAGTCTTAGGTCAGATATGAATTGGTCAATATTGGCCAACCGCTTCGGAACCTGCTCAAAAAAGGGTCATCAATTTGAATAATCATAACTTAAGGCTGGGGGTATACATCCGTCTGCAAATCGACTGATACTATTTTACTTGTTTTTTTTTTTTAATTTCTACCTGTTGTGGGGAAGGTACCAGAAGGAGTGGACCAATATTGGTCATCTCCGAAATCGATCTAAGTTTGATTATAATATTACGATGTACCAAGTTTGGAACAAATCGGATACTCCCTTCGAGAGTATTCGTGCACACCAGCCAGACAGACAGACGGACGAACATCGCTAGATCGACTCCTATCCTAATATCCTGAAACGAATTTGGTCCAAAGAGACCTAGGGTCTAAAATCGTCATTTCGATGAGGCATGTTTTGGACGCATCAAATGATATAGCCTGGTGTCAGATTAAGAATTTTGATGTATTCTCGGACCCATTGTAGAGTTTTATGACAAATATATTTTAACGGAAGTTTTTGAAGCATTTTTATGCCCTCCACCATACAATGGAGGGTATATTCATTTTGTCATTCCGTTTGTAACTCATCGAAATAATGATCTTAGACCCAACAAAGTACATATATTCTTGATCAGCGTAAAATTCTAAGACGATTTAGCCTTGTCCGTCCGTGTGTCTGTCTGTCTGTCTGTCTGTTGTAATCACACTATCTTTCGAACGAATTGAGATAGAAGGCTAAAAGTTTGCACACATGTTTATTTTTTCAGTAGGCAGGTTAAGTTCGTAAATGGGTCATGTAGGTCCACGTTTTCATATAGCCCCCATATAAAGGTACCTTCTGATATTCGGTATTTTGATGATTTTAGCGACGTTATTCACCGGAATTGTTTCGAGTTAGGTATTTGAAGTTCGTAATGGATACTACAGCCTAAGACAAATAAGACAGAAAATTGTCTGTGCAGGTCCACATCTTCGTATAGCCCCCATATAACGGTACCTCCCGATATTTGGTATTTTGATGATTTTAGCGACATTATTCACCGGAATTGTTTCAAATTTGGTGTTTGAAATGGATACTACAGCCTAAGGCAGAAAATTGTCTATGCAGGTCCAGGTCTTCGTATAGGCCCCATATATCAGTACCTCCTTATATTCGGTATGTTGACGATTATAGGTACAATACTCACCGAAATTGTTTGAGATGTGGTATTTGAAGTTCGTCATGGAAGCTACAGCCTGTAACAGAAAATTGCCTATGCAGGTCCAGGTCTTCGTATAGCTTCTATATAGCGGTACCTCCCTATGTACGGTATTTTAATGATTTTGGCTGCATTATTCACCGTTTATTTCAAGTTTCGAATTTGAATATGGTAATGACTTGTGACAAACAATGCCTATGTAGGTGCAAGTCATACAAGCCCTAATATAACGGCTATATTCGGTATTTTTAAAATGTTAACAGAATTTTTGTCGAATGTTATCTTTTTCGAAAATTTTCAAATTCGTTCTAAATGGCGGAGGGGTATTCAAAGTTCGGCCCGGCCGAACTTACTTCTTTTTTACTTGTTTTATTTTTTAAAGAGTCAAAACGTCCTTTGTGGTTACTCTAGCCCTCAGGCGAGAAACGTACATCCAAAATAATCCTCGCATTATTGTTAGTAATATTATGGAAGACGTTATAACCTAAAACGCAAGGGTCCGAAGGAATCTTAACCCGAAAATTTCAAAAAAAATGTGTAAGAGGTTCGAATTTTCTCCCTCTATTTAGGTTGATTTGGGATGTAATGCTTCAAAATACCTTTACACGTGTCATCTATTTTTAACTCAACTTTCAAAAACTCTTGGGGTTTTCCTATAATTATCAACAAAAAATAATTCATTTTATTGCACAGTGTAATTATGCCAAATTAGAATCCCGATCGAATTTGCCCTGAAGTACCTGTCTTTTTCCAGAACTATATTTGTATATATATGTATGTATGTATATCTCTGTATGTATAGGTAAATAGTGTGTACCTAGCAAATGAAATGAATGTATTTATTTATGTGAGTACACTTTGCCACTCCGTCCATCCGTTGTTGCCACATTGGATGTGTCGGGTGCGTTATTAAATGGTACTCAGAAAATGTAAACCTTGACAACATAGCCGCCAACTCACATTTTGGATGAGGCCAATAGCTTCCAACAACGACGAGGACGACGACGGCGGCGATGTCGGCTACGATGAGAAAATCCTTCGCCATTAAAGAGCCGCGTGTTCAAAGGCCAGGCTAGAGCAGGCCACGGAATACATTCCGGTAGTAAGTTTGAAAGTTGTTGCAACAATTTAACATTAGGTGTGTGCGGCAACAATGGCAGCAAAGCAGTAGTAGTTGATGTTGATGTTAAAGTTTCAAAATCGGCAACTTTCCACTTTGACTAGGTGGCGGCAGAAGCAGGAGCCGCAGCAGCCGTGTTGCCGTGGCAGTTGCATTGTGTGTGACTAGCATTTGAAGCCATTTTCGTTGGTACATGTGGCTGCTGCCACCACCGATACTACATACAGACATATCCCCCATATTGTTGTTGTTAGTTTTACTGGCGTTGTTGCTGTTGTTGTTGCCTTCGTATTGTATGATACGACGACAATCATTGGACCAAAAACAAGACGCGACAAACGCACTATCGCCGCAGCATCCTTCAAAGATAAGGTCATTTTCTGCATTTGAAGGTTCGTCGGCGGCGTATTTGTAACACTTCGTGTTTAGAGTTCAGGGAATTTTGGGTGGTGTTTGCCAGCAGCGGCAGCAGTAGAGAGTCGAGGCTTAGATGAACTCTTATATACATCGCGCCATAACTACAACAGCAACAACAAAGACAGCGATCAACTTGGCCAGTTAAGCTAAGCCAAACGGCAGGCAGTCAGCCATTTAGACACTCTCAAACCTACGGACATAGGTCCAGCCGCACCGAGGAGTCATCAAGGCAAAAGGGGCCAAAGCAAGTCGCACATCTCTATCATATTATTTTGCCCCGTAATACACTACAACACATCCTTTCCCCCCTCGGAATGTAAAGCCAAAAAGCTTTTCCAAACAAGAGCACCGCATCATACCGACCACTTTTGGTTAACATCTTCCTTTTTTGGTGTGATGTACATGCGTGTGCGTGTAACTGTGGGGTGGTATCTATCATCAATGTTCTCTCGTTCCATGGTGTTGCTGCATAGTTGCATTTCTCCAAGACTCCGACACCGGCAAAAGGCAAATGGCAAAAAGCGAACATCTAACACATCGCAAAAGTCTGTGAGAAGAAGAAACAAAGAAAACGAGTCGGAAATGAATTCATAAATATTCTCTCCCTGGAGAGTCATAAAGTAATTGTGCCGAGTGCATTGCAATCGAGTGTCTCTGTACTGCCTCCCCCCATCCACCGGTCCTCTGGCCTCTAGTCCACCTGCATGCCTTTCCATTTTCAACACAGGATTGCATTCGTTGTCTGCTGCTGAACTGAAGTGAATTGAAACCGAAAATTGAAACTTTAATTTTGCCGCCATACATGCACACAGCAGTGAGTGAGTGCAACAGTGAGTGTAAGTGAACACGCGCACACATACAAGTTTAGTTAGTGTAGATTTGGTTTTGAAGAAACGTTAGCAGGAACATCGAGGACTCAATAATCACGACGTTTGACTTTTGGAATCAAGGAAGACGTCTTTAAGGCCCTCTACCTCTAGAGGACAAATATACATACATAGAAAGCTGTCTGCACTGCCTCAAGCAAGATGTGACAATTATGATTCTTAGGAAGCTATTGGTAAGTCAATGAAAAATAAAATAAACAAAAATATTAAACTAACCTAGTTATAGAGTTTAAAAGATCGAACAAGGTGTGATCTTTATTTACATGATAGAGATATTTTACAATATTGAAAAAAATTTATCATAGCGCTATTGTCGTATATCACATATTGGTATACTTTACTCTCATCAAAAAAATATCACTCTTCCATATTGGGAGGTGTAAAATTTGTTGGGGAAATGGGATAGATCTTTTGAGATTTGTCATTATTCGAAATTTTAACTCTTTGTGTTGGAGGTACACGAAGAAGTGGGCCAATATTGCCCATCTTCGAAATCAATACAAGTTTGCCAGAAATATTGCAAGATGCAAAATTTGAAATATATCGGATACTTCCTTTTCAATCTGGTAGATATATGGAAATCGCAAAATCAACTCCAAATGCCCCGAAATGGCTTAAAACTTACTTAAGGATATAAGACATGAATATAAAAAACATGAATATAAAAAAAAACAAGTAAGCAAAGGCTATAGTCGTGCGGGCCGACCATGTGATGCCCTACAACACTACAATATGTTATGTCCAAACCAATTTTGGAAGATTGCGAAAAAATTAAATTATGTCATAGAAAACAAGCATTGTCCAGATATTACCCTTAGCATTTTGACCCGAGACATTGGCCCAATATTTACGCACTCCGTCGTGCTGTTATTTGTTGTGATCCATTCTACAGCTAAATATAATCCAATGGTCATCCAAAATGCTAGAATTCTTCCCTGTCCCAAACTCTACCCTCAGGCGTGCCGATTGGCATCAATTGTGTGATCAGGAAAACTTTTCGTTTTCTGGTTCATTTGAACCCCCAAAATATTTTGCGATCATCTCCAAATACAAGAGGCCCCTCTGTATCTCCAAATTTAGACTCATCTATATGATTTGCTTGTCTACGATATTTAGCTATATTCGTCAACGAAATCAGCATAAAAAGATCGCCTTTTTGTTTATTTTGGATATCGCCTGTAAGTTATTTTCAGCGTTTCTGTAGAATGAAATGCAAGTATTTTTTCACACAAAAGTAGTGGTCCATTCTACCCGCTGTCCTAGGACTAGCCCTTCTGAGCCTAACCCTGTTCTTGTGAAAATTTTGTAATTTCGCCGGTATTAAAAATATTTACGGTTAAATGGAAAATTTGACTTACAGGGTGGCCCATATTCGACGGACCCATCTGGCAACGCCATAACTTTTGACAGAGATGTCACATCGCTTAATGACATACCGCGTTTGAAGCGTCAGTCCAAGCAGATTTTTACCATGAACCAATACACGCCACGCGAGCGCTCTGAAATAGTTGAAATGTACATTCAACAGAAGAAGTCAATTGTGAAAACTCAACGTGCTTTTAAAACATTAAAAAATGTGAGAAGTGCGCCTTCTAAGAACACCATTAAGCGTTTATACGAAAAATTTTCGATTGGTAAGGCTCTTTCTAATTCGAAGAGGCCATATAAAAGTCGACCAAGGCGATCGGCCGAGAATATCGCTGCCGTACCGGCCAGTGTTGAGAGGTCCCCAAGAACATCCCAAAAACGCCGTTCTCAGCAGTTGGGCATGGCTTGGTCCACTTTACAACGGATTATTCGCATTGATTTGCATTTGTTCCCGTACAAAATTCAATTGACGCAAAGAATGTTGCCTGCGGACAAGCCTCGTCGATTGGAATGGGCCCAAAGGTCCGTCGAATATGGGCAACCCTGTATATTTAACACAAATTTAATGATCTATTTCACCCACTAAATATTACCCGATGACCATCAAAATTGGAAGACTTCTGCCTAGCCGTAAGCTATAGCCCCATGCTGGTTTCCGCGTCAATTGGTCTATAATTGCGACCTGTAGAGCAACTGCAAAATCAGGAAATTTTTCAGTTTTTGTTGCATTTCAACCCCTAAATATTATGCGATCATCTCCAAAAGCAATATTCTGGTCTTAGCCTCACCTCCATTCCAAAATTCGTGAAGATCGGACCATAATTGCGAATTGATGTATTTCTCTGACCAAAATGTCGGGTAAAAGTCTGAAGCTTTTTAAAGACTCGCCTCAATGAAACATTTGAGGGCATATTTCAGCAATGACACTATGAAGATTTGTCGTTCCTGGTTTATCCACGTAAATCAATGATTTCAGGTATCATCACCAAAAATTCGAGTAGCATCAAATCACACGAACAGAGAAGAGGTCAATTAACCGGTCTATTTCTGAAATAAATTTCTATTCACGGTACTGAGTAGAGAAGTCACTTTAAAATGTCGAAATAGCTGTCAGACAACAAAGTGATCAAATACAAAAAGTCTTCTGGTTAATTATGATCGGAACCTAGAACCAACTGAACATTTTTAGAACCACAACATTTTTCAAAGACAGCAAGTAAAGCGGAAAATACATGATTCGCATAGATGCCCTCAAGTAGAACCCGGGATATCACAGGAAAATATGTTACAGCTAACATCTTCCAGTACTGGGCCGCGACTAGACACTCACAAACCACCTCTAAATGTCAAGAAATAATCACTCTGAAAACTTGCACCCTCTCCACGAAGCTCTTAAGGCATGGATCAAGAAAGAGTCCAATCTTAATGCAAAACCATACAAATACCCGGCCCATACCACAATGACTTTATATCAAGATATTGGCAAGTACCCAAATTCAGTGAACAATTAGAACTACCCAACCGGAGTCCACAAGGCGACAAACAGGATCTTGAGAAACTAGAACATCTATTCACTTAACCTTGCTTGGACTTGGGATTGTGTATAATTCCCACGAAAATCGTTTTTAAATCGACGAATACTAGCCGCAATTATACGATACGATAGCAGCTCAGGTTCAAAATAATCGACTGTAGTATGCAGAATAAAGTCAATATATATTGATACGAATCTAGGAGGACAGTTAGTATCGATTTCTACCCACCCTATTAAAGGATGTCTCGTTCTGTCTATCGTTGCGCCGATATAAAGTTGCGATAGATCTGAGCGAAACTGTTTTAGACCTTAGATTTCCTTAGATGAATTCAGGACATTTGGAGTCAATCTAGCTAGTCCATATGTCTATTCGACCGTCTGCCTGCCTGTGATCACAAAAGGTGTATCCGATTTGTTCCAAACGAGATCGAGCTTGGAGGCGAACAGTATTCGTCCAATGTGGCAACATTTTGCAAAATAAATATCTCAGATCGGGTACTCCTGATCTTGCAGTACCTTCAAAACAAAGATGAATGTCTTATCTTTATAGTACGCCCTCCAAAAAGGCTTCAAACTGTGACCCTTTATGGGGGAAGTTCCGAAGAAGTGGGTATTAAGCCATTATTAAGCCATTAACCCTTTCCCTTTCGTATTGGTCCTAAGTCTGATATAAATGTTACAACGTACCAGATTTGGGTTATATGTGGTAATTTTTGGAAATATGTGTGAGGTACCATATACAGGGTGAGATGAAAAAACTGCAACCAACTCCAGACTGCTGTCATTTCTAATCCACTCGTCCGAAAGCTGTTAACATTATTCCAGTGAGAGCTCATTATAATGTTCACAAGCGTACAACAGCATTTTGGACACAAGGACATAACACTCTGACCACAGTGTGTGTGACGAGGTTAAAAAAATGTTGACCCGTTGTAGTGTAGTTATTGGAAGGAGTGGTTCGACATATTCCATCTTGACACATTTTCTTATGTTAATAGAAATATGTTCGAAAATAATCGTATGCTCATTTCGCGTTTCATGAGCTTCGTGGTTAATAAAATATTGACCCTTAAATGGGGGGAAGTAGCAGAAGTGGTGGGTCGACTTCACACCAGACCTAATACTAGTAGAAATATTAAGGGGTGTGAAATTTGAGGATAATCGAATGCTAATTTCACACTATTGGCATTTTGTTCTGCAAACTTTTGACCCGTTTCTGGGGGGGTATACCAGAAAAAGTGGACCGATATATTTCGTCTTCACAACCCAGATGTGGTGTCTTATTCTATTATGCCCATAACTTGCTATGAAAATGTTGACCTTTTGTGCGAGAGGTGCCCGGAGAAGTGGGCCGATATTGCCCATTTTCGAACACAATCTAAGTTTGACAATAATATTACGAGTACCAATTTTGAACCAAATCGTATATTCTCTTCGAGAGGAATCGTACACACCAGCCAGACAGACAAACGGACAGGCGGACACCCCTAGATCGACTCCAAATGTCCTGAAACGGTTTTGGTCTAAAGAGGCCTAGGCTCTAAAACCGTTGTTTCGATGAGGCACGCTATAGCCGTATCATAGGACATATACCCTCTGTAGCCGAGGGTATAAAAATGTATTACACCAAAATCGATTACGAAAACCCATCTTGCGATTTTCACCTCTGACAATGACCGACTTTGAATTATAGGCTTTTCAATACCAAAACTCCTCTTACCTTTGTGGAATGCCGTCGATCAGCTGTCGATTTATCGAATTTCTATAACAGATCATACTTAGGGCTCTGCTTTTTATACCCTACAACACTTTGATTGGGCCAAAAATTATGTAACACCACGAAATATTGATTTCCCACATAGGAAAGTATATATGGATTTTCCTATCTCGCCGAGCTGAGTCGATCTAGCTATGTATGTCCGTCCGTCTGTCCATGTTAATTGGTAATCACTCTACAGGTCGCAATTATGGCCCGATCTTCACGAAATTTAAAATGTAGGTAGGGTTAAGGTTAGAATAGAACCCTATTTATTTTGGAGATGATCGCATAATATTTAGGGGTTGAAATGGACCAAAAACTGAAAAATTTCCTGATTTTGCAGTTGCTCTACAGGTCACAATTATAGACCAATCGAACCGAAAGTCAGCATGGGGTTAGAGCTTTGGGCTGAGCAGAAGCCTACCAATTTTGATGGTCATCGGGTAATATTTAGTGGTTGAAATAGGTCATAGCATTTGTGATAAATAATAGTCAAATTTTCTATTAAACCGCGAATATTTTTAATGCGGCGAAATAACAAATAGACGAACTGGCTAATTTTGACCGTTACATAGATGCCGATTGTAAAAATATCGGATATACATATATAGAGAAATATATACAATGTATATATACAAAGGAAGGGGATGTTAGCTAGAATGCCTTTATGTCCAGAATGACTGGAGCGAATTTGACAAATATTGTAAATTTAGAATGCCCTTTTGGCATAAAAGAATAAAATCTAAAAAAATCGCAAAAAAAGATGCCAATAATGATGTTAATTTGTGATATTTTTTTATTTTTTCATATTTTTATCGCATGCGATTTTTTCAATTTGACTTATAATATTGAAGTGTATAATTTATAATATTTTTGCAGTTTACAACACAGGTTGTGGTTATTATTTATATACAGATTGCAATTATCGTTCGATCCTCACGAAATTTTTGACAAAGGTAGGGTTAGGCTCAGAAGGGCTAAGTCTATTGTTTTCAAAGATGTCCGCAATATATATATGTTCCTGATTTTGCATCCGTCATAAAGGTCACAAATAGAAACCAAAGGACACGAAATCTTGCATGAAGTTAGAATTTAAGACAGCGGGTAGAATGGACCATTACTTTTGTGTGAGAAAATACCAACATTACTTACAGGCGATATCCGAAATAAACAACAGGCCAACTTCTGGCTTTTTTATGCTGATTTCGTTTACGAATATAGCCAAATATCGCAGACAAGCAAATCATATAGATGAGTCTAAATTTGGAGACACAGAGGGGCCTCCTGCTTTTAAAGATGATCGCAAAATATTAGGGGGTTCAAATGAACCAAAAACAGAAAAAAATTCCTGATCACACAATTGAAGCCAATCGACACGCCTGAGAAGGTAGTTAAGCACAGGAAAGAATTCTGGCATTTTGGATGACCATTGGATTTTATTTAGCCGTAAAATGGACCACAAAAACTAACAGCACGACGGAGTGCATAAATATTGGGAAAATGTCTCTGGTCAAAATGCTAAGGGTAATATCTGGGCAGTGCTCCGTAACATAATTTCAAAAGTGAAATCTTCCAAAATTGCTTTGGACATGAGGGGGCTTCTCACATATTGTAGTGTTGTAGGGTATCACATGGTCGGCCCCGCACGGCTATAGCCTTTGCTTACTTGTTATAGGTACATTTAAAATTGTACATTAGTAATCCTTCCTATCGAATGATCCCCAATCCCACCCAATTATGGTGGAGACCGATTGATATACCATGTAAAAATATTTTTGATATCCGCCATTCTTTCTCTAAGCCAAAAAATAAAACTCATAGTAATAGTTTGCATATTAAAATGTTAACGGCCCAGTTTTGAGAAAGGAACATTTGGTAGGTTTTAACCCTAAAAATCTTCCAACTTTTTCCAAATTCTTCCAAGTCTCCATCATTCCCCCATACCACTTCAACTAAAAATTAAGTATTTTGAAAAGTAGGTGTATTTCTTTCCACCAACAATTACACTTCAATATTGTCCCATGTCGTCGTCGCTGTTTTCGCAAACTTGTTGTTGTGTCAGTCAATACAATGACATTGCAAAAAAATAAAATAAACTATGTTTACTACTTGGCCAAATAGTCTTGGTCTGTCCGCTCTCTATATTCTGCCATGTGCTCGGCTCACTGTCTAACTCGCCGACTGACTGACTGGCTGGCTGCCTGAACGACGCCAGCCATTAAACAATGAGACACTGTGGCCAAACAAAGGTTGCTGCAGTAAAAACGCAAAACACAAAACGAAAAAAAAGAAAACACAAAAATTAGAAAGAAAAAAATGGCAATAATATTTGCGCCCCCACCACCACCACTGGCTGCCTGCTTTCCTAGTACTCTCCAAGAAATAAAAAACAACTTTTTACATTTTCTTCATTCCTATCCATTAGATTTTTTTTTTGTCATCTGGTCTGGTTTACTGATGATGACGACGACGAGGCCGATGATATTGTTGGTCGGTCGTTCGGTCGGTTGGAACGGATGGATGGCTGAATGGTTGGTTGGTTGTTGCCTTTTTGTGATTCGGGTTTTGGTTGCCTCCAAAAAAGAAAATAGTGTAAGTGGTGCTGGTACTGGTGCTGATGCGGCTGCTATCATTTCTGTGGGCCTGGTGGGTTCGCATGATTTACTGTACGGTTTAAGCAACATCGGCAAAACCGAATAGCATTTTTTTCCACGTACGTGTACGGACGTGTTGGGTACGCTTTTAGCTTTTTTTGTAAGCAACGAAATTTGAAGTGTCAACCTGCTGGGAAGTGAAGTGGTGCTTGGTGGTGAACGCACAAGCGTGCGTGTACGTACATCCTATCTCTGTCTGACTCACTTTGAATAACCATTGATGGCCCAGCTTTTTGTCCTGAAGCCTTCTTAGTCATCAACAATGTTTTGGTAATAGGAGTGAAAATCTTTTCGTATGGTACTAAAGCTCTCAGCTGCCTTTGGTAACAAAATGGAAGTAAATAAAAATCCTGAGCATGGAGGAAATTCCTATATAGGTACATACATATGTAAATATACGGTCTACCACTTGGTCACTGGTTCTAAGGACTTCATTTTTAAGGAGTATCTAATGCAAAGCACAGACTTATTCAGTCCATGTGCTAAATCGATTTTCGATAAAGTTTTTAGTCTATGGGGCTCTACCTACTTCGAATATTGTCTTGCGAGGTGCTAAACTGGCCACTGAGAACTGGAAATAGAAAATTACATTTGCTTTGCTTGGAATTTGGAGCAGAAACCCACAAAATTCTGAAAAAAACAAGGTACCGTAATATAAAGACAATAACTGGACATTGTCCGATATATTCAATATTCTATGGACGTCGATACGGGTCAATGCAGCATACGGGCCATGACATCGAAAGAGAAAAAAATAGTACGAAATACTGCAGATTCTGTGAAGATGAGGAAAAAACAAAGTGGCGCATTTGTTTTGGTCTAACCAATGTGGCTTAACCAAATAAACTTTTTGGGTGCACACGATTCAAGATCTCACTTCTTTCTCCCAGACAGGCCTTAGAAAGATTAGTAGATTTATTCATGTCCAACATATTGATTTGGATCGAGAGAATTGGACTCTGTCTCAATCCTTGTATGTAACCCTTGCTTTGGCCAGGCTATGACCTTGACTCCGATTTCTCCAAGAAATGAAATGTGGGAGGTTCAAATTCTTGCTAGATGAAACAAAGTGGCAGTCTCTTGTCAGTATCTGCAGTCATCTTCTTTTTTCGAACAGTAGCTGATTTTTTTTACGATTTCTGTCATTCAGTCCATCATTTCGTTTCATAACTCCGTTTGTATTTTTGATCAGACAAAAATTATATTTCGATTCAGCCATACCCGTGCATCTGTCTGTCCGTCAGTGGAAATCACTCTAGCTTCCGAACCAAATGAAGTCCGTTGATAGAATTTTACTCAGACTCATTTTAGGGCCGTAGGATTTTTATACCTGGATATGGCTAGAGAGGGTATATATCATTTAATACGACCAAAAGGTGCCTCATCGAAATAACGGATTTAGACCCTAGGTCTCTTTGGATCAAATCTGTTTCAGGACATTTGGAGTCGATCTGTCTGGCTGGTGCACACTATAACTCTCGAAGGGAGTATCCGATTTGGTCCAAACCTGGTACATCGTGATATTTTTGTCTAACTTAGATCGAGTTCGGAGATGGGCAATATCGGTCAACTCCTTCTGATACCTTCCCCACAAAAGATCGAAATTTTCAAAAATATATATTTCCCGCACAGAAAGAGAAACGATAATCCGATTTTGCTCAACTTTGCGAATCCTAATATTTACAGTAGTGCTATGTCAGATGCGAAAATGGACAATATCGGTCCACTACTTAAGTACCTCCCTAACCATGTCTGTCCGTGCGACGGTGCACCCGATTTGATTTAAACTTATTACATCGTATTATTTCCTTAATGTACCCTTTAATGAGCGATCACATAATTCTGTCCAGGAATGAAAACAGAGATGGATTTCGGATTCTAGGTAGCAAATCATAATATGGCAGAAAAATAGTCATTTTAAAAGGCCAAACCTGCTTGCGTTCCGGAAAAAGGACGCCAAAACAACATCCCGAGAATCCACCTTTATTTTTACACCCTACGCCGCACTGTGCTCAGGGTATTATGCCTTTGTGCATTTGTTTGTAACACAGAGCAGGAAGCGAGTAAGATCCAGGAAGCAAGTAAGATTAGTTCCTTTTGATGATCTGCATAGAATCAAATTCTGTGTCGATTTATGCATGTCCGTCCGTCTGTCGGTCTGCCCATGTATTTTTTCAAATAAAGTACAAGTCGCATTTATTGCCCGATCAAGATGAAAACATTTGTTTGATCCAAGGACGAACCATGTTGGAGATAATCGGTCAAAATTTTGCTGTGGCTCCCATATATATCTTCGCCCGATTTACCTTTTATTGTGCATCAAATATGTAATATTATACCTAATAGGATGGAATTTGGCGCATATAACCTAATAGAGCCTAGAAATAAGTATGTCAAGTTTGGATATCGGTTCCGATATAGCTATAGCTCCCATATATATCCTTCATCCGATTAGTTAAATTTCTCCTCCACAGCCGTAGCATGGCCTCCGTAACAATATTCGGAGAAATATATGATATACATCTCAGAAATAATTTTGCTCAATTTTATCGAAATCGGTTCAGATTTGGAAATAGCACCCATAAAGGTTGAGATAAAAAACTGCAACCAACATAAGACTGCTGTCATTTCTAAGTCACTCGTCCGACAGCTGTTAAAATTATTCCAGTGACAGCTCATTGACATTTGGTTCCAGAAAAGTTTTTTTTCTGATGGAATTCATGCGTGATAGTGTGATTTCTTTATATTTGGCTGTCGATCACCTCAAGCAAGCGCTTCGCCGGTAATGGGCCAAAATACCTCAGAGCAATATTCGGGCAGCGTGTGACGGTTTCATTAGCCTTTTGAAGGCCATAATTCGTTCCAAAGGTGACAAATTCGAACAAACCTAAACTTATTCCAAAATTTGATTCTATTTCCGACATTATTTGCTTTCATTCAATAAAATTAAAAAAGTAATGTAAAAATTATGGCGTTTGACTTTGTTGCAGTTTTTTTTATCTCACCATCCATCATTTGATATATCATGCTAATAATTCGCCTTTTTCTTTTCATTACAGGTAAGTCCAAACTGTTACATGCTATAATCATTGTTAAATATCAGGTAAATATTTCAATAAATTTATTCGAAATGTTACTAGTAGAGCTATAAAGGTCAATCAGCCGGTGCAAAATATATTTTCGAAAAATCAAAGTTTTTAGTCTTTCACAAAATATATTTTTAAGAAATTCACGTTTCACAATAAAAAATATTTTTTACATAGTCTGTAAACTTTCACAAAATTCAAATGCATTTGTAGTTGTTCCTTGATTTTTTTTTAAATCTACGTTTAAATAGTCTCACGATTGGTGGGTATTTGAAAAAAAAAATATATTAAAAAAAATCTTCGTTTTTTTTGTTGCTTTAGAAAAATATAGTCCTCGGAAAATTTTTAATAAAAAATACACGTTTACTTAAAAAATCCAGGTCTGCTTTGTCCTAAGAAAAATTTTAATAAAAAATCCATATCTGGTTTGTCCTGGGAAAAATTTTATTACAAATTCCATACCTGGTTTATCCTGGGAAATTTTTTGTTAAAAAATTCACGTTTGTTTTGTCCTAGAAAAAAGTGTTTTAAAAAATCCAAGTCTTGTTTGTCCTGGGAAGTAATTTATTAAAAAATCCACGTCTGTTTTGTCCTGGGAAAAATTTTTTTATTAAAAAATCCACGTCTGTTTTGTCCTGGGAAAAATTTTTTATTAAAAAATTCACGTATAGTTTGTCCTGGGAAATTTTTTTATTAAAAAATCCACGTCTTCTTTGTCCTGGGAAAATGTTTTTAAAAAATCCACGTCTGCTTTGTCCTGGGAAAAATGTTATTAAAAAATTCACGTCTGCTTTGTCCTGGAAAAAATTTTATTAAAAAGTCCACGTCTAGTTTGTCCTGGGAAGAAATTTATTAAAAAAATCCACATCTAGTTTCTCCTGGGAAAATTTTTATTAAAATATATACGTCCAGTTTGTCCTGGGAAAAAAAAATTATTAAAAAATCCAGGTCTTGTTTGTCCTGGGAAAAAAATTAAAAAAATTAGGTCTAGTTTGGCCTGGGAAAATTTTATTAAAAAATCCTAAAAAATATTTTTAAAAATCATGGAAAAATAATTTTGGAAAATCCATTGAAAAAAAATATTTCAAAAAATACATTTTTAGTTTTTTAATCCCACATTTAGTTGGTACTGGTAAAAATATATTTAATAAAATCCATGTTTGTCGGTCCTTTTTTCTGTAGAATACCTGCTAAAGCCTCGTTTTATAGAATATTTGCCAAAGATCTTCCATCTAAAGAAAACTGAACTGAAGTTCATCTGTGGAAGATCGGCTCAAAGTCTTCCTCTCTGTGGAAGATCTATTATATCTTCATCTCTCTATAGAAGGTCTTCTGTATATGAAAAAAAAAACTGTTAAAGATCATTTATCTATCTGACAGAAATCTGAGTTTATTAAAAAATTCACGTGTACTTTGTTTTGGGAACCATTTTATTAAAAAATCCACGTCTACCTCGTCCTGGAAAAACATTTATTAAAAAATTCACGTCTGTTTGGTCCTGGGAGAATTTTTATTAAAAAATTCACGTCTGCTTTGTCATGGGAAAATGTTTATTAAAAAATCCACATCTACTTTGTCCTGGGAAAATTTTATTAATAATCCACTTCTGCTTGGTCCTGGGAGAATTTTTATTAAAAAATCCACGTCTACTTTGTCCTGTGATTTTTTTTTTTTTTTAAAAAACCCAGGTTTACGTCGTCCTGGGAAATTTTTATTAAAAATCCACGTCTACTTTGTCCTATGATTTTTTTTTTTTTTTTTGAAAAACCCAGGTTTACGTCGTCATGGGAAACATTTTAATATACAAATCCTTGTCTACTTTGTCCATGAAAATTTTTATTAAAAAATCCACGTCTACTTTATTCATGGAAAAATTTTATTAAGTAATCCACGTTTAGTTTGTCCCGGGAAAAAATTATTAAAAAATCCAAGTCTTGTTTGTCCTGGGAAAAAATTATTCAAAAATCCACGTTTAGTTTGTGCTGGGAAAAATTAATAAAAAATATATGTTTAGTTTGGCCTAGAATTTTGTTTTAAAAAATCCTGTAAAATAAAAATATTTAAAAAATACATTTTTAGTTTTTTAATCCCGCATTTAGTTGGTACGGGTAAAAATATATTTAAAAAAATCTATGTTTGTCGGTTCTTTTTTCCGTAGAATACCTGCTAAAGCCTCGTTTTATAGAATATTTGACAAAGATCTTCCATCTAAGGAAAACTGAACTGAAGTTCATCTGTGGAAGGTCGACTCAAGTTCTTCCTCTCTGTGGAAGATCTATTATATCTTCATCTCTCTATAGAAGGTCTTCTGTATATGAAAAAAACCTGTTAAAGATCATCTATCTATACAATACCTTTTGAGAATCTATCTGCAAAAGAACAGTCCAAGGCCTTTTATTGAGATTTCTCGATATATAGGAGACCTGTTGAAACTCGTTACTGTAGAAAACATGTTGAGTGTATAATTTTAAAGAAAGTCTATTAATTTAATATCTGGAATTTAAGAATTCGAAGAAAATATTTTGATAGAAATTGGAAAAAAAATCAATTGTCATTTAGAAACGGATCTTAATTTTTTTTATAAGCGGATGTTTGACCTTCAGAGAAAATACTTCAAAAAATGTTTACCATTTCTGGTACTTGAGAAAAATATTTGAAAAATTCCACGTTTGTTAGCCCCTTAAAACATTTTACAAGTTCAATATTATCAGTCGGGTTGGCACCAGATCAAGTGGGCCGACATATCCCATACTTACATTAGATATTTGGTTGAGATAAAAAATTTAAATATACCAAGTGTGAAAAGAATCGCTGACTTGTTTTGTCGGTTTTGTAAATTCGCATAAAAAATTGACCAAATTATAGCGGGAAATCTGATTTTCTTCAGTTATATAAAATCAGGAATATATTTGAGAATTTGTGTTATATATCCATAAATATACATTTTTTTAACTTGAACCAATGGAACGATTGAAGGTAAGACATTCGACAGACTATATAGAATATCTTGCCTTCATTCGTTCCATTGTTCCAAAGCAATAAATATTTGCCTAGTACTTCCCCTGTCCCCTCGAACTGCTTTGTTTCTCAATCGCTTGCAAGTGATCTATTTATTATCGATTTTCTATTGCCTTCAAATCAAGTAGAAACAACAACAACAATAGCAACAACAACAAACATTTCTACATTCCAAGACCGTTCACTTACCTAATTTTAAATTCCGACCACATTTTCTCAAATCGAAACAACTGATCAGCCAACAACTCAACAACTTGTTCGCGTTCAGTCGTTCGTTTTATTTGCAAATTTCAAATTCCAAATTAAGATATTTCGCATAAGCTGCTGCTGCTGCTGTTCGCTCTCCTCAAACACAGAATCAAATGCGCAACGCACTGGTGTGACGGACGGACGGACGGCCTGGTCGGTTGGCCAGTTACAGGGTGGGCTAACGGGCAACGTCAGCGGTGAAGATAATTTCAACATTGCAAAATGTTCATGTAAAAAAAAGAAACAAAAACGAAATGCAGAAAAAATAATACAAATTAGGTAGACAGAAACAACTGTTAGGAGAGGTAGGTAGCGGAGAGTACACACATTTAGTGGATACGACCGGACAATCGCTTCTTTGATCGCCTCTGCTTGGCTTGGCCTGGCCAGCCAACCAGCCTAATGTTTAGCAAGCAAAATCATAATTGCTGTTGAAACTTGTTTTTCTTCTGCAGAACGCAAGAGAAACGTAAATTGCAACGTTTATCAGCAAATATTCATTACTTGTAATTATGTTTGTAAGTCGCTCGCAAAAAAGAACCTACAGCAGCCGCAGCTGACGAGATAATAATACACATAGAGAAAACACAATGATCATGGCATAATAGCAGAATATGTCGGAAATAGCATAAAGTTTTAGAATAATTTTAGATTTGTTCGAATTGGTCACCTTTGCCACGAGTTATAGCTTTTAAACGCCAATTAAACCGTCACACGCTGCCCGAATGTTGCCCCGCGGTATTTTGGCCATTCCCGGCGAAGCGCTTGCTTGAGGTGATCGACACTTTGGTATTTTTTAGTGCCAACCTCCAAAATACTCCAGATACAATAGTAGATTGGTATCCGGGGATTTTGGTGGCCATTGTGCGCAGGAAATGAAACGAGGAACCTCTTTTTGTAACCATTCTTGGATGGCGCGTGCTGAGTACGATGGTGCTGAGTCTTGTTGGAATGTCCAAGGTCTGCGGCCAAAATGTTTGCGTGCCCAAGGCTTTAATACACCCTCCAGAATATTTTCGCGATAATTTATTCGAAAGCCACGCTCGATTAATACGAGCGGAGAGCGACCATCGTCTGTTATGGCGGCCCACACCATCACCATGGCCGGCGCTTTAGTTCTGGTGGCCAACCGAAGGTGCACATTTTCAGCTGACCTCTTTGGCAAGTAAACACGATCATTTTGATTGTTTACAAACTGCTGGACAACGAATCTTTTCACATCGGAGAAAAGCAAATGCGGCAGTTCACCACTTTCGGCCAAGCAAAGCAACTCTTTATTTCGTTTGAGTCTCTTTTCTTTCCGTTGCGGTTTAAGTTCTCGCACTTTTTAGAATTTCAATGTCTTCACTACGAGCTCATTTTCCAATATTTGCCGAATGGAATATTGCGATATGTTCAGCTCACGAGTCATTTTTTTTTTTTTTTTTGATCAAGTAGCTTCTTTACTTTTCGAACCATTTCTGCTGACGGTGCTGTTTTCTCCACTTCCTTGACGTCGGGTAACGAGCAATGGTACGAGACACAAAAGAGTTATTCACATTAAAATGCTGGAGTGCTCTAACGATAGCAACTTGTGTTTTCCAGCCAAATATAAAGAAACCACACCATCACGCTTCAATTTCATCACGAATAACTTTTTTCTGGAAAATTCTCATCAAAATGCTTTTGTGCGCTTGTTAACAATATAATGAGCTGTCATTGGAATAATTTTAACAGCTGTCGAACGAGTGGCTTAGAAATGACAGCAGTCTGAAGTTTGTTGCAGTTTTTTCATCTAACCCTGTATGTACATGAGATATATGGTTGGTAGAAATATGGAGGTATACGAAGTTTGAAGAAAATAGATTATTTGATCCGCATTTTATGGGAGGTATATTAACGCTTTGTGGGGGAGGTTCCAGAAGAAGTGATTCGATTTTCTCCATTTTCTTATCTGATCTAAGGCTGATTAAATTATTAAGATGTGCAAAGTTGGAATAAAAATCTCATGTATTAAAATAGCACAGACCTCGTTTAAGGTCTTCTAAAGAAACAATAACAGGCCTTCTTTAGATGATAGACCATTAAAAGACCTTCAACAGCCGTACCTCAAGGGTCTTCCAAAAATTGAGGATGTCTCCTATCATCAATTTTTGGAAGACCCTTGAGAGTCTCATATCTGTACAATAACTGTTGAGGACCTCCTTCTTATTATACACCTCTAGGGAATCTGCTGTCTATTGAAGATTATCTAAAGGAAATTTATCTATAAAATACCTGCTAACAGTATTTCTACATATAACACACCTGCTAAACACCTTCTACCTATAGAAAACTTACCGAAGTTCTCCCCTTTATTGAAGACCTGCTTATGGCCTTCTCTCCACGAAAGACTTCTATTTATTGAGAAACTTTCAAGGGGTCTTTCAAAGGGTCTTTCAAATGGTCTATAGATCACCAGTTGAGGGTCCTCTTTCTTTAGGTCTCGTGAAGCTCTTCTATGTCTAAATTTTAATAAACAAATATTCAAAAATAACCTCTCTTTATAGAAGATCTGTTGGGGCTAGGGGTCATTTCTTCTAATGAAAGGTTGAAGGTCATAAAAACATGTTGATGATAAAAGGACTGTTGCGGGTCCATAAAAGGCCTGTTGCGGGTCTTAGATATATAGAAGAACCGTTACCCTTTTTCTTCTATAAAAAACGTACTTCTATCTATAGAAGACCTGTTGAGGGTACATTATCTGGAAAAGACCTTTTGTTGATCTCGATTTATGGGAGACGTGTTGAGACTCGTAATTATTAGAGACAAGGGCCTAATATCTGTAAAAAGTCTGTTGAGAAGCTCAAATCTGTAGAAGCTCTTCCAGGGTCTATTATCCACAGTTAGTCTTCTCTCTATAAATGACGTTATGTAGTTGTTCTATCTCTGGAATGAACGCTGAGGGTTTTCTACATCACATTTTGGCGGCTTTCCATTCAAAGAAGATCCATTAAGGGAATCTCCTAACGGATAGAAGTCGTTTGAGGTAAGTTTTCTTTGTTAAAAGGAAGGCTTGTTGTGGGGTGTTCATGGCTTTTTATTCATCGAAGTCTCATTGATGTTGCACCATGGGAGACTTGTTGTGAGTATTATTCTTGTGGGCTAACAACATCTAAAGAAGCCCATTGAAACCCTCTTGTGAATCGTGTATCATTAGAGGACCTGTTGAGGGTGTAATATTCATAGATCTATTGTAAATCTTCTACATATAGAACACCTGTCGGCCGTCTTCAATATAGGAAGATCTCTTGAAGGTCATAATCTTTAGAGCACCTGGTGGGAGTCAGTTAACTTAAGAAGACTCGTAGACCAGCATCCATCCATCCAAGACTTGTAGGGGGTTTTCTATCTACCTGAAAAACTGTTTAAGAACCAAATGACCAAATTTTTTTGCTTGCAAGGTCTCCAAAAAATTCTTAAAAAACATTTTTGCCTTGATATGCCCTTCAAAGTCTTCTAAAAATAAAAGACATAAAAGGTCATTAATAAAACTTTTAGGATTTGCCTTGAAAAAATTCTTCAATAAAATGTTGTACCCCGGATGTATGCGTATTATTAGTTAGTTTGTTTAGATATAGCTCATACGCCTCGGAGCCTATCGAACAAAAATTACTTATACGTCTAAGTTCTGGCGAAGGGCTCTACGTCTGGGAAGAACATTAGCGTCGCAGTGGCAAGTCAATATGCCTACCGGGATTCTTAGATAAGTTTTGCTAATTGATTCAGATTTGCTATTTCTTTTTTCGAAATTGCTGGCTAAATTGCTTTATGTAGCTGGCTATAAGCTTCTTTGGCGAGAGCCTTTTTTGAGTCAACTGATATAATAGCTTATCGAATTAACGAAACTTGATGTGATAGCTGACAGCCAGGAAATCGACATATATAGTCACTTTTTAAACCCTACGCCACACGGCGGTACAGGGTATTATGTCTTCGTACATTTTTTATACCCTCCACCACATTTAGTATGGAGGGTATATTAAGTTCGTCATTCCATTGAAATAATTATTTTATATTCTTGATCAGCGTAAAATTCTAAAACCGTCCGTCTGTCTGTTGTAATCACGCTGGAGTCGAAACGAATTAAGGTAGGAAGCTAAAATTTTGCACAGATCTGTCTTTTGTCTGCAGTCAGGTCAAGTTCGGGATATATTGGTCCACTATATCGTATAGCCTCCATATAACGGTACCCCCGATATTCGGTATTTTGATGATTTCAGCTAAATTTTCCAATGGCATTGTCTTAAAATCCACAGAAGGATTTCCTTTGAGTAATGTACTCCTGGAAGAGAATTGTCTATATAGGTCCCCAATATTATATATACCCTATAAAATGGTTATTCCCGGTATTCGGTATTTTGATGATTTTAGCTACATTTTTCAACGGAATTGTCTGAAAATCCAAACAAGCAGTTCCTTGTAAGTAGAAGATAATTGTCTACATAGGTCCACGTTTTAGTATAGCGCTCATATAAGGGTACCCCCAGATATTCGATATTTTCATGATTTTTGCAACATTATTTACCGGAATAGTTTCAAATCTCGTATTTGACGTTCGGAACCGTTACTACAGTCTATGACAAAAATTACTTATGCAGGACCACGTCTTCGTATAGCCCCATATAACGGTTTTCATTTAAGTGGTATTTATTTCCACGGAAATTTTTTGAAATTTCCCAAGCTTCTTCCAAATTGTGGAGAGTGTAAAAAGTTCTGCCCGGCCGAACTCAGCTGCTTTTTTACTTATTTTTTTTTATTTATTTATTTATTTTTTTTTTTTTTTTTTGAACGTGCAGAAGCATTAGAAATAGGCATATAGTTCCTTTTGATGATCTGTACAGGTGGCTCTTATTTTCCAATTGAGTTGAAATTGCTAACAAATAATTTGCCCAAGGACGAATCATATTGAAATTGGCGATAGTCGATAATCCAAATTTAGATATGGCTTCCACACATATCTTCGTCGAACTTAAATTTTATTGGGCGCCATATGTGTCATATTCGTCCAAATAGGATGTATTTCGACACATCCGATCGAATTCAGACAGGGAGAAAGTAATTCAAAGTTGGTGAAATTCTGTTCAGATATATCTATAGCTCCATCTGTATATGTTTCATCCGATTTGGTGTTTAAGTCCCTCATTTTCGTAATATCGACTCTACAACAATGATATCAGATACAGATCAGAAATGCCTGACAAATATATATAGCTTCCATAGATATCTTCATTCGAGTTCACCAAACGTGTAATATCAGCCCGAACTGGATGGATTTTTGAATTTTCTACCGATTTTCCCATATGGTTAAATTAGGTTTCCATACATCTATTGCTCCGATATATGATTCCAAATTAGAACTGCCTGACTGTTGACCGACCTTTTCTTTAATAGCTTTATGTTTCTTTATGTTATTGCAAAGTTCTGTTTTGGCTGCCTTCTTTATTGCAAGATTTAGCTATTTTAAGGGAGCCGGAACATCGCCTCGTAAGTCTAAGGATCGGATCATAGGCACTCAAGTATTTAAGCGAAGAATCTCCACCAGACCCGCTGACTGTTCGCGACTACTTTAATTCGCAACTAACCAGTATACGAGTGGCCGCGTCCGATAGCAATTAGTTTTGTTTGAGGATCATATATAACTGGAACCTTTATATTGTTGTCCGTCTGGTTCCACAATAATCTTCGATTCTAAATCTACTCAGTAGAATTAGAATCCCTACAAGTTCTTTCGACCGTATCGAATATCGCTACTTTCAAGATTTATATTACATCAGATTTGCTACTTAGATCAGATTTGCTTATTGAGAAAAGGGAACAGGTTCTTTTTCTCTAGATTGGGGGCTAAATGGCCTTAGGTACTTAGCCACCAGCTTCTTCAATGATAACCTTTTAAGCAGCTGACATAAAAGCTTATCGGTGGTTTTACAGTCTCATCTATCTATAGATTAATAGACTGGCAACCACCTCGATCTTCTTCATCAGCAATTTCATTCCCCACCACGTTTTAATGTCCTGGGGTCCAATGAAGCTTAATGAATTTACGTAGAGGTCTTTCTTTCACTCAAAAATTGTTCTCGATTTAATAGGATTTGATTTATGGAACACCTGACTATTGACATTTATAGTCACTACCTCTTTATGTGATTGGAAAGTTCTATTTTGCCTATTTTTCGTTGCCTCAAAAACGCTACACTTGTGTTATGTTTGGTACAGATAGATGATTATATTAGGGACGCCGAAGCAACGCCTTATCAATCCAAGGATCATTGGTACTCCGGTATTTAAGTCTAAATTTTCCCTCTAGACCCACTTACTGTTCGCGTCCACTTATTTAATACCCAACTACCCACGGGGCTTCCCAAAACCTGAAGAGGCATCCGATAGCAATCAAATACGCTCTGGGATCATATATAATTGTGCCTCCTGATATTAGATATTGTGATGATTTAATTCACATGTTTCGACAGAATTGTTTAAAATTTGGAGTTTGGTGTTCGCAATGGGTACCTCCTCCTATGATAAAAAAGTGACTTGACAGGACCACGTCTTTATATAATCCCTATACAAATGTACCTCCCTATGTTTGGTATTTTGTTGATTTTAGTCACCTTTTATAAAGAGTTTTTGGTCGATTTTAATTTACATGTGAAACGGCAACTCTGAGTCATCCCTTCTTGTCCACTTTCTCTGCGATTGCTCTCTCATTCCGACTCTCTCTCTCTCTCTACAAAAACAACAAAGCATTCGGTTTTGCAAAAAACTGGATTTTTCGCTCTCTCCTCCCTCTGTGTTCAACATTTACTGTTGCTAAATGTTGCTGCTCTTTGTTGGCGGTTGTCACCGAGTTGTGGGAGTGACCTCCTTTGTTTACTGGGATCCTGTTAACGTTTTTAGACTGCAACGTCATTGCATCATGCTGATGATGATAATTATTATTTTTATACTGTTTGTTGTTGTTCTTATTGTTATAAAAATAATAAAATATTACACACTTAGTGACATTCTCTCGCCGTGGCCACCACCACACACTATTTGTTCGCATTTAATTCAAATTCACGAGTACTTTTTTCAAGTTATTTACTTCGTTTATATCCATTCAATCCAAGCAAGCAACAACAACAAGAAAATCGCGACAGCAACAGCCCGCAAAAAAGTACTCTGCTATTTTTATTTATTAATGTTATCATCATCATCGCCGTGCCGCCGTTTCCCTCACTTCCTACTTCTCCGGTGGCTTATGGCGAATTGTTTTGACGGCGTCATGCCTGGTATTATCATAATACGACGTTTCTTCTCATGTACACATATTCTCACCCAGCAGAGTCGGGCATTGGGTTTCCTCCGATGCCTCGATGCTTCTTACTTGGCGTCGACTACAACAAGCCCAACAAACAAACTCGTTAATTTTCCTGGCAGTGGTGCAAAAAAAAGCAAGACGCAGAGCAAGCATACCGTTCATGTTGTTCTTGTTTTTTTTTTCTTTTCTTTTTTCATTCTCTTTAACCCCACTTCAACGGTCTGTTTAGATTTGCTGTGTTGGCGCTCAGATTTCCTCTAGCAGCTGCTGTTGTTGTTTTTGTTGTTGCTGTCGTGTTTGAACCCAACCGAACCGCACCGTACCGAACAAATAAACAATAATGCCCCCAAGAGTAGTAGTTGTATTACAACGGCAATAAATCCCCTAATATCATCTGCTTTGGTTTGAGGGAGGGTATTATTATGGCATTTAAACAAAATCATACTCAATAAATTAATTCTTGTTGTCAGCTCGCTCTTTCGCCTTTCAAATGTAAATAAAGCGTACGACCACAGAGCGTGAGAGAGATAGAAACAGAGCTCTTCTACAGTGGTTCTCTGTTAATGTGGTGTGTGCGTGTGTGTGGTGTTAAACAACATTTGATACGTTTCGTTTGTTTTGCACATATTGATGGGCAAAAAGATAGCACAAGTAGCAGAATATTAATACTGGAAGTGTAATAAACAAGGAAAACGTGCCTCACCGAAATAACGGTTTTAGACCCTAGGTCTCTTTGGACCAAATCCGTTTGAGGACATTTGGAGTCGATATAGCGATGTCCGTCCGTCCTTCCATACGTCTGTTCGGCTGGCTGGTTCTCACGATAACTCTCGAAGGGAGTGTCCAATTTGGTCTAAACTTAATACATCGTAATTTTATTATTAAATTTAGATCGAGTTCGGAGATGGGCAATGTCGGTGCACTCCTTCTACTAGCTCCCCCACAAAAGGTAAACATTTAAAAAATATATATTTATTTTACTGCACAGAAAGAAAAAGTTAAAACTGATTTTCCCCTAACTGTGGAAATAATAATATTTGCTTCAGTGCTAGGCCATTGTAGGCCTTGTACCCCCAACCTTAAACAGAGAATATTTAAGATAAATGCTACATAATTTACCGGTTTTCTTCAAGCATCCTTCATACCAGTCCTACAACATTTTAAGAAAATGTCAAATAACTCATCTATCATAATATATTTGTCAGAATAATATTAAATTCTCAAGATGGAATACACCGATCCTTTCTCCTGGTATCATCGTCAAAGCATCTTTAAATCAAAAACGCCTTGTAGAATGCGTATGGAGTATGGAGAGTGATTGCTAACGCCTAAATTTTAGAAAAAAAAAGTAATAAAAAAATAACGTCATATTTGTATCACTCAGAAGAATACAGGTAGATGCATCAACGCTTGGGAGCATTGATATGTCAAAAATATTTAAATGTTTTTTTTTTTTTTTTTTTTCAAATAAAAATCTACTTTTATATATTTTCTTATACTACGTCAGTCGGAGGCTATTTTTACAAATTCAAATAATTTTTCATTCAACATTTTCAATTCCAAAATTGGTTTGACAGTTCATTGTCCCAGCAGCTGTGTCGACGCGTCTACATATATTCTTCTACCATGCGGTTTGGAGTTCGTAATGGATACTGCCTACATTGACAAATAAATGCTTATAAGGGTCCATGTCTTCGTATAACCCCCATATAACGGTACCTCCCTTTATTATGTACTTTGATAACTTGAGATACACATTTCACCGGTTTTATTTCAAATTTGAAGTTCGCAATGTGTACTACCAGAAATTTACCACATTTTTGCATAGCCCCTATATAACCTCCTATTATACGTTAATATATTCAGCAGCTACTACGGTTACATGGGGATATACGAAAACGTGACCCTTACAGCCAATTATCTGCAGAGAAGGTGACTGCAGATAATTGGCTGTAAGGGTCACGTTTTCGTATATCCCCATGTAACCGTAGTAGCTGATATTTAGAATTTTTAACTTATAGCAGCATTTTCCTTTTAAAGGTGGAGAGTATTTTCGTATAGACCAATATTCGGTATTGTGATGATTTTAGCGACCTTATTCCCCAGAATTCCTATAACAGAAAATTGTCTATTCTGGCCCACTTCTGCATATAGCCAACATGCTTTGAAAGATCTCACATTAGAAGGTACCATTGTATGGGGGGTATACCAAAAAGTAAATCCATCTCGATAAATTTCGAACTAAGTTAACATTCTCAAATGCCTATAAATGGGGGATAAACCCAAGCGTGAACAAATTCTTACATATTTGGCGTAATCAATCAGAAATATAAAATTATAGCAAATTAAAAATAAAGGAGGAAAATATATGGATTCCATTGGCACAATCGTCGAATGGCACAGAAATTTGAACACCTGAAATAGGTGGGCTTCTCTGACTCGAGACCTGGGTAAATGCGTACCGATGGGAAGGGATAACCGGAGCCTGATCGACTATAGGTAGATACCCGATTCCTTCCAACGGTTTCCACTGAGTGATCCAGGAAGATCACCTAATCTATTAAAATCAAGGAGAAATATATGTGGGTTTAAACATATGCGATTGGTAGGCTTCTCTGACTCGAGACCTGGGTAAATGCTTGCCGATGGGAAGGGAAAACCGGAGTCTGATCGACTGTGGGTAAATAACCAATTCCTTCCAAAGGTTTCCACTGAGTGTCCAGAGTGGTTCTATAAGATTTCCCGGCGAGAAATCTTAACAAATACTCCAGCAATGATCTATGAAGACTTTCATATCCGCAGAGACCTTAAAAAGTGCCCAAAACATTATCTACAAGAATAATTGTTCAAAAGACCCTTAAAAGAACTCAACAAGAATTCGCAAGTCTACTGATGCAAGGGGCCTAAATAAGTACTCATGCAATGGTTGGCCCAAATATCAGAAAGGATTCTGAGCATATATAAAAAATTATTAAAAAGGGAGTCCCACCGGCTCCCTGTGTTCATTACCAGATGGTAGCAATGAGTTTGGTTATTCAACAAATATTTTTTTTTGCCAAGGTATAGGTTTTATATGAAAACAAACACGAACGGCTTGGTTCAAAAATATCATGCTATTTATTTCGCCACCACTGTTTGGTGGTTGAATGTGAATGGCGTTTCACGATGTTAATGATTTTGAGATATGAATCGGGTTATTAATTTAAAATATTTTGTGGTTTGTTGGTTTTTGATTGTTCGCACTTGTGAAACGACGTAATTAAATTCAAATAAATTCTAGCATAAAATATGTGATAAATATGGGATTAATTTTTTCAATACAAATTATAAATGTTAATGGAATTCCGAGGTAATTGGATTGTAGGTGGAGTATTTATTTTTAAATTTAATAAAAATATGATAGATAATTAGATTGGAACAGTCATCTGTTCTACATTACCTCTTGTATTTTGTTATTTTATTCCTCGGGTCCTCGAACCCTTTCATATCGCACCTATTTTGTTTTTCTCATTTAACTTTGTTCCGAACATTTGATGCCTGTTTCTTTATTTCTTATATTTTTTATTCCATCCATTCCTATTCCTCATCTCCTCTTATTAAGCTATCAACGATGGCAACCACTCATTTCTCTCTTTCTTTATTAGGCCAATTATTTTTTTTTTTTGTTGTTATCGACATTTGTTTTTCGTTCGTTTATTCCGATTGTTTATGTATTTATGTGTGTTGTATTGTTGTGGTTGGTACTCAACATACAAACGCAACAACAACAAGAATAATAATTGTTGAATAGCAAAATTAAAAAGAACGAACCGAACCGAACCATGCGGCCATTGCAGTCCCCATGTTCATCATCGGCCTTATGTTTTCTTTGCGCCTGTTAGCTGACATTCGCATTGTACAACAAAAATGCTTAGCATTTCAATGCTGACTGGCCTGGCTGGCTTGTTGTGTTGTTTCTCGTTTCTTTCCAATTTATTTGACCAACCAAAACAAAACAACAACATCTCTAAGAATGAGAAAGGAATGAGAACACAAACAACAAGAACAATGTGAAGAAGAAACAAACCAACTGTTATATCTTCGACACAGTGGGAAGAAAGTGAAAATTTAATGTGCATATTCAGTTAATTAATTATGAATATATGCGAGGTTATTATACCTACCACTATTCTATGGAGGGTATATTAACTTTGTCATTCTCTTTGTAACTCCTCGAAATATTTATAATAGACCCTACAATGTATATATAGTCTGGATCAGCGTAAAATTTTAAGACGATCTAGCGATGTCAGTCTTTATGTCTGTCTGTCCGTCTGTTCTACTCACGCTATCTTTCGAACGAATTGAGATAGAAGGCTAAAATTCATGCATAGTAGGCAGGTTTAGTTCGTAAATGGGCCATGTCGGTCCACGTTTTGGTATAGTCCCCATATAACGGTACCTTCAGATATTCGGTATTTTGCTGATTTTAGCGACATTATTCACCGGAATTACTTCAAATTTGATATTTGAAGTTGATAATGGATACTACAGCCCATGCCAGAAAAGTGTCTGTGCAGGTCCACGTTTTGGTATAATAGTACCTCCCTATATTCGGTATTTTGATAATTTTGATGATGCATTCGGCTACATTCGTTATTTTTAAGATTTTAACAGAATTTTTAAAGAGTTTTATTTTTGTTGTAATTGCCGAATTCGTTCAAAGTGGTGGAGGGTATTCAAAGTTCGGCCCGGCCGAACTTATAGCTTTTTTACTTGTTTTTATTTGGCGGATATGAATCGTGAAACCAAATTGTGTTTTATAAAATTCTATGTTTAGTGAGGGAAAATTATTTTTTTACCATTTTGGGAAAGCTTTTGGGTTTCAAATCCTGCAGCTTAGTATTAAATTTTTTCCAAATATATTGGCCGTAATTGGCATTTGAAGTTCTGTATTTGCACCTAACTTCCATTGCATCTCCAGAAAAAAATCATTATATATAGCAATATATAACTACAATGATTGTATTTGTTGTATCTAAGGGCATTCAATCGCATTTCGATTTATTCAATTTCATTCTTTATGAAAACATTTTCTTTTAATTTTATTCTACATTTCTAACAATAAGTTTCTCTTCTTTCTAGGTAAGTTTATTGTTTTGAACTGGCTGTAGGTATATTTTAAATGGTGTAATTTTCTGAAATCTGCAATAATATGCAATATCAAGTTGGATTTCGCTATATTCTTGATAAAACAGTGTTGGCTTGTTTGTTCGGCATATCATAGTATTTTGTTGAAATATTAAATTTGTCATTCTATTTGTAACACCTCTAAATATTAGTCATAGACCCATTAAGGTGTATATATTTATGATCAGAATACTATTCTAAGTAAGATTTAACGATGCGCGTCTGTCTGTCCGTTGAAATCACGATTCAGCACACATTATTTGACGTAGAGCTTTAAAATTTGGCACAGTAGTCCAGGATGGTTGGTATTGAAAATGAAATAAATCGGTCCATGATTTTTGTATAGCCGTACCCCCCGACATTCGGTATTTCGATGATTTTTACCACATTTTTTGACGTATTTGTCTTAAAATTGGAATTTTTTGGTTATAATGGGTACTAGCCCCAGTGGCAAAACATTGTATGCATATGTCCACGATTTTGGATTTTGGTAGCCCTCATACAATGACACCTATCGATATTCGATATTTTGATGATTTGTGCCACATTTTTGCACGGATTTGTCCATAAATTGGTATTTGTAGTTCATAATGGGTTCTAGCTCCGGCAGCAGAACATTGAATATTTAGGTTCACGTTTTCCTATAGAACGCATATAACGATACCCACCGATACTCGGTATTTTGATAATCCTAGACACATTTACCCACATAATTGTTTCAAATTTGGTATTTTTACAGATTTGATAGATGGCATCCCTAGAAGTATAAAATTGTCTATAGAGGTTCCCGTTTTGGTATATCCCTATACAACGGCCTCACCCATTTTATGATTATTGAAAAGTTCAACAGCATTATCCAAATGGACTTGCTGGTATTTGAAGTTTAGCGTGGTCACGTTTGAATTCAGATACTTTTACTATATAAAAATGTTTTCTTTACCCCAAGGATGAGAGTATTGAAAATTCGGCTCGGCCGAACTTAATGTTTTTTTTTTTTTTGTACTTTTTCTTAATTACATTGGAAATAGTTAAAATAAAAGTCGACTTAAATAATCGGGTCGAATGAAATCCATTGTCGTCGTCTCCTGGCATTATAATGTTTGTACATTTTAATTTCAGGGCTTCGTCCAAAATGTCATTCCACATTAATAGAAACAAGCCAGAGACAATCTACATGACCTCGTCCTGCTAGTCATTCCAATGCTCATTTGATCTTGGATTATCATTTCAGGCGTGCTACGTTACCAAAAAAATGCAGTGGGTTCTAAGGTCAAACGTGTTTAATGCCTTTATATACCATGACTCATATACATAATTTCATATAGAGCTTTGAAATTTTATGGAGAGCTTTGGATTACTTCAAGTATCATTGGGTTAAAAAATGAGTCTCCCCAAACCCCGATTTCAATTTCGATAAATGTTGATATTTTGAGTTCTTTATAACCTACGCCACACTGTGGAACAGGGTGTTATGCAGAAGGAACGAAATAGACCCATAGTTCCTTCATAAATTCACATTCAACATAGAATCATATTCAGAGTCGATTTATGCAAGTGCATATGTTGGCTATTATTTATGTTGGCTATTATTAGCAACAAACCGATTGAAATATCGGACTAAATTCATCAAACTGTCGAATATCGAGGGGGTACCATTATATAGAGCTGAGGTAATACGTTGACCTATATGAACAATTTTCATCTAGGGGAGGACAATTCTATAAAAAATTTGACTAAAATCATGAAAATACCAAATATCTGGAGGTAATTTTATTTGGGGGCTATACACAATCGTGGACCTATTTACACAATTTTTAATCAGCGCCAAATTGTAGCTGCCTCTCTTAGTTATTTTCGATTGTAACATGATTACAACAGACGAATTTTCTTAGAATTTTACGCAGGTCAAGAATATGTACACTTTCAGCCCGATTCTGAATACTCCCCGGGAGATTATTCCCGGGGAGATTATTTTTCCCGGGAATAAAATCCTCCTATTCTAAACAAACGGGGAGAATGGTAATAAGGGAGAGAGAATTTCGATTATTCGAAGTCAGCTGTTTTGCGTCAGCTGTTTTGTTTGGCTAACAATTTGCAAATATTTTTATGACTTCAAAAGCATAAAGTGATTAAAAATAAAAAAAGAACTATAAAAAAACAATTTAAAAATGTTTAGTGTTGCGTTTGTGATGCTAGCTGATGCAGAAAACGCTGAAGTGCAGCAGCAGGAGAAAAATATGCAAAGGATAGAAAGGAGAAGGTTACGCGATGCCATCAACCCACTTGAGTTGCCTCAATCTTTGTAAGTACATACATGAATAAACTATTATTAAATTTTATTTATTAACAAGAATCTTACTTTTCAAAGATTTGAAAAATATTATAGGGTAAACAAACCGGCATTCAAGTATCTGTTGGGCGTGTTAACTTCCAACATTCAACCTAAACGTAAGTCATTTGCAGTTTCTCCTGTTGTGAAACTAAGTGCGGCTCTACGCTTCTTTGCGGAAGGCGGGTACCAAACAGGCATAGGAAAAGATTGCGACGTGTCTGTGGCCCAGTGTAGTCTTAGCAAAGTTCTCACGGAAGTCATAAATATATTTGAGAAACATCTCTGCCCAAAATGGATAAGGTTCTGCAGAACGGAAGAGGAGAAACGTAAAATTGCTTTAGCGCTTTATATAAAGCATGGCATTCCGAGCGTTATAGGATGCGTTGACGGAACACATGTCCGCATTATTGCTCCCTCCGCCAATAAGCACTTATATTACAACAGGAAGGGCTACTATAGTTTGAATGTTATGCTGGTAAGTAGTTTCGCTGATTGTTTGTGTTCAAGATATTCATCGGAATGATCAATAATTGATTTTTAACAACAACAAAAATTACAGGTGTGTGATCATGAGTTGAGGATTCAGTACGTGGATGCATCGCATCCTGGGGCGTGCCACGATTCATTCATTTGGAATACCAGCGAGTTGCGAGCCCACCTTGAGGAAGTCTATCGAACAGGCGGTAGTAAATATTGGCTCCTTGGTAAGGTTTTGAATGACAACAGAAAGTATTCACAAATTAATATTTTATTTTTTACTAGGAGATGCAGGGTATTCTCTAGAACCGTGGCTTTTGACCCCTCATAGATGTCCACAGGATGAATCAGTTGAAATTAAATTCAATGAAATCCATTCAAAGTGCCGCAATGTAGTTGAACGCACCAATGGCGTTTTGAAAAATAGATGGAGGTGCATTCTTGGTGCTAGGGAGTTGCACTATTCTCCTGAAAAAGCCGCAAAAATCACAAATGTTTGCTGTGCCTTGCATAATATATGCATTCATTTCAAATGCAATACTGACGTCAACGATGTTGAACATGTTGATAGTATTAGCATACAATATAGTGATAGTGATGTAGTATCCTTGGCCACGCAGCAGTATTTGTCGGTTGCCCAAAATATTAGAAATAATATTGGACATAATCTGTAGTAGATATTCCCCTAAATTTAGACTCAGACACTAATAAACGGCAATCAATCACTTATATATATTGCGACAGCCTAATGTATATTTGTAAATTAAAATAATAAAACATAGGATTAGTTATCACATAGGAATAGCATCACATTTTATTTTAAACAAACTAAAAAACAATTCAAAAACAACCAAAAAAAAACTCAATAAAATTCATGTTCAAAAACAAACAAAAAGAAAACACATAAATTCATATTCTAAAACTAAAAACAAAACTAATACTATTTACAGGTACGTTCATATGCACGTTTTCAGTCTGTGTGTATGTGTATATATATATATTCAGGTACTTTCTAGATTATTTTTCAGTTCTTCCAGTTCTAAGAGTCGGCGGTTCTTTTCAATTTTATCCTCCACTTCTCTTAGCCGCAATTTTTCCATAATTAAATTGTGCCTTTTCTGCTCTTTTAGTTCTTCCTTTTTGACTTCATAAAGGCGGTCAATAGAACGATACACCTTTTTTGAAATTTGTTGCTGCTCAATCATTGCATCCAACATACGTTTCTGAATGTCTATCTCTTCTGATAGAACGTCGCGAGCGGATGCCTGTGTATTGAAATGCTGGCCACTTATTTTAATTTTTTTCGCCGGCGGCTTTTGCGGAGTGTCTTCATTGCTGTGCACCGCAGGACATTCAGCCTCCTCTCCGTCTGGCTCTAGCAACTCCAGAATTTCATTTGGAAGGCGTTCTGGGTTCTGTATTGTAGAAGTGGAAGATCCTAACCCATACTTGATGGCCACACCTTCCACTGACTCCTTCATGCCAACCAAATCGTATATGGCCTCTTCGTTTGCAGAAAACTTCTGCTCCATGTTGGGGCCTCCACCAGTTCCTCTGGAGTATTTGAGGTTTTGTGCCGCCTTCTGCCGTACATACTTTTTTTGATCGGCCCATACCTGAAAAAGGTTTTGCATTTTTGTCATTTGTGCATTGTACAAATCAAATTTTGTGGTACATACCTTCTTCCACTCGGCAACACTTTTTGATGGTGGCCCGGCAGCATTTAATTCCGCCTCCAAATTGCGCCATACCCGGTTTAGCTCCTCTTTTCCTCCCTTAAACCAACCTCGCGCAATATCGCTATGTAATTGCATAGAGGTAAGCAGAATGTCTAACTGCTTTTTGTTTGTTGTTTTTGACCTGAAAGTAAAAATAAATGTTTTTTTTTTCATTTTTCATGAAAAATTTTAAATACTTACATTTTTTGGCACAACTCGCTTGCAATTTTTTGGCGGAATTATTCCCAAAATTCGTTATCACATTCGCCCTTTTATTGACATTCATAATACCTACTTTTTTCCCGGGGAAGAGTTTCCCATTTTCGAAGTTCATTTAGAATAAGGGAGAAGGGAAAAAATTCCCCGGGAGATTTTATTTAGAATAGGGGAACAGGGAATAGGGAAAAAATTCCCAGGGAATTGTCATTAAGAATCGGGGTGTTTATAGGGTAAAAAAACATTATTTCGATGAGTTACAAACAGAATGAATAACTTAATACACATATACATACTATGTATGTGGAATGCCGATGTATACAAAATGACGACCTTAGGGGCTAACAAATCGTTTCGTAAATAATTTGAAGTATTTTTTCAAATATAACCCACTGTGTGATTAAGTGCTCAATGTGTGATTACACACACACACATATTTGCGTACGTCTCATCTACACATTGCCCTCTCACCCCAAAACAAATAAAACAAACCATGCCACTCAAACACATTTGCTATATTTTCCCTCTCGATTCATCGTTTCTCGTTGAAACGAAATGTGTTGTTGTCTGTCGCTTCGTTCGTTTTGTCTCTCTTCTATCTCACGTGTATACACCACCAGTGTATACGGAACAAAATCGGTTTGCTTGCCATTTTTTGCAGCTTGCTATAATCTCATATGGCAATTCTGGTCGCCTAGTACATTGGCGGTTACACGTTGTCGTCAGGTTGATGGCGCAACCAAGAAACGAAATGAGAATGACTGTTGCTTGTGCTGAAACGTGGAAGCACCGCAACCAACGTTACACACAACAAGTCAGCTGGTTGGTTCGACAACGTGTGATGACGGCGGCAAACAATAATAAAAATTGTGGCGGTCGGTCGATGATGATGGCGTGCGTTCTCGATGTAAACAAACTAATAACGGCGGGCCCAACAAATGAATGATGCGGCGCCCAAAAGAAAAAGCGAGCAAACCCGAAGTAAAAATAATGATATCTGAAAAGAACACGACGAACACGAATGTTGATGAGTAGTGGCGGCGACACACAACTCATGCATATCGCACATGTTGGGTGAGCGAAAGAGCACACCCATTACGGCAAATAAAGTCTCGTGCTCTCTCTCTCGCTCTCTGTCTTTCTCATTGAAATTTCAAGTGTAAACGAGTGTGTGTTGTTGTTTGGTTGCCTGCATGCATGCCTCTGTGTTGGTTGCTTGTGTTATTGACCGAGTGCGCCTCTTTTGTTTTGCGTTGCTGACAAGTTTCGTTTTGTTGGTTCGTGCCTGCTTTGTTTTGTTGGGGGCTATTTTTCTGCGGCGATAACACCTACTATTAATGCTGTTTGCCTAATTTTTCCCTCGAATATCGAATCTCGATTTCGATGAGATTTTAACGACGACGAGCCAGACAGATGCCGCCGTCAAAGCTGTTTGTTTTGTGCACCATCAACATATTTTGTTGCCACCACCACCATCATCATCCTCCTCCTTAGCGAGCGCATTTCTGTGTAGTATTATTATCGTACATTATTTATTTAATTTGTTTACGTTTATTTTTATTTACTTGTCTTGTTGTCACGAATCAACGGAAGGGGGTGTTTTCTTAATTCCCCACACGATACGATTAATAAGCAAGAAATCAACCAAGAAGCAGGGGCAGCAGGCGGGCAGGCAATGAACAAACGAATGATGCGCAACCAACCAACCAGTCAGCCAGCCAACAACAGTTTTTGTTTGTCATGGCCGTTAATTGTAGCTGTGGTCGCCGCCGTCTCTGAATGGATGATGGCTCTCTTCCAAACCAACCAGCCAACGCCGTCATAGTTTTATTATGGCCTTACATTTTTGCATTGTTTTGCAAAAATGCCGACGTAGTATCAAGTTATTTTTCTCCACCACTGAACAGACACTGTCTGGCCGGCCGGCCGATTCGCTATTTTTCCTGTCGCTGACGTTGTCGTCGTCATCATCATCATCACCGACACCACCACCATGACTCGACTCGATTAACAACAACCCGAGTTGAGTTGGTTAGTCTATAAATTTTAATTTGTTTTGTATAGCTGCTGCCGCCGACAAGTTGGCTGACTTCTGGTATGCATGCCAACGCACGACTGACTGACTGATTCAGAAAATATTTTTCAAAAGTTAAGGTCTTTTTCGCTAAATTGGCTGGCTGGCTGGCTGACTGAGTGGTCCCGATCGGTGGGTTGGTTGGTTGGTTGTTGCTTGACTGAACTTGTGTCTGGCGCGCTCGCACAAACACAAAACCATTTCATTCGTTCCAACTTCGTCGCGTACATCGGCACACATTTTTCGTATGCATTTCGTGTTGAGGTTGTTTGGCGCAATAAAAATCAACGCCATAAATTTTAAATGCTCTGCAAAAATTAAGTGACTGACTTTTGTGTGAATAGCGAGATGGCCGGCTGGCTGGAATGTGTCTGCTGGTTCTGCTTCTGTTTGTGTGATTCTCGTTTATTGTCGCTCGTTAGTACGTTTTGGCTACAGAGGTTGGTGTGATAATTATTGGGAATTAGAATTTTCAAATCGCACAACGAGTTTGCGAAAACCTGCCGTTATTTGAGGGACAGACAATTATACCATCAGACATACGGTTCAAAGGGAATGTAACATAGACTTTATAACATAGGTCTCTTTGGACGAAATCAAGAAATTTGGAATCAAGGTATTTAGTCCGTAGATGGTCCATTCTAAACCGCTGTCGATTGGTAAAAACCTGGGGTTTGGCGATGACATGCATGGCAAAGGTAAAGCTCTCTTGTAACTTATTTAACCAAAGATATCCTCAGTAAACATCGTAAACAAGGACCTTATAATAGGTAACGACAGGCTTTGAACGGGCATCAGTCAGTGGAATTCAGCAGGGTTTTTTTTCAGCAATTAGGATGGACCCAGCAAGAATGAGTTTTCGAAAGTCATTCAGCGGCAAGTTTGGTCGCCACTTTCAGCGAGTACTATTCGATTATGGCCGGCCAACGATACTACCAATTTGAGCACGCGTGAGTATAATGACCCTCCTGAGTCTCCTCTCAGGGCGCAGAAGAGGTTAACTATTATATTAAGAAAATACTGAACAAATGGTAATATCATTTCCCATACTTGGATCACTGTGTTGCGTCTCTTAAAAAGCTCAAGTTTAGGGTCAAAGCGGAGTGTTATGAAGATACTCCTTAGCAGTACCATCAAACTCCCATAAATACTACATTTTTTGATATAGACCTCATTTCTTTTTAGAATTATAGGTTGTTTTTCTTGGGATATGACAGTTATTTTGACAGTCTAAAGTGACGTAGGTTAGCTCCAGAACAACACTTCCAAGTCGTGGATATATATTTTCAAAATAGTGTTTTATTAAAAGTGTTTTTGAAGCACACATTGTGAATTTTATAGTGCACATAATCGTCCGTCCGAGACTAAAATAAAGAACATAATTATCAAATTTCGGTCTATATTCACTCTTTTGTATGCCAAGCCACCGAAAAGAGAGAGAAGTGTGCGTATTGAAGAAAATATTGCTGCCATTGAGGCCAACGTCGAAGAAATCGGCAATTTAATCAGACAAAGATCACCTTTTCTGCCGTATTTAGAGCAAATTCGCTCTCCTTTCAAGAATTCCCAATGCATCCGGATAAATGTACTGTTTGGGGCGGTCTATAGGGCGGTTGAATCATCGGTCCTTATTTCTTTAAAAATTAGGAAGGATGACACGTTACCGTTAATCAATGAATTTTTGTTGCCAAATCTTCAATGTAAACGAAATGTGGTTTCAACAGGATGGTGCCATATGCCATACTGCCGGTGATACTATGGACTTATTGAAAGAAAATTTCAACATTACTTCGAGAAATTAATCGGTTAATTAGCCTCCATGTTCGTGTGATTTGACGCCACTAGATTATTTTTTGTGTGGGGATACGTGAAGTCATTGGTTTACGAGGATTAACTAGCAACGATTGACGCTTTCGAAATAAATATCCAACGTGTCATTGCTGAAATGCGTCCTCAATTGCTTGAAAAATTGTACCCTCAGAATGAATTTTGTGGAAAATAGTCGTGGTGGCCATATACTCAAAATTATATTTAAATGTTAAATGGCAAGAAACTTCATTATTTTCATGTGCTTTACTTTTCAAATCACATACTCTTAGAAAAACAACCTTTAGAAGGCATTTAAGCTCGGGTTCCATTAGTCAACGATTGTCTGTCAGGTATTAATGTTGCAGACATGGCAGTTCCCGTTCCATACCTACTTTATTCCATTTTCTACTGGATGTGTAAAATAAGAATTAAGTCCAATCTCCCTCTTCTGTTGTCAACTCTATTCTTTATTCGGCGATGAGAAATGAAAACCACCGCTTCGTTAGGGTGCTATTTCAAATCCTTATTCGGCTCGAAGGAACAATGTATGAGAGAATAGAGTCCAATCTCCCTCTTCGATTGTCAATCCTATTCTTTATTCGGTTATGAAAAAAACCGAATGGTTTGGCTGTTGATTCAATTCTGGGTTTCATTAAAAAAATATGTTTCTTAAGAGCTACAAAAACTTATCGAACTTAACCTAATCGCAGCCACACAATTATTCTTATCTATTCTAATATTGAACGGAGAACATTGCAGGGCTACTTGTCATTTCATTCAAGTGGTTTTGTGCATCTACCGAGCGCATCGATATCTGTGCATGTGGGTCATAACCTTTATTATCTCACATATTATCGTATGCGAATTTTTCACATGTGATCGCTCTGCAGTCGGAATGCAGTATTTATTTCGAAGTTATTGCAATTAAGCATATGTGAATGAAACACCAAATCTCAGCCAGGCTCCGCATTTTTTTTTTTATATTTGGTTTTTACCTTGTTTAGGCGAATGCCCTTTTCATTTTGGTCGTGGTGTTTTCATATTAAATTTTCTATCTAGAAATACCCTCAGATGTTTGCCCCTCTAAAGGATAGAAAACTGGTTCAAAAAAGTAGACCACTTGTATTTACCTAGGTTAATATTAAGACCTGTTGGTTCAAATCCATCATATTTTAAGATACCACCAATAAGTTTTCTGAATTGCAGATTTTATCAACATAAATATTCAAATCTAAATATGGTAAAAATATCCTCAAATATCTTCCTTTGAAATCCACTTTATTTTTTTTAATTCTTTAATTTTTCCCCAACTTTCTAGATCACCCTCCGTATCAATTCATTCATACAGCTGTTTACGGTCTGAAGAACAACATTTTGTGTAAAATCAACCACTAAGAGTCGTGTGAAAAACTCGTTCTCTCGTTTCGGTATGTAGCGCCTGTCAATGGTAGTTTGTGTCGTACTATACATTGTTCGTTCGTTCATTCGCCTACTCATCTATGCTGAGAGCCTGAACTGTTGTCACCGTCGACGTTGCTAAATAGTTGGCGTTTTATTTGCCAGATTTCACAACGACAAGAACAACAAAATGGTGGTGGTAAAATAAACCGAAACCGACCGAGATAGCAATCATTTAATGTGTTGTGTCCCGTCCCGCACACGGTGGTTGTTGGTGTTGCTAATCCTTTTTGTTTCGTTTTGCCCGCTCCAGTGTAAATAAACAAATAACAACAATAGAGGAGGAACGAACCAGCAATGAGACAGATGGAATGTATCGAGACGGGTATTTTGTCGCATAGAGTTAGTTGCATGTAGCAGCAACAGTCAAGTCACAGTCTTCGGTGTCGCCATCACATCATTGACCGTAACGACGGCGTAAAGCTTAGTTGTGCTGTGAATCCACCACCACCACCATCATCATCATCATATTGTAACAGGTTCTTCCCCACTTCGAATCCAACAAATAGAGCATCCAAAATGCCTTATTTTTTTCCTGGCAACAACACAATGACCGAAGAAAATCGTAGTCCATTAACATCTCGTCAACATCTTTGTTCGTTCGGTTCGGTGGTATTTATTCCCATTCAGCAGTGCAAAATGTGCTGCGCAGAAATTCAACGAATTTTCATGCGAGCACACACTAGTAACGAGTTAATCGCAGGCCACAGCAACAACATTTCCTCCCCCTCCTCTAAAACTTTTAGCAAAATTGAACCGACATTAATACCTTGTCGCCGACAAAAATACCGTGTAGCTCCCCCCCACTCTCTCACAACGAAAATAAGTTCGTCTGTCCAAATAATAGAAATCATTTTATTTGCTGCAAATTCGTTAGATATCAAGCGAATGAAAGCAACAAACAAATCGAACCACAATCGCCGTCATACAAAACACCAGTCGCCTTCAAACGCCTTTTTTTTCGATAATCCATAAACCCACCTCCATCCTCATTCATCCACACCAATCACGCCATGCCAACCACTTTGTTCGCTCCTTCGCTCGCCTCAAGCTCAGTTACTATTGTTTGCCGGCAACCAACCCAGCACTCAGAGTCAGTCATTCAGCCAACAAACTGCAACGAACTCTGCTGACTCGTTTGGATGAAAAATCTTGCCCCAAGTCAAGTACACAATTCACTGCCGTTTATTCACAACACGCTCTCGACTATGGTGTCTTTTCGGTACTTGAAGCGTGTGAATAAATTTTTTGCTTCCAACCAACCAAACGACCAACAGCCATCACGCCAATACTTCACCACAAAGCAAATTTGTGTTGTGCTTGCCGGTTTTCATTATAATCCGCAAAAATTCTCATATTATGACGCGTGTTTGTGCATGCCTTTGCCGGTTTTTACCCACACAGCCAACACCACCACCACCGCCGCCGCCCCTTCATTGTGAACAGACAAGTCGAGCAGTTTGTTGGCCAGCCAGCCAACCAACCATCCATTCAGCCGGTCACCAGCACAACATGCCGTGCCGTTGCTAAATGAATCAGTGATGAAAAGCAAAACACATGATTAGCCTACTAAGAAAATCAAACAGCCAACAAGGGAATTATTAAGTGTTTGCTGCCCTGAGTCGTACTGCGACGCATCGGCTGCGGCGTCAGCGTCGTCGTCATCATCGTCACAGTCACACAGCCCAGTGCCAACCTCAACAATTTAACGAAAGCCCAGAAAACTCATTCATGGCAATGTAAACAATGTCATGTTGCTACAACTACAACTACTACAACGGCGACGGCTACTACTATTCAGTGAGATTTCTCTTTCTCTCACTTTTATTCTCAATGAACTAAAGTGCTCTTGCTCTCTGTCTCTTACCCACACACACAGCTTGCCTTTGGGGATGTGTTGGCTTTCGTGGTCTCTGTTGCTCTGTTTATTTTGGTAAAAGCTTGTTGTTGTTGTTGTCGTTGTTGTATCGTCGTCGTGTGGTGCTCTGTACAACAAGTTCCTTACACTCACTCTCGAGGTCGTCTGTCGTACCGTACGAGTGAGTAAGTAACATCGTTGATATTGTGATTGTTATTGTTGTTTTGCCGTGCATGCATGCATTTGTTTCGTTTCTTCGCACATTGAAATCCCGCAAAATGTGACTTCTCATTCTTTTTTGTATACGGCGCTCAGAGTCGATTGGTTTCGGCTTTTTAAAAAATATTTTTTGTTGTCTCACAACGTTCGTTGGCTGTTCAGAGCAGCAGCAAGGTTTTTGGTGTGTATGTACGTATGTGTCTTCTTGTATATTTTTGTTTTTATATTTTTTATGACTCGTTGTTGTTGCTCGTTTTTATTCGTTTGTGTGTTGCTGTTGCTTGCTGTTTGTTTGATTTTGAATGAATTTCAAAAACAGCAAAAAAGAGAAGGTCGTTGTTGTGTTGATACACTGAGGTATAATATTTTTTTCCGTCTGTTGCTCGCTATTGTCGACTCTGACGAACTGGTAGGTTATGTTGTTGGTTGGAAACGTGTTCAGTTTCATTGCTGCCAGAGTCAGTCAAGCCAGCCAGAGCAGCAAGTTGTTTGTTTGTTATTGCGAATTATTTATCACATTGTACTTGTACACTTTAACAATTAGGTACTTAAAATAATTATTGTTTTCTGCTTAAAATAATTATTGTTTACAATGAGGTTATGTTTTCTGATGGGAAATTTGATTTTTTGCTCGTTTTCAAATGTTGGGAAAGGTTTATGTTATTCTGCGGATATAGAATTTATGTTAAGATAATATGGAGCAGAAGCAAATCGATCAGTATAAATTTGTGGTAGCATCATTTGAAGCGCAATATAAAGTAATTAAGTGGAGCTTAAAATTTAAACGTTTTCAGTGGCTGATATTGGTTAAAATAAATAATAATTTAAAAAAGTTCCGCACTATTCTCGCAGAAATGAAAAACATATGATGTCATAAAAAAACGTATTTTCGATTGGAAAAAATACTACTCACAAATTAGATTAATTCTAGATTTTTCTAAAAAAATTATTCGGAATGCATGCTTAAAATAAAATAAAATATTTAGTTAACAATAACGAGTATCAGTCGGAAAAATATTGAAACATGCGGATCAACTAAAAAACGTCTACAGTGAGAGATACTCGAATAGTAACATTGGACAAAAGATATCCATTCAAGTCTACAGAGCCATTGCAGGTGAAATGGGGAATGTTGAATCATCCCGAACAGTTCGACGAAGACCATTGACTGCAAATCTACCGGGTAGAAAAGCTCGGGAGGTTCCTTTGCTTGGAGAAATCAATTGGAAGATACGAATAACTTTGCTTTGGCTCATAAAACCTGATGCGGACCTGAAGAAAAAACATAGTGGCGAAATATTTTATGGAATGATAAAAGGAAGATCAATTTCTTTGGTAACGACGCAGAAAGGAATGTCCGCCGACTGAGAGGAAAGGAATTTCATGTAAGATTTACTGTAAAGAGAGAAGGACGAGAGAATCTCATGGTTGCTTTTTATGGGAAGATGTAGGTCCGATACATCTAATTGAGAACACAATGGATTGGTTTGTGTACAAGGAGGTATTGGAAACTGTCATGCTACCATATGCGGAGGAAGATATGCCAGTAATATGAACATTTCCGCAGGATAATGACCCACAGCAATCATCGAAGTTGGTGAACGCATGGCTCGGCATGAAAATTGTTGATTGGCCTAGCTAGTCTATCGATCTTTAACCTAGTGATAACCTTTGGGAAGAACTGATGAGACAAATTTCGAAACTTTCTTTCAAAAATAAAAAAAGAACTATGGGAAATATTATATAATATCCCGCTAAAAGAGTCGAAGCTGCCTTAAAAATATAGGAGGCTATACAGTATTATTCGATAGTTATTCAGAGGGTCTTCTCATGGTAGACCAGAAGGTCTTCTCATGGAAGACTAGAAGGTTCTCTCATAGAAGACTTCTTATAGAAGACCAAAAACCTAAGATCAGAAGGTCTTCCCACAGAGAAGATCAGAAGGTCTTCTGATATAGAAGACCAGAATGTTTTCTCATATAGAAGACCATAAGGTCTTCTTTTGTCTTTTATATGAGAAGGTCTTCTCATAGGAGACCAAAAGGTCTTCTTATAGGATGCCAGAAGGTCTTCTAATAGGAGACCTGAAGGTCTTCTCATAGGAGACCAGAAGTTCTTCTCATGTAGAATACCAGAATCTCTTTGCATATAGAAGGCCAGAAGGTCTTTTTCGGGTTTCAATATAAGAAGGTATTCTCATAGGAGACCCGAAGGTTATTTTATAGAAGACCAAAAACCAAACACCAGAAGGTCTTCTCACATCGAAGACCAGAATGTCTTCCCATATAGAAGGCCAGATAGTCTTCTTCAGTTCTTTTGTATGAGAAGGTCTTCTCACAGAAGACCAGAAGCTCTTCCCATAGGAGACGAGAATGTTTTCTTCGGGAATGTCTTAACATAGAAGACTAGAAGGTTTTTTCATTGAATACCAGAAGGTCTTCTTACAGAGGACCAAAACCAAAGACCAAAAGGTCTTCTCATATAGAAGAGCAGAAGTTCTTCTCATATAGAAGAGCAGAAGTTCTTCTCATATAGAAGGCCAGAAGGTCTTCTTCGAGTCTTTTATATAAGAAGGTCTTCTCATAGGAGACCAGAAGCTCTTCCTATAGTAGAGCAGAAGGCCTTACAGAAGACGAGAAGGTTTTCTTATAGAAGATCAGAAGGTATTCTTATAGAAGACGAGAAGGTCGTCTCATAGAAGACCAGAATGTCGTCTCATCGAAGGCCAAAGGGTCTTCTCATCGAAGACCAAGGGGACTTCTCATGGAACAACCAAGGGTCTTCTCATCGAACACCATGGGGTCTTCTCATCGAAGACCAAAAGGTCCTCTGATGCATCTTCTAGTTTCCTCGATTCATAGAAGACCTGTATAATTTGATTATATCGCCCGATTTCCATCCCTCCCAACTTATGTATAGGCATCTCTATATTTAATTAAGGCAAGTTTTATTACAACTTAGTACTAATAACAAATAAATAATAATAAATAGAAAATTAAACTAATTTTGTTTTTGTTGTTGTTTGTGTGAAACCAGTTCACATTTAACAGAAATGCGAATACTCTTCGTGACACATTTTCGTTCCTAGTCTAAATTCTAAAATTGGCGATCTCCCCGCAATCGACGTCTCCAATAGGAATTTCTTCTTTCGGCCATTAAATTCTGATAATTGGCTCTCTCTTCGATGTTATTACTCTCTAGAGAATTATTCGCCGGATCCTCTGTGGGCAAATTGACATTTAAGTCCTCATTCTCCGCTGGAGTTTCATTGTCCGCTTGATTTTCTGATTCTTCGTGATGCTCTTGTTCTTCTTCATTGTGTTCACTTTCATTGTTGTTATTTGATGATTCTTCATTGGCTGCTTCCTGTCCTCCTTCCACATCGTTTTCAATGAAAACACACTCACTATTGACCGCGGCACATTCCTCGAAGGAGTTGGCCTTGCCCATTTCATTGTGATCGTTGGTGTATTTGGCAAAGAAACTGCGTCCAATCACCCGGAAAGCCATGGCTGTTAGGGGATTGTTCTTGGAACGGAATTCCATTTCACAGACGAAACGGCGACGGCAGGCCGCGGAATCCAAGCCGAGGAACATGAACATGAAGTTGCCGATTCTGGGAGGAAAATTAAATTGGCGTTATGTGATTGTTGGATCCTCGGTCTGGGGATTTTTTTATGACTTACCTTTCCTCGCTGATTGATGGACCCATTTGTTTACCCTCCTGCTTCTCATTTTTTACCTCACGTTTTATCCGATAAGTGTGGCTATCGGGCGAAGAAACATCAGGAGGGGCAACATCTGAACTGGCATAGGATCCGGCATAGGCTGAGTAGGGTTCGAAGGAAGTATCTAGACTGCTGGGTCCCCATGATGAGCTAATGATTTCCGAATGATCCGAGGAATATGGAATGTGGTCATGGTGATGGTGAGAGAACGATCTAGGGGTTTTAGAGAGAAAGAGAGAGATTAAAAAGTCTACCAGGAATAAGAAATTTGGGTCTATAGCAAACTTACGGTGGTGGATGATCCAAAATAATTTCAGGTTGACATTTATGGGGCCAGAAGTAGCGGAGACCCAAGTAGACGGCACTGCCCAAAAAGAAGGCCACAATTACAACTTTGATCTTGATCAAATAAGCAATGGCTATGGCAGTCCAGCCCCACTGAGCATCTGGAATTGGAAAGAAAAGTATTCAAAAGATTAGCCATGAAATTGTATAATTTTTCATTCCCCCTCTCTCAGATAATCCAAAGTGAAAGTGTTAATTACTAATATGGGAGGGAGAAATAGGAGGAGAGGGGTATTTTCGTAACACATATTACGCACTCGCTCCCCCTCCCCGGTCTTTGGAAAATCGTGATCACAACATTTGCAACTTAACTTTTTGTCAATAACCACATCAACTTTCGTTTAACTTTCACACTTCTCTATTTGCTTAGATGATTGCTGGATTTTATTTTCCACTTCGTGGTATTCACTAGATAAAGAGAGGGGGCGGGGTGCTAATTTCTTTTACATAATGAGACTATGATTTAATATTTATTTGGATTATAAAAAGCTCTGTCTGCCATGTTGACATGACATAAGAAGGTGCTAATTATTATGTGGAAAATAACAGCCGGTATTATGTCAGATTACGAAAATCATATCACGATTTTTCGATCATCTTCTTCTCTCTTCACAAAGAGAAAAGAAAAATGGGTTACCATATTGGCACATAATTTTTAAGATTCCACCAATACTCCAGTTTCGGATGCTGATCTAAAAAATTCCACCAAGACTCCAGTTTTGGATGTTGGTCTAAAAAATGCTTGTCTCAAAATTTCAGTTTGGTATTTTGGTCTTTAGAAATTTTATACTACGAAAAATAGAATAGATCTGCATTACATCTAATGTTGCTACCAATTTTGCAATGTCCGAAGTTTGAAGGGAATTGGGAAAAAATCCCATTTAATAGGAGTTATGATTTTTACACTGTGCGACAAACTTCTATTTTTACAGCAATTACAAGAAAAAATCAGTAGATTATGAAAGTAGAGCTTAAAATACAGACCTCGGATATCAACGTTGTGTTATAAAATTTTCAAATTGCCCTCTTCACCATTTTTTGAAATTTTCATATTAAGAGTCTTCGGAGGACGCGCATTTTGGGTATAGTGGGGCTTTGGCAATATTACTGATAACAATACGATAATTATTTTTCTTGAAAATGTTAACACTCAAATGAGTAACTAATAGGTCCCACAATAATCAAAGTCCAAAGTCTTACTTAAACGCCAGGAATTCATAAGTATCACAAAACACATTTTAGCCGTACTTCATGTGAGTTTATTATACATCGGGGAGGGAGGTTCACTCCTGACATAAGTTTGATGTGAATATTATTTAAAAATTAAAAAAATCGATGGAAAAGCATAGACTTTAAGAAAGACATTGGGTGCTCCCATCGTCCATTTGAGAATTTTAATTTTTATGCCCTCCATCTTGGAAAGAGATATTACAAAGGGAATGACAAAGATAATATGCCCTATCTTTGTCATTCCTTTTGTAAGATCTCTAAATATTCGTCGTAGTACCCATACAGTATACATATTCATAATCAGCATAAAATTCTTAGTCGATTTAACGATGTCCGTGGGTATGTCTGTCTGTCCGTCTGTTGAAATCGCGATACAGCCAACATTATTTGACATAGAGCTTTAAAATTTGGCAGAACAGTTTGTATTGTATTTAGGATGGTTGTTATTGAAAATGAGCTATCTTGGTCCACACTTTGGTATAGTGCCCATATAACAGTTCCTCCCGATATGCGGTATTTTGATGATTTTTGCCACATTTTTTAAAGAATTTCTCTATAAATTGTTATTTGTGGGACATAATGAATTCTAGCTCCGGTGGTCAAACATTGCATGTATAGGTCCACGCTTTGGTATAGCCCCCATATAACGGTACCTACCGATATTCGATAAAAAATTGGTATTTATAATTCATAGTGGGTTCTAGCCCGGTTGCAGAACATTGAATATTTAGAACCACGCTTTCCTATAGCGCACATACCCACCGATATTCGGTATTTTGATAATCCTAGTCTTGTTTAATATTTGGTATTTTAGAAGATTTGATAGATGACAATCCTTGAAGTATAAAATTGCATTTAGAGGTTTCTGTTTTGGTATGTCCTTATATGATGGCCTCACTCTATGGTTTTTTGATAAGCTTAACTGCATTATCGAAACCGTCTTAGTGGTATATGAAGTTTATAGTGAAACACGCTTGAATGCAGATACTTTTATATAAAAATGTTTCATTTACCCTAAGGTGGAGGGTATTAAAAGTTCGGACCGGCCGAATATTTTTTACTTATTTTTTTTTTTTTTTGTAAATTTTGGAACTTTCATGGGGGAGGTACCAGATAGATATTGATAGTTCCAATATGTCTGAAATACTGTGTCATTATAAATCCGACAAAAAACAGGTTTTGGCAAGTTTGCACTAAAGAATATAGGAAAAGTTCGAAATTGCCAAAGGTTTAAATGAATTTGGACCAAAACGTACCAAAAGTAGGAAATTGAACTAAATATTGTACCATTGCACAAAGATCTAGAGTAAATTGAATTGCATTTTGAACGAATATTGCTAGAATGGTGTTGACTGAACAAAGACAGCTGTTATATCGAGGATTTGGCTTTAGCATAGGTTTTTTTTATTAAAATTCAGTCTTTAATGTTTTATGTTTGAGGGACTCCAGTATTTTCACTCAAACTCTATAAACGATATGGGACAACATTTACAGATTTTGCAATGATAAACGGTGAGAGCATTGTTGTCGTCCATATTTTGAACGCAGAATTTTTGGCGAATCAGCTCTTGGAAAGTGACGAAGTTGTTTTTTTTTTTTGGCTTAATGGGTAATGGTGTAAGTAGAATGTATCCATAAAAACTCACAGTTTGGTGCTGTTTATGGGCTGGTTTAATCTTTGGATCGTACCTCTTGAAATATGCTGGTAATCGTAATGTAACTGTGAATGGAGGTCATATGAAACTTTTTTTTTGTCCAAAAAGCATAAGCTTGACTTGCATGACATGTGGTTTCATCAAGACGTAACAATGGACTTATTTAAAGGCTAGTTCGGTGTACCGTTTAGTTCGAGGACCGTTTAATCGGACGCCTAGATCGTACTATTTAACTCTTACGGCTATGTTAATGTCTAGATAGTAGATGGAACCGCATCTACTGAAGCTTAATTGAAGTTCGAAGACAACATTGAAAAATTTATTCTTAAAATAGAAAAACAAGTAAAAAAGCTGTAAGTTCGGCCGGGGGAATTTTGAAAATCCTCAATCATTTGGAACGAATTTGGCAATTTTCAAAAAAAAAAAATAAAATCCGTTAAAAAATCTTAAAAATACCGTAATACTATAAGCCATTACAAAATTCAAATGTGAAAAATCGGTGAATAAAGTATCTAAAATCATCAAAATACGAAATATAGAGAGGTACCATTATAGGGGGCTATACCAAAACGTGGAACTGCACAGACAATTTTCTGTCTGAGGCTGTAGTATCCATTATGCACTTCAAATACCACATTTTAAACAATTCCGGTGAATAATGTCGCTAAAATCATCCAAATACCGAATACCAGGAGGTAGCGATATAGGGGGGCTATACGAAGACGTGCACAGACACATACAACTTCCTGTCATAGTATCTAGTATCCATTACGAACTTCAAATACCAAATTAGAAACAATTCCGGTGAAAAATATCGCTAAAATCATCAATGCACCGAATATCGGGATGTACCGTTATATGAGGGCTACAAGAAGATCTACACAGACAATTCTCTGTCGTAGGCTGTAATATCCATTACGAACTTCAAATACCAAATTTGAAATAATTCCGGCGAAGAATTTTGCTTAAATCACCGAAAAAGTGAATATCGGGAGGTGCCGATATATGGGGTTATACGAAGGCGTAGACCTACATGGCCCATTTTCTATGCCAAAAGTCCTGCAGACATAATATACATTTGAGTACATTTTATCAATCTACTAACACAACCTACGATATTTGAACCCATACTTAGTATAAAATTTTAACTCAGTTAGATATAACTGCGTCCTAATTTTCAGATCTTGTGTTAGTAGAATATTTGAAGTTAGGAATGCTTCAGATGCTTATTTCGCATTTCATGAGATATATGACCCGTTGTGTGGGAAGTACCCGAAGTAGTGGTTCGATATATTTCGCCTTTCTACCAGATCTTGTGTTGGAAGAAATATGGAGATGTGTGGATCTTGAGGTAGAGTTATAATTATTCAAAATTTTGACCCTTTGTGTAGGAGGTACTTGATGAAGTGGACCGACATTGTCCATTTTCGCACCTCACCTAGCACTAATAAAAATAATAGGATTTGCAAAATTAGAGGATCCTTTATTGTTCTGTGAGGCAAATTATTTTATTTGCAAAATTTTGACCTTTTGTGGGGTAGATATCAGATGTCGTTCTTCGAACTCGATCTAAGTTTTATTATATATAAGTTTATATATATTACGATGTACCAAATTTGGACCAAATCAGATACTTCCTTCGAGACTTATCGTGCGCCAGCCAGACATATGGACGGACGGGCACCACTAGATCGCCTTCAAATATCATGAAACGGATTTGGCTCAAAGAGACCTAGACGTTATTTCGATGAGGCACTTTTGGCCGTATCAAATGATATATACCCTCTCCCTCTAGAGTGTTGGGTTGAGTGGATCGTATTTGGATATTCGTAACATACGAAGAGTACGAAATTGATATAAACTGAACCAGCTATAATTTAGTAATTTTTAGTATATCGTAGTACTAGTTTCCAAAAATTGTACATTATTTCATGCCTCAATTCTGACTCTGAAAGATCAGAATTTTAAATTTCAAAACACTGTTTTCGTACTTTTTAGCCGTTTGTACATGTTTGTACCTTTTTTTGACTTTTTAATACCCAGAAAACGATTTTCACAAAACATTGTCAGATTGAACCGGCACGGCATTTTAGATTTGTACTCTTAAGTACTTTTTTAATTTTATTTTTTTACAAATTGTACAAATTTGGTACATATGTCCATATACATCGTTTTCCACCCCTTCGCACCAGATTTTGTCCTCATCCTAATTTTCTGATTTCTAGGTCAAACTTTGCATTTAGAGTTTATGGTACAACTTTAAGTACCAAAAATGGAATCCTACGATGACAAACTCGTCCTGGGGGAAACGTCGTTGGACAACAGACATACATAGTTTCAGTTTTAAGGGTTGATGGGACTCTTTATGTGAGAAAAATTCTTAGAAGCCTGCTTAGCGGACTCTGAAACTTGCAATTTATACAAGTCACCGTGTTAGGGCACTGTAACATTTTTGCTATGGGAAACCTTTACTGTGGAGCTTCTCCAATGGGATACTATTATAGACTATAGTGGAACACACAGACCAATGTGCTGGTGACACTTGCTCCAAGGGAAAACAGGTATTCTATATTTTTTATAGTAGAAAACCAGAATATTTTCCGGAGGAAAAAAAAACAAAAAAGTTATTCTTTGTCATAAAACCAGTTGTGATAAAACCGGAGGAGGTGTTTTTTTTTGTTGTCGAAGAAAATTTCTATTGGAGACAATGCAATATTTTCTATGATGGAACAAACATTGCTCTGTAGAAAAAATTGACAGTCCTGGGGAAATCCAAAACTTTTTACATAAATAGAAATTATAGCAGCATAATCGGAAAAATCCATAACCTTCGAGAAGTCCGAAAACTTGGAGAACTAAATTCTAAGTCCCAGAAATACATGTCGACTTGGGAACTTTTATGGTTTCCGAATCTCAGTCATGATATTTCTCCTTAAAAACTTACACAAATGATGGCGATGTCTTCTTCTGGTTCTGGCCTCATCTTGGAACAATGCTGTCGATTCACTTTTCACCAAATCTTTGGCAGCGTCTGCAAGAGCATTTTCGGAATTTTCTTCCTGCTGTTGTTGTTGCTGTTCTTCACAAAACACCAATGCCAAATACATGGCCAAAAGCACAAACATTAACCACAATGTATTCTTATTCATGTTGTATTTTCTTTTCTCTCTCAACACAATTTTTATTCCTTTGGATCCTTTTCTTTTTCGATTTTTGAGTCGTATAACTCCTTTGAGACTTCTTCACTTTGTCTTTGACACAATGTAACTGCTACTGATTTGTAATTTGTCCGATGCTTTTTATATGCACTATTTTTTGAACGCTTTTCCTCCAGCAACAACAAAGCGGTTCAGACAGACCATCCATTTGGTAGTGGGCCCTTGCTCTGATTGTCATTGTCCGGCACATCTTCAAGTTCAATGTGATAATTGACTCAGTAAGCAGCGTGTCCAATTCATAAACACTTCCCGAGCCATGGATCGATGGCCATTTCTTCGTTGCGTTGCGCTATCTATGGCCATGGCCATAACGGGTTTTGTGTAAATTTTTCATGAATTTGCATTGATTCTATTACGACATTGACCAGCTGGCTGCCTGACTGACTGACTGATCGAGTGAGTTATTGACTTCTCTGAGCTAACACTTCCATTCATTTGCCATTGCTTTTCAATTTCTTTTTATTGCAAAATAGGTGTTAAGCAAAATAAAATACGTGCATATTTGAAATTTCACTTTTATTGTGAAATCAAAAGAAAATGTGTGAATTCGAATGTGTGAAAATTAGGCGAGATTTCGGAAATGCAGATAATAATAATATTTTTATTTTTCGAACATGCTGAGTTCAGTATGAAAACATCAGCCTAGTTGTTATCAGTTCAAATAAATAAAAAATAATTAAATAAATATTGGAATATTTGGCCTTAAACGCAGAATTGTCTAGGATCGATTTTTTTGACTCAACTGAGTCAATTTTTTTCTATAGAAAACAAAAATCGATCATTAGTTGAGGGAATTTTTTTTCTATAGAAAAAAAATCGATCCTCAGCTGAGGCCATTTTTTTCTATATATAGAAAACAGCTATAGAAAAAAAAATGGCCTCAGCTGAGGCTCTATAGAAAAAAAAGGGCCTCAGCTGAGGCTCGATTTTTTTTCTATAGAAAAAAAATCGATCCTCAGCTGAGGGAATTTTTTTTCTATAGAAAAAAAAATCGAGCCTCAGCTGAGGCCATTTTTTTCTATAGAAAAAAAATCGAGCCTCAGCTGAGGCCATTTTTTTCTATAGAAAAAAAAATCGAGCCTCAGCTGAGGCCATTTTTTTCTATAGAATAAAAATCGAGCCTCAATTGAGGCCATTTTTTTCTATAGAATAAAAATCGAGCCTCAGCTGAGGCCCTTTTTTTTCTATAGAATAAAAATCGAGCCTCAGCTGAAGCCCTTTTTTTTCTATAGAATAAAAATCGAGCCTCAGCTGAGGCCCTTTTTTTTCTATAGAATAAAAATCGAGCCTCAGCTGAGGCCCTTTTTTTCTATAGAGCCTCAGCTGAGGCCATTTTTTTTTCTATAGAAAAAAAATCGAGCCTCAGCTGAGGCCATTTTTTTTCTATAGAAAAAAAAATCGAGCCTCAGCTGAGGCCATTTTTTTTCTATAGAAAAAAAAATCGAGCCTCAGCTGAAGGAATTTTTTTTCTATATAAAAAAAATCAGTCCTCTGCCTCAAGATGAGGCATTTTTTTCTATAGAAAAAAAAAATCGATCGTCAGCCGGATTCAGGCTGAGGTAGATTCATTTCTATAGAAAAATCAGTCATCTGCCCCAGACACCTGTTACTTAAACTTTAAGAGATGCATGCAACCTGCAACCTTTGAAGAATTTGGAGCGTGTATTAGTTTTCCAGTATACCATTTATTGTTGACTGAGCTTTTTTGCGGTCAACCAGCCAACCTGCCTGCCAGCCTATTTGAACGTCTCAGCCCTTCGAAAATTCTTCTCTCCCTGTCAAGTTGGCTGTCTGGGTGTCCGATATTCGACAAGGTTTAATGTTGTGGTTCTACTGTGGGACATAGAGGTGGAATATATCAGCGTTTTTGTGTGTGTTATTAAAGAGCATCTCAAAATTTGTGGGGGGTTTCAAAAAGTTTTGCCCACTAACATTGCAAACATAAGCGAACATCAACATGTCCAACCACAAAGAAGAATTGTAATGAAAAACACCGAAACCCCCTAGAAATTTCCACATTTTTTTGAATTACGACATTGCGTGAATGAGGTGATATTCTGCATCGATTGATGCCTGTACGTCCGTCTATCTGTGGATGGATTTTTGTAAAGTTCAGGTCGCATTTATTGTCCGATAGTGAGAACATTTTCCACAAATCATGTTTGGCCCAAGGACGAACCCTCATGAAATGGGTGATAATCGGTTGAAGTTTAACTGTAGCTGTAATGTAAAACATCGCTCAGAAATAACTCGGATTTGAATGTAGCTCCCATGTATATCTCAATCCGATTTTACGTCTATGGTTTATATCAGCCCAAATTCATTGGACTTTGGCACATATGACCGAATTCAGCCTGGAAGCAACATATCTATAGCACCCACATATATATTTTTTAGTTTATAAAGTTTTTAACTTTTATTAATTCATAAAAATGTTGTCATACTTTTTTCTCCAGTTTTTCTCCCTCTGATCTCAAAATGCCCTTGAAAAATATTTGCAAAACAAAAATTATATCTCAGAAAGTATTTTCATCAGCTGTGTCAGTCAATTTCAAGGTCAATAAATCATGTCTCACTACTTTGTCATGAATCAAAAAGATTTCCAATTAAAAAATAAATGTTTCAACAGAACACAATCTTTTGAAAATTTCCAATCGTTGATGATTCAAAAACCAATTTAAATGATTATTAATAACAAATAAGATTAACAAATCTATGAATTCATCGCTTTGTCATCAGAATTTCAATGTGTTTTGCTTTGTTGCAGAAAAATTATTAATTGTTTTATTAGAATTTTATAGATCTCGAGGAGGTCTTCTCGGTATAGAAAACCTGGTCTTTTTTATATAGAAGACCTGAACGAGGTCTTCTCCGTGTAGAAATCCTCGAGGAGGTCTTCTCGGTATAAAAGACCTCTAGGATGACTTCTCGATATAGAAGGCCTCGAGGAGGTCTTACTATTGTAGAATTTTATGTCTAATAATTCTGTAGAGTATTTTGACCTGTTGCGACCCCATTTAAAGAAAGTGTTAACCGAACTTTTGAAAATTTTCTCTTTTGGAGGTTAATATTTTCGAAAGATTGTTGTTTGTATTTTAAAAGTGATTTATGCCACACAATGTCGACAATTTAATATTTGTTCCTGGGACGGTCAGACAGTTAGTTCAGTTCATACATTGTGACGTATCCTATATTGGTCTCTCTCTCTCTCTCTCTCGTTTTTTTCTTGTCATATGATTGTCGCCAGCGTTAAATTGACTGGCGTCTTTGTGAATCACATATTATCTCAATCGCTTTGTTTTCAATTTTATTTTTTTATTATTTAATCATTGAATCAGGCATTCACTCACTAAAGCTCGCTGGCATATTAAGGTTTTTTTTTAAATGATTCACGTTTTTGTTTCATTTATAATAGTTGGTAATTTATTTCGTTGTCATTGTTATGAGCAATTTACCTCTACGCTACATACCTACATAAATACAGATTCTTAAAATAGTCCGGATGATTAGTTGGCATTATTTGAATATTGATTCATTTATTTTTTGTTCGAGAAAAAAATATAGAAACAGAAATTCATAATATTACAATTTTTTTGGATTCGGATTTTTGGATTTGTTACAAAAATTGAAAAGAGAAATTATTTAGAATGATTAATTTCGGAATTGAGCTGTCACAAACAGTGACGTAGCCAAACAAAAACCTCAATTGAGAATGGAAAATTCCAAGTTTTTATGAAGACACTAACTGACCTTGGTGAAAACCGGAAAGGCCATTGCATCTAAGGAGGGGTTTCTGCAGAAAACATTGACTCATCATTTCAGCAGGATGTTTCTACCGTCTTTTTTAACACTCCTCTTTTACTCAGAGCCACTCTGACGAGGATTTTTTATTGAAAAATTTTCCTAAGACCCTCTGACGAGGAGGAGGAGGTGTAATAGACCTCGAAGAGGAGATCTAGATGTAAAAGACCTCGAGGAGGTCTTCTCTGTATAGCAGTCCTTAAGAAGGTCTTCCCGGTATAGTGCAGTAGACCTCTAGGATGACTTCTGAGGAGGAAGAGTTTTCGAGGAGGTCTTCTAGGTGTAAAAGACTTTCAAGGAGGTCTTTTGGGTTTAGAAGTCCTCAAAGAGGTGTATTAGGTATAAAAAACCTCGAGGAGGTCTGCTAGGTGTAAAATATTTCGAAGAGGTCCTCAAGGATGTATTTTAGGTGTAAAAAACCTCGAGGAGGTCTTCTAGGTGTATAAGAGGTCGAAGAGGTCTTCTAGATGTAAAAGCCCTCGAGGAGGAGGTCTTCTAACGAACTAACTGAATTTAGTGAACACCAGAAAGGCCAGTGCATTTAAGGAGGGTTTTTTGAAGAAAACATTGCCTCATAATCTGAACAGGATTTTTCTACAGAGAATCTTTTCTAAGACCCCTCTTTTTCTCGGAGCTCTCCGACGTGGATTTTTTATTGAAAAATTTTACTCAGAGCCCTTTGACGAGGAGGAAGTGTAAAAGACCACGAGGAGATCATCTAGGTGTGAAAGATGTCGAAGAGGCCTAGATGTAAAAGACCTTGAGGAGGTATAGCAGTCCTTAAGAAGGTCTTCTCGGTATAGTGCAGTAGACGTCTAGGATGCCTTCTGTAGTATACCTATATGTGATCTTCTGGGTGATAAAGACCTCGAGAAGGTCTTCTAGAGGTAAAAGACCTCGAGAAAGTTTTCTCAGTATAGACCTTCAGAAGGTCTTCTCGGTATAGTGCAGTAGACTTCTAGTATGTCTTCTGAGTGTAGTAGACCTCCATGTGGTTTTTTGGGTGTTAAAGACCTCGAGAAGGTCTTTTAAGAGTAAAATACCTCTAGGAGATCTTCTAGGTGTAAAAGTCTTTAAGGAGTTCTTTTAGGCGTAGAAGCCCACAAGGAGGTCTTTTAGGTATAAAAGACCTCGGAGAGGTTTTCTAGGTGTAAAATACCTCGAGGAGGAGGTCTTCTAATGAACTAATTGAACTTAGTGAAAACCAGAAAGGCCAGTGCATCTAAGAAGTGTTTTCTGTGGAAAACATTGCCTCATCATCTGAGCAGAATTTTTCTACAGAGAATCTTTCTAAGCCATTCTTTTCCTTAGAGCCCTCTGACGAGGATTTTTTATTGAGAAATTTTCCTAAGACCCTCTGACGAGGAGGAGACCTTCTCGAGGAGATCTTCTAGTTGTAAAAGACCTCGAAGAGGTCTAGATGTAAAAGACCTCGAGGTCTTGCCAACTAATCATTTAAGGAGGTCTTTTTGGTGTAGAAGTCCTCAAGGAGGTCTTTTAGGTGTAAAACAACTCGAGGAGATCCTCTAGGTGTAAAGACCTCCAAGAGGTCTTCTAACGACTTAACTGGTCTTGGTGAAAACCAGAAAGGACGGTTTTCTACAGAAAACTTATTTTCTGAGCAGGATTTTTCTGCAGAGAATCATTTCTAAAACCCTTTTTTTATTGAGAGCCCTGTGACGAGGATTTTTCTTTAGAAAAAATTCCACTCAGACCCTCTGACGAGGATTTTTATAGAACAATTTTCCTCAGACCCCTCTGTGGTCCTAAAGAGGCTACAAATAGGCATGAAAGTTGTTCACTTTTGATTCTGAACTTCCACAAATGAAGTTTCCGGGACTTGTTGAAAACTTCAAATGCTTTGTTGGTATTCAAGAGGAAAAATACACAAAGTCAATTTGTAAAATTCCATTCGAATTCAATTGGGTATTTTGTTTTGATACACTCTTTATCAGCGATTTTCTCTGTTTTTTTTCCAACACAATAACCACTTACAACTTTCATACATACAGAACCATATGATGACAAACGCTGCTTCGAAACTCGTTATGTACTCACTGGTTGTTCCATCCAATTTCCAATTTTCATCATCATCCACACAAAAATGTAAACAACTCCTCCATGGGAGTCGTGACGTTAACGCCGTTCTATTATCAAAGTATCAGGCAAATATTTGTACATCCGTCCGTCCTTACATCTCCCGCTCCCCCCTTTATAATAAGTTTTTAGCTTGAAAATATATTTGCTTTTGAATTTATTGAATTCGCTCGCTTAAGTTCCCAGTTTTAACGTTTAACTCGCCGCATATTTGTTTCCTGTCCTTGCTGTCTGTTTTTCCGTCTGTCTGTCGCTCTGTTTGTTTTAGCAGAACCCTGGCGAACAAAGTCATGTCATGCAACATTTCAACCGAGGCAAGATGGTCACCAAAATTTCTTTTGATTTCTAGAACAATTTGCTGCCTGCCACAGCTCTGCTCTGCTTGCCCCTTCCACAATGTTTGAGAAGTTATTTGTTGTTTGTTTGCTTCAAACCTTCTCCTGACTCTTTGTGTTGTAAAGTGGTTGTACCAAAAGGCGTATTGAGATGATTATGGGATATTTAACATTTCTTCATTTATTATTTTCGTTATGTGGAACAGTGTTTTGCAGTAGGAGGGAATATTTCGAAATATGGAAAATCTTTAAAATCGTGAGGATTGATACAAATATTGCAGAATATAAAGTCATTTGCGTATTCAGAAAGTTCTTCTCCATAGGGAAGACCTTCAGAAAGCTCATATCTATAGGTAATCTTCAGGGAGGTCTTTCTCATATTTTTCTCTAGGGGGTATTCCTCAAACCGTCTTATATGTAAAGATCTCGCGCATGTCTTCGATTTTCGAGATTCGAGATTTTCTCAGTGCAAAATACCTCTATGTGGTCTAGGTCGAAAAAACTCGAGGTGGAGGTATGAAAAACAACGAGAAGGTCTTCTTGGTGTAGAAGACCTGAAGGAGGTGTAGAAGACCTTCAGGAGGTCTTCTCCATGTAGCAGCTATTCGGAAGGGCTTCTCGGTATAGAAGCATCGAGGAGGTCTTCTCAGTTTAGAGCCCTCGGGGAGGTTTTTTCAGTGTAGAATATCTTGATTAGGTCTTCTAAGTGCAGAGAAGTGAAAAACAACGAGAAGGTCTTCTTGGTCTAGAAGACCTCAAGGAGATATAGAAGACCTTCAGGAGGTCTTCTCCATGTAGCAGCTATTCCGAATTGCTTCTCGGTATAGAAGCCTCGAGGAGGTCTTCTCAGTTTAGAAGCCTTGGGGAGGTTTTTTTCAGTGTAGTATACCTTGATTAGGTCTTCTCAGTGCAGAGACGTCATGGAGGTTTTCACTGTATAGAAGATCTCGAGGAGGAGGGGAAGTTTTTTTTCTGTGTAGAAGACCTCTAGGATGTCTTCGACATATTCTTGTTTTAGAAGACCTCGAGAAGTTCTCCTTGATGTAAAATACCTTGAGGAGGTCTTTTGAGTGCAGAAGAGGTCTTCTTGGTGTAAAATACCTCTAGGATGTTAAAAACCTCAGCATAGAAGTCCTCGAGGAGGCACTTAGTGTAAAAGACCTTAAGGAGGTCCAGAAATAGATCTCAAGGAGATCCTCTCGGTGTAGAAGACGTTAAAAAGGTCTTCTTAGTGTAAATCGATGAGGTATTCTGGTTGTAAAAGACTTTGAGGAGTCCTCTCAGTGTAGAAAACCTCGAGGCGGTCTTCTAGGTTTAAAAGACCTCAAGGTTGTAAAAGACCTCTCGGTATATAAGTCCTCGAGGTGGTCTTCTCGGTATAGAAGGCCTCGAGGAGGGCTTCTCAGTGTATATGACTTCGAGGATGTTTTCTCCGAGTAGAAGACCTCGCGGTGGTTTGGAAGACCTTGAGGAGGTTTTCTCGGTGTAGAAGACCTTCAAGAAATCTTTTCGGTGCAGAAGACCTCAGAAAGGTCTTCTCAGTTTAGAAGACTTTCAGGAGGTCTTCTCCGCATAAAAGACTTCGATGAGGGCTTCTCTGTGTAAAAAGCTTCGAGGAGGTCTCTTCGGTATGGAAGACCTCGAGGAAGCCTTTTCGGTACAGAAGAGCTCGAAAAAGGGTTCCTGATTATAGAAGATCTCTAGAAGGTTTCCTCATGGAGGTCTACTCAGCGTAAAATACCTCAAGGAGTTTATCTTAGCGTATCTTAGGCTTCAAGGAAGACATCTCAGTGTAGAAGTCCTTGAGCAGGTCTTTTCGGTATAGAAGACCTCGTGCAGGTCCTCCCGGTATAAAAGAACTCGTGCAGATCTTCTCGGTATAGAAGATCTCGTGCAGGTCTTCTCGGTATAGAAGAAAGAAGAGCTGGTCTTCTCAGGGTACGAGACCCCCCCCAAAAGATCTTCTCCGCTTTGAAGAGCTTCTCCAAGTGTTCTACATCAAGGAAGCCTCAAGGAAGTATTTTCGGTATAGAAGACTTCGAGCAGGTCTTCTTGATGTAGAAGACATGAAGAAGGTCTTCTCGGCGAAGAAGATCTTTTGGGGGTCTTCTTTGTGTATAAGACCTTCGGGAGGTATTTTTTGTGTAGGAGGCCATCAGGAATCCTTATTCGCGTAAGAAGCCAGCAGGTGGCCTTTAATGGGTGGAAATCTTCTGTGTGAAGAAACCCTTCAGAAAGTCTCATATTAGAATCACTTTTGTTTCTAAACACTGTGCCGCCTTCATCCAACATCCACTTTGGAATAGTTGGTGGATGGAGTGTGGAATTGGTGTTGATTTTGTGTTTGCTTCTTCTCATATTTTATTTCCGTTTTATATACCACTTTCAACTTTACATAATGTACTCTGAGCTCTGGCTAGCAAGAATAGCTAGTACATTGCGGATACATTCGGTGACACATAAATACTTACATTGTATATAAGAGTGTCTATCTACATACCTACCTCCATACATATGCATGTTATGTATAAATAAGCATGCACACAATGCTACTTACATATGTATGTATGTATGTACATACCTAGTGGATTTTTACGCCGTTTATTTACTCGGAGTCTCTTCACAAAACTCAATTTGTTCTCGAGGCTGCCGTTGTCGTTGTTGTTGGTTTTCGGTTTGGAGTACATTGACAATAACAACAAGCCAAAACCAAAGCAACAATATAGTATATCTGAACAATGTTTGCACGACTTTTTTCCCTATAATACGTCGTAGTCATCGTTGTTGTTGTTGGGTTGCTATTTGGTTTGTTTGCCGATGAATTTTTACCTCATACTCTTTCTATTTTTTTAAGTTCTCCATTTCTCTGCTTCTACATCTTTTTTCTAAATTTGTATTTTAAAGTAATTTTCATGATATCAACCTCGCCTGCTGATTGTCTGTCCCCCAGTTGTTTTTTTTTTCTATCTAAGAAAAGGGAAAATATAAGAACACACTGATAAATGTCGAACAAAGCAGATACGAATAGAAAATGCAAGTGACCACCGCTATCGTCACCCTTCGTACGATAATAATTCAAAATGCTACACCCATGGTTAAATAAACATATCTATTCTATAAATAGATACCTACTGGCTAGCAGAAACCGGATTCTAAACACGCATCGCTAATGTCTTATTATCACCTTGGGCTATCTCTCGTATTTTGTGGTCATAACAAATTCTACATACACATACATATAAGCAAAATAGCATAGCTGTCACTATGACATAATTTGTTATCGAATTATTGAAATTAAGGGGAGAGAGACGTGTATTTTTGTTGACTTAACTAAGCCAACTGCAAAATATATTTGGGCTCAATTGCCAAATAGTATTATCCTCTCGGTATTATATTCTGGAATCATTGATTTCACGAATTTCAAAAAACACCTCTTATCCCTAAAGCAACCCTAATGTCCAATTTCAGACACTACCTTACATCAACCCCATTTCCAAGAATTAATTCTCATAGCGAATTTCAAGATTTTAACACTATCGGTTCACATACAGGGTCAGATACAAAAAAATGCAACAAAGTCAAACGCCATAATTTTTACATTTTTGTATACCCTCCACCATACTATGGAGGGTATATTAATTTTGTCATTCCGTTTGTAACTCATCGAAATACTCATGTCAGACCCAACAAAGTATATATATTCTTAATTAGCGCCAAATTCTAAGTCGATTTAGCCATATCCGTCTGTCCGTCTGTTGTAATCACGCTATCTTCCGAACGGATTGAGATAGAAGGCTAAAACTTTGCACACATGTATATTTTGCTAGTAGGCAGGTTAGGTTCGTAAATAGGCCATGTAGGTCCACGTCTTCGTATAGCCCCCATATAACGGTACCTCCCGATATTCGGTATTTTGATGATTTTAGCACCATTATTTACCGGAATTATTTCGAATTTGCTATTTTAAGTTCGCAAGGATACTACAGCCTAAGACAGAAAACTGTCTGTGCAGATTCACGTCTTCGTATGGCCCCCATATAGAAGGTACCTCCCGATATTCGGTATTTTGATAATTTTAGCGACATTATTCACCGGAATTGTTTCACATTTGGTATTTGAAGTTGGCAATGAATACTACAGCCTAAGACAGAAAATTATTTTGTGCAGGTCCACGCCTCCGTATAGCCCCCATATAACGGTACTTCCCCATAATCGGTATTTTGATGACTTAAGCTACATTATTCCCCGATTTTTTTTCTAACTTTCGCATTTGAATATTGTGATGGCTTATGACAAAAGTTACCTATGCAGGTCCATGTCGTCGTATTGACCCTAATATAACGGCTACATCCGGTATTTCTAAGATATTAACAGAATTTTTAACGGATTTTATTGTTTTTGGTAATTGCCAAATTTGCTCCAAATGGTGGAGCGTATTCAAAGTTCGGCCCGGCCGAAAAAGCAAAAAATGTCGGAAATAGCATCACATTTTAGAATATGCTTAGATTTGTTTGACACGAATTATGGCCTTCAAACGGCCAATGAGACCGTCACACACTGCCCAAATGTTGCTCTGCGGTTTTTTTGGCCCATTTACGGCGAAGCGCTTGCTTGGGGTGATCGACACTTTGGTATTTTTTAGTGCCAACCTTGCTTTCCAAAGTACTCCAGACACAATTGTCAAACGGGTTGGTATCCGGAGATTTTGGTGGCTATTGTGTGCTGGAAATGAAGCGAGGAACCTCATTTTGTAACCATTCTTGGGTGGCGCGTGCTGAGTGCGATGGTGCTGAATCCTGTTGTAATGTCCACCGTCTGCGGCCAAAATGTTTGTGTGTCCAAAGCTTTAATACACACACCAGAATATTTTCGCTACAATATTCGGCATTTATTCGGATGCCACGGTCGATTTATACGAGCGGAGAGCGACCATCGGCTGTTATGGCGGCCCACACCATCACAATGGCCGGCGCTTGAGTTCTGGTGGCCAACCGAAGGTGCACATTTTCAGCTGACCTCTTTGGCAAGTAAACACGATCATATTGATTGTTTACAAACTACTGGACAACAAACGTTTTCTCATGGGAGAAAACCAAATTCGGCAGTTCACCACTTTCGGCCAAGCGAAGCAACTCTTTAGCTCTTTAGCTCTTTTGAGTCTATTATCTTTTTGTTGTGGAGTAAGCTCTTGAACCTTCTGGTATTTCAATGACTTTACCCTGAGCTCATTTTTTAATATTTACCGAATGGAATATTGCGATATATTTAGCTCACGAGCCACTTTTCGGTCACTGTGACGCGGGTTTCGATCAAGTCGCTTTTTTACTTTTCTAACCATATCTGCAGATGTTGCTGTCTTCTTCCGTCGATTTCCTTGACGTCGGGCTAATCACACTATCACGCTTGAATTCCTTCACGAATAACTTTTTTCTGGAAAATCTTCACCAAAAAGCCTTTGTACGCTTGTAAACAATATGATGAGCTGTCCCTGGAATAATTTTAACAACTGTCGGACGAGTGGCTTAGAAATGACAGCAGTCTGAAGTCGGTTGCAGATTTTTCATCTCACCCTGTATATCCACGTATTATGCCCCCACATACCGGTACCTCTCAAATTAAGGTATATTGATTTTGTTTTTAATATTTCAAATAATTCTTTTGAATTTTGGAATTTGAAGTTCATGAGGGGTGGCAAATTGTATATATGGGCCTACATTTGTGTATAGTTTTAATAATTGTCAACGATTTTTTTAATTTTGGCTCTATCCAAATGGTAGAGGATATACGTAAACCAATAGCACCATGACTTCTATAAATATAAATTAACTTAATTTTTACTTGTTAAATCAAAATTCTTTTGAATTCTGAAACTTATTTTTGCATTATCTTTTCTTTTCATTTTAGGTAAGCACATGACTAGGCTAAGATCAAAACTTGGCTAAGAAAAAACCTGGCAAGATTGTGAGTAGATATGTTGGTTATTTTTATAAAATGACTTCAATTCCGATAATTCTCAAGGAACCAAAAATGTTTTCCACAAGTTCTCTATAAATGTGAAACTTTCCACAGGTCCTTTATAAATAAAAACTGCCACAGCTTTTTTATGAATAAAATATATTTTACAAGTCTTCCTTAAAAGGAAGAATTCCGCAGGTCTTTTATGAATGCCTTTTGTAAAGAGAAGACCTTACATTTACCCTGGCTTTCTATACAAAGAAACCCGTCCGCAGCTCTTCTATTAAAAAAAGTTCTTCCACAGGTCCTCTATCATCAATTAAGACATTCCTAAGGTCTTCTTTAAATAAAATAACTTATTCTGGCCTATCATAACAAGGTCACGGGGCTTTTGTAAAAAAATCTCTCGACGAACACTGTCCATAGGTCTTCTCAATAAATTTATTAAAAGCCGTCAGATTGCAGGCAAAGTACATTTGCCTCATAAGTCCATGCATGAACTTGTACCAACCTTTCTCAGGATTTGTATAATAGGAGAACTTTTACTTTTCACTTGTCCTTTGTAAAAAGAACGCCGTGCACAAAATGAATATCTTTCATAATTTTAAAGGACTTCAATAAACGTAAGACCTTCTTCTATAAAAAGTTCTTCTTCAGATGTTCTAAAAAAAAGAAGACCTTTACAGAGGACCATTAGGAGGCCTTCTTGTCAGAAAATCTTTGAAGGATCTTCTGTTCGCTAGAAGATCTTTTGAAAATAAACCTTAAAAATGTATTTTCTGTATAGAAGACCATTACCAAACCTTCACTGTTACAAAAGACCTTTAAAGGTTCGTTTCTTACAGAAGATCTTCCGAAGTCATTTAAGAGACTTCTAGAAGTTCTGCTCGGCATAGAAGACTTTTGTAAGGTCTTTGTCGAATAGAAGATCTTCGGAAGGCCTATTTCGTAAAGAGAGACTTTAAAAAAAGGCGTCTTTGTATTACATGCATATTGAAGATCTATGAATTGAAAAACTACTAACTGTGGAAGGTCTCCATATAGACGACATTTAAAAGGTGTTGTTCGAGCCCCTGGAACCTATACAAGATCTTCAATCTATAAAAGATCAGTTGAACGGTCTTTTACGCGGATGAAGTTTTTTAAGAATGGTAAAAAACCTCATCCGCGTAAAAGACCGTACAACTGATCTCCTATAGATTGAAGAGTTTAGAGAACTTCAATAAAATCTGACCTTCTTCGATAAAATACTTCCCTCAGGTCTTCTTAAAAAAGAAAATCTTTCGAAGTACTTCTGAAAATGTTGTATAAAATGAAGACATTCTACAAGTCTTCCATGAAATGAAGAACTTCCACAGGTCTTCTATGAATAGAGGACCACTGGATTTGTTTAAATAGAAAGGAATGCTTTTAGTTGCCCTTTTCAAATACCAGTGATCTTCTTTATATAGATTTTTTTGCAGGTCTTCTACGAATGGAAAATTTTGCACAACTCTTCTATCTCTTCTAAAAATTAAACCTTTCACAAAGGTCCTTCATAAAGAACTTCCAAGGACTCGTGCACCCCATAGGACTTCTATAAATAAAGGGCCTCACAACTAGAAGAGAAGGCCTTCTACAGGTCCTCTAAACTTAAAATAACCTATAATTTATATATACTTTTTACAGCTTTTCAATAAAAATAAGACCTTTCATGGAATTCCGTAAATAGAATAACTACCACAAATCTTCTAAAAAAGGAGACCTTCCACAAATCGTCAGAAAATAGGAGAGGAGAAAATAAATTTTTGAGAGGAAAATTTTTCAAAAATTCCCTTTTTTTCACAGCTAACCCTCCGTCCGATGTGATTGATCACATTAAACCTATAGAAGGTATATCGGAAAAATATACCGTTCAAAAATCCACCGCAACCTCAAAAAATGTTCTATTTTTTGAAAAATTTCTTCGCAAAGAAATCACCCTAAAGAGCAACCCTGATTATAATTCAATTAATACAAAAACTACAACAACAAATCTCAAATGTTGTGAAATTATTTCGAAAGGGTGTAATCTGTGTTTTCCCCCCATTTCTCAATGCACCCTCTCATCTATTACCCCGTGTCATTGTTTTTTTTTTTTTGCTTTGTTACTTTCACACAGATACATTTCGCCTGTGTGTATTTGTGGTAATTTTCCATTCCCAAATAGATTTGAATGAAAACAAAACAGCCACTTTATGTGGGTTCCAGTGTCGTCTTTCAACACTCTCGACCAGAGCAGACGACGACGAAGAAAAAAAGAAGAAACAGAAGAATAATAATGAATACAAAACGAGCATTTGGTTATTTTCTGCTCAACGTTTACATTTCAATGTAACAATTTTGGAATTTTTATTTTTCCAGCCAACAGTCAACCTTCCGTCCGTCCGGCTGGCTGTCTGTCCGCCTGTCTCTTCCATTTATCCGTCCGTTCAATTCACAGTTTGACTGTCTGTCCGTTCTTCCGTCGGTCTGTCCATCTGTATTATGTGAGCCAAACAACAAAATATAATCACATTAAGGGAGTTTATTCTTTGTTTAGACATTGTCTGCCCTTTCTTTTGGGTTTTGAGTTACTCTTGTTGTTGTTGTTGTTCTCTTTTCTGTATTGTGACCTTATGATGATTCTCCTCTGGAATCTTCACCCCCGCTTTAAGCTGGCATTTGACAGCTGATGGAAATTTCTATCTGGCAACTGACTCCCTTCATCCCTCCCTCTTCTCCTACGTACGTGCGATTTTGTTGTCTGTTGTCGATAATTTACATAATTGACAGAAGAATTTATTTGGCCGATATTCGGTCATACCCTTCAAATAATCATTTTGGGTTTGTCTCGTTTTTGTTTTCGATTTTTTTCAAAAATGTAACAATAAAATACAAAACTCATATTAAATTAACCGGGCGATGGAGATTAGGGCGCGGACGAGGAATTTAAATTTCAACATTTAACCCTTATTTCTTTTGTGATTTTATCAGGGTTTCAAGGTTAAACCCTTGTGTCCAACATGTCTGCAGCCGCCGCTGTTTGATGTGTGTTTTGTTGGGTTGATAATTGATATGTTTGCCAAACCAAAAATGTTGCCTTTTTGGATTATCAAGTCATTGATTTTTACAGTAACGGAGAAAAGTTTGAACACCTTTTTGGAAAAAAGGGTGAGCTATTCATAGAAGATGAAATAATCTTCTCATAAAAGAAGAAACGGTCTTCTTATGGAAGACCGAAGGGACTTCTCATAGAAGACCAAAGGGTATTCTCGTAGAAGATCAAAGGGTCTTCTCATAGAAGACCAAAGGGTCTTCTCATGGAAGACGAAAGGGTCTTCTCATAGAAGACTAAAGGGTCTTCTCATAAAAGAGCAAAGGTCCAAAGGACCAAGACCAGTGGGTCTTCTCATTGAAGACCAATGGGTCTTCCCATAGAAGACCAAAGGGTCTTCCCATAGAAGACCAAAGGGTCTTCTCATAGAAGACCAAAGGGTCTTCTCATGGTATCCCAAAGGGTCTTCCCATGGAAGCCCAATAGGTCTTCTCATGGAAGCCCAAAGGGTCTTCTCGCGCTCATGGGAGCGCAAAGTGTCTTTTCATGGAAACCCAAAGGATCTTCTCATGGAAGACCAAAGGGTCTTCCCATACAAGACCAAAGGGTCTTCTCATAGATGACTAAAAGGTCTTCTTATAGAAGACCAAAGAGTCTTCTCATAGAAGACCAAAGGGTCTTCTCATAGAAGACCAAAGGGTCTTCCCATAGAAGACCAAAGGGTCTTCCCATAGAAGACCAAAGGGTCTTCTCGTAGAAGACCAAAGGGTCTTCTCATAGAAGACCAAAGGATCTTCTCATAGAAGACCAAAGGGTCTTCTCACGGAAGCCAAAGGGTCTTCTCATAGAAGACCAAAGGATCTTCTCATAGAAGACCAAAGGGTCTTCTCACGGAAGCCAAAGGGTCTTCTCATAGAAGACCAACGGGTCTTCTTATGGAAGAACAAAGAGTTTTCTTATAGAAGACCAAAGGGTCTTCTCGTAGGAGACCAAAGGGTCTTCTCATAGAAGACCAAAGGGTCTTCTCATGGTAGCCCAAAGGGTCTTCCCATGGAAGCCCAATAGGTCTTCTCATGGAAGCCCAAAGGGTCTTCTCATAGAAGACCAATGGGTCTTCTCGCGCTCATGGAAGCGCAAAGTGTCTTCTCATGGAAGCCCAAAGGATCTTCTCATGGAAGACCAAAGGGTCTTCCCATACAAGACCAAAGGGTCTTCTCATAGAAGACCAAAGGGTCTTCTCATAGAAGACCAAAGGGTCTTCTCATAGAAGACCAATGTGTCTTCTCTTAAAAGACCAAAGGGTCTTCTCATAGAAGACCAAAGGGTCTTCTCATAGAAGACCAAAGGGTCTTCTCAAAGAAAACCAAAGGGTCTTCCCATAGAAGACCAAAGTATCTTCCTATAGAGGACCAAAGGGTCTTCTCATAAAAGACCAAAGGGGGTTCTAATAGAAGACCAAAGGGTCTTCTCATAAAAGACCAAAGGGTGTTCTCATAGAAGAACAAACGGTCTTCCCATAGAAGTCCAAAGAGTGTTTTCATTGAAAATAAAAGACTTCTTATAGAAGACCAAAGGGTCTATTCATGGAGTACCAAAGGTTCTTCGCATAGAAGACTAAAGCGTCTCCTCATTGAATTCCAGAGGGTCTTCCAATAGAAATCCAAGGGGTTCTTTCATATACGACAGAAGGGCCGCCTCATAGAAGGTCAAAAGACCTTCTTATAGAAAACCAAATAATTATTGATGTTAGTCTGATTCTCTCAACCCCAGGAAACTCCTAAGGACTTTTTAAATTAGAGGGTAGTTTATTTGACAATATCCTAGCTTTTAAAATCTATGAGTCACACATTGTCAGCACGATCATAAAGTGGCAAGGGCATGTAAATGATGTCATCCGCACTTAAAATAGGGGTTCAGAAAATATGAAATAGAAAATAAAAGACCAGGCAAATCGATTAAAATTGCTCTCTCAAATGTGTAAAAATAGAAAATAAAAAAACAATAGGAAATTATTTCGAGATTGTGGTTGAAAACAAATTTCAAATTAAATTCTATTTCAAATACCGAAAGTAATTTGAGAAGTTACAGACGAAGTACGTATTCAAGGTATGTGAAATATTTACCCAGGTAGACACTTCAAAAATATGTATAACGCGCGCAAATTAACATTATTTGGCCTCCATTTGTAGTTAAGAAAGAAATTAGAAAAGACGAAAAAACAAATACATACACACACACATACACCCAAGACAATTCGCAATTTAATAAGTGGAAATGAGTCAACCCGAAAATAATAAAAAAAACGAAGAAAACAAATAACAACCCTTAAAATTTTCCACCAAAAACAAGAAAGAACTGGATAGAAATATTTACACAGCGTAATGGATACGCTCTGGCTCTGCTTTGCAAAGAAGAACATTTCAAACCTTATTGCTGCTTCTATTAAGAATGTAAGTTTAATAAAAGACACGAGTAAACCCGTAATAATTACGCATTAAAATAAAATTAAACACAGGAGGGAGGGTAAGCGTATTTTGATGTTGTAGAGAATGAAATGTGGCAATCGGAATATTGAATGGTGATGTATATTATGTACATGTAGTCAGCTAATAAAAAATGTCAAGGTCTGTTTATAAACATCCATTTATGGGCAATACTCACAATGATAAGCATGCTCTTATTATGGCACTGTATTTCGAAATGAAGGAAAACATTTACGTCGCCAAATAAGAGGAAGTTACATAAGGAATTATTTCAAAATCAACTATTCCAATAGAGAAAATAGATACAAATTTTGAGCTCCATATTTTTGTCATATTTCCCCATAAAATTCCCCAGTCCCCAAGTCGAAATGTTCGTTAAAATCCCAAATAAAAACCCTCGACTTGGGGATTCCTCAAAATGTCATTAAGTAGTTCCACAATATTCCGGTTGCTAAATACTTCAATTTATAAAAACTAAGTAATATTGTGTTAGTAATTGATAGTAATTGACTATACAGGGTGAGATAAAACAAGTGACAAAGCTGTAAGTTCGGCTGGGCCGAACTTTGAATACCTTCCACCATTTAGAACGAATTTGGAAATTTTCAAAAAATAAAATCCGTTAAAAATTCTGTTAAAATCTTCAAAATACCGAATATAGCCGTTATATTGGGGTCTATACGACGTGGATCTGTAAAGGCAACTTTTGTCATAAGCATTGTTTGTCGTAAGCCATTACAATATTTAAATTCGAAACTTGAAATAAACGGTGAATAATGTAGCTAAAATCTCTAAATTCCGTATATACTGAGGTACCGTTATATCGGAGCTATACGAAGACCTGGACCTGCATAGACAATTTTCTGTCACAGGCTGAAGCATCCATTACGAACTTCAAAAACGACATCTCAAAAAATTGCTGTATTTCGGTAGTTATTGTACCTAAACTCGTCAAAATACCGAATATAGGGAGGTACTGATATATGAGACCTATACGAAGACCCGGACCTGCAAAGAAAATTTTCTTGCACAGACTGTAGTTCCCATTACGGACTCTAAATACGTAATTTGAAACTACTCCGGTGAATAATGACGCTAAAATCATTAAAATACCGAATATTGGGAGGTACCGTTATATGGGGGCTATACCTAGGCGTGGATCTACACAGGCAATTTTCTGTCATAGGCTGTAGTATCCAATACAAACTTCAAATTTGAAACATTTCCGGTGAATCATGTCGCTTAAATAACCAAAATACCGAAAATAGGGAGTTACCATTATATGGGGGCTATACCAAAACGTGGACCTACATGGTCCATTTTCAATACCAAAAGTCCTGCGGAGATAATATACATTTGAGTAAAATTTTATCAACCTACTTCATTTCTGTCGGAACCTGGAGCGATTTCCACAGACGGACGGACATCGCTAACTCAACATAGACTTTTATGCTGATCAAGAAATGTATATTTCGAGGTGTTACAAGCGGAATGACAAACTTAATACACCCTCCATACTATGGTGGAGGGTATAAAAATAAGTTACATTGTGTTAGTAATTGATGTTCTCTGAAAAGCATGATCGATTTGACTTCAGGCGAAACGTTTGCAGCTAGGATCTTGAAATTCTGCGTTTGTGTGTAGGGGTAAGACATTACTGACTTTTTTGAAATTTAAGCTATAGACAGGTATACTAATATTACTAAAAGGTACTAAAAATTTAGTCCATTGTAACGGAATCTAAGGAAAAAAAACTAGAATTCTGAAATTTGGAATGATGGTCGCAAATTGGGTGTAGGATTGATAATTTGAACTATTCGTGTACTAAAAAAGTACTAAACAGCGAGTATCATTTGGTATTGTATGAAGGGATTGAGCTAAATTTTTTTTTTTACGTTTGGTATACAAATCAAGTTTAGGTTAAATAAAAAGGTGGTTTTGGAAAGTTGTAATCTGTACTAAATGGTACTAAATTTAGTAATTTTATCCGGTTATCCGTATGGGGCTGGAAATTTTAAAATAAAGAGAGGGGTTTGAAAATGCAAAAGTACTGAATGGTACTAAATTGAATATAAAGCTTAAGAATAGAGTCGAACTTACAATTTTTGCAAAAAGGCTCACTGTGGGCTAGGCTATTGCGTGCTATACAGGGAATGAAAGCAAAAAATTTCAGAAATAGCATCACACTTTAGAATAAGTTTAGATTAGTTCGAATTGGCCACCTTTGGCACGAATTACGACCTTCAAACCGTCACACGCTGCACGAATGTTGATCTGCGGTAATTTGGGCCATTCCCGGCGAGGCGCTTGCTTGAGGTGATCGACACTTTGGTATTTTTTAGTGCCAACCTTGCTTTCAAAAATACTCCAGACACAATAGTCCATCTGATTGGTATCCGGAGATTTTGGTAGCCATTGTGCCCTGGAAATGAAGCGAGGAACCTCATTTTGTAACCATTCTTGGGTGGCGCGTGCTAAGTGCGATGGTGCTGAGTCCTGTTGGGATATCCAAGGTCTGGGGCCAAAATGTATGCGTGCCCAAGGCTTTAATACACCCTCCAGAATATTTTCGCAATAATATTCTGCATTCTGATGCCACGGTCGATTGCTATGAGCGGAGAGCGACCATCGGCTGTTATGGCGGCCCACACCATCACCATGGCTGGCGCTTGAGTTCTGGTGGCCAATCGAAGGTGCACATTTTCAGCAGAACTCTTTGGCAAGTAAATCCGATCATTTTGTTTGTTTACAAACTGCTGGACAACGAATGTTTTCTCAACGGAGAACGGAGAAAACCAAATTCGGCAGTTCACCACTTTCGGCCAAGCGAAGCAACTCTTTATGCTAACTTCCGCTTCAATTGGTCTAAAATTGCAACCTGTAGAGCAACTGCGAAATCAGGAAAATTTTCAGTTTTTGTTCCATTTCAACCCCTAACTATTATGCGATCTTCTCCAGAAGCAATAGGCTTCTATTCTCTAGCTCTAGCCCCATTCCTGACTCTAGCCTCCATTCTAAATTTCGTTAAGATCGGGCCATAATTGCGTCCTGTAGATTGATTACAAATTAACATGGACAGACGGACGGACGGACGGACGGACGGACATACATAACTAGATCAACTCAGCTCGGCGAGATAGGAAGATCCATATATACTCTCCCATATCGGAAACCAATATTTCGAGGTGTTACATAATTTTTGGCCCAATCAAACTTATAATACCCCCAACACATACAGGGTTGCCCATATTCGACGGACGCATCTGGCAACGCCATAACTTTTGACAGAGATGTCACATCGCTTAATGACATGCCGCGTTTGAAGCGTCAGTCCAAGCAGATTTTTACCATGATCCAATGCACGACACGCGAGCGCTCTAAAATAGTTGAAATTAACATTCAACAGAAGAAGTCAATTGTGAAAACTCAACGTGCTTTTAAAACCTTAAAAAATGTGAGAAGTGCGCCTTCTAAGAACACCATTAGGCGTTTATACGAAAAATTTTCGACTGGTAAGGCTCTTTCTAATCCGAAGAGGCCATATAAAAGTCGACCAAGGCGATCGGCCGAGAATATCGCTGCCGTACGAGCCAGTGTTGGGTGGTCCCCAAGAACATCCCAAAAACGCTGTTCTCAGCAGTTGGACATGGCTCGGTCCACGGTTACAACGGATTATTTGCATTGATTTGCATTTGTTCTCGTACAAAATTCAATTGACGCAAAGAATGTTGCCTGCGGACAAGCCTCGTCGATTGGAATGGGCCCAAAGGGCCCAAAGGTCCGTCGAATATGGGCAACTCTGTAGTGTTGTAGGGTATAAAAACAAAAATAAGTTTAGGTCAGGTTCAAAAATGGGGACTATTGGCCTATACTTTTCGGAATCCCAACCCCATCGTATGGTGGTAAGAAAAAATTGCCATTATAACAATGTCCGTCTATCTGTTGAAATCAAGATAGAGGTTATAAAACTCTCGAGGCAAATGAGTGAAATTTGGCACAGATGTTTGTAATTAAAAATGCCTTATGTGGGGGGGGGGGGTCCACATAAGCCCATATAACAGTACCTCCTAGTTTTTCTTTGGTCCAAAATTCCAATGAAATCAGATATAATTCAATCCTGATTTTCGGTATTTTCATGTTTTCGGCAGTGGGAAGATAACCCTTTCCAACGATATTCAATATCGCCATAGGTCAATATTATGGAATTTCCAAATTTTAGTGATGTTAAATATGGAATATTTGGTAGGGGTTACAAAACAAATCAGTACAGCGTCATTTTTTCTTGTTTTCACCTTTCAAAAATTTGATAATATTCTACAAAGAACACTGTCGCCAAAATCGCAGAATAAGATACCTAGACCATACCATTCAAAAACAAGCAAAAACCATCAAAATACCGAATATCGGGAGGTACTATTATATGGGGGCTATATCAAATCATGGACCCATGCATGCAATGTTTCGCCACCGAAGCTGGAACCGATTATGACCAACAAATATCAATTTTCAGACAAATCCGTGAAAAAATGTGGCAAAAATCATCAAATTACCGAATATCGGGAGGTACCGTTATATGGGGGCTATACCAAATCATGGACCCATACATGCAATGTTTCGCCACCGGAGCTGGAAACCATTATGACCCACAAATACCAATTTTTAGACAAATCCGTGCAAAAATGTGGCATAAATCATTAAAATACCGAATATCTGGAGGTACCCTTATATGGGGACTATACCAGAACGTGGACCGATATATCTCATTTTCAATACCAACCATCCTAGACACAATGTAAATAGCTCTGCTAAATTTTGGCGCTCTACGTCAAATATTGTGGGCTGTATCGTGATTTCAACAGACAGACAGACAGATGGACATACAGACAGTCGGACATCGTTACATCGACTTAGAATTTTATGCTGATTATGAATATATATACTTTATGCGGTCTAAGACGAATATTTAAGGATGTTACAAACGGAATGACAAAGTTAATATACCCTCCTTTCCAAGGTGGAGGGTATAACCAGATTGAAAAAGTTTTCATTTGTATGTGCCCAAAATAATACCCCAATTATAATTGGTTTTCGATTAACCAACATGCATTTTGTTGGCTGAGAACATATGCCGCTGTTCTCCATATGTACAGATTATGACCATTATTAAAGAACGACCAGATACAACTAATAAATTTGAAAAAAAAGTAACCAACGAAAGCCCACACTTAAATGAGAAAGTACTCGCTGCTGCAAAGCTGATAAAAAAACGAGTAGTAGAAAATAAATTATTAAACAAAAAACACAACAAAAAAACAAAGTACCTACAATGAATACACAGTATGTGTATACATACCTACATACATACATATGTACTCATCACACTGTTGAGTATATAGAAGACAAATATTTTTTTTATATATATGAATGTATATAAATAAAAAACGAAACAAAAAAACAACAACAACAACAATACAAGTATGTAGGCATACCACATACACAATGGGTCATACATACATATAGGTGTTTGTATGTATGTACGTACGTATGTATATAACTCAGTATAGCTATGTATATAATAATGTATCCATAACAGAGATATAAAAAAAAACACCGACCCAACAACAGATGGATAGACCCACCGACCGACTGACTGACGAACGGGCGGACGGAGCGGCAGACAAACCAAAATTCAACGGGTCGGCCAGTCAGCCAGCCGATATGACGAACAGAGTTTGCATTTTGCAAAAAATTAACAGAGGAAAAGAAGAAGACAGCGAATGAATGAAAAAAAAACGCAAACAATTATTATTTTTTTTCTTTTATTATTATTGATGTTGTTGGTTGTTTTGTTTTCTTTCTCACAGAGAGCTCTGAAAATAGCAGACCTAAGAAGAAATCGACAAAAAAGACAATGAAAAAAAAAAACAACAGCAACAACAACGAAATTGTGTGTGTGGGTAAAATCAAACCAATCCAATCCACCTAAACACAAAATAAATCGAAATGAGCAGCAACAACAACAACAACGACAACGTCATCCATCTATCCAATCACATTATAAACCCCATGTCACCATATCGTCATACCATCATCATACCACCAAACCTAACTGTCAAACTTCCAACAAATAAGTTGTGTGTCTACGAGGCAGTTTGTTTTTTAGCCATGAAAATACCTACCTCTACTTATTTCAAATGCGTTTTCGAAATGACAAAATTCAACACCACCATCACCCCACCTTGGAATGGAAAGACGACTTCACCACTAAGCCTCCTGAAAGAAAAACAAAACACACCAAAGGCTTCAAGGAGGTTGGAGTAGGAAGGGTGTTTCCTCTCAAACCAAAATACAATTTTTTGTCCAAATTGATTAGAGATTTCGGCTAAGATCCTCGAAATAGCTAAAATATGGAGATACCTTCCTCTGAGATTTGAGATTGGAGATTTTGGCCAAGATCCTCGAAATAGCTAAAATCTGGAAATACCTTCTTCTGAGGGTTACGCTGAAATATTGACCTACATTGAACATTTCGTGCGAAGAGGTGTTCAACTCACAAAAAAAAATACCGAATTAGATATAAAATAATTCGAAAATCGGGGTTACAATTATATAAGGGCTCTACCAAACCATGGACCCATATTAATCATATTTTGCATGCCTGGTTTCTACTACAAAATAGTTGCCGAAATTATTTGGAATAAGTAAAAAAAAGTAGCTAGGTTCGGTCAGACCAAACTTTCAGTACCCTTTTAAATGCGTTTTCAAAATGACAAAATTTAACACCACCTTGGAATGGAAAGACGACTTCACAAAAAACCCCCAAGGCCTCAAGGAGGACGGAGTAGGAAGGGTGTTTTCTCCCAAAGAAACCAAAATACAAATTTTCGGCTAAATTGATTGGAGATTTTGGCCAAGATCCTCGAAATAGCTAAAATCTGGAGATACCTTTTACCTCAGGGTTACTCTGAAATATTGACCTAAATTGAGAATTTTGTGTGAAAGGAACTAAAAAATAATACCAAAGCAGAGCCAAATCAATTGGAAAATGTGGTTACGGCTCTCAAAACTTCTTAAATCGGTGTTACCATTATATGAGGGCTCTACCAAACCATGGACCCATATTGATCATATTTTGCATGCTCGGTTTCCACTACAAAGTAGTTGGCGAAATTAAATTAGTAAAATAGACATTAAGTTCTGCCAGAATCCTCTTTGTAACTTACTTATTTGGATTATCTGGATTCAAATGTTTTCCACTTTAAACTGGAACTATCGGTGACATCGGCTGGATAATACAGTAAAAGTTTACAAATTACAATAAAGTGGGTGGAACCGTTATATGGGGGCTACAACAATTAGTGGACCTCAATGGACAATTTTTTTCCAAGGAGAGAACAAACTTTTCAAGAGCCCCAAATGTTAAGTTTCAGCTGATTTGGTTAGAAATTTTGGAAGAACCCTTCAAAATACCGAAAATATGGGGGCTATAGCTAAACGTGGACCGTGGACGGACATTGCTAAATTGCCTTATTGTTACACCCTCAGCCATATGGCTACAGAGGGTATATAGGTTCCTTTGGACCAAATCCGGTTCAGGACATTTGAAGTCGATCAAGCGATATCCGTCCGTCCGTCTGTCTGTCTGGCTCTCGAAGGGAGTATCTGATTTGGATCAAACTTGGAACATCGTAATATTAATGTCAAACTTAGATCAAGTTCGGTGATGGGCAAAATCGGTCCTCCCCTTCTGGTATCTCCCCCACAAGAGGGCAAAATTTTCAAAAAAAAAAAAAAAATATATACCTCATAGAAAGAGAAAGGAGTGCAAACTTTCTACATCCCCATATTTTTGCCAGTGCTAGGTCAGGTGCTAAAATAGAAAATATTGGTCCACTCTACCAAGCACCTCCCCCTATATTTTAAAACTCCTGTAAAATGTGAAATAAGAGTCTGATTGTCCTCAATTTTCACACATACCAATACTGTTCTAAACAAAAGATCTGATGTGAGGAAGAGATATATCGGTATACTCCTTCTGGTATCTTCCCCACAACGGGTCAACATTTTGAATAAGTCGATATAAGGTCGAAAATGTTTACGTTTTAATACTTTTATTAGACTTATGTCAGATATGAAATGGCCCACTCCTTCGGAACCTCTCCTATGAAGGGTCAATAGTTTGAATAATCATAACGTAAGTCAAAATATATTTAAATAATCGAACATTGGCTGAGGATATGCCGACTGAATCCATTTAACTTGTTTTATTCTAATTAGGAATATATACACTTTTTTGGGTCTCCGACAAATATTTCGTGATTTTGCAAATTGAATCAAAAAAGGGTATGCTGGAAGATAAAAAAGAAGAAAGAAGAATTCGGCCGGGCCTAACATTTAATATAGGAAATTTTCTGCCTTAGGAGGTAGAACCCAGTACAAACTCCAAATACCATATTTGGAAAAATTTCGATTGAAAATGTGACATAAATCATCCGAAATACCGAATATCCGGAGGTACAATTATATCTACAAAAATTTGGACCTCTATAGCCAATTATCACACCAAATACCAAGTTTGGGATAATTCTGTTAAAAAAAACCTTAAAATACCGAATATTGGAAGCTACCGTTATATGGGGGCTATACGAAAACCTGATCATACTTGGCCCATTTTCAATACCAAAAGTCTTACAGACACAAAAAAGTCCCCCACGGGAATGAAGAGGGATTTTTCTATAGAAAAATTCTCATCAGTCCCCCTCGGGACTGCAGAGGGATTTTTCTATAGAAAAATTCTCATCAGTCCCCCTCGGGACTGCAGAGGGATTTTTCTATAGAAAAATTCTCATCAGTCCCCCTCGGGACTGCAGAGGGATTTTTCTATAGAAAAATTCTCATCAGTCCCCCTCGGGACTGCAGAGGGATTTTTCTATAGAAAAATTCTCATCAGTCCCCCTCGGGACTGCAGAGGGATTTTTCTATAGAAAAATTCTCATCAGTCCCCCTCGGGACTGCAGAGGGATTTTTCTATAGAAAAATTCTCATCAGTCCCCCTCGGGACTGCAGAGGGATTTTTCTATAGAAAAATTCTCATCAGTCCCCCTCGGGACTGCAGAGGGATTTTTCTATAGAAAAATTCTCATCAGTCCCCCTCGGGACTGCAGAGGGATTTTTCTATAGAAAAATTCTCATCAGTCCCCCTCGGGACTGCAGAGGGATTTTTCTATAGAAAAATTCTCATCAGTCCCCCTCGGGACTGCAGAGGGATTTTTCTATAGAAAAATTCTCATCAGTCCCCCTCGGGACTGCAGAGGGATTTTTCTATAGAAAAATTCTCATCAGTCCCCCTCGGGACTGCAGAGGGATTTTTCTATAGAAAAATTCTCATCAGTCCCCCTCGGGACTGCAGAGGGATTTTTCTATAGAAAAATTCTCATCAGTCCCCCTCGGGACTGCAGAGGGATTTTTCTATAGAAAAATTCTCATCAGTTCCCCTCGGGACTCTCATCAGTTCCCCTCGGGACTGCAGAGGGATTTTTCTATAGAAAAATTCTCATCAGTTCCCCTCGGGACTGAAGAGGGATTTTTCTATAGAAAAATTCTCATCAGTCCCCCTCGGGACTGTAGAAGGATTTTTCTATAGAAAAATTCTCATCAGTCCCCCTCGGGACTGTAGAAGGATTTTTCTATAGAAAAATTCTCATCAGTCCCCCTCGGGACTGTAGAGGGATGTTTCTATAGAAAAATTCTCATCAGTCCCCCTCGGGACTGTAGAGGGATTTTTCTATAGAAAAATTCTCATCAGTCCCCCTCGTGACTGTAGAGGGATTTTTCTATAGAAAAATTCTCATCAGTCCCCCTCGGGACTGTAGAGGGATTTTTCTATAGAAAAATTCTCATCAGCCCATCGGGACTGTAGAAGGATTTTTCTATAGAAAAATTCTCATCAGTCCCCCTCGGGACTGTAGAAGGATTTTTCTATAGAAAAATTCTCATCAGTCCCCCTCGGGACTGTAGAAGGATTTTTCTATAGAAAAATTCTCATCAGTCCCCCTCGGGACTGAAGAGGGATTTTTCTATAGAAAAATTCTCATCGGTCCCCCACGAGACTGAAAAGTGATTTTTCTATAGAAAAAATCTCATCTAAGGAGGGATAGAAAAATTCCTCTTCAGTCCTTTGTAGGAGGGACTTTTTTATAGAAAAAATTCTCATCTGTCCTACAAAGGACTAAGGAGATATTTTTTCTATAGAAAATATTCTTATAAGTTCCCCAATGGACTGCGGATGGATTTTTCCAAAGAAAAATTTTTATCAGTCCCTGACAGGACTGAAGAGGGATTTTTCTACAGACTGAGATTGAAATATTTGGCTATTCTTTCGCTATTTCCACTGTTTTCTTTCCATAAAGAAATATTTTTCTAACCTAAAATGCTGACTGGAAGGATTTCAAAATACATATTCCAATATTCATTTCATATTACATTCGTCACTGTGTACAGAAGTCATATTTGTATACAGCGGAGAGTTGGATATTAAACATCTGCCGACGACCTTGTTTGCAATGGCACAAAGTGGCGGTCGTTACTGGCACAATATGAAGAAGAGATACAAAAATAAAATTCTTTGTATTTTTGTAGTATCAAAAAACAAAAAAAAAAAAAAAAAACAACAACAACAAAAACCAACGTTGCTGCCATAAATTATTTGTCGCCTTCAATATGGGGAATTCATTGTAATAGAAATTGTGTATTCATTTATTTCTTCATTTTCATTTTCCATTGCATCTCCACATCGTCATCCCCCTTTCCAGAGATGGAGGGAGGGGTGAGGAAGGGAAGGAAATATAGCACAAAGTGCTACACTTTTTAATTATATTTACATTTTATAGATTTTGATGCATGTTGTTTTCAGTTCGTTCTGATCCCCCCATCATTCTCCTTCACTTAACCAACCACCCCGCCCTCCACATTTGCAGGTCATTGCAAATGTTAGGTTGCATTTCATTTGATGTTGTTGCCTTTTTTGCTCTCATTTAGTTTTGATAACTCTCATCGGTAGTTTTTGAGGAAGGAAACGGTAATGTTAGGGGAGTGTGTTTTGAATTGCTGGAGTAACTCCATGGGATACAAATAGCTGTCAGTATGTATATATGTCTGTATGTATGTACGAGCCAGTTTTGTTTTTCTCTAAATTGGAATACAATGTATGTTTGGATGTGCTGCTGCTCGCTCAACTTCTTTTTTTCTCCAGATTTCTCATCCCATGCTCTTCTTCTGCCTCCATCCAATACCCTGCTACATCATTGGGTCCAATGACATCCTCTGCCCTCTCCCTATCCCCCAGCCCCTTCATCTTTTTCTGCTTTAATTTATTTAATATTTTGTCGGTATTGTTTAGCATGTTTTCCTTATCACATTTGCCTCTGTTGACTTTTTGTGGTTGGTTCTGCTGGATTTTTCTAGATTTTTGTTTGTGGTGTTGGTGTGTTAGTGTCTGTATGTGTGTGATGCGATGAGCACTCTTTTGGAGTCTGACTAATTGGGTGACGCATGCAGTTACTTACGTACATACTTACCTGCATATGTTTGTATGTAATCCACCATTAAATGGGGGTGATGGGTTTTAGAGTTACATCTTCTATATAGAGAATAATTCCCAGATGTCCTCAGCCTTATAGCTATAGAGGTTGTATATCATTTGATATGGCCAAATCGAATTAACCTACGGTTTAAGGTTTTTTCGACGAAATCCTTTTAAAGATATTTGGAGTCCAGAAGAAGGAGAAGGATATAAGTAAAACCATTTCACTATGGACCCACATCCAAATTTTATGTTCAAAACTCTCTATATGTAAACCCTAGAAACCCACAGTGACCTCAATATCAAACTTCGATATTACAGCTCTATCGTTTCACCCAATCCCAAATCTAGTAAAAATTAGAAACCACCTCTCAATCTCAATCCCAGATACCAACAGAGACCTCAATGTAAAATTTCGGGATTCCAGCTTCATCACTTCTCCCAATACTAAATTTAGTACTCTGTGCAATTTAGTATACATTTCCCAAACCACCTCCATATCTCAATCCCAGATTCTCAGTCAGTTATTTCACTGCACATATTAAACGAACCGAGTACTCGATATAGTACCAACTTGGTTTAAAAATTCTCCCACACAAATAACAGGTCCCACAATAAATACATGGCTTCTTCTGTATCTAGCATATATTTAATATCTCTGACTTCCGATAGTTTTCCTAAAGATAAAATGCATACGGGACGTCTCGAGAGAATGGTAGAGTGATAATGTGATCTTCAGAATTTTACGTATTTTCAAAATTGAATTAGCTAATCGAATGTGGTCAAGATCTCATATATACCACAACATCTGGAAAATCTATAGACTGGAGATCTTCTGCAGAACTTTAATATGTCAAATATTTTATAGGTCTTATGGAAAGCATATACACCTTTCTATAGATAGATACAGAATTACTTGTAGATTAACTTCCTTTCATTGGACTCCTGAAGAGAGACCTCTCTGCTTATTAAGAGCAGAGTCTCCTAGTTGTAAAATACATTTCATAAATAAGGCCCCTCATACGTCTTCTATTTTTCGAAAAAAGTCCTTCAAAAAATCGACGCTTATGGGTCCTTGGAAATAATTTCAGGGTCCTTGAAAAAATATTCTTTAAAAAATCCACGCTTATGGGTCCTTGGAAAAAATTTGATGTCCTTAAAAATAATCTTTAAAAAATCCATGCTTATGGGTCCTTGAAAAAAGATTCTTTAAAAAATCCATGCTTATGGGTCCTTAACAAAATATTCTTTAAAAAATCCGTGCTTATGGTTCCTTAAAAAAATATTCTTTACAAAATCCATGCTTATGGGTCCTTGAAAAAAGATTCTTTAAAAAATCCATGCTTATGGGTCCTTGAAAAAATATTCTTTAAAAATCCATGCTTATGGGTCCTTGAAAAAATATTCTTTAAAAAATCTATGCTTATGGGTCCTTGAAAAAATATTCTTTAAAAATCCATGCTTATGGGTCCTTGAAAAAATATTCTTAAAAAAATCCATGCTTATGGGTCCTTGAAAAAATATTCTTTAAACAATCCATGCTTATGGGTCCTTGAAAAAATATTCTTTAAAAAATCCACGCTTATTGGCCTCTGAAAAAAATATTCTTTAAAAAATCCACGCTTATTGGCTTCTGAAAAAAATATTCTTTAAAAAATCCACGCTTATTGGCCTCTGAAAAAATATTCGTTAAAAAATCCATGCTTATGGGTCCTTGAAAACATATTCTTTAAAAAATCCATGCTTATGGGTAATTGAAAAATATTCTTTAAAAAATCTACGCTTATTGGCCTCTGAAAAAAATATTCTTTAAAAAATCTACGCTTATTGGCCTCTGAAAAAAATATTCTTTAAAAAATCCACGCTTATTGGCCTCTGAAAAAAATATTCTTTAAAAAATCCACGCTTATTGGCCTCTGAAAAAATATTCTTTAAAAAATCCACGCTTATTGGGCTCTGAAAAAAATATTCTTTAAAAAATCCACGCTTATTGGGCTCTGAAAAAAATATTCTTTAAAAAATCCACGCTTATTGGGCTCTGAAAAAAATATTCTTTAAAAAAATCCACGATTATTGGGCTCTGAAAAAAATATTCTTTAAAAAATCCACGCTTATTGGGCTCTGAAAAAAATATTCTTTAAAAAATCCACGCTTATTGGGCTCTGAAAAAATATTCTTTAAAAAATCCACGCTTATTGGGCTCTGAAAAAAATATTCTTTAAAAAATCCACGCTTATTGGCCTCTGAAAAAAATATTCTTTAAAAAATCCACGCTTATTGGCCTCTGAAAAAAATATTCTTTAAAAAATCCACGCTTATTGGCTTCTGAAAAAAATATTCTTTAAAAAATCCACGCTTATTGGCCTCTGAAAAAATATTCTTTAAAAAATCCATGCTTATGGGTCCTTGAAAACATATTCTTTAAAAAATCCATGCTTATGGGTAATTGAAAAATATTCTTTAAAAAATCTACGCTTATTGGCCTCTGAAAAAAATATTCTTTAAAAAATCCACGCTTATTGGCCTCTGAAAAAATATTCTTTAAAAAATCCACGCTTATTGGCCTCTGAAAAAATATTCTTTAAAAAATCCACGCTTATTGGGCTCTGAAAAAAATATTCTTTAAAAAATCCACGCTTATTGGGCTCTGAAAAAAATATTCTTTAAAAAATCCACGCTTATTGGGCTCTGAAAAAAATATTCTTTAAAAAATCCACGATTATTGGGCTCTGAAAAAAATATTCTTTAAAAAATCCACGCTTATTGGGCTCTGAAAAAAATATTCTTTAAAAATCCACGCTTATTGGGCTCTGAAAAAAATATTCTTTAAAAAATCCACGCTTATTGGGCTCTGAAAAAAATATTCTTTAAAAAATCCACGCTTATTGGCCTCTGAAAAAAATATTCTTAAAAAAATCCACGCTTATTGGCCTCTGAAAAAATATTCTTTAAAAAATCCACGCTTATTGGCCTCTGAAAAAATATTCTTTAAAAAATCTACTCTTATTGGCCTCTGAAAAAATATTCTTTAAAAAGTCCACGCTTATTGGTCCCTGAAAAAATATTCTTTAAAAAATCCACGCTTATTGGTCCCTGAAAAAATATTCTTTAAAAAATCCACGCTTATTATTGGTCTCTGAAAAAGTATTATTTAAAAAATGCATGGTTATGGGTCCCTGGAAAAAAATTGTAGTCCTTGAAAAAATATTCTTTAAAAAATCCACGCTTATGGGTCCTTGAAAAATATTCTTTAAAAATCCATGCTTATGGGTCCTTGGAAAAAATGTGAGGTCCTTAAAAAATATTCTTTAAAAAATCCAAGCTTATGAACAAATATTCTTCAAAAAATCCATGCTTATAGGTCCTTGAAAAAATATTCTTTAAAAAATCCATGCTTATGGGTCCTTAACAAAATATTCTTTAAAAAATCCGTGCTTATGGTTCCTTAAAAAAATATTCTTTACAAAATCCATGCTTATGGGTCCTTGAAAAAAGATTCTTTAAAAAATCCATGCTTATGGGTCCTTGAAAAAATATTCTTTAAAAATCCATGCTTATGGGTCCTTGAAAAAATATTCTTTAAAAAATCTATGCTTATGGGTCCTTGAAAAAATATTCTTTAAAAATCCATGCTTATGGGTCCTTGAAAAAATATTCTTAAAAAAATCCATGCTTATGGGTCCTTGAAAAAATATTCTTTAAACAATCCATGCTTATGGGTCCTTGAAAAAATATTCTTTAAAAAATCCACGCTTATTGGCCTCTGAAAAAAATATTCTTTAAAAAATCCACGCTTATTGGCTTCTGAAAAAAATATTCTTTAAAAAATCCACGCTTATTGGCCTCTGAAAAAATATTCGTTAAAAAATCCATGCTTATGGGTCCTTGAAAACATATTCTTTAAAAAATCCATGCTTATGGGTAATTGAAAAATATTCTTTAAAAAATCTACGCTTATTGGCCTCTGAAAAAAATATTCTTTAAAAAATCTACGCTTATTGGCCTCTGAAAAAAATATTCTTTAAAAAATCCACGCTTATTGGCCTCTGAAAAAAATATTCTTTAAAAAATCCACGCTTATTGGCCTCTGAAAAAATATTCTTTAAAAAATCCACGCTTATTGGGCTCTGAAAAAAATATTCTTTAAAAAATCCACGCTTATTGGGCTCTGAAAAAATATTCTTTAAAAAATCCACGCTTATTGGGCTCTGAAAAAAATATTCTTTAAAAAAATCCACGATTATTGGGCTCTGAAAAAAATATTCTTTAAAAAATCCACGCCTATTGGGCTCTGAAAAAAATATTCTTTAAAAAATCCACGCTTATTGGGCTCTGAAAAAAATATTCTTTAAAAAATCCACGCTTATTGGGCTCTGAAAAAAATATTCTTTAAAAAATCCACGCTTATTGGCCTCTGAAAAAAATATTCTTTAAAAAATCCACGCTTATTGGCCTCTGAAAAAAATATTCTTTAAAAAATCCACGCTTATTGGCTTCTGAAAAAAATATTCTTTAAAAAATCCACGCTTATTGGCCTCTGAAAAAATATTCTTTAAAAAATCCATGCTTATGGGTCCTTGAAAACATATTCTTTAAAAAATCCATGCTTATGGGTAATTGAAAAATATTCTTTAAAAAATCTACGCTTATTGGCCTCTGAAAAAAATATTCTTTAAAAAATCCACGCTTATTGGCCTCTGAAAAAAATATTCTTTAAAAAATCCACGCTTATTGGCCTCTGAAAAAATATTCTTTAAAAAATCCACGCTTATTGGGCTCTGAAAAAAATATTCTTTAAAAAATCCACGCTTATTGGGCTCTGAAAAAAATATTCTTTAAAAAATCCACGATTATTGGGCTCTGAAAAAAATATTCTTTAAAAAATCCACGCTTATTGGGCTCTGAAAAAATATTCTTTAAAAAATCCACGCTTATTGGGCTCTGAAAAAAATATTCTTTAAAAAATCCACGCTTATTGGGCTCTGAAAAAAATATTCTTTAAAAAATCCACGCTTATTGGGCTCTGAAAAAAATATTCTTTAAAAAATCCACGCTTATTGGCCTCTGAAAAAAATATTCTTAAAAAAATCCACGCTTATTGGCCTCTGAAAAAATATTCTTTAAAAAATCCACGCTTATTGGCCTCTGAAAAAATATTCTTTAAAAAATCTACTCTTATTGGCCTCTGAAAAAATATTCTTTAAAAAGTCCACGCTTATTGGTCCCTGAAAAAATATTCTTTAAAAAATCCACGCTTATTGGTCCCTGAAAAAATATTCTTTAAAAAATCCACGCTTATTATTGGTCTCTGAAAAAGTATTATTTAAAAAATGCATGGTTATGGGTCCCTGGAAAAAAATTGTAGTCCTTGAAAAAATATTCTTTAAAAAATCCATGCTTATGGGTCCTTGAAAAAATATTTTTTAAAAAATCCACGCTTATGGGTCCTTGAAAAATATTCTTTAAAAATCCATGCTTATGGGTCCTTGGAAAAAATGTGAGGTCCTTAAAAAATATTCTTTAAAAAATCCAAGCTTATGAACAAATATTCTTCAAAAAATCCATGCTTATAGGTCCTTGAAAAAATATTCTTTAAAAAATCCACGCTTATGGGTCCTTGGAAAAAAAATTGAGGATCCTTGAAAAAAACCAACGCTTTTGAGACCTTGGAAAATGTTTAGTTTTCTTGAAAAAATATTCTTAAAAAATCCGCGTTTTTGGGTCTTTGAACAAATATTCGTAAAAAATCCGCGTTTATGGGTCTTTAAGTCCTTGGAACAAATTTTAGGGTCCTTGGAAAAAACATTCTTTAAAAAATCCACGCTTAAAGGTCCTTGGAAAAAATCAAAATGACAAATCTTTCCAGAAATCAATTTTGTTTTGAAAAGAAAAAAAAACTAAAATTAGGATAGTGCTGACGCCCCAATTCCTATTCGAAATTTCCAAATATTGTTTTTCGAAATATTTGTTTTCCTTAGGCGGAGAAAAATCATCTTAATATCAACATTTCGGAAGACAAGGTATGAAAGAGGGTTACACACAACTTCAAGTTGTCACCACTGTTTGATAAAAAAAATGTGACAACATTGCACCATAAAAATATAGAACTTTTTTTGTTTTGGTTTTTGTTGGTAATGACGTTCATATTGTTTTTCGTTTTGTTGCTTCATCTTATTGTTGATACCTACACACATACACATTCACATACATACGTATGTATGTATGTATACATGTTGTCTCCGTATCTCCTTCTTCTTCTCCAGTTTTTCCTTTTGGTTTTTCCCTCCCAATGAACCTATCAACCAACCAACCAAACCTAACAGCCGATGGACAGACGAATCTGACAAACAACATTGGAGCACCAAGACGACATAGGCAGAGGCGGCGGGCATCTGTCCCAACCGAACAATAACAACAACAACGATTATGTTTTATTCCATTCCGTTGTTGTGATTCAATGTAAAATTATTTAATTGTAAATAGTGAAATTTGGCAACACCGTTCCCCAACGTCAAAAGCAACAGCAGCAGCAGCAGCAATACAGGCAATCCATAGAGTGACTGTTCGACAGAGAGACAGGCAGTCGGACGGACAAACAGGCAAACTGACGTTGGGGCCACAATAGCAACAACAACAACTACAGCGACAGAACCAAGAACAATGTGAACATTTTAAGCAACAACACTTGCGACAACTACGCTACACTTTACTCGTTGGAAATGATATGAAAAAAAACAAAACAAAAAACAAATCCAAATCCACTTTGTTGTTGCTTTCGTTTTATTTTTTTTTGTTTCATTTTCTGAAATACAAAATCGTTCATTTGTTCGTTGGCTGCGCCAGCCTTTTATCTTAAACCGAAAATATTTACACACTTTATTTATTCTCCAATACATTCAGTCACTCCCTGCCTACCTCCTCCTTCCTTACTCACTAAATGGCCGTGTGATTCACTGCCGGGCCAACAAAGTGACTGGCAGGCAGCCCGTCACACTGACTGACTCACTCACTAACATAACGGTCACCAGCACCTTAAATTCTGTTCTGGCATTCGATCTGTATTTATTTGGGTGCCGAGTGTTGTTGCTCCCTCTTCTTAAGTTTCATTATGTTGTTGTTATTATTTTAAAAAAAATGTCAGGTAGATAAAATATTGTTTCAGATTTTTTGTTTTTTTTTTTTTGTATTATTTTTGTTGAAAAAATGCAAAATTCGGGTTATCAGTTTTTTTTTAACTGCGTTGCGTTATTCTCTACTTCGGTCTAGTTTGGAAGCATATACCTACAAACATACATACATATATATTTTTGCAAGAGATTTGATGGAAACGCCTAGTTTTCTGTTCGGTCTATCTTCCTTTTATTATAAAGAGTATGTTTTAAACTTAATTGAGATTTCGTTTCTTTTTTGGAAGGTCTTCTATTTATAGAACAAGTTAAAATGCAGTAAGTTCGGTCGGGTCGAACTTTGAATACCCTCCACCATTTGGAACGAATTTGGAAATAAAATCCTGAAAAAACTTTGGTAAAATTTTAAAAATACCGAATATTGCCGTTATATTGGTGCCCATACGACGTGGACTCACACAGGCATTATTTGTCATGAGTCATTACCAAATTCAAATTCGGAACTTGAAATAAACGGTGAATAATGTAGCTAAAATCATCAAAGTATAGAATATAGGGAAGTACCGTTATATCGGAGCTGTGCGAAGACCTGAACCTGTGTAGACAATTTTTTTTCATATTCTATAGCATCCATTACGAACTTCAAATACGACATTTCAAACAACTTCGGTGAGTATTGTACCTAAACTCGTCAAAATACCGAATATAGGGAGGTACTGGTATATGGGGCCTATACTAAGACCTGGATCTGCATAGACAATTTTCCGTCACAGACTGGAGTTTCCATTACGAACTCTAAATGCGTATTTTGAAAAAATGTTGGTGAATAAAGACGCTAAAATCACCAAAATACCGAATATCGGGACAATTTTCTGTCTTAGGCTGTAGTATCCATTGCGAACTTCAAATACCAAATTTTGAACAATTCCAATTAATAATGTCGCTAAAATCATCGAAATACCGAATATCGGGAGGTACTGTTATATGGGGGCTATACGAAGACGTGGACCTGCACAGACAATTTTCTGTCTTAGGCTGTAGTATCCATTGCGAACTTCAAATACTAAATTTGAAACTATTCCGGTGAATAATGTCGCTAAAATCATCGAAATACCGAATATAGGGAGGTACCGTTATATGGGGGCTATACGAAGACGTGGACCTGCACAGACAATTTTCTGTCTTAGGCTGTAGTATCCATTGCGAACTTCCAATACCAAATTTTGAACAATTCCGATTGATAATGTCGCTAAAATCATCAAAATACCGAATATAGGGAGGTACCGTTATATGGGGGCTATACGAAGACGTGGACCTGCACAGACAATTTTCTATCTTAGGCTTTAGTATACATTGCGAACTTCAAATACTAAATTTGAAACAATTCCGTTCAATAATGTCTCTAAAATCATCGAAATACCGAATATAGGGAGGTACCGTTATATGGGGGCTATACGAAGACGTGGACCTGCACAGACAAGTTTCTGTCTTAGGCTGTAGTATCCATTTCGAACTTCAAATACTAAATTTGAAACAATTCCGGTGAATAATGTCGCTAAAATCATCAAAATACCGAATATCGGGAGGTACCGTTATATGGGGGCTATATGAAAACGTGGACGTACATGGCCCATTTACGAACTTAACCTGCCTACTGTAAAAATAAGCCTTGTATCTCAATTCGTTCGAAAGATAGGGTGATTACAACAGACAGACGGACAGACAGACTGACAGACAGACGGACATCGCTAAATCGACTTAGAATTTTACGCTGATCAAGAATATATATACTTTGTTGGGTCTGACATGAGTATTTCGAGGATTTACAAACGGAATGACAAAGTTAATATACCCTCCATAGTGTGGTGGAGGGTATAAAAACTTTAGAAGGTATTATACGACCTTAGAATGTCTTTCATTTATAAAAAACATGTGTCGGTACTTCCATTCATGGGATTTTCCACAACATCTTCGATCTATAGCTGATCCATAGCACCCCTGCCTATGTTCTCGCTTTGCCCTAACACAAAGCAGCCTTAAGGTTTATGTTGCTTCTGCTTTGCAACCTTGCCGAGACAACGGAAATAGGTCTAGAGAACTTGTTAATGTCTCAAAATTCTTCAATGTAATGCCATTTTCGACTTTTTGAGATGTAGGTAATTTCCAAGGTTTTCCATAGAGCTCTTTCTGAATTTTCCGTCAGTTTTCCAATATCTGTTGCAATTTACGATATATCCACGGATCAACTCTAAATGGTTAAGGTTTTCCAATTACAATAAAAATAATTAAATAATTTAAAGAATTTGTAAATATATTTGAAAAATCAGAATATTAATTTTTGGTTTAGAAATTAATATTTCAAAATATCGGAATGGTCGCGGCTAAAATATATATTTCCAAAAAATTTATAATTTTTCAATCCAGTAGGTATGCGTGTAAACATTTTTAGGGATATTTAGATAATTACTAGACCTTCTGCTGTAGATAGATCTATGAAATATCTTTAGACGTTATTCTGTCCTATGGGTATTTATACATAAGGCTACATAAGAAGGACCTTCCATACAATACGATAACGTTTTGATTCGAAATAACAAAGCCTTTATTTCTGAAAACGACTGTCACTTCTGTATATGATTTTGTACTGAGGTGTTTTTGATATATTTTTCTGCTTTAGAGCAGCGTATTCAGGACTGATCGATCAAAATTGGAATCGATATTAAACCAGATAATGATTTTCTACAGTTTTCATACCCTCAGCTATATGGCTACAAAGGGAGATAAACAGGGTGAGATAAAAAAACTGAAACTTCAGACTACTGTCATTTCCAAGCCACTGGACCGACAGCTGTTAAATTTATTCCAGTGACAGCTCATTATATTGTTTACAAGCGTACAAAAGGATTTTGCTAAGAATTTTTCAGAAAAAAAGTTATTCGGGATGGAATTCAAGCGTGATAGTGTGATTTCTTTATATTTGGTTGGAAAACCACAAGTGGCTATCGTTAGAGCACTGCAGCACTTAAATGTGAATAAATATTTTGTGTCTCGTACCATCGCTCGTTACCGTGATACTGGTAGAGTAGCCCGACGTCAAGGAAGTGTACGGAAAAACAACAACATCAGCAGAAATGGTTCGAAAAGTAAACAAGCGACTTGATCGAAACCCGCGTCGCAGTGGCTGAAAAATGGCTCGTGAGCTGAACATATGGCAATATTCCATACGGCAAATATTGGAAAATGAGCTCGGGGTAAAGCCATTGAAATTCCAAAAAATGCAAGAACTTAAATCGCAACGGAAAGAAAATAGACTCAAAAGAGCTAAAGAGTTGCTTCGCTTGGCCGAAAGTGGTGAACTGCAGAGCAACATTCGGGCAGCGTGTGACGGTTTCATTGGTTCGTGCCAAAGGTGACCAATTCGAACAAATCTAAACTTATTCTACATTTTTTGCTTCTATTCAATAAAATTTAAAAAAAAGTAAAAATTATGCCGTTTGACTTTGTTGCAGTTTTTTTATACCCTCTACCATACTATGGAGAGTATATTAAGTTTGTCATTCTGTTTGTAACTCCTCGAAATATACATTTTTGACCCCACAAAGTATATAAATTTTTGATCAGCATAAAATTTTATATCGATTTAACAATGTCCGTCCGTCTGTGGAAATCACTCTAGCTTTCGAACGAAATGAAGTAAGTTGATAAAAATTGATACTCAAATGTGTATTATGTCTGCAGGATTTTTGGTATAGAAAATGGACCATGTAGGTCCACATCTTCGTATAGCCCCATATAACGCGGTACCTCCGGATATTCGGTATTTCTATGATTTTAGCGAAATTATTTACCGGAATTGTTTCAAATTTAGTACTCGAAGTTCGAAATGGATACTACAGCCTTAAACATAAAATGGGCCATGTAGGTCCACGTCTTCGTATAGCCTCCATATAACTGTACCTCCCGATTTTCGGTATTTTGATGATTTTAGCGAAATTATTTACTGGAACTCATTCAAATTTTGTATTTGAAGTTCGTACTGAATACTACAGCTTATGACAGAAAATTGTCTATGCAGGTCCACGTCTTCATATAGCCCCCATATAATGGTACCCCCTGATATTCGGTATTTGGATGATTTTAGCGACATTATTTACCGGGATTATTTCAATTGTTGTATTTGATGTTCGTAATGGATACTACAGCCAATGTCAGAAAATTGTCTATGCAGATCCAGGTCTTCGTATAGCCCCCATATAACGGTACCCCCTGATATTCGGTATTTTGATGATTTTAGCGAAATTATTTAACGGAATTGTTTCAAATTTGATACTCGAAGTTCGAAATGGATACTACAGCCTAAAACATAAAATGGGCCATAAAGGGCCAAGTCTTCGTATAGCGCTCATATAACGGTTCCCCCGATATTCGGTATTTTGATGATTTTAGCGACATTATTTATCGGAACTCATTCAAATTTATGACAGAACTCATATGACAGAAAATTGTCTGTGCAGGTCCACGTCTTCGTATAGCCCCCATATAATGGTATTCCCCGATATTCGGTATTTTGATGATTTTAGCGACATTATTTACCGGAATTGATTCAAATTTCGCATTTGAAGTTCGCAATGGATGCTAAAGCCTATGGCAGGAGATTGTCTGTGCAGGTCCACGTCTTCGTATAGGCCCCATATAATGGTACTCCCCGATATTCGGTATTTTGATGATTTTAGCGACATTATTTACCGGAACTGATTCAAATTTCGCATTTGAAGTTCGTAATGGATATTACAGCCTGTGACAGAAAGTTGTCCGTGCAGGTCCACGTCTTCGTATAGCCCCCATATAATGGTACTCCCCGATATTCGGTATTTTGATGATTTTAGCGACATTATTTACCGGAATTCAAATTTCGTATTTGAAGTTCGTAATGGATATTACAGCCTGTGACAGAAAATTGTTTGTGCACGCTTAAGACAAAAGTTGTGTATGCAGGTCCACGTCGTCGTATAGAATCTAATATACGGCTAAATTCGGTATTTTTCAGATTTTAACAGAATTTTTAATGGATTTTAAAAATGTCAAATTTGTATCGATCGAATGGTGGAGGGTATCCAAAGTTCGGCCCGGCCGAACTTACAGCTTTTTTACAAGTTTATCTTACCCTGTCATGCCACATGGCTGAGGGTATAAAAAGCTCTTGTATATATCTATGGAAGATGCATTAAAGGTCATCAGTCTATAAAGATCATACTCAAGATATTTTATACATTTTAAGAATGAATGTTAAGAAAAAGCTCGATTCAGGCGGAATTTGTTACAAAGCAATGTCCGAAGGGGTAATTTATTTTTAAAAATGTTGGCTCCTTATATATGATTGAAACTCTTGACTACTTTATATCAAAATTCTTAAATATATATTTTTTATTTTCTTTTAGGTAAGTTGAAGTCTGCACCGCCGCATTATCACCCTTAAGTTTTGAGTGAGTACAAGAGTTACAGTTTTGAATGTAACTACATTTAAATTTATAAAAAATAGGCACTGTCACCAATTACCAAAAAAAAACCTTAAGTACCACGTTCTCCTTAACTTATTTTCAAGAAAATCTTTTATCGAACCACGAGAGAAAAGTCATACCGTTTAATCTCTTTCTCCACAAATACGACAGCCTACCAACTTTAAAATGTCTGAGAAAGGACTTTATCAAAGAAAAAAAATTAAAATTTTTTCCACAACTTTCAAAGTATTTCGAATATCGTTGCAGAGTTACATTCTAAATTTCCATTCAATTACATATCTACATTCATACTTAGTTAGGTAGGCACTTGCACTTAGATACTCAGCGTTCGTTCGACACGTGTTTTCAATTATAGCCATATCCCACTTGGAAAGGCAAGCGAATAAATATTCCATGACGTTTGTGAATATTTAAATAAATTGTGATTGCCATTGTTGCTCAGGGTTTGACTCTGTGTGTGCGTGTGTGTGTGGCTCCTACAACACAATCCCTCTTCAGTTGTGGAAACCCACTACACTGCACTTAGGGGCAGTATGAGGTTTCCAAACCCTAACTCATTGCTGGCTGAATTATAGATTTTTTTCGCAATGCTTTCATTTAATTTTCAGTTACAGTTTTTCTTTCTTCCATTTTTCATATTCATCATCTTCATTGCTGACTTTGGCATTTGTTTCACATTTCTATTTCCCTTTTTCTGGGTTTGATTTCCTACCGTTTTTACGGCCATTGTCCCAACCTCCATTCGCTCGCTTTTTTTCGCTTTGGGTTGTTAAACAAAAAAATGAGGTGACGTGTTTTTAATGCCCCAAGAATCAACTTTGAAACGCAATGCCAAGAATGTAAACGAAACCAAAAATCATAAGGAAATGTCTGATGAATTAAGGTGTCATAGAGAAAGACAAAAAAAAAAATAGCACACACTCACTCAGCTGTTGGAGAACATCATCATCATGCACAATATAATAGAATGGAGAGTACACCAAGAACAACAACAACACCTCTACCTCCTCCAATAGCAATAATAAGGCCCAAAGTACAATAGCCTAGTCAAAATAATAAATGTATGGGGAAGCGGCATTGTGAAAGGGCCACAAGGATGGGGAGGACAAAAATGTAATAAAAAGTACAGAACAACAACAAAAACATGCGGAGCCATATAGCAATTTTTTCTACATCTCTGCTGCTGCTGCCACAAGGAACTTCGAAGAAATGCATTGCAATGTAACTTTTATGAAAAATGGTTACACTCAAAGAAAAATGTTCGATATATAAGATAATCGAAAAGAGAAATAGTAGCAAGCGTAGCGTAGGCCCAAGTACTACTTACCCTTTGCATTACCAATAGGCTAAACATAATCTAGATATATATATATAAAAGAGTAGTTAAATAACTGACTGACTGAGAATCAACGCTAAGACGAAACGGCTGAAGTTAAATTCTTGAATTTTCCACAAGGGTCAGTCTGGGTGATAAGACTGGGATTTTGGATTCGGAATTCATACCAAAAAGGTAGGCGATACTTTGTATCGCGCAAACGAAATAAACTAGAATTCTGAAATTTGGCATGAGAGTCACTGATGGATTGAAGATAGATGTACCAAAGGGTTTCTGGAAACTCGAAACTTAAGCTTACGATAAGTTCTAAAATAGTACTAAACTTCTAAAATGGTACCATTTGTGATATTATGTGTACGGATAGAAATTATGTGAATTTTAAATTTGGTTTGAAATTTGAAGATGGTTTTGGAAATATGTACCAAGTGCACTAAGTTGTACTAAATTTTGAACAGTTTGTTTCATAAATGTGTGCTACAAGTACACGAAAAGTAATAAATAGTACTAAGTTTGGTGCAATTTGGTATTGGATCAGCATATAGTGCTTGAAATCTATAATTTGGTATTAGGGTCGGTGTTTATGTGTAGCCTGGACATATGGAGGTGATTTCGGAAATGCCGTCCATATTTTGGTACCAAAAGTACTAGGTAAATTTTGTGAAGGAATAGAGATAAAATTAGGATTTTTTTAATTAGATTACAGATGGTATCTGTGTTCGAGATTTGGCGGTGGTTTGTAAGTGCGTCCTTTATTTGTACGACTTCTAGGACTAAAGGGTACTTTATATATTTTGGTACTTTATATATTTGGCATTGGGTGAAGGGATAGGGCTGGAATCCACAAATCTGATTTGGAGTTCTATTTGTATCTGGAATTGAGATATCGGGAGTGGGTTTGGAAGTGCATACTATAATTGTTCAAAATGGCTAAATAGTACTAAATTTGGTATTGGGCAGAAAAAGAGATTTAAAAATCCTTATATTTGTTATTAACGTCACTGGTGTCTGTGTTTGAGAGAAGTGACTTGTTTCTTCGAATATGTCCACTATAATTGTACCAATTTTGGTATAGGGAGAAATTACAGACATGAAATCCTGAACTTTGATATTAAGGCCACTGTTGGTATCTGTGGTTGAGAGATGGAGCTGGTTTTGGATATGCGTATTATAATTGCACTCAATGGTACAAAATTTGGTAATGCAGATCCTTAATCATAAAACTGGATATCTGAGGGTCCGGAGAACTAAATACTACTAAATTTGGTATTGGGTGAATGGATATAGCTAAAATACTGAAATTTGATATTGAGGTCACTGTTGGTGTCCGCTTTTTGAGAGAATGAGTTGGTTTTGGATAAGCGTACTATGATTGTCCTTAATTTGGAAATGGGGGAAATTAAAGAGCTGAAATCTATGCTGATTTCTGTTGGTGGCTTTGCAAATGCGTACTACAATTCTTCGGAAAGTACTATATGATACCAATTTTACATCAATGTTGGGGTCTAGGATGGAGAAATGTAGATTGTTTTGAATATGCATACTAAATGTACGTAGATTGTTTGTTGTTTGGTATTGGGTGCAGGCACAGAGCTGAAATTCTGAAATTTGATATTAAGGTCACTGTTGGTTTCTGGAAACGTTTAAATAATTTTGGACAGAAACATTGGATGTGGGTACTTATATCCTCCGACTGCACTATACTGCTGGTAATTGCGCCAAAACTACCCTGGTTTGTCTAGATAACCGACATTCTTCTGCTGTGTGTAGATGGGGGTATATTGTATATTATGCAAGCGAAAAATGCCATTTATTACAGAATTCAAATAGCTGTACTATTTTTGGTGCAAAAAAATGTAACGATTTGATAGGTCGGTTCACTATCTGTCGTACCACCTCGCTCACCCTAAAACAGTACGGAGGAAATACAAATTTTGCAAATCGTAAGAATTGTATGACACTTAGGTCAGGTGGGAAAATGGAAAATATCCATCCGACAAAGGAATTCAATTTTAAAACGACGGTTTAAAATTTAAAAAAAACGATAATTCGAAGGAAATGTCCGTGTTGATCCAAAATTCGAACATTATAATATTTTTATGAAATTTATGTTATATTCAACATATTGTTATATTCAATATATTTATATTATATTCAAAAGTCATTTTTCAACATTTGGAATTGTAAATCTTAACTATTTTCTTACATAAATGATCGGGTGTTTATTTCATATTGCGGAGAAGGTATGCCGATTATAATAAAAAAACAATCTCAGCAAAATGACCACCATGATCACTCCAATGGTGCATATCCTTTTTATGCCATTTTGAATAAGAATATACATTTAATTAGCAAAGACACAAACCAAGCGAATTCTTCCGCTTCAGAAAGGGAGAGGAAGGGAGAGCGGTAGTAAACCAGAGAAAATTTAAGGTATTTTAAAATACATTTATACCAAAAAACTGTTACTAATTTAGAAATCGCTAAATAAAAATATATTTATTAATAAAAACCAAAAAAGTAAAAAAAAACAGCTAAGTTAATACCCTCCATCATTTTGAAGCAACTTGAAAATTTTCCTTCATAAGTAATTTTTTGACATGAATTTGTTTTTGTCATAGATTCCGAACTTCAAATATGAAATGTAAATCAATTCCGAGAATAATGCCGCTAAAATCATCAAATTACCGAATATCGAGAGGTATCGTTATATGGGGGCTATACGAAGAGGTGGACCTGTATAGACAATTTCATAGGCTGTAGTACCCATTACAGACTTTGAATACGAATTTTGAAACAATTCTGGGGAATAATTCCGCTAAAATCATACCGAATGTGAGGTGGTATCGTTATATGGGCTTTCCGAAAAATCGACTCAGAATTTTACGCTGGTCAAGAATATATGTATATTCATGATCAGCAAAAAATTCTTTGTTGTGATTTCGAGGAGTTACAAACGGAAAGACAAAATTAATATACCCTCTATAGAATGGTGGAGGGTATAAAAATGCGTTCAAAACTGTCCATTTAAAACCCAGAACAAACTATGTTCAAAATTAATTTTGAAAGGTCTCGAGGAGTTCTTTCCGAATGTATGGATCTTATTGGAATTTAAGATTTAGGAAATTTTCGAATTTTCTGAAAAATTATCACTTTATTTGAAGGAAATTACAGATAAAAGGGTTCACTGAACATACACTGAGAATGAAGAGGAATTGAGGCTGAGCCCAAATGAGAGGTCTCGAGGTCTCTTTCTCTTTATTAACCCTTTCTGATAATATTCGCTTGGTTTGGGCCTTTGCTAATTATCCTGACGGACATCCTATATTCCTTTGTGATCTTGAATTGATGGTCACCAAAGAAGAAGTCGCAGGTGTTAACTACTTAAAGACTATCCGGAATATTTTCCTGTGAAAGTGTTATAGTTTCCAACTCCGACCATAAAAAATCGGAGTCCCAGATGTGACAACTTTGTTTGTTGGCGCAGCTACCGAAGTGGAAATGGATCTCATCAGTCAAAATTATTTTTCGAATTCCACCATTTTTTAATGAGTTTATGATTTGGTAATGTCGTAGTTTCTACTTTTCAAATGTTATAAATTAAGTATAATAGCTCCAATTGAAAACCCCTGTAATTTGTTGGTGTATATAAAGGGTGATTTTTATTTTTAGGTAACACTGCACAGTGGTCCCACGCGTATGGGAACCAAAATGTTTCTATTCAACTAATCGATTTCATCATGAGTAACAAATAACGTAATCAAAAAATTGTGAAGATTGGTCTATTCATATAACGGAGCGAAATGGGTTAACTCCTCAAGACAATTTTTTGTGGGCCTATGTTAAAGCTCATGTATATACAGAAGAGTCCGCATCAATTCGTGAGACACCAACCGAAATGCTGGAAAGAGTATGCCAAAATTGGAAAAGGCGGATGGATTTTCCATCTTATTTCTCCTTTTTTTGCATTGGCTATTAATTTGAATGACATTTAATGTCTGCTTGTTATGACAAACAAAAATACATTAAGTGTCATACAAATGCAGGGACCTATTAACGTTGATATTTGAACAGACATTTTTCTTTGAGGGTATTTTTGCAATTTCAAATTCTTTTTCATTTAACTATTTTGTTGTACTCGTATGGCAATGTCTTTTTTTGCGTACTTTGTTTTTTTTTCTTCTACTCTTATTATTCTGCTTGTTTTTTTTTTTTTTATTTTTCTATTTTTTCTTGGTTTCATTTTCTTGGTTTTATTTGTTCATCTGTTTTGAAGAGATTTATCCATTATGAGTGAGTGTTTTTCTTTTCGCACAACACTACCTATCTACCAGATAGCAAGTTGGTCTGTCAGCTAGCTTAGCCACCCTTTCAGTTAACGAAGGCGACGATGATGATGAAGACTAACCATAACAGGCCAGGCCAGTACTTTCCTCATTCCCATACCTTGGCCCCGGTACACATATACTTTTTTTGTTGCCATAATTTTATTTCCCCAATCTCGCCCAACCCCCCCTTTCCCCTCCTTATCTTTGGCCAAATACTACCAGAGCTCGATTAGAAAAGAAAGAGTCATTCATGATGACGATGATGATGATGATGTAGCATGCAGATGTCTAAATATTTATTCATATACACTGGTGGCCAAAACTAAAGCAACTGAAATTACAAGGAGAATGAATGCCCTGTAACTTTTTCAAAAATTAAGAAAATGATAAAGTTTTTCTTGTTTTAAATTAGGTACTTTATTCACTTTTTAAAAACCTAAAACATAAAACCAAAATTCATTTTTATATAAAAAATAATGTTTGGTAAAGTCAATTAACCCGATTTTGGCTTGGACAAAACAAAAGCAACTCTGTTGTACATTCATATAACCGCTGCAATTTCAGTTGTTTTTACTTTGATATTTATCGCTTTTTCCTTCCTTCGACAATTTCGCTTGTCAGAAATCCTTTTTGAGAAGTTTTTTAAAACAGTATGTGTTTTTCTTTTCGTTTTTTAAGTACTGCCCAAAAAAAATTTAAAAATGGCTAAAAGCAAATATAATACCTGTATAAAACAGCAAATTATCAGTGACTATCAAAACAACATATCACAGAAAATGATTTCCGAGAAATATTTCATAAATATTTATGTGACTTCATAATTATGTCTGTGCACTAAGTCGGTTTTTTGAAACTGGATCAGTAGTAACAGTCTATAACGGATGAAGGCCGTGAAAAACTTCAGCCCGTACTGATCCACAAATTGTGAGAGAAATAAAAAACAACTATTTAAGAGTTCAACTGGATTGGTGAGAGAGCAATCATTGGATATAAGCTCGAGATCAGTGCGTAGACGAGTAGTGGTAGCTGGTCTGCATGCCCGTAAGACATCAAAAAACCACTTATATCTGAAAAAATCAAAAAGGCTTTCGGAAACGATAATATTAAGTGGAATCAAGCTCACTGGAAAAAAAACATTATTTTTGGGATGAGTCTACGTTTAATATTAAAGGCTCAGAAGTGAAAAATTTTACGGTGAGAAGATCAAAAAATGAAGGACTCAAGCCGCAGTGTTGCAAAGGCACAGTGAAGCATGAGGGAGGGTCAAAAATGGCGTGGCGCTGTTTTTCTTTCTATGGACTTGGGCCTATCCATACAATAAAGGAAGTTGTGGATCGGTTTGTTTACAAAGATGTGTTGGACATCACGTTGTTCCCCTACGCTGAGTAAAATATTCGGCTGATTTGTGTGTTTCAGCATGACAATGATCCCAAACTTGTATCAAAACTTGTCAAATATTGGTTGCGGGAGTCAAAAATTCATGTTTTGTTATGGCCGGCACAATCACCTGACCTAAACTCCTTAGAAAACCTTTGGAGTATCGTAGATAGGAAGATCAAGAGAGATTCGGAAATAAATAAGCACAACATTTTCTAAAGAATTCGGGGTGTCTGGTAAAACACACCCAAGGATCAAATTGAGCGTGTTATAGATTCAATGCCTCGTAGGTGTGCAGCTGCTATCAAAAATAATGGTTATGCTATCGACTACTAGCCAAAATTTAATTATTTTAAAATAAAAAATCAAAAGTTGCTTTAGTTTTGACCAAGCAAAAAATTGGGTCATTTTAGTTTTCCACATATTATTTTTCGTTCAAAATTATTTTTGTATTTTTATTTTTAGTTTCTTAAAAGTGAATTAAACCCCTCATTTAAAACTGGAATAATAATTACGATTTGTTTATTTTTGTAAAAGTTACAGGACATTTATTGTCTTTGCGATTTAAGTTGCTTTAGTTTTGACCACCAGTGTATATGTAAGTTTTCTATATACATATGTAAGTTTCTACATATGTATTTAGGTATTATGTATAAATGTTTGTATGTGTATATTTTAAACGATTGTCTGTTTGTATGTAAATACTTGTACTTTTTAACTTTTTTTTCTTGTTTAACGTCCTCTACACATCATCGTCATTTCTATATTACTGCTATTTTTCATTTTCTTATACTTCTTCTTCATCATCTAATTCTTTTTCACTCTTTGATATCTTCTATGTGTGTTCGTTAGATTTTTTCTTCATTCATTCATTTTTTTTCTGGCCGATTTCTTTTGTAGGTGATGTGTATCTATAACTGTTGTTTTGGTAGAATTTTTATTTAGGTTTTTTTGTTGCTAATTTTGTTTTTTTTTTCTTCTTCTCAGCGAACTATTTTATTACACATTTGTTCTATTTTTTTTTAAAAAAGTTGTAGATTTGAAAACATTTTCGTGAAACCATGACAATTTCCCTTTGGAAATGGTGTTGACATACCCACTTCTAATTCAGTTTTTATGGCATAGTTTCAAACTATTAATAACATATCGTCGTTTTTAGGCCTTGATTCGAACATGGCAATGATAGATACCATATCTTATCGCCATGTTGAAATAATCAAATCTCCACCCCAATTTTTGCCGTTGACCGATTAAACTATTTTTTTTTTTAGTTTTAGCCTTTTTTTACTTAAGATTACAACTTCAAAACAACCTTTGATAGCATGAATGGTTGGCTAATAAAAATCTATGTAAATTTAAATTGGTCAGCGATAATGATCATGTGATAGCCCAACACTTCAAGGTGCTGTGAAGCGAAATGTAGATTTTGTCACATGAGAGGGCCCCGCCCCCAAACTAGAAATTTTGTTGACAATTTGTTGTATTTTTTGTGAAATTTTCATATTTTATACCAGTTGTTTCGATATTGATTGAGGTGAGTCTTGATCTTCTCAGTCAAATGGCTAAAGAGCTACATCACATTTAATGTGGATACAATGCATCTCATCGAAATAACGATTGTAGGCTCTATGTCTGTTCAGAAAAATTCCGTTGGGGATTTTTTTCAAGTTTCTTCTTGAGTTGATTTTTTTAAGAAAACAATTTTTAGGACCTCCCGAATAGGAATATTTTTCAAGAATCTACAGGGTTGCCCATATTCGACGGACCCATCTGGCAACGCCATAACTCTTGACAGAGATGTCACATCGCTTAATGACATACCGCGTTTGAAAGAAGTCAATTGTGAAAACTCAACGTGCTTTTAAAACATTAAAAAATGTGAGAAGGACCTACTGTGTCTGATAATTGAATTTTTTACGAAAAATTTTCTTAAGAGATAGAGTGCTGAAATTTGGAACACATGCATCTGAATAAAGTTCAATTCCGAACTTACTACTTATTAGTTGATATGTATATTTTTTGAGACTGCGTAGATAAAAATTAAAAAAAAACCTTTCGTTTCCAAAATAGCGCTTTTTAAAGAAAAATACGCTACTGATAAACATTTAGAATTTTTATTCATTTATTTATTTATTTATTTGTTAATTTAACTTATAACTAAAATAATTACAAGCTAAATGTGAATGATGAAGGCTTTGACAGCGAAGGTCTTAAGCCAACAATTTTTATTCAAAATCATGTATTTGTAAGAAATATGTAGACCATTTTAAGACACATATTAAAGCGTATTCTAGCTAAATATCGTGGGTTTAGGATCATGGGTCTACTTGATGAAAAGCGTATTTAAAGCGGATATGAAACGTTGTTTATGGTCTACTTAATAAATTATTAAAACTACAACAAAAATTGCGGATATTTAAGGGCCTCTTTAACAAAAATTGTTGATTTAATAAAAAAAATCTTCAAGAATCTACTGTTCGAAAATCATGATTTATTTATGGATTTCCTTAAATTTTTAACAACAATTTTTCAAGCACCCCTACCGATAATGGTAGCATTTTTTGAGAATATCAAAGACCTCAACGACTTACTGACCGAAAATGGTGGAACATTAAGAACATTTTATGAAGGCTTTTGCCGTAGGACTTTCTAGAAGACAACAAAAGCTTCATGCTAAATATAAAAAAGGTTAAATTAAGGAACTCATAATAGACCTTGGTTTCCGATTTGGCCTAGAATGTTTTCAAATTTTGATCAGATACAATGATTTCTTTGAGAATATATTTTAGGGACCTTCTGGCCATTAATGTAACCTTCGCCAAATTGTGAAAAAATGATAATTTTTTTAATATTTTTATGAATTTCATGACATAGAATTGAGGATGTTGTTAAAATATGTTTTTTCAAGAATCAAGGATTTATTACAAATAATTTTTAAGGAATTCCTTGAATTCCTTTATATAAATCAATTAATTTTTAAAAATATTTTTAGACGGCTCAGCTGGGCAAGCAGTGTGGGTTTTTTTAAATATAAGAAATTCTTCCTTAACCAAAATAGACGTATTTTTGGAGACAGATATTTTCAAAGATCTCCTGATGAAAAATTGATTTATTAAAGTTTTTTTTCAAAATCGTGGATTTTTTAAAAAAATGTTTTTAAGAATTTTCTGACCGAAAAAAATTGGATTTCAGAAAAAAAACGTGTATTTTTTGACAATGAACCGAGAAACCCCTTTGAACCCCTTCTATTTCATTCTCGCAAAAAACGTGAGCTTGAATAATCCCAAGTATAACAAAGGTCATGTTCCTCAAAGTCAGGTATCTTGTATATGGCGCACTTTATTTTACCCTATTTTCTTTGCCCACATTTGACAAAGTACTGGACTTCTTTGTGAATTTATTTCAGTGATTTCGTGGCTATACAACGTTTTTTAAACCCACAAATTACTTTATTTTTTTATTTATTCCTGGCTTTTTTTATTTATCCCCGTGGATCTTTTGACAGATTCGTCCTTCAACAAAATCGTGCATAATTTAGGAAAATGTTTCAAGGAGCCCCTGCTCAAAAATCGCGTGGTTCCCTGAAAAACTATTGCTTAAAGTTGGTCCTTGGAGGATATTTTTAAAAAATTTCACGCTCGCTGTCTTTAACATCTACTTATGTTTTTCCCTAAAAATATATTTTCAAAAAATCCACATTTGTAAAAATATTACTTAAAGAATCCAGGTTTGTTGCTCCTGGGAAAATATTTTTTGACTAATCTTTGCTTGTTAGTCCTGAGATAAATATTCTTTATTTTATTTCGCTAATGGTTTCAAAAAAGTGTTTTTTCACAAAAATAGTAGAATTTGAAAGAATTTTTTTGAGAAAATCCAAAGTTTTTAATTTTTAAGAATAAAAATTTGAAAAAAAAAATTGTTTTTCGTCATTTTTTTAGAGATTTCATTTCAGGAAAAATTTTGTATATTTTGTATTATTTAAAAACTTTGACCTAAATGTTGGATACTTTATTGAAGGACCTCCTTATAAAAGTTAGTGTATTTGTAAAGAATATTCTATTTATTTTAGGATCTTTGTACTTCTGTGTACAGGGGAAATTTAACAAAACAAACCAAATTCCTTATTTTCAATCTTTGGCAGTGTTTGAAATTTGCTATTGAAAACTGGGCGAAGACAATTTGGGTTAAATTGAAAATTTTGTTAAAATACTCAGGGGCTTTTTTATCAATGGTACTCTTCAACCATTACATGGTCATTTTCTAAAAGTTAATGGAGCGAAAGGAGTGTATACATCTCCCAAAGGGATTCAATAAGTCTGGGAAGGTACGATTATATGTAGGCTATACCTAAGCGTAGACATACATAACACATTTGTCGACAAGCGAGGTATCCAAAATATCAAATATCGGAAGGCAAAGTTAAGTGGGGTATATATTGGGTTAACAATGTCTATATACCCTCCATAGTGTAAAAATTCAAACGAAGCACTACACTCTGAACTTCTTTTTATTCTTCCTTTCCATTCATGGAAAATTCCTGCCAAATGAATGAACAATTTTTGCAAGCAGGTAGATGGATGAAAGGAACAGCAGCTGTAATTTCAAGTAGTGAATGTGTCTAAAACCGAATATAATTTTCACCGAAAACATGTTATTAAAAAAAATGAAAAGAACCTGCAGGGACCAGCCAGCCACCTGCTTGGAACCACCACTACGTTAGGCAACAACAACAACATTTCAAGAACACCGTCTCGAAATGGCATTACCATGCTAAATGCCTCAGTGGCTGCTGAAATATACCTATGCGCGAAGTATAATTTGCAAATAAAATTTAAATTAGGTTAAGTCACCAGGATTAAGGATATCTAAACTATGGACATTTTTGTCATCTCCTTCGGAGAACACAAATCGATTAACATATGCTAATAAATGCTGAGTAGACAACAAACTCGGGTTGGCAGGTAGTTTCTTTGTTAATCCCTAGGAGTTGCGGTGGTTTTCATTTCCAGGTTTGACTGTTGAGAGTTTGAGTTTGTGTGAGAAGAACCCAAGTGAATTAACGATTACGTGCAACAAGGAACGTGCTCTCGTTCGCTCACCAGCTCGCTAAGTTGTCTATCTGTTTACAGTAGGTGTATGAAGGTGTCTGTCCTTTCGCCTGCCATGAATGCTGCGGCTTAGCTACCAAACACATGTTCCAACAAAGAAACGACTCACATAAATTAGGGCGTTTCCGGATAATTCTATTCAACGATAAATTTTTGATGTAGATGTTTTCTTTTCTTCGTGTCTGTCAAAAATGACGAAATTTAAGATTTTTTTTTGGGAATTCTTCGTATCTATCTACCTGTCGTCGAGGATTGATTAAAGGGAATGTATTAGGGATGGGCAGAAAATAGCACTGTGCGACAATTTTTTTCGATAAATAATGGAAAAATTCCAGCAGATTATGAAAGTAGAGCTAAATATAGAAGCCAAGTGTATCGGCGCTAGGAAAGTTTAAATCGCAAAGTAATCAAAGGAAAGGATGCATGTTAACCTCTTTTCAATATTTTTTGAAATTTTCAAATAAAGATTTTCTGGAATTCGTGCATTTTAGGTATATATACTGTCTTCGGCAATATTACGATGATTATTTTGGTGGACAATTTTAATACTTAGGGGAATCAGAAAAGCCTTTTTTGTCCTTTCGTAGCGAGTCAAAATATTTCACAAAAGTATCCATATGTATATATCAAAGAGTAGTGAAGTAACTGACTGAGAATCAACACCCAGACGAAATCGGAAATTAAGTGTTACGGGCGCTGTTCATGTGTACCTTGGACATTTGGAGGAGGCTTCGGAAATGAGTACTATAATTATACGAAAAGTACTGAAAAGTACTATATTTGGTATTGGGTGAAGATATAGAAATACAATTTTGAAACTTGATATTTAGATGACCGGAGGTATCTGTGTTTGAGATTTGGCGGTTATTTGGAAATGCGTACGAAAAGTACTAAATAGTACTAACTTTGGTATTGGGTGAAGGGATAGAGTTGAAATTCTGAAAATTTATATTGAGTTATTTGTTTGTATCTGGGATTGAGAGAAGGAGCTGATTTTGGAAAAAAAGTGTACGAAAAGTAGTTAATAATACTAAATTTGATATTGGGCAAAAGAACAGATATGAAATTTAATATGGATTTCGTTGTTGGTACCTGGAATTGAGATATGGAGGTGGTTTCGAAGATGTGTACCATATTTGTACAAAAAGTACTAAGTTCAATATTGGGTGAAGGTATAGCGCTGGAATCCTCAAATTTGATATCGAAATCACGGTTGGTGTCTGGAATAGAGATATGGTTTTGGTTTTATAAATGTGTACTATAATTGTTCGAAAAGTACTAATCGGTACTAAATTTGATATTAGGTGAAGGAATAAAGCTGAAATTCTAAAATTTGACATTGTGGTATCTGTTGGTATCTGGAATTGAGATATGCACCGGTTTCTGAAATGTGTACTATATATACGAAAAGTACTAAATAGTACTAAATTTTGTTATTGGGTGAAGGAATTGAGCGGAAATTTGATATTGAGGTCGGTGCTAGTATCTGGAATTGAGATATGAAGCGGTTTCCGAAATGTGTACTATATTTGTACGAAAAGTTCTAAATTGTACAAAATTCAGTATTGGGTGAAGGGATAGGGCTATAATCCTAAAATTTGATATTGAAGTATCTGTTGGTGTCTGAAATTGAGATATGAAGGTGGTTTTCTGAAATGAGTACTGTAATTGTACGAAAATAACTAAATAGTACCAAATTTGGTATTGGCTGAAGGAATAGTGCTGAAATTGGAATTGGTTTTGGAAGTGCGTACTATAATTATACTAAATCGTACTTAATTTGGCAATGGGGAAAATTACAGAGCTGAAAGCCTGAAATTTGCTATTATGGTCACTGTTGGTATCTGAGTTTGATATATGGACATTGTTTTGAAATGCGTACTCTAACTGTACGAAAAGAATTAAATGTTACTAAATTGATACAAGGGAAATGAAGGACAATTCCCCACACCATTTCACTGACTTCTTATTCTATTTTGCATCAATTATTCTGCTAATAATGAGTACATATGGTTTTAAGTATCTAATTAATTGTCGTTATATAAAATATGTGACTACATATATATGTATGTATTGCGTACATTTACCAATTTTCATCGAATAATCTAGAATTCACACACACACACACATGTTTGATGTCTTACTTTGTTGATAATTTCTCTTTAACATTTATTATGTTAATGATGTTACAACTTGTATTCTTGTGGTTTGAGCAGAGAAGTCATGTAAACATACAAACACACATATCGAGGTATATAGATACACATGGGCTTTTAGAATCTATTAGAAAATTCACAGAGTTGATTACGTGATTGATTAACATATATCATCAACTTTCAGAAAACAAAAATTTTACAAAAAAAAAATACTTTTTAAAAAAATCGTTTTTATATCCTCGTCCATATGGCTATAGAGGGTAAATATCGTTTGATACGGACCCTAGGTCTCTTTGGACCAAATCCGTTTCGGGACATTTGTAGTCGATCTGGCGATGTCCGTCCGTCCGTCTGCCTGGCTGGTACGCACGATAACTCTCGAAGGGAGTATCCGATTTGGTTCAAACATGGTACATCGTAATATTATTGTCTGCAAATTTCACACATGCTATCGGCCCACTCCTTCCGGTAACCCAAGACGGGTCACAATTTGGAATTGATATGAAGTTCTTAAGATCGGAACTTTCCTTTAAGTGCCTCCCCCAACAAAGCGTCAAACTTTTGAATAACCAAAATGATTATAAAATCCGAAATAAGCCCCGTTCTCTTCATATTTAACACTTCCCATTATTTCAACTAACACAAAACCTGCTGTGAAGATGGGATATATCGGTCCACTCCCTCTGGTATCTCCCCCACAAACGTTAACATTTTTGAATATCCATGAATATTTTAAATATTTTATTTTTCTTGAAGAAGAAGAATTTGGCATTGGGTACGGTTTGGTTGATATACGATGGCGGATTAAGAATTACGTACTGAAATTACACGAAAATGTACTAAATAGTATTAATTTTGGTATTTGGGAACGAATGGAGTTGCAAAGCTGAAATATGGATATAAGATTCTTTAATGTTGTGAACGATAAAGAAACTAAAGGGTCTTCCGAAATTCTAACAATACCTGTACCAAAAGTACTAAAATTGGTATCCTTGCGGATTATGTGAACGGATAGTGGTAAAGTCTCGAAATTTGGTATGAGAAGTGAAGGGTTGATGTAAAAAGTTAGATTTGGAAATGTGTACTAAGTGTAACAATTGTACTAAATAGTACTAAATTTGGTACAATTCCGTTTTGGGTGAACGGAAATAGTAGGTTTTAAAATAGTAGTATTGGGGTCCCTGTTGGTGGTAGGTTTATGATAAGGATGTGGTTTTGGAAAATACTAAAAAGTACTGAATAGTACTATATTTGGTACAATTTTTTGTTAAGTGAACAGATAGAAATTTGAAATTTGGCATTAGGATGGTTTCGAAAAGCTGTACTATAATTTACAAAAAGTACTGAATGGTACTATTTTTGGAATTAGATGAAGGGATAGAGATAAAATTCTGAAATTTGATGTTTAGATTACTGATGGTATCTGTATTTCAGATTTGGCGGTGGTACGAAAAAATACTAAATGGTACTAAATTTGGTATTGGGTGAAGGAATAGATTTGAAATCCTCAAATTTGATATTGATATCTCTAATAGTATCTAAAATTGACATATGGAGCTCGTTTTGGTAATGAGTACTGTATTTGAACGAAAAATACTAAATGGTTCTAAATTTGGTATTGGTTGAAAAAATGGGGCTAAAATCGTGAAATTTGGTATTTAGGTCACATTTGAATTGAATTGAACGAAATCTGAGATTTTTAGGTATTGAAATCCGTACTGTATTGTAGGAAAAGTTTTAAATGGGTTTATATTTGTTGTTGGGTGCAGGGATGGAGAACAATTTCTAAAATTTGATAATCCTCATGGTATCTGTGGTTGATATTTGGAGTTGGTTCGGAACTGAACCCAATTTTTGTCAGAAAAATACTAAATTGAACTAAATTTGCTTTTGGGTCAAGTGAATGAGTTGAAACCCTGAAATTTAAAATTGAGGTCTCTGATGGTATCTGGAATTGAGATATGGAGATGGTTTTGGAAATGTGTACTATAATTGTACGAAAGTCTTAGTACTAAAGTATTAGTTCTAAATTGTCATGGTTTGGTATTGCTGTATTTGGTTAAGATATGAAGGTCGTTTTCGAAATGTGTTCTATAATAGGGACAGATATTGAGGTCAATGTTGGTTTGTAGGGTTTACATTCGGAGATGTTGAAATAGTTTTAGACAGAATAAATGGATGTAGGTCCATTGTGCATTGGTTTTACTAACGTCCTCCTTGGTAAAGTTCAAAATAAACGATTTTGAAAACTTTTCGGAGTAACTTTTTTTTTATTCTTTCCGAAAGAGTAAAAACTTGAAAAATGTATAAAGCCTTGAAAGTCTGAAAAATTTGTAGGATGTTTTAAGTTTTGATTAAAAAATGGTGTCAAACTGAACTGAATTAGGTCTACTGTCATAGCTTGCTGAGTTTTTCTAGTAAATATTTTTGGTTTTGCCCAGTGTAGTCAAAATCCTCATAGAATTCAAAATCTTAGTCCAAAAAACTCCAAATTTTAGGAGGGGGGCTTGCTCTACTTTTTGATTTTTTTCGATTTATTAAATCTCTAAACGCCAATACACGTGTCTCCTTCTGTCATAATTTAATGAATTTTTCCGGATATTATTTTTTGTGTTGGACAGTGTTATTTTTATTAGACGTAGCCCTTAATGTCCCCCTGAATGTAGCTTCATAAATTGAAAAATTCTCAGAACTGAGGTCTTGCCAATATGAAAGGGTGTCAACTTTCATAGACCTAAGGTTTGCCTATAATAAAATATTTTCTGTTCTTAGAGGCTGAGAAATGTTCCCATGTGAAGACATATTCCCTTGGCCAAGAGCTGAGTTTTTATACCCTCCACCATACTATGGAGGGTATATTCATTTTGTCATTCCGTTTGTAACTCATCGAAATAATGATCTTTGACCCAAGGATACAATTTTGCACACATGTTTATTTTGCCAGTAGGCAGGTTAAGTTCGTAAATAGGCCATGTAGGTCCACGTTTTCATATAGCCCCCATATAACGGTACCTCCCGATATTCGGTTTTTTGATGATTTTAGCGACATTATTTACCGGAATTGTTTCAAATTTGGTATTTGAAGTTCGAAATGGATACTACAGAGTAAGGCAGAAAATTGTGTGTGCAGGTCCACGTCTTCGTATAGTCCCCATATAACGGTACCCCCCGATATTCGGTATTTTGATGATTTTAGCGTCATTATTCACCGTAGTAGTTTGAAATTACGTATTTAGAGTTGGTAATGGGAACTACAGTCTGTGACAGAAAATTGTCTATGCAGGTCCAGGTCTTCGTATAGACCCCATATATCAGTACCTCTTATATTCGGTATTTTGACGATTTAAGGTACAATACTGAATGAAATTGTTTGAGATGTCGTATTTCGTAATGGAAGCTACAGCCTGCGAAATTTGTCTATGCAGGTCCAGGTCTTCGTATAGCTCCTATATAACGATACCTCCCTATGTACGGTATTTTGATGATTTTGGCTACATTATTCACCGTTTATTTCACGTTTCGAATTTGAATATGGTAATGGCTTGTGGCAAACAATGCCTATGTAGGTGCACGTCGTACAGGCCCATATACAACGGCTACATTCGGTATTTTTAAAATGTTAACAGAATACTTGGCGAATGTTATCTTTTTCGAAAATTTTCAAATTCGTTCTAAATGGTGGAGGGTATTCACCCCTGCCGAACTTACTGCTTTTTTACTTATTCCTATATACAAAAGACTTCTATCCCAAAATACTGAGTTGTTTTCCATAGGAAAAAGTCTGAGAGCCCCAATTCTACAGTAGTACAATTTGAGTCCATATAGAACAACCTTCACTCCGCCAGGATTTAATTTTTCCTGTTGGAAAAAGTCTTAAATTATCCTTGTTTAAACACAATTTCGCTGTAAAATTCGCTTTCCCTGGCAAAAAGTGGAAAAAATCAATAGCACCAACCAAACTCGTTTAAAGGGAAAGATGCAAAAATAAGTACATGCGTTTTGTTTTCGAAAAGTCTCAACGACAGCACCAACAACAACAAGGACAACAACAGCAAAAAAAAAAAACAAAGAATACAAATCAAACCAAATGCTGTAAAAGATGAAATGGCGGATAGCTGGAGCAGGACTAGCGAAAACTTCTAACAAATACACCAACCAAAATGGAAATCTGTATACACATCTAATGTTAATTTCCACGCATATAAATATCTATGTACAAGCTCCTTATGTACACAGCGATGATGGTGGCATGGCATGGTATATACATGCAGATGTATATATGGATGTATGCGTTGGTTGGTTGTTGGTAGGTAGGTTTGTATGTACTTGGGAAAATCACCAGCATTGAAAACCCCTTTTTCGCCTTTTCGTTGGTACACAGAGGGACTTTTGCTTTTGCTGCTGCTCTGTTGCCAACTGCAATAACTTCCCACTACTAACAAAAATTTCAGAGCCTGCTGTAGCTGAAACTGATGCTGTTTGTTGTTGTTGTTGCTGTTGGTTGCCATCTGTTGTGTGCATGAGTGCGTATGATCTTAACCGGGCCAACAAATAACCTGAATACAAATCTAGCTACATATGTACATACATGCATGCATATATACGCTGGGGCCTATACATATGTACATGCAACATACCTATCTACCTACATATGTATGTATGTCATATTGCGTATGAGTGTGTGCTGCGTTATTTCTGTGGGAAAGCCTCGAAATCATGTTACACGTTTCCATTAACGCACAAAATCTATATCTCATTTTCAACGGCAAATGGCAAGAAAGCAGCTATCCTCCATGGCCCACTCTTGAAATTCTCCAATGCCCCCACGTCATGCCACCATCACCACCACTCCGTCACCTTCATCTCAGGCTTTATCACCGCGCCAACCTCTTCATCATCGTCGTCATCATTATTTATTATTATCATGGTTGGTCATTATTACGTATTGATATGTTACTTACCACACATCTATGTATGTATGTATGTATGTATGTATGTATTTATGTTTGTAACTGTCTATCTATGCATCTCCTCTTCATTATCATTATCCTGTGATATCATATGCCCACGCTATACCCCGAAAATGCCAACGGTTATGTTGAAATCTTGCCAAAAATATGTTTATTTTCTTGTCGAAAATTTTTGTACAGTGATTAAATGTGGGGAAGGTGGGGGCATTTAGGTGAAAAGATGTGGGATGGCATGACGCACTGGCATTAATGACTTCAGCACAGGTACTGTGCAGGAGGAAGCCATTGATGAGGTGGAGTGTTTTCCACAATTTTTGCCAGAAATAATATCAGAGACTAGATTTCCGGTCTGTATTTTTTTCTTTTCGTCATAATTTCCAAAATCTCTTACTACTGATCTAAATCGTGCATATCTGAACTGATTCTAGGTTTGAACTAAAATACTCTAAATTTGGCAGTTTAACAAACGCGTTTGGCAAGAGCTTTGAAATAATTTAGTGCTTTTCGTACAACAAAAATACTCCTCATTTCGAATTATAAATTTTGAGCTAATCGCTAACACCAATAGCGGCTATGATGCCGAATTCCTAAATCTTTTCTTCAATTTCGAAACTACTTCCTTATCTCAATTTTGGACATCAACACAGACCCTAATGTCAAATATCAGAATTCTGGATCTATCTGTTCATAACATAACAAGGGTAACAAATCTTACCCCTCTGCGTCAATTGTGACACCCATACAAATTTTAAAAATTCTACCTATTTGGAACGTTCAGAAAAAGTACGCTCTTAAAGGACGATTTTCTGAGAATGCAGTTCAAACCCTTTATTCATCCGAGAGTGACACAGATGCAACATTTCTACGTTTTGCATCCTATCCATCTCTCAGCAGCAATGCCATACCAGTTTCTGCCAGTTTCCGAAGCAGTTGGACAATATTGACCAATTCATATCTGATATCGGATTTGGGCTATATCAATTACTTCCTATACTTTATATGATATATGTTAAAATTTTTGGATATTGTGGAAATATGCGTGAGTTAACAGATATATCGATATATAAAATCGTGTGTTAGTAGAAATAATGGGATGTGAGAACCGAATGCTTATAACCGATTTTGTGATCATTTTGGTTATTCAAAACTTTGACCCTTTGTGGGGGAGGTGCCGGAAGGAATCGTCCGAACCCTACCATCTTTACAGCAGATATAGTGTCGATGGAAATATTGAGACATAACAAGTCCGAATCGAATCGGATGTTACTTTCGCATTTGCAAAGTTGAAGAAAATCGGATTATTCTTTCTCTTTCCATGCAATCAAACAATTTTTTGAAAATTATCTTTTGTGGGGGAGGTACTAGAAGGAGTGGACCGATCTCGATCTAAGTTTGATAATATTATTATGATGTACCAAGTTTGGTCCAAACCGGATACTCCCTTCGAGAGTTAGAGTGCGCGCCTGCCAGCCAGACAGACATACTGACACGCACCTCTAGATCGACTCCAAATGTTCTGATACGGATTTGGTCCAAAAAAACCTAGGGTCTAAAAACATTATTTCGATGAGGCACGTTTTGGCCGTATCAAATCATATATACCCTCTCTAGCCATATGGCTCAGGTTATTAAAAGACGAAGACGTGGACCTACATAAGTAATTCCAAACTTTAAATACGAAGTTTGAAACGATCCCGGTCGATAATGTCGCTGAAATCATCAAAATACTGAATATCGGTATAGGCCTACACAGACGGACATTGCTAAATTGTCCTAGAATTTTACGCAGATCCAGAACATATATTTATTTATATATTGTAAGGTCTATCATATTACCCAAATTGTGAATATTACACATTTTTCACGAATATAGAAAACTTTATATTACAGGCTTCTACTTCTTCCTCATTGTTCTATACTAAAGGTATAATATTAGTACCAATGGGTACGGTACTTTTCGTACTATTAACATAAATAGTATTTTTATTGTGAATGTTTGCATTGCAAAGTAACCCAAATAGTGGGGGCAAGCCCCTCCCTCTTTTCCACACTTTTGGTAAAATTCGGATTAAGATTCCTTGGAATCCGTGCATTTTAGTTATACGTGGTGAGATGAAAAAAAATCAACCAACTTCAGACTGCTGTCATTTCTAAGCCTCTCATCCGTCAGCTGTTTAAACTTATTCCCCGTGACATCTCATTATATTGTTTTTAAGCCTAAAAGCGCTTTTTTGTGAGAATTTTCCAGGAAAAAAGTTATTCATGATGAAATTCAAGCGTGATAATGTGATTTCTTAACATTTGGTTGGAAAGCCACAAGGGGCCATCGTTAGAGCACTAAATGTGAATAAATCTTTTGTGTCTCGTACGATCGCTCGTTACCGTTATACTGGTAGCGTAACTCAGCTGAAATGGTTCCAAAAGTAAAGAAGCGACTTGATCGAAACCCGCGTCGCAGTGGCCGAAAAATGGCTCGTGAGCTGAACATATCGCAATATTCCATTCGGCAAATATTGAAAAATGAGCTCGTGGCAGAGCCATTGAAATTCCAAAAAATGTTAGAACTTTCACCGCAACAGAAAGAAAATAGACTCAAAAGAGCTAAAGAGTTGCTTCGCTTGACCGAAAGTGGTGAACTGCCGAATTTGGTTTTCTCCGATGAGAAAACATTCGTTGTCCAGCAGTTTGTAAACAAACAAAATGATCGTGTTTACTTGCCAAAGAGGTCAGCTGAAAATGTGCACCTTCGGTTGGCCACCAGAACTCAAGCGCCGGTCATGGTGATGGTCTGGGCCGCCATCGCAGCCGATGGTCGCTCTCCGCTCGTATTAATCGACCGTTGCATCAGAATAAATGTCGAATATTATCGCGAAAATATTCTGGAGGGAGAATTCGGAGATTTTGGTGGCCATTTTTCGCTGGAAATGAAGCGAGGAACCTCGTTTTGTCAACATCCTTGGGTGGCGCGTATTGAGTGCGATTGTGCTGAGTCCTGTTGGAATGTTGGAAGGTGTTAATACATACACCCTCCAGAATATTTTCGCAATAATATTCGACATTTATTCTGATGCCACGGTCGATTAATTCGAGCGGAGAGCGACCATCGGCTGTGATGGCGGCCCACACCATCATCATGGCCGGTGCTTGAGTTCTGGTGGCAACCGAAGATGCACATTTTCAGCTTTGGGCACGCACACATTTTGGCCCCAGACCGTGGACATTCCAACAGGTCTCAGCACCATCGCACTCAGTACGCGCCACCCAAGGATGTTGACAAAACGAGGTTCCTCGCTTCATTTTCAGCGCACAATGGCCACCAAAATCTCCGGATACCAATCCGTTGGACTATTGTGTCTGGAGTATTTTGGAAAGTAAGGTTGGCACTAAAAAATGCCAAAGTGTCGATCACCTCAAGCAAGCGCTTCGCCGGGAATGGGCCAAAATACCGCAGAGCAACATTCGGTCAGCGTGTGACGGTTTCATTGGCCGTTTGAAGGCCATAATTCATGCCAAAGGTGACCAATTCGGGCAAATCTAAACTTTTTCTTAAATTTGATGCTGTTTACGACATTTTTTGCTTTAATTCAATAAAATTATTTTTTTTTTTTAATTTTATTAAATTAAAGCAAAAAATGTCGTAAACAGCATCAAATTTAAAAATAAGTTTAGATTTGCCCGAATAATTATGGCGTTCGACTTTGTTGTAGTTTTTTATCTCATCCTGTAGGTCATGCCATATATATGTTCATCCGATTTGATATTTAATTCCACCACATCCACAAAATCCCAATAATTTTCGGTGCAAGAAAACATCTAAGAAATACCCAGGCCAAAATTTGTCGAGACCGGTCCAGTCTTAGTTATAAATCCAATATATATATCTTCATCCAATTTCATGGCTCTTGTGCACGGAATTTGTAACATCGACCCAAAATAGATGGATTATGGCACGATCGGATTTAGGATATAAGCCAAGACTTTTATTGAAAATCGGTTCAGCTCGGATATACATGTTGTATTATTTATCTTTATTTTATTTATCGGTTTTATGCTTATCCACAGTTTTTGAAATGGCTTAATGCCTTCCAATAAAATTCGACAGGTTTGTGTCTTTGCTAGATCAATTTAGATTGATCTTCACGGACATATTGTTCAAGTTCAAAGATGAAGTATAACGGCCCAAACCTCTTCGAACTTTCCCTACTATTAATTAATATTTTGAATACTCATATCCGATGTTTTCAAATTGCTTTAAAATTTACCAAATAACATATTTTTATAAAATTAATAATTTTATATGAATCGGAAATTTAAGAAACGGGCTGTTATTTTCAAACTTGTCAATTATGCCATACACCAGAAGATTGGGAGTATATTAAACCGTTTGAAATCCCCGAAATACTTGAATGTAACCAATTAGGCCATATGTCAAGGTTACATATTATAGAGGGTATATAAAGTTCGGTCTATTTGAATTTAACGTATTTTTACAACATTCTTCTTCTATTTAATCACAATTGATATCAAGAGTTTGTCATTTTTTATTAAGATTAAATTTTGTCTATTTTTCTTTTCAGGTAAGTCCATGTAACTATAAACACAGTGAGTACCGTTATGTATCGAATTTAGGAATTTTGTGGCTAGATATCCTTACTCCCACATTCCTTACATTTTTAATTTCATTTCCCAAAACACATTCCCATTTTCCGAAAACTTTCCATTGCACTGTGCAAAATCTTCAAAGACCTCCAAGTTGGCTGCTCTGTTTTGAATAATTCACCTTGTGGTGTGGTCAACGTTGTTGTTATTCTTTCTACTGCTTGTAATCAGTGTTTAAATTGAAATATTTGTCCTGCAGGGGCTCATTACAGCATTAGTTATCATTATGGCAAATTACAATATAGATGTACTTGATTATATACTAACGACATACACACACTCATACATGTATACACAACCATTAATAGACCACAAACACATGTAAATCCCGCATTAAATATACACCGAGACATACATATTGATTCTGTATGTATGCATCAATGCCGTCTTAGGCTCACGATGCTCTGAAAGTAGGCAATGGTCAACGTTGGTGGTGTTGTTGTTGTTGTTGCAATTTTTGGCTAATACCACCTTCATTACCATTAACGAAACGACGTCATCTTCTTCGTCGTCGTGGTCGTCGTCAATGGTGGTGATGATGATGATGCAACCACTGTTGCAACGGATCAAGAGCTGGCAGGTGCAAATGCTCGCTCCTTTTGGCTGTACGTACTCGCCCGGGTATTCTTTATATCCCATATGTCTATGTTATTGTTGTTGTTGTTATTTCTCCATATTGGATGATTTCTTTCAGTTGGGTGTGTGAGTGTGTGTTCGTGTTTGCATTCCCTCTGAACTTTTCAAGAAAACTCCACCTTGCACAACGCAATCTGCTGTCAGCCAGCCAGCCAGCCTGCCAAAATGCATTGCAATTTTAACGAAAAGTTCCGAAATTTTAATGCGTGCCTTTGTTTCGTGTTTTGTCGTCATTCTTCTTCTTCTTCCTCCTTTGGTTTTCGTTAAATTGTGGTAGCAACAACCATTGCAGGCCGCACCAATTCTGCTGGTCATGGTTTTGGCATTGCAATTAATTATATTTTTCACTACTGGAGCAGAATGAAGTTTGAGAGGTTAATATTTCACCTGCACCAATTTCTTGTAGCTTAACCCTACCCCTTCTATACAGTGAGGGCCATAAGTATTGATTCACAATTAAAATATTTTCGAATTTTTGAGAAAGAAAATCATTTTTCCTCAGTTCCTCTGAGGAGGGGTTTTCTATAGAAAATTTCTCCTCAGGTCCTCTGAGGTGGGATTTTCTATAGAAAATTTCTCCTCAGACCTCCGTCTGAGGTGGGATTTTCTATAGAAAATTTCTCCTCAGACCTCCGTCTGAGGTGGGATTTTCTATAGAAAATTTCTCCTCAGACCTCCGTCTGAGGTGGGATTTTCTATAGAAAATTTCTCCTCAGACCTCCGTCTGAGGTGGGATTTTCTATAGAAAATTTCTCCTCAGACCTCCGTCTGAGGTGGGATTTTCTATAGAAAATTTCTCCTCAGACCTCCGTCTGAGGTGGGATTTTCTATAGAAAATTTCTCCTCAGACCTCCGTCTGAGGTGGGATTTTCTATAGAAAATTTCTCCTCAGACCTCCGTCTGAGGTGGGATTTTCTATAGAAAATTTCTCCTCAGACCTCCGTCTGAGGTGGGATTTTCTATAGAAAATTTCTCCTCAGACCTCCGTCTGAGGTGGGATTTTCTATAGAAAATTTCTCCTCAGACCTCCGTCTGAGGTGGGATTTTCTATAGAAAATTTCTCCTCAGACCTCCGTCTGAGGTGGGATTTTCTATAGAAAATTTCTCCTCAGACCTCCGTCTGAGGTGGGATTTTCTATAGAAAATTTCTCCTCAGACCTCCGTCTGAGGTGGGATTTTCTATAGAAAATTTCTCCTCAGACCTCCGTCTGAGGTGGGATTTTCTATAGAAAATTTCTCCTCAGACCTCCGTCTGAGGTGGGATTTTCTATAGAAAATTTCTCCTCAGACCTCCGTCTGAGGTGGGATTTTCTATAGAAAATTTCTCCTCAGGTCCTCTGAGGTGGGATTTTCTACAGAAAATTTCTCCTCAGGTCCTCTGAGGTGGGATTTTTTATAGAAAATTTCTCCTCAAGTCCTCTGAGGTGGGATTTTCTATAGAAAATTTCTCCTCAAGTCCTCTGAGGTGGGATTTTCTATAGAAAATTTCTCCTCAAGTCCTCTGAGGTGGGATTTTCTATAGAAAATTTCTCCTCAAGTCCTCTGAGGTGGGATTTTCTATAGAAAATTTTTCCTCATGTCCTCTGAGGTGGGATTTTCTATAGAAAATTTCTCCTCAAGTCCTCTGAGGTGGGATTTTCTATAGAAAATTTCTCCTCAGGTCCCCTGAGGTGGGATTTTCTATAGAAAATTTCTCCTCAGGTCCCCTGAGGTGGGATTTTCTATAGAAAATTTCTCCTCAGGTCCCCTGAGGTGGGATTTTCTATAGAAAATTTCTCCTCAAGTCCTCTGAGGTGGGATTTTCTATAGAAAATTTCTCCTCAGTTCCCCTGAGGTGGGATTTTCTATAGAAAATTTCTCCTCAGATCCCTATTGAGGTGGGATTTTCTATAGAAAATTTCTCCTCAGGTCCCCTGAGGTGGGATTTTTCTATAGAAAATTTCTCCTCAGGTCCTCTGAGGTGGGATTTTCTATAGAAAATTTCTCCTCAGGTCCCGTGAGGTGGGATTTTCTATAGAAAATTTCTCCTCAGGTCCCCTGATGTGGGATTTTCTATAGAAAATTTCTCCTCAGGTCCCCTGAGGTGGGATTTTCTATAGAAAATTTCTCCTCAGGTCCCCTGAGGTGGGATTTTCTATAGAAAATTTCTCCTCAGATCCCTATTGAGGTGGGATTTTCTATAGAAAATTTCTCCTCAAGTCCTCTGAGGTGGGATTTTCTATAGAAAATTTCTCCTCAGATCCCTACTGAGGTGGGATTTTCTATAGAAAATTTCTCCTCAGATCCCTATTGAGGTGGGATTTTCTATAGAAAATTTCTCCTCAGGTCCCCTGAGGTGGGATTTTTCTATAGAAAATTTCTCCTCAGGTCCTCTGAGGTGGGATTTTCTATAGAAAATTTCTCCTCAGGTCCCGTGAGGTGGGATTTTCTATAGAAAATTTCTCCTCAGGTCCCCTGATGTGGGATTTTCTATAGAAAATTTCTCCTCAGGTCCCCTGAGGTGGGATTTTCTATAGAAAATTTCTCCTCAGGTCCCCTGAGGTGGGATTTTCTATAGAAAATTTCTCCTCAGGTCCCCTGAGGTGGGATTTTCTATAGAAAATTTCTCCTCAGGTCCCCTGAGGTGGGATTTTCTATAGAAAATTTTCTCCTCAGGTCCCCTGAGGTGGGATTTTCTATAGAAAATTTTCTCCTCAGGTCCCCTGAGGTGGGATTTTCTATAGAAAATTTTCTCCTCAGGTCCCCTGAGGTGGGATTTTCTATAGAAAATTTCTCCTCAGGTCCCCTGAGGTGGGATTTTCTATAGAAAATGTCTCCTCAGGTCCCCTGAGGTGGGATTTTCTATAGAAAATTTCTCCTCAGTTCCCCTGAGGTGGGATTTTCTATAGAAAATTTCTCCTCAGGTCCCCTGAGGTGGGATTTTCTATAGAAAATTTCTCCTCAGGTCCTCTGAGGTGGGATTTTCTATAGAAAATTTCTCCTCAGGTCCTCTGAGGTGGGATTTTCTATAGAAAATTTCTCCTCAGGTCCTCTGAGGTGGGATTTTCTATGGAAAATTTCTCCTCAGGTCCTCTGAGGTGGGATTTTCTATGGAAAATTTCTCCTCAGGTCCTCTGAGGTGGGATTTTCTATGGAAAATTTCTCCTCAGGTCCTCTGAGGATGGACTTTTCTCCTTTAGTGTTTTATGAAAATATGTATATCCCTCTCTATTTATGCACCCTTCATATTTATTTAGTATAGTGCACCTGACGTTGTCACAACTTCTTACGTCCCACAAAGTTATGCCGCCCTTCCTCCCCCTCTTTTTTGGACTGGCCACATCACTTCAAAGGTTATGTTATTTTGAATTCAGTTTAAAATATTTTCGCAAAATTTCTTTATAAATATTTGTGGAAATAAATGTTCCCTTCTTTCTGGCCATTAACCAACAACTACTGGCCCTAGCTGGTTGGCAGGCTGACTGAATGACGGACAAACTGACATTAGTTTTGTTGTACTTGTATACAGTTTCGTGGTTTAATTGGTTTCGTCGCATATTTCTCCGGTTGAAGGTAGCAGTTGGTGGTGGCGATGGAGGAGCTGCTGCTGCTAATGGTGTGGTCTAATGCATGCACAGGATTGCATGAGATGACAGAATGGCATTTCTATAGTGTGGTGAATATTCATCAGGATTGTTGCAGCTTATGTGTTCTGAAAGGGGGAGGGTGGGTGCGGTGGTGGTGCTCCACAAAGTTTAAAGGTAGATTCTGCTTACCCTGTCACTCTGGTGTGGAAATGATGTGTGTGTGTTTGTATGTGTGGGTGGATTTTGATTTTTCGAGCATGATTGTGCTAGTGATACTGGCGTTTGGTGTTGTGGTTGTTGTTGCTATTCGTGTTGGTTAGTTTTGTATGCTCTTTGGTTTACTTTAGCTTGTTTAGTTTGATTTTGTAGTTAGTGCCACTCTTACTCATGTTGTTGTTGTTGTTTTAGTTTTTCGGTATATCATCAACAGCCTGCCTCGCACAACGAAGTCTACACAAATTCCAATTCTCTTAAAATATGCCGTTTTGTCGCTAAACATATCGCTTTCTCGCAGTTCCAGTTCTTCTGTTGTTCTGTTGCACCCTCAACACGAGTGATGAGAGTGACTGAATGGGCAAATAGGAAACGATTGGTGGACGACGTACATATGTTGTTGGTTGGTTGTCTCATCATCATCATCGTCATCATACCTCCGTTAGTGAGCAAGTGAGTGAGTGAGTGTGTCATAAATACATGGACACGTTCTATAAATTGCTCATTTCCTTTAACTGCATCCCAGACATCCGTTGGGTATTTCAAATGTTAGGTTAAGGACGTGCACAGCTACACGGATGTCAAATGTGCCGCAGTGCATTTGGGTGAACAGTGTCCGGTGTCGGGTGGTCTAAGGAAGTATTATTTGGGTAAAATGTCAATATGCCAATAGGGTTAATTACAGTTGAAATGTATTGTTAATATGAATATTTAAGAGATAAGTTATGTTGGGCCGGGTCGAAATTTCACATATCCTCCATCATTTGGAATATAATCCCTTGCAAATATTTCCTTACAGATTTAGTATTCGAACGGTGTATATATTTCTGTCTTATGAAGTTTAAAAAAATTAGTCCGTTTAGAAAAATGTGGAAAAAATCTAGGGCCGCATATCGGGTAAAAATCCAGGGTCAATGATTCGGAGTCGGCAAATTTTAGTGAAGTTGGATTCTGAAAAAAAATTACTCGAATCCGACTATATTATTTTCCTATTCAAGTTTTCCCCATTGTTTCGTTAGCATACATGCGATGCTTTTCCTAATTCAAAATTTGCCAATAGGAAGTTTTCTCCAGTTTTCTGAATGGGTTAAACATAAAGAATTTACAAAAACAAAATTGTTGAATTCATACGTAAATAACTAACATCTGAAAATCGTACTCTTATTTGAAAATAACCGACCTACCTTTCAGGAGCATAGCTGTAGAGGTAGGTTTTTTTTTTTTTAAAACATTGCCAATATAGGTCCGCTGTTTAATATAGAATCTATCTAATGTTACCTTCGGATTTTAATTATATCCTGTTCAGGTTCTCATAGAATATAATCGAGACCTGCCGCAAATTTCCAATATTAATATTATGTCATTTGATATCGATCGGAGTCAGAATCGCTCATAAAGAGGACCTGAAGCCGAAATCTGACCAAAGTGGCTCAACTCCATAAGGATATATTTCTTTCATAGGGATGAGTAGTCCAAAAAACCAACTTTGAAATAATTTCGTTTAAAAAGTTGGATAATAATATCAAAATCCTCGATATCGGGAGATACCGTTATATGGGGTCTATACCACAAAACAATTGAAAATCCGCTTTTAAAGACTTTCAATTTCTTTACAAATAATCCTAGAAAATTCAAGAAATTTTATTGTACATTAATGGTTCTTCAAAGTTTTTTGGAAATAGTCCCTAAAAATCAATTTATTAAGCCTTATCGACCTTATCGATCAATTTATTAAGCCTTATCGGCCTTTAAAATCTTTCGACATCTTAGAAAGTCCTTCACAAATATTTCAAAAATCCACATTTAAAACCATGAAATCATCCACAAATTGCCTAAACAATATAATTAAAAATCCTGAAAGTCCTTATAAAGGCTGTCATTTTAATCCTTTTAAAAGTCCTCCCGAAATATCCCTAGAGCTTTGAAAGTTAAGAAATGTTTATAAAAAAATAACGTTAAAACATTAAAAATTCTTCCACTTTTGAGGCCTGGAAAGTCCTTAATAAATATTCCAAAAATTTAAAGTCCCCCAGAAATTACCAAACTAATCCTTCAAAAAAAATTCTTAACAAATATTCCTATGAAAATTAAGTTTAAAACATTTGAAAATACTTTGAAAAAAAAAAAAAAAATACTTTGAAAATATATTTGAAAAATTCGACACGTGATAACTCCAAAAATATATTAAATATATATTGTATATCTGATAGCTTAGAATGCCCTTGAAAAAGTCCTTATCCAGACCTATGAATTCAGAGCTATTAATGTTTTTTAAAAAGTCTTTCAGAAATATTATTGATATTCCACGTCTAAAAGCTATGAATGTCCTTCAACTGTCCTTAAACATTTTTTCCACGTCAAATAGATCTGAATGTCCCTTAAAAATATACTAAAACTTCACGTCTGAAAGCTCTGAATATAATTAAATAAGTCTTTCAGAGAAAAATTAAAAATGTATACGTTTTGTGGCATTGTTTGATCTTCTAAAAGTCCAATAGAAATTCCCTTTAAAAATCCACATATTTTTTCAAAATCTATATCTGATTGCAGTGCATATCTTTCCATAAACCCTTTTTTAAATGTTATGGAATGTCCTCCAAATAGTCCTTCTGAAAGAATTTTCAAAATTCACGACTAATATCTCAGGATGTACTTAAAAATGTGCTTAAAAATCTAAGTTCGATCGCTCTGAATGTACGTCAAAAAGTTCTATAGAAGAATTCTTAAAAATCGTCGTCAGATCGTCCTGTATGTCATTTAGAAGATCCTTTAAAATATTATTTCAAATTCACATCAGTAGCACGTCCCAAGTCTTCAATACTCTTCGAAAGTCCTTCAGAGAAATTCATAGAAATCGACATTTGAATATCCTAGATGTACCCAAAAAAGTCCTTGAGAAAGTTATTTAAAAGTACTCTGCTAATAGCTCGAATGTCCTTTAGTAATATTCTTCAAAGTCAACACCTGACTGCTCTTAATGTCATTCAAAATTCAAAATATTCTTCTAAATTCTCTTCTGACAGAGAGAGAGTCCTTAAAGAAAACCTTTAACGAAACCTTCAGGAATATTCGAATATAATCCATTTCCGATAACTCAGAATGTTTTTAAAAAGTCTTTTAGAAATAAGCCTTAAAATCAAGGTCTGATTGCTTTATCCTTCAAAATTCTTTAAGGAACATTCTTTAAAAACCATGACTCATGGCTCATAATGTCCCATTTTTATGACACAAATGTTCTTTAGAAATTCCCTCAAAAATGATTCGCTTTCAAAAAGTCCACCAAAAGTATTCCTAAGAAACCCTGAATATCCTTCATAAAAATATTTTAAAATCCAGGTTTGATAGCTCTCAATGTCCTTCAAAACGTTTGTTAGAAATATTTTTAAAAATAATCTGAAAGCATGGATGTCCTTTAAAAAAAAACTTTCATAAAATTAAACATCATCATCAGATAGCGGATTTGAAAAGTCTTTCGGAAATTTTCACATTTGATAGCTCTGAAAGTTTTGTAATCTTAAAAATGTGGGGCTATCTAAGTGAGCTATCCTTAAGTCCTTAAGGTCCTTTAGAAAAATTCTTAAAACTTTCAAATTGTGAGGTCCTCCACATATAGTCTCAAGAATTCATACTTGAAACTCTAAATTTCCTTCCAAAATATTTTTTAGAAATCCTCCTTAAAAAAAAAGTCCTTCAGAAACGTTCTTGTAAATCTACGGCTGATTATGTCCTTCAGATTTTTTCCAAAAAAAAATCATTTCTGATAGCTTTAAATTTTCATTAGAAGGATTTTTAAAACTCCACGTTTAATAGCCCTGTAAGGCGCTCAAAAATATATTTAAAAATTCTTCAATTCAACACCTCGGAAAGTCCTCCACAAATTTTCTTAAAAAACCCACATTCGATAGCTCTAAAAGTCCTTTTGAAATATTCTAAAAGAAAAAACTCCCAGGGCTATCTAAATAATTCGGAAGGATTTTAGAGTTGGCAATCCCTCCGAAATATCAAAAAACAACACGCTTGGTCGCCATGAAAGACCTCGAAAGTTTCCTGAAAACTTAAATTTTTAAGATTTGAATGTCTTTTAGAAATGGTCTTAAAAATCACATATCAAACTCATAATGTCCTTCCAAAAATATTATTAAAAATAATTAATTTTGGGTCTTAGAATGTCCTTAATGTCCTCTAAAAAAAATCCACGATTGACGCCCTCATAACAGAACTTAGATACAAATCCTCTTTTCCTTGCTCTAAAAGTTATTAGCAAAAAATTTTAAAAATGTGCTCCTGACACCTCTCAAAATCCTTTCCCATTTATTTTTTTTGTGAGCAATAAATATTATCAAGAATACCAAGTTTAGTTTATTTGTAATTAAGTATTTTTTAATTAAAATGATAAATTTTAATATTGAAAAGTAGAAAATTATATGTATATGTAATTATTTTTGTTGAAACTTATCGCTGTGTGGGTGTGTGATAACCCAACTGTTTTTCCTATGACGTTGTGAATCCTTTCTTCTTGCACATTTTTTTTTCACACAAAAATGGCAAATGAATTTCTAACTAAAAAAAAATATCTAAACTAAAAGATACACAAAAATGCATATCCTTTTAAAAAATGTACATATAATGTGAACATGTGTGGGTGGCTGTGTGCGTGTGTGTCTTATATTGTGTTCGAAAAAATTGCATCCATCGGCACAATGGAAAAGTTTTTTCTCTTCGTATCCCTGTGTGTGTGTGTAAATGTGCGTACATTTATGTTGCATTTTGGTGGGGTCCCAACATTTTTTTTTGGAGTCACCAACCGAATTTTTTCCGCCCATTTCTGCCAATAGCAACAATAACAAAAGCTGTTGCTGCTGCAGTGCAACAACTGCAACAATAATTTTGCATTTTAAGCAATTGAAAGAAAATTGCAAAAAATAAACAAAAAAAGTATTTTCTTCTTTGTTCCACGAAAGAAAGAAAGAACCCCCGAGAAGATGTGGGTGGTTGGTTGCATGTGTGGGTGTGTGTGTGCGAGTGAGTAAACTTTGCGATGGGGTGTCAATGTATGGCGAAACAAAAAAATCCTTGTGGTGGTCTCTTCAGATTTTTTTATTTTTTTGGGGACTAAGCCACCCACTTTAACTCAGGTCCTGATGGGTTGAAAGCTGGGAGTGCTTTTTATGTTTCTTTTTTTTTGCTATCAAAGGACCCCACCTCTACCTTCTCCCCTCAAAAAATAAAACAAAAAACCAAATATTCTTTATACAACAGTTGTGGAACTTACATTTTATAGATTTTTTTGGCACAACTTTTTTCATGTTTCGTGTTGTTTTTTTGTTAGGCTGTCTGTCGTTCCGTCTCCCTAGTGGGTGGCCCTTTCCACTCTACATATATATGTATTTATCTGTATCTTTGTGTTTTGTTGTTTTATTTTTGGTTTATTTATTATCTGTTCTGACTTGTTGTTGGCGTTGTTGTTAGTCTCTGTCGTCGACTGCAAAACCAAAAATTTCTCCCATATTTCGACACATGGCCATGTTAAGGATACTTTTCTATATATATTTTATTTTTGTAATTTTCTTTTTTGAAGGAACATTTGTAGAGGCGTAGTAGGTATGTATGGTTGTCGACTTAAAGGTTACAGGTTCACTCGGCTGTTGTTATGCGCATTTAAATGTGTATAAATACTTTGGGAAAAAATAATCCCTTGCAAGTCTCGAATTTCAAGCTAAAAATAGATCAAAGTAATTTCGAATATAAATTAAATATTGCTAAAAACAACACACAATTATATCAGCCCAAATGACGCGTTGCTAAAAGTACTCATTGTTTTATGAAAAATTCTCAAAAAAACGGAATTTTACAATTAAAAATCCTTTAAAAACATTATTATAATAGTGACCGCTACTTCGTCCACCTTAAAATTCCCACCATCAGCTCATTTTAGTACTCAAAATTTCCATTATTTCTTGACAACATTTCCAAACAAAACTCATACATCGTTCTAACTTTTCAGTTCCTCCAGATCGAAAAAACCATACTCATCTTCAAGTTTTTCCGTTATCGAAAAGTGGTTAATTTTGCACCAAAAAGACCTGAGAATCTTTTGTTTTGAAGTTTCCCGAAGAACATATTAGTTAAACTCTTAAACAATGGTTCCAAACTGGTTCCAAAACTATTTAAATGTCTTTTCAAATAAAAATTGGCCATTACCATAACTTAATCCTAGAAATCAACGTTGACCTCCGTATAAAATTTCAGGTTTCGGGGTCTATCCATTCACTCAACGGCTAATTTAGTATTTTTCGAACAGTTATAGTACGTATTTCCAAATCTACCTCCTTCTCTCAAAACTATATACCAAAAAGTGACCTCCATATCAAAATTCAGAATTGAAGCTCTATCCTAAGACCCAATATAAAATTTATTACCATACCGAACCAAACTACATATTTCCATAACCACAGATTCCAACTAAATGGCATCCTTATTAAACTTGAGGACTTCAGCTCTATATCTTCACCCAACACCAAATTTAGTACCATTTAGTACTTTTCGTCCAAATATAAGATTAAGTAATCTAAATATCAAATTTCAGAATTTTAAGTCTATCCCTTCACCCAATACCAAATTTAGTATCATTCAGTTCTTTTCATACAATTTAGTATACATTGCCTAAACCACCTCTATCGCTACACATGAACAGCGAACCTTATATCAAATTTCAGATTTCGAGCACTACCTTTTCAACCAATAACAAATTGTACCAAAAAGAGTACATTTTAGTACTCTTCTCGCAGTTGGAGTACACATTTTCAGATCCACCTCTTTATCACAAACCTTACCACCCCAGTACAAAATTCATTCGTTCACCCTAAACCAAGCTGTTCCAAATTTAGTACCGTTCGCACACTTAGTATTCATTTCCAAAAAAACCTTCATATATCAAACTTATATTCCAACATTGATTCCCATGTAAAATTTCAAGTTTTTAGCAGTATAGTACCATTTTAGAACTTTTCATAACCTTAAAGTTCGAATTTCCAAAAACCCTTAGGTACATCTATCCTGAAATTTCAGAATTCTAGCTCTTTCCTTTTGTCTAATACAACGTATTTAATTTTTGTTTCCGAACCCTTGTAATACGAATTTCCAAAAACCTAGCCTTATAACACACGCCGACGCACCAAGATTGTTGTGGAGTGAATTCTTTTCCAACGAGAATCCAAATTGCCGAAATACAGTCTTCAAAACACTCACCGGAATTGCTCCGAAAGTCCTTTCAAATTATTTTTTAAAATAGTTTAAAAAAAGTGCCTTCAAATAATTTTTAAAAGGGCTTTTCAAAATAGTAAGTATTTACACTCTTCTTCCCTCCCGAATAGTTAAAAATATTTCGAATATATTTTTTTAGAAAATTCTCACAAAATAGTTTAAAAAAGTAAATAGTTTTTAAATATCCTTGAATTAATATTTCAAAATTCACGTTTCGAAATAATATCAATTTTTTTTTCAAAATAGTTTTGGAAAGTCCTTTCTAAATAGTTTTGAAGTCAACGCTTATAGCTCTGAAATTCCTTCCGAAATAATTTTGATAGTCCTTTCGAAATAATTCTGAAAGTCAAAATAGCTCTGAAAGTTCTTCCGAAATAGTGTCAAAAAAATCCTTTCAAGACTTATCTAAAAAAATCCACGTCCTAAACTCTGAGACCATTCTGAAAGTTTTAAAAAATTCTTTTAAAATAGTTGAAAAAAGTGTCCTCGAAAGAGTTGTACGGAATCCTCCTGCAAAGCTCGGAAAGTCCTTCCGAAATATATTTAAAAGTCCTTCCGAAATATATTTAAAAGTCCTTCCGAAATATATTTAAAAGTCCTTCCGAAATAGTTTTAAGAAATCCACGTTCAGAGCTCTGAAAGTTCTTCCGAAAAAGTTTTAGGAAATCCACCTTCAGAGCTCCGAAAATCCTTCTGAAATAGTTTTAAGAAATCCACGTTCTCTTAGCTCTGAAAGTCCTTGAGAATTAGTTTTAAGAAATCCACGTTCTCTTAGCTCTGAAAGTCCTTGAGAATTAGTTTTAAGAAATCCACGTTCATAGGTTCGAAAGTCCTTCCGAAATAGTTTTCAAAAATACAATTTCATAGCTTTGAAAGTCCTTCCGAGATAAATTTAAGAAATCCACATTCAGAGTTTTTTCGAAATAGTTTTAAGAAATCCACGTTCAGAGCTCTGAAATTCCTTGAGAATTAGTTTTAGAAAACCAGGTTTAGAGCTCTAAAAGTCCTTGAGAATTAGTTTTAAGAAATTCACGTTCATGGCTTCGAAAGTCCTTCCGAAATAGTTTTAAGAAATCCACGTTCTCTTATCCTTGAAAGTCCTTCTGAAACAGTTTTTAGAACTCTACGTTCAGAGCTCTGAAAGTCCTTCTAAAATAGTTTTAAAAAATTCATATTTAGGGCTCTGAAAGTCCATGCAAAATAGTTTTAAAAAATCCACGTCTATAACTCAGAAAACCTTTCAAAAATGTTTATAGAAATCCAACCAGAATGTCCTTTCGTATAAAAATAGCCCCAAAAGCCCTTCCAAAAAAGTTTTAAAAAATCTATATTCATACCTCTGAAAGCCCTTCCGATATATTTTTAAGAACCACGGTTAAAACTTTGACAACATTTTCGAAAATCCCTTCAAATCCATTTGAATTGGCCCCGATCCATAATCATCACTCTCAAAATTTTAACCGAAGTAGTATTGAAATTTTCAAAATTTCGAATTATTTTGTAAATTTTCTTACAAAAGCAAATTCCAAAGCATTTCCCAAAAATTCGCAATTATAGCTCTGATAACCTGTCTAAAATAGTTTAAAAAAATTGCGAAGTCCTTTCAACATAAATCGAAAAAAAACACACGATCTTAGCTATGAAAGACAAGACTCTCCGAAATATTTTTAAGAAATCCACGAAAGGCCTTCCGAAAATCCAAGTACAGAAATCCATAACAATTTTCGAAAATTTCACGATGTATTTTTTAAAAACTACATTAATAGCTCTGAAAGTCTTCTTTCTGTTCACCTTGTTGTATTTTGGTGTTTTGAAGATCCTGATCACATCTTCCAGCCAAAGTGACTGTAGTTTTGAAATCTTAAGGACTATTCATAAAAAATGGAAGTTTTGAATTTCTTATAAACATATTCAGCAAAAAATCTCATTACCAAATAATGGCTTTATTAAGTATATTTTGGTAGCAGTAACTTCTTACAGAACAGCATCCTATTTCCCTATTTTAACATTGACATGGCATACGAAGGTGTATCAAACCATCGACCTAAGGTTTTGTAGACGTGTTACGTTGCTTTCACATCGACTGGGGTAAGCTCAGTCGTAGCCGCCGGGGTCTTCATAAGGACCCATTAAACCTTATAAAATGAAAAGAGTAGAGTGTTGACTCTGTATAGTCATTAATTGGTAAGATGTCAGTAAGCGATTTTGCCACGTTAATTTCATTATTTACCCGCACATCAGAGTAGTGTAAAATCCTTAATTTTGGGATACTGGTATTGGACACTGTATTTGGTTGTCATTACTGGTAATACTAAAAGAAGCACGCACGCCTACCACATTTTTGCGGGGTAACCACTTGTGTGCAATAACTTTAAATTTCATATTGTGTTCATCATACGCTACCTTATGCATCGATGGTGAAGTATGGTATCTTAAATCTTAACGCCAATCTGAATATGGGTAAACATCCCTCCGCTCAATATTTTGTCAAGGGCTTTTCCCCTATCCACTACCACACTTCCGCCAACTGTCGGTTGACACACGAACCAGAAATGGGTTGCCGTTAATTTTTCGTGAAGGATACTGTACACTCAGTTATTCGTTTCGTTTTTAACAATTTGATTTTTTTTGTTTTGTTTGTTTTTTAGTTCTACATACCACCATTTTTTCGCGTTCTTCTTCAATATCCTTTGTACAAGCATGTGCATGATTTGGGTGGGAGAAAAAAAAACACACACACACAAACCGACCACCCGACCGACCGACCGACATCCTTCAGCAGCCATTTTTTTAGTTTCTTTTTTATCATCAGAAAAATTCGCATATGGTGTTGGTCGGTCGGCGTTGTTGCACGAAGATACCAGCAGCAGTTTTCTTTTATATTTTATTAAGGTATGGGGCGTCTTATTTTTTGGGACTTTTATTCTTATTTTAATTTGTTTTTTGTTGTTCTTTTTTATTTTCCTCTACGTCTTTTCTTTTAAATATTCATTTTCTTCGTCTCACATTCGGATTTACTAGGCCTTATTTTACTTATTTTTCTATGGGGCATTATGGAAACATGAAGGACTACCGAGTTTTACACAGCATACCAGTAGAACGCACAGAAGGCCGGGTTTCAGGCTTCTTAGGTGTATGTCTTTTCAATCTAACCGTAACTACTAATGATTTTCTTCGAGGAATTTTTCTGTACAAAAACACGCCAATCTACTGTAACCGAGTATTTTTTCTATAAACAACAATCCGCAGTTGCTAAGGATTTTTCAATATGCACATTTTTTTCTCTTTAAGCCGTCACACGCTGCCCGAATGTTGCTCTGCGGTATTTTGGTCCATTCCCGGCGAAGCGCTTGTTTAAGGTGATCGACACTTTGGTATATTTTAGTGCAATTCGGCATTTATTCTGATGTCACGGTCGATTAATACGAGCGAATAGCGATCATCGTCTGTTATGGCGGCCCACACCATCACCATGGCCGGCGCTTGAATTCTGGTGGCCAACCGAAGATGCACATTTTCAGCTGACCTCTTTGGCAAGTAAACACGATCATTATGTTTGTTTACAAACTGCTGGACAACGAATGTTTTCTCATCGGAGAAAACCAAATTCGGCAGTTGCTGTTTTCTTCCGTCCACTTCCTTGACGTCGTCGGACTACGCTACCAGTGTTACGGTAACGAGCGATAATACGAAACACAAAATATTTATTCACATTTGAATGCTGAAGTGCTCTGACGATAGCCACTTGTGGTTTTCCAGCCAAATATAAAGAAATCACACTATCACGCTTGAATTCCATACCGAATAACTTTTTTTCTGGAAAATTCTCACCAAAATGCTTTTGTACGCTTGTAAGCAATATAATCAGCTGCCACTGGAATAATTTTAACAGCTGTCGGACGAGTGGCATAGAAATGACAGCAGTCTGAAGTTGGTTGCAGTTTTTTCATCTCACCGTGTATATTCATTGTCAGCATAAAATTCTAAGTCGATTTCGATGTCCGTCTGTCTATCTGTCTGTCTGTTGAAATCACGATACAGTCCACAATATTTGATGAGAGGTTCAAAATTTGGCAGAACAATTTAAATTGTGTCTAGGATGGTTGGTATTGAAAATATCTCATTTCGGTCCAGAACATTGAATATTTAGGACCACGTTTCCCTATAGCTGACATATAACGATACCCACCAATATTCGGTATTTTGATAACCCTTGTCACATTTACATACTAATTTGGTATTTAAGAAGGTTTTGTTGATGACAAATCTTCCTGTTTTGGTATGACCCCATATAACCCACTTTATGGTTTTTGGAAAAGTTTACCTGTATATCCAAATGGTCTTACTAATTTGTTGTTTAAAGTGGAACACGTTTGAATGCAGATACTTTTATATAAAAATTTTTTCTTTACCCAATGATAGAGATTCTAGTTCTTACTTCTTCGGAAAAAATAATAGGAAAATGTTTACATTTTATACCAAAGAGTCTTCAAAATCTTACTTTTCCATGTTTAACGAAGAGGATATTTGTAAAACCATTGTACAATGTTCCAAAATTCAATTTTTCTGTCTTAAACTATTTTAACGTTGCCATATGTAAACCCTAGCAACCAACAGTGACCTTAATATCAAATATCACAATTTTAGCTCTATTCCTTCACCAAATACCCTTAGTACTTTTCGAACAAATATAGTATACATTACCAAAACCACCTCCATATCTCAATCCTGTATACCAACAGTGGACTTAATATCTCAGAATTTCCACATTACCAAATTTAGTACCATTTAGTACAATTATAAATAATACGCATTTCAAAAACCACATCCATATCTCAATTTCATATATGAACTTTTATCTAAATTTGAAAATTTTAAATTGTACCAAATATTGTACTATTTAGTACTTTTCGTACAATTATACTATACAGACACCAATTTCAGGAGTTCAGCTCTATTTCTGCACCTCATATAAATTTAGTACTATTTACTACTTTTCGTACAATTAAACTATTTCAATTCCAGATGCCAACAGAGATCTCAATATAAAATTTGAGGATTACAGCCCTATTCCTTCACCCAATACAAAATTTGGTACCATTTAATATTTTTCGTACAATTGTAGTACATATTTCCGAAAGTACCTCCATATGTCTAGGCTACACATAAACAGCGATTCTAATCCAGATTTAAGATTTCAAGCATTGTCTGTTCACCCAATACCAAATTATACCAAATATAGTACTATTTGGTACTTTTTGTACAATTATAGTACATATACCCAAAACCCTCTGCTACAAGCCCCCATGAATATTTTCACAGTTGTAGTCCCAAAAGACTTCTCAATAAGAATATTGTATCTTTTAGTACTTATTACGCAATTTTCAAAAAAAAAAAAAACAAGAAATGTATACCCTTAGCCAATGTTCGATTATTTAAATATGTTTTGAGTTCTATTATGATTATGCAAATTGTTGACCCTCTATGGAGTAGGTTTCTTGTGTTGATAAAAATATTGAGATGTTCCAAGTCTGAATGAAATTAGATGTTAATTTCCCATTTTATGTCCTTCAGGAGGAGTGGACCGATATATCCCATGCTCACAGCGGATCTTGTGTTACTAGAAATAATGGGATGTGTGAAATATTAATACAGCCGGATGCTTATTTCGGATCCTATGATAGTTTTGGTTATTCAATTTTTAACCCTTTGTGGTACCAGGTACCAGAAGGAATGGTCCGATCTCTGCCATCTTTATAACAGATTTTACGTTGATGGAAATATTGCGATATGCCAAGTCTGAGTGGAATCTTATGTTAATTTCGTGTCTTATAAGCTTTATAAATGCTCTAAATTTTGACCCTTTGTGGAGGAGGTAGTTGATGGAGTATGCCGATATTATCCATTTTTGCACCTGACTGTCGCAAATATTAGGATTTGCAAGTTGGAGCAAAGTCGGACTATCGTTCCTCTTTCTATGCAGAATACATATTTTTTTCGAAAATTTCGACCTCTTGTGGGGAAGGTACCAGAAGGAGTGGACCAATATTGCCATCTCCGAACTCAATCTAAGTTTGACAAAAATATTACGATTTACCAAGTTTGGACCAAATCGGATACTCCATTTGAGAGTTATCGTGCGCATCAGACAGACAGACGGACGGACGGACATCGCTATATGTCCTGAAACGGATTTGTTCCAAGAGACTTAGGGTCTAAAACCGTTATTTCGACTAGGCACGTTTTGACCGTATCAAATGATATATACCCCCGCTAGCCATATGGCTGAGGGTAGAAAAAAATCCGTATTATCTTACAAAAGAGTGATCCTTATAAAAAAACTTGACATTTTTAGCTCTTACTTATCGCTCAGCAATTCTGTACTATTTTGTACCCTTTTGTACTTTTTATGCCCTTTACGAACGAATTTCTTATATTTATTTTTTTCGCAGCCAGCTAGCTCTTCCCAATCACTCAGTAACAATGTTGAAGCTTTTAGTTCTTTCAGAGCATTTAAGCAGGGTTTTCCAAACCCTTTTATTGGAACATAATTCGAAAGTATGGACTCTTATGGATCGCTCAATGAAAATGTTGTACCAAATTTGTACCTTTTAGTATTTTTATAACTTTAAAGTACTGGCTTTATATACCTGGCTTATTGCACCAATAAGTTGCACGCGTTTTCCAGATTCTAACACTACCAGGGGACTATTGTGTAGCGATTACAAATATCCAAAAATCGGGTTTTATCGTAATCCGCTAAACCGAAAATCCCATCCCATGCACGATGCTCATATAGATCGTTTAATAAAATCTAAAAATCCTATAATAGTCCTATAAAATTTTCAAATTCCCCCTTTGCCCCTAAATGTCCCTCATGTCAAGTCTTAAATTTACTCATAAAATTTTTCAATATTCGGTCTTCAATTGCTCCTTCTGAAGCATTCTGGACATTGATAAGTCTGTCAATCAATCACGGCGCCTTCTTATCAATATGGATTTGAATTTTTGGATGGTTATGCCTGAAATTCTGATATCGCGCTTATTTTATCCCCATCAAACAAAGTGACGAGCGGAAAAGACATTTTGACATTCCTGAGTGTAATAGAAATCTAAAATGCGATTTTGGCCTCCTTCTGTGCCGGCCAACTATTGACATAGGTGGACGCGAAAAGTCCCGAAAGAGAATACGACGAGAATCCAACTAGTAAAATTATGCAATGATACAAACATGCCATAGAAAAAAGAGAGAGGGTCCTAAAGAGGGTGTCCGTAGGGGGGAGGACTCCCTAGCTTAAAAGCATGACAATAAGTGACTACTGCGTGGTGGTGCTGGCGGTTGATGGCGATGTGTGAGTGTCATATTTCGAAGGACATTCATTCAATGTTTTACAACATAAAACCTTTACACGAAATTTCTCTGCCTGGCGTTTTGTTGCTGTTGTTTGTGTTGCTGTTGTTCATACTGCATATGGTGGTACAGGAAGATATACAGGACTCGCAGGCTGAACTCAGACATATTACAGCGGCATGCCAGGCAATGGCATTCATAAAGAGCAGCAGCGAGTCTTCGGTTTGTGTTGTTGTTGCCCAGGATCTGCTGCAGCCCCAGTACCAGCAACAACATACGTTATGTGCAGCAATGATAGCAGCACGACCACAACCAACAGCAGTGCCAACAACAACAGCAACAATTGAAATACCAACAACAAATCACATTCAACACTCCATAAAAGTGTTGTGTAGTTGTAGTCAGTCGACTCGCAACATTTGAATCGTTGTGTTGTACTATCGTCGTTGTCGTCGTTTCGTCATCGTCGTCGTTGTTGTCGTTGCTATCGTGTTGCATGGTTTGTGTGTGTAATTATTTTTTTGTTGTTTTTTGATTTTGTTTTTGTTCTCAGTGAAAATCAGCAAAAGCAAAAAAAAAGTAAAACGCAGGAATACCCAACGAATTCAACAAGACTGACTGCCACTCGTAAAATGCCAACGTCCTAGTTATGCCTGTTTCGACAAAAAGGCGAAAGGAGACCTCGTGTTTAACGAAAATATATATTTATGGTGCTCTGCTCAATATTTAATGTCCTTTTTTTGCGGAACTAAAAACTAGCAGCAAACCAAGCAACTTATATTTCATAACAGCATACATATATAAATATGTAGTGGAACATCTTATCCTTATAAGGCTTTAAATTGGAATTGCTTAAAAAGGAGAGGAAAGAACAACATTTATTACTTCAATATTTAGGAAATCACATTATGGAGTTTTATTCGAGGTCGATTTAGCTCTCATGGCAATAGAGTTAACCCACCATTTTCCCCATTCCTCCCCGCAAAACATCCACACTTTGGCCATATTTTTTCGCGTGCATTTTGTTGTTTTTACCGTCACCATAATATCCTTGTTGAACTTTGCCTCTGTCGTATTGCCACTGCTGTCGCGCTTACACACATACGTCTTTTTCTTTCACTTGTCCATATATGTGTGTGTAATCCTTTTTACGAAATAACACGGCGACAAGAAAAGGATTGCTGTCTCGTTGTTTTTTTTTTTTTTTTGTTTTCATTTTTTTCGGAGAAGGAAAGAAGAGAAAGTAGCGGAAAAATACTATTGGTTGGAGCCAAAAATCAGAGTTGCCATCTAGAGATTTTAACAATTAAACCAGGGAAAAAAGTGTCACTATGTGCCACTTTCAGTATTACTATTGAAGACAAAAAAATAACCCCTGATTTAAACGTATCCCAAAGTTAAACAAATATGTACGTACCCTCCGCATTATCAGTAAGTTAGAAAATAATGAGATATTTCCGAACAATTTAGAAGACTATAAAAATTAGATTTCGAACGCTGTTTTATTAAGTGTGGAAATGGTGTCACAATGTAAATAATAAACCCATTATATTGTAAAGGTATTCTTTGCTGGACCAGAGTACTTTTCACACAATAAGAAAAAAATACCAGATAACTCTGCAGAGTTTAAGGAAAAATCCCAAATTCGGACAATACTGTTATGTGGATCCTCTGTGAAGTCATGGATCATATTTCCGTCAAAGCTTTACTATGCCGAATTAAAGTCAAATCCGATTTTGATATTACCACACATAATCGTGGGTAACTTTGAATCATTTTGTATACCCTACGACCCACTGATGTTGAGGGTATTGTAACCTTGTATATTTGTTTATAATACTCTGATGGAAACGAGATAGACCCATAATTCCTTTGGTTATCTCAACAGAATACAATTTTTAGTCGATTTATGCATGTCCGCCCACTCATGGGTTCCATGTTTATACCCTACACCAAATGGTGATCAGGGTATTATGTCTTTGTGCATTTGTTTGTAACAGGCAAAAGGAAACGAGATAGACCCATAGTTCCTTTTGATGATCTGCATAGAATCACATTCTGAGTCGATTTATGCATGTCCGTCCGTCCATCTGTCCATGTATTTTTGTAAACAAAGTACAGTTCGCATTTATTGCCCTATCCAGATGAAATTTTGCACAAATCATTTTTTTGGCTTGGAGATTATCGGACAAAATTTAGATATAGCTCCCATATATATCTTCGTCCGATTTGCCTTTTATTATGTAGCAAAAGTGTAATAGCAGACCGAGTAGTATGGAATTTTGCACGTACGATCAGATTGGACCTGAAAATAAGTATGCCAAATTTGATCGAAATCGGTTCAAATATAGCTATAGCTCGCAAATATATTGTTCATCCGATTTGTTATTTTTGTCCTCCGCAGCCGTAATATGCACTCTGTAACAACAATATTTGGGGAAATATATCAAATACAGCTCAGAAATACATTTGCTAAATTTTATCGAGAACGGTTCAGATTTGGATTTAGCTCCCATACATAACTTCGTCCGATTTGCCTTTGATTGTGCACCAAACGTCTAATATTTGCCCAAATTAGATGAAATTTGGCACTTACGACTGAATTGAGTCTACAAGCTAGTATGTCAAATTTGGTGAAGATCGGTTCATATATAGCTATAGCTCCCATATATATTGTTCATCCGATTTGTCATATTTGTTACCCACAGCCGAAATATGCACTCCGTAACAACGATATTCAGGGAAATATATCAAATACAGCTCAGAAATATCTTTGCCAAATTTTATCGAGATCGGTTCCGATTTGGATATAGCTCCCATATATATTTTTATCCGATTTCAAATTAATTGTGCACCAAATGGGCAATACAAGTCCGAATGTAAAAGATACAAATGCTTCGGCATATGTAGTCCTTTGAACTTTAAATTATATTTATAATCATAGCGTGTATGATTGAATTCTCCTATAAAAACTTTTAACTTCTAACTTTTAATTCTCTAGGGTATCATAAAGTCGGCCCCGCCCGACTTTAAGACTTTCTTTACTGGTTTTTTGTTAGAGATGTACAGGTCGTATTTTTTGTCCGATGGAGACCCACTTGAAATTGGTGACAATCAGATGAAATATAGCTTCCTTATATATATATATATATATATATATATATATATAAATTTCTCTCATGGGCTGAAGTATCCATTACGAACTTCAAATACCAAATTTGAAACAATTCCGATTAATAATGTCGCTGAAATCATCAAAATACCGAATATAGGGAGGTACCGTTATATTGGGGCTAAACGAAGGCGTAGACCTGCACAGACGATTTTCTGTCATAGGCTATAGTACCGATTGCGAACTTCAAATACCAAATTTGAAACAATTCCGGTGAATAATGTCGCTAAAATTATCAAAATACCGAAAATCGGGAGGTACTTTTATATGGGGGATATATGAAGACGTGGACCTGCACAGACAATTTCTGTCATAGGCTGCAGTACCGATTGCGAACTTCAACTACCAAATTTGAAACATTTCCGGTGAATAATGTCGCTTAAATCACCCAAAATCCGGAAAAAGGAGGTACCATTATATGGGGGCTATACCAAAACGTGGTCCTACATGACCAATTTTCAATACCAAAAGTCATGCAAACATAATACACATTTAAGTAAAATTTTATCAATCTACTTCATTTCGTTCGGAAGCCAGAGTGATTTCCACAGACGGACAGACGGACGGACATCACTAAATTTATGCTTATCGTATATATACTTTGTGGAGGGTATTAAGATATATCCTATATACGTTTCTCCGATTTGTTATTTAAGTCCTCCAATAATAATATGCACTCCATATCGACTATATTCGGTACAAAAAATCAGTCACAGCTTAGAATAGCCTTCGGGAGTGGTTCAGATGTGGATATAGTTCCTGAAATCAAAAAATTGATATTAGGGCCGCTGTTCATGTGTAGCCTGGAACCATGGAGGTGGTTTCGCAAATGTACGAAAAGTAATAAAAATTATAAAAAATTCTTAAATTTGATATTTAAATTTCTGATGGTATCTGGTTAGCCGTGATTTAGAAATACGTCCTAAATTTGGTATTGGATGAAGGAATAGAGTTGAAATCTCGAAGTTTGATATTGAGGTCACTGTCGTTATCTGGAATTTATATTTGGTTCCAGAAGTCTATGAAAAGTACTAAATAGTACTATATAACTACAATTTGTTATAGGGTGAACTGAAATTTGATAATACGGTCACGGTTTATGTGTAGTCAGAACATCAGGAGGTTTCGAAAATGTGTACTATAATTGTATGAAAGGTACTGAGGGGTTCTAAATTTGGCATTGCATGAAGGGATATAGATAATATTCTTAAATTTGATATTTAGATTACTGATGGTATCTGTGTTTGAGATTTAGCGGTGGTTCTGGAAAATGACTAAATGGTACTAAATTTGGTATTGGATGAAGGGTTGGAGTTGGAATGCTCAAATTTGTTATTGAGGTCCCTGTTGGTACCTGGAATTTTTGGAAATGTGTATATTTTAATTGTACGAAAAGTACTAAATGCTACTAATTTTGGATCACTATTGGTGTCTAGGATGGAGAGATGTAGATTGATTTTGGAAACGCTTACTAAATGTTACTAAATTTGGTATTGAGTGAAGGGATAGGTCCGAAATCCAGAAATTCGATATAGATATCACTGTTGGTGTTTGTGGTTAAAATGTGGAGGTGGGTTTGGAAATGCATCCTATATTTGTACGGTGAAGGGATTGGGCTGGAATATCCAAGTTTAATATTGAGTTCGCTTTGGTATCTGGAATTGAGATATAGAGGTGGCTTTGTAAATGTGTACTATAATAACACGAAATATACTAAATAGTACTAGATCGTTGGCTTAGTTATCGTGTGCACCAGCCAAACGAAATAAAACCGTGAGGCACATTTTGATCGTATCAAATGATATAGCCATATTGCTGAGGGTATAAAAACTGTGAATCTGGAAATTCCAAAGCCTTTTAGAGTTTTGTTTTCTTGACCCACTACAACTTAAATTTTTTTGTAATTTGAACTTGTGTTGAATGCTATTAGAGATTTTTTTAAAAATCCTGATTTTTTTAAGGGAATACGCTATAATTGGTTATTTCGAAAAAAGTAGCAAAAACCAAAAAAAAAAAAAAAATTATTGAAACTATTTTCAAAGCCCACATGCTATCCAAGATTTAAGTTTTTAGTCCTTTTTATGAGACAATTTAGATCCTTGCATATGAAAGTTCGATTTCCTGAACTTAACGAAGTTTTTTTTTTAGATTTCCTATCAGAATATTCTTAATTTTTACTGAAATCGAGTTGGCAACTCTGGCTAGGATAGTTAGTCAACCACGGGCAAAAAAAAAAACACAGGACATTATTTTGCTTTTAAAGAGCCAACCAAGGAAAGCATAACCAGCCAAGGATAACTTACAACATTTCAATTCTTTCAATGCGAAGGCATAACACTTTTGAAACGTGGCAAACGGGATAAAGACGTGGAATTCAGCGACAGCAGCAGAAGCAACAACAACATCCCCAATTGTTTACCCAAAAACAAAAAAAAAAAAATAAAATAAAACTTTAACGAGAAAAATATCGCAGCTGCTAACGTGGCCGCGGCAGCAGCAGCAGCAACACCAGCCAAGACTGTTGTTCAGGACCCCCTCTCTTTAAAAAGAAACATTTACATTTTCTTAAAACAAAACCAAAAGGAAATTCAAGGAACCCACGGAGAATTCTTCTTTAAAGCTGTACTGAAAAAAATAATAAAAAAAGGAAACCAAGTTAAGATTCCACACACATACACGGACACGGACACGGACACTTACACACAAACACATTTCACATATTAAAGACAACTGATGGTGGCGGTGTTACTGTTGTTGTTGTTGCTATCATTATCCTTTTGGGTGTCGTGTACAACGTCGTCGTGAATATTGTTGCTCGACAAAAAATCCGCAACTCGTGGAAAAAAGTTCATACAATACGACCTGGCCTAGCGCCTGATCTGCTGCTGGTCTGGTCTGGTTTGGCTGGGTGTGGTTTTCGGTTTATCGGCATTCTCGGTGAGAAAAAAAAATAACAGCGACAATAAACAAAAACCATGTTGGGATTTTCTTATCCCCCCCCCAAAAAAAATAAACGTCAACCAAAAATTAAAATGGGAGGGGAAATACTTAATACCCATCCTCCCAGTGAATTCGGCAAAGCACCAATAACCTGCCCCCTCCCCTCGGCCAAATAAAAGCACTAAGAACATAGAATATTATATTAAAATGCGTGCATATCATCTCTCTTTTGCTTTGTGACTCGGAGTCTGAGTGTGTGTGGGTGGGTGTGTACGTGTGTGTTTGTAAATATTCCTTTTCATTTATTAATTGTGCAATACGCACACACACACATACACACATGCACACTTGTGCGTGTACACTTACACAAACATCAATAAACATAATCAACATTTTATGTATTCTCTCCATATCCTTCATCATCATCCGTATCCGCATCCACATCATTCTGGCTCGCCCCCACTCATGCAATTTGAAATCGCGTGCTCTTTCTTACGTTTATCTTACACATACGCACACACCCACCCAGCGACAGACCACACACGTAATGGTCGGTCGGTCGCTCGCTCGTTCGTCGTCATATTCATCCTCCTAACTATGAAAAGCTTTGGCATTACACACGAATCAACCAAATAACTCATTTGAATGGCAATCTCCAGTAGCAACAACAGCCGCAGCAGCGTCAGCTACATTTGAATTGATTTTCCTACTCCACCACCTGGCTGCATGGTTGGCAAGCTAGCTATCTAGTTTGCTTGCCAGCTTGCTCCACAAAAGGCGAACTATAATTAAAATTCCAAATTAGATAAAGGATACCAAAGCCCCGCATGCTCCTTCTGTTTTAATAACATAATTTGTAGCCACAAACTTCATTTCAAACATCGAACATCTTCATCGTCATGTCGTTAACTTGGATGTAAGTATTTCTTGTTGTTGCTGTTGTAAAATATATTAAACTATATTTCCCTAAAAAAAATGTTAGTCGGTAAATATATATACACTCCTATTGAAAAAATATCACACAACATCATTAAACCGAGCTTATCATTCGTAGGACAATAGAATTATATTAGCTATATTTGCATATGTTTTGGTGTGATCATACCTCTCATACCAGAACCTATTTATGGCTATCAAAAATATAATCTCTAATATTTAAACACCTTTAAATCTCATAAATGATTTTCTATTAAATTTGTTAACACTTTTCGAGAGAAGTATCAGAACTAGTGCATTGGTCCACCTTAAGGGGAGAGTATGCTCTCTCCCTCTCTCTAAATTCATACTGATTTCTATCGAGCGATGTCTCCATCCTTTGCTCCTTCGATGCATTGTATTCAATCATAATATCAGACAAAAATTTAATAAAACAACCGAAAATGCAAAGAAATTTTGAACTATTTACATTTTCTAATTATTTTCAAATATTTCCTTAGATCATTGTCTGAACTTCGTACAAATCTCGGAATTTCCTAAATAATTCATTTGATTTTTTACGAATTTCCAACAATTGTTAATAAACTTAATAAACTCTCATAATTTTTTCGAACCACTGGGAAAAGCTTCACTCACATGCTAAAACCAACTGCCTCTAATTAGGATATAAAAACTTTCACACTTAAAGAGGGTTATTAAAAGAAAGGGTTATTGAAAGAATTTTTCAGAAAATAATTTCTTAAGATAGACATTCTCAACCCCTATATTGTGTGTATATGTGTGTATGTAGAAAGTTTGAAACAAATCGGATATTTATATTACATTTTATATTTTATTATGTGTTTTTTATAAGAGAAAAGTATTAAAGTTTGTTAGATTCGAGAGGGCTACACTTCGAATGCCATCCACAAATTTTCAAAAAAACATTTGGTCGTATTCATAAGCAACGAGGTCAATTTTGCTACAAGAGGGAATGATGGTACCAACATAAAATACAATATTTCAAACAATAATGTAAAGAAGTAAAAAAAGATTAAGTTCGACGGGGACAAACTTTCAATATCCTCCTCATATACCAGTAAGACCGTTTGGATAATGCAGTTAAATTTAAAGTTTTGCAGTTAAATTTATCAAAAAACCATAAAGTGAGTGAGGCCGTTTTATGGGGCCATACCAAACCGGGAACCTTTATAGGCAATTTTATATTATACTTCAAGGATTGTCATCTATCAAATCTACAAAATCCCAAATTTGATGATTATGTGGGTAAATGTGCCTAGGATTATCAAAATACTGAATATCGGTGGGTATAGTTATATGTGCAAAACGTGGAACTAAATATTCAATGTTTTGCCACCGGGCTAGAACCCATTTTGAATTGCAAATACCAATTTAGAATATCGGGAGGTACCGTTATATGGGGGCTATACCAAAACGTGGACCTATACAATGTTTCGCCATACGAGCTAGACCTAATTTTGACCAACAAATACAAATTTTTAGAAAAATTCGTGGGAAAACATGTAAAAATCAAAAAATACCGAATATCGGGAGGTACCATTATATGGGACTATACAACAACGTGGATACATACAATGTTTCGCCACCGGAGGTATAACCCATTATGAACCACAAATACCAATTTTTGGACAAATCCGCGAAAAAGTGTTATAGTTATTCAATATTTTGACCCTTCGAGGGGAAGGAACTTGATGAAGTGGGTCAATTTTCGCACCCACCCTACCACTGATTGAAATATTAGGATTTGATTTGAAGAAAAATCGGATTATGTTTTCCCTTTCTGTGCAGTAAAATATTTTTCTTTCAAAAATTTCGACCTTTTGTGGGGAAGGTACCAGAAGGATAGACCGATGTTGCCTATCTCCGAACTCGATATAAGTTTGATAATAAGTACTAAGTTTGAACCAAATCAGATACTCCCTTCGAGAGTTATCGTGCGCACCAGCCATACAGACAGGCGGACGGATGGACATAGTTAGATCGACTCCAAATGTCCTGAAACGGATTTGGTCCAAAGGTCCTAGGTCCTAGGGTATTAAGCCGTTATTTTGATGAGGCACGTTTTAGCCTTATCAAATGATATATACCCTGTCTAGCCATATTGCTGAGGCTATAAAAATATGATTCATGCCGCAACAATTTGGGGAAGGTTCCCTGAGGTCATCCCTGATTTCAAGTCTTTTTCACTAACTCTATCTCTCGAACAAATTCAAATAGAAAGCTAAAATCTTGTCCACTTGTGTATTTTGTAAGTAGGCAGTGTAAGTTCGTAAAGTGGCCATGTCGGTCGACGTTTTCGCATAGCCCCCCCATAAAACCACACCTGGTATTAGATAAATGATTAGGTATTTTAACAACTTAGATCACATGTTTACACAGAATTGTTTCAAATTCAGTACTTAGGGTTCGTAACGGGTTCTACTCCCATGGCAGATAATTTTTTATATAAGTTCACGTTTTCCTACAGCCCTTATATTTCGGTACTTCCCAATAATCTGATTATTTTAGACACAGTTTTTAGGGAAATCTTTAAGGTAATCATCTCGTTTGGCAGATTAGATAGTCTTCTGTGGCAAAGTACTGCTGGAATATGGCTATTATATCTTATATCACTCATAACAACCACTGTAGCAGAAAACTGGTACCGTTGACTTGACGGTATTTTAAAGACTTTTTACCAACCGTTTTCACTGGCAAAAAAAGATAGTCGACCCAGTACTCAATGCCGATACTTTTATTTTTAAAGGTTTTTTTACCTCATGGTGGAGGAAAAAGTTCGTCTCGACGGATCTTACTTGTCTGTATTGAAATTGGTCATGCTCGCTGCAGCCACTGCATAAATAGAATGCATTTTAACACACAAGGCCGAATTCAAGCTAGAAGTAGATGTGCCAAATTAAAAAAAAATCAAGTTAAAAGTACAAGTGGTTTTGCTGACAGATGTATACCCTCAGCCAATTTAATTTATTTAAATTCATTTTGACTTGGGTTATGACTATTCAACTTGCTGACCCTTTATGGGGGAGTTCTGAAGGAAGAGTAGTTTTTTTTCGGTATAAGAGTATGTCTGTTGTAATCACGCTTCAGATAGAAGGCTAAAATTTTGAACACATGTTTTTTTCCAGTACGCAGTTCGTAAATGGGCCATGTAGGTCCGTTTTTTCATATAGCCTCCATATATCAGTACCTCCCAATATCCGGTATTTTGATGATTTTAGCGACATTATTCACCGGAATTGTTTCAAATTTGGTATTTGAAGTTCGTAATGAGTACTACAGCCTAAGGCAGAAAATTGTCTATGTAGGTCCACGTCTTCGTATAGCCTCCATATAACTGTACCTCCCAAAATTCGGTATTTTGATGATTTTAGCGTCCTTATTCACCGAAATTGTTTCAAATTACATATTTAGAGTTCGTTATGGGAACTACAGTCTGTGAGAGAAAATTGTCTATGCTGGCCTAGGTCTTCGCATAGGCCTCATATATTAGTTCCTCCCTATATTCGGGATTTTGACGAGTTTAGGTACAATAACCACCAAAATTGTTTGAGATGTCGTATTTGAAGTTCGTAATGGATGCTACAGCCTGTGACAGAAAATTGTCTATGCTGGTCCAGGTCTTCGCACATCTCCGATATAACGGTACCTCCCTATATACGATATTTTGATTATTTTAGTTACATTGTTCACCGTTTATTTCAAGTTTCGAATTTGAATGTGGTAATGGCTTATGACAAACAATGCCTATGTATGTCCACGTCGTATAGACCCCAATATAACGCCTATATTCGATATTTTTAAAATTTTAACAGAATTTTTTTAAGGATTTTATTTTTTGAAAAGTTTCAAATTCGCTCCAAATTGTAGGATATTCAAAGTTTGGCCCGGCCGAACTTCCTGCTTTTTAACTTGTTGAAAAGGGTGTTTTTACTGTTTCAAAAATCGAACAGAGGAGCGAAATGGGTTACGGTGGGCTAAGGAGGACTTGAATGGGGTATCATATTTTCGCCCTGACTCTTTGTGTGCATTCCTATCTGGGTTTCTTCTACATTTATAGCGTTATTTCATCTCTAATATACTTCTTTCATAGGATTCGGCTTAGCTTAAAATCCTGACTCAATCTTAAAACTTTTAAAAATAATTTCTTATGAAAAATTTTAAATTCCTCGCTGAAAGAAAAAAATACTAAAGCAGAAAATACATTTAATGTAAATTTTCTGTAACCTAAAATGGTGTTGTTTTGTTGTTACACCCATTTAAGAACTGATGCTGCTGATGTATACCTACATTTTCCTATGCATAAAACCCATCCATCCAGCCATCCATCCACCCACAATGTTATGTGTGTGTTCCATTTCACTTTAACATCAATTTTCCCTTGAGAAATGGGTGGAAATGTCATGATGCACTCGGAGGGCTTTTCGCAACTGAAATCCCTCTCCTGACCCACGCTTGCTCTCACCAGTTACATGTTCTTCTTGGTATTGTGCTGCCAGCCAGCCTGCCTGTTTGTTGCCTTGTTTTGTTTTGGATGCAGGAGAATGCAAGCGCATTCATCAGCAGCCGATGCTGCAGCATCCAGGCAGGCAGGCTTCATTCATAGCCATCCTACCACTCACTTGCAGTGGTGGTGGAGACAACACGATTCACTCCAATTGTGGTGTCTGAATGCTGCTCTAATGCAAGTGGTGGGGTTGGATTTCTATATCCTCCTTCTCCTACTCCTTTACCTCAAATTTGCTGCCATCCATTTAGAATTTAGTTTTGTTTCTAGAATTTATTATATTTCGGTATTTTCCTCTCATGTGTCTGTATGTGTGTGCACATTTGTGCGAAGGTGTGTTCTCTCTTTTTTTTTCCAGCAAGTCTTTAATGGAACTTTAAAGCTTACCCACACAATGGCAAACGAAACAAAAAAAGGAAAGAAAAAAAGAACTTTCTACCAACCACCGTACACACACATACATAAATATATGCACACTCACACACACACTCACACCAACAACAAAGAATGAATGAATGAATAAATGACGACGACAAGTGAAAATAAAGAAAATATGTATTTTGTAATATAGAAGTTCAGCATGAATAGCAAATGTTGTCAAAACACCCTCACTACTCCCACACACACACACACACCTCCCCCCTGGCTGAACAAGCTCTCGCCCTGATAAACTTTGAGTATTCCATGGAAAAAATACATTTTTTTTTGGATTTTTCGTTTGGTTCTGTTTCTTTTTTTGCAACATGAAATCCTTACCCTTCCTCTAAGCCTTGCTTGGCAGGCAGGCAACTGCTGCTGTTGTTGTTGTTGCTGTTTTGTCAGAGAGAGGTGAATAAATATCTACAGTTTTTTTTTTTTTTTTTATTCGTGCCAGCTATTCATTTTTTCATTTTGTGGGTATTTTCCTTTCCGGCATGCATCCTGTTTTCACTTAGCCACTCACATGCCCCCACCCATTCCAGCCACCCACAAAATTCATAAACTTTGGCGAGCGTCAGTCACTGGGCTCTGTTACACATTTATAGACTTAAAGTGAAAACGGAAGAATAATATTTCCACAACAACAGCAGAAACGGCAACAACAACAACATGAATAAAGGAAACGCCACATAACACGTAACGACGAAAACGCAAAGTGGCAAAATGAAATAGAGTTGGCAAAACGAATGAATTGAGGCAAGCAAAGGAGGACAACTAACTAACATTAAAGGCTCTTAAATTATTTCCCCTCAAACTTCGCGCACACACACATCTAAGTCTAATGGAAATTCGTGAGCCAAAGAAAATTCTAGCAGACTTTAATTTTTGACACAACCCTGACTCATTCTGTTTCCTTTTCCTTAAATTAAATTCCCCTTGCCTTACCTCTCCTCCCCCCTGCTCCCTTCCCCAATGTCTTGCCATCACCCAAAGGACCTGCCGCCAGCCATTTGTAGGAGTATAAAATTACAAATTTAACAATGTTTTGATTATCTTTGTCTAACCGCTTTTTTATGGCGCTGTTAATTTCAAAACTTTATTTTCCAATCTCCCACAGAAGAAGCCCTTTAAAGAGCGGGATGAGGAGGCTAAAGGACTAAATTATTATTTTTTCTATTGGATTAATTAAACGGTTTGATTATCATTTGCGCCAACGAATCATGCGATTCTCCAGAAGCTTCTTTACAACAAATTTAATATTTTTCCACCACAAGATCCACCAGCCAGCCCCCACCTCCCTTGAGACGCAGTCATCGATTTGTTTTGTATTCTGCTTTCTTCTTTAAAGACTCGGAGTTTATAAATTACATTCGGTTCGCTACGATTGTTCACTTTGAGGTGAATTTTCATGGCAGCAAAATACAGCATTTTATTATTTCCATCAACAGCCAGGGATGGGAGTGTTTCAGTAGCTATTGATTTTCCAAGTTTTCAATAAACCAACTCTTCGTAATCTAGCAACTGAAACATCTATTCGTACCATAGGCAATAAATACTGAGGTCAGTCCTCTCCATAGATTATTCTCTCTGAGTTCAACCCTCTATATAGGCGATGTGATAACCATAAGGGTTGACTATAGTGGGTGAAGAGGTAATTTAACCCAAAGCAGACAACTGATGTCAACTACTTTTTTGTCACCTTAGGTCATTAACTACAGTAGATTATCACCGGGGACATCTACTCTACAGTAGATGACCACCGAGGACATCTACTCTACAGTAGATGACCACCGAGGACATCTACTCTACAGTAGATGACCACCGAGGACATCTACTCTACAGTAGATGACCATCAATGAGATTTACTCCACTGTAGATGATCATGGGGGACATCTACTCTACAATATATGACCACCGAGGACATCTACTCTACAGTATATGACCAACGAGGACATCTACTCTACAGTATATGACCACCGAGGACATCTACTCTACAGTAGAGGACCACCGAGGACATCTACTCTACAGTAGATGACCACCGAGGACATCTTCTCTACAGTAGAGGACCACCGAGGACATCTACTCCACAGTAGATGACCACCGAGGACATCTACTCTACAGTAGATGACCACCGAGGACATCTACTCTACAGTAGATGACCACCGAGGACATTTACTCTACAGTAGATGACCACCGAGGAAATCTACTCTACAGTAGATGACCACCGAGGATATCTACTCTACTGTGGATGACCACCGAGGACATCTACTCTACTGTAGAGAACCGTTAAGGTAATCTACTCTACTGTAGATGACCGTTAAGGTAATCTACTATACTATACTTTTTTGTCATCTCTACAGTACGAACTGTGAGCTCATCTACATCAGAGTAGATGACCTGTGAGGTCTCATCTACTCCATCTTCATTCAGATCATATTTCCTTTGCTTCTTAAAATCCTAATTTATTTAATCTACTCTAAAAAATCCGAACTTCTTTATTTCATCGCCTGAGCTTATTGCAATACAAACTTCCATCCCTGCACCATAATGCTGGGAATTTTTTCCCATGACAGTCAATGTTTTGTGTCTGTCTTTCCGTCCGTATGTCTGTCTGTCTGTGTGTGTATTGCTTTTGTGGAAAACCTCGAATTTTACAGCTTTCCCCCACAACAAGACATCATATGTTTTCCCTTAAGTGGTGGGATTACATGATTACACTGTTATAAAACTGTGAAATGTTTATAACTGTTGACGGCAGGAAACCATCTACCCAGGCCAGGCCAATGGCTCAGGGGACTCACTCCAAACGAACCTCGACAATGGAGACGACGACGTCGAGACATGACAAGGAAACTTCCACAACCAACAGCCAGCCAGCCAGCTAAGCCAGGCCATTCCAAAACACCCACAAGCAAACAATGGCACACACACACACACATCGTCCTGTACATACTGACAAATATTATGGGAACAAATTCTTTACAGACACCATTAATTTTTTTTCGTACTAAATTCACGTAGCACGGCAGCTCGACTAGAAAAGTTTATTTAGCAGCACAGCAGCAGCTCCTTGGTGTTGTTGTATTTTTTTCTTCTTCTTTTCATATCTGTTTATGTTTGTGTCGTCTTGTCGTCCTTTTTATTTCTTTTCCAAACTTTTCTGTTGCTCTTTGGCTTTTTATGTACTTTTTACTCTTCCTCAATTTTTTGCTGCTGCTGTTGTGTTTCGTTTTTGTTGGCCCCGTTGTGTGTTTTTCCGGTTGTCAGGCTCATCATCAACATCAGAGTCGCACAAAAGTCCTTGTGATTTTTTTGTGTTTTGCTTCTCGTGCTCTCTCTCCCACAACCAAATGAGTATGAACATGTGGAGAATAGGGAGCAAAATCCAACACTTTTGCAGAGAGTTAAAGAGAGCATGAAAAAGTGTTAATGGGATTTTTTGTCATTCTGTGTATGGCTTTGCTCTTTAAATAATCAGAGCATCAGAGAACGAGAGAGAGAGAGGAGTAAAGTTGGTAGTGACATAAATTTTCTGTTTGGTGTCAGGCAGAAGGCCGTTCGTGTGTATTACAGGCGAGACATTGAGACAGACAGACAAACAGTCAGTCGTAGCAGTGAACACATGCTGCCACCGAGATTGCTTACCAGTTGACTCATGATTCTTAAATTGGAACAGTGGGCAATATAGAAAAACTATGTGGAGTATGCTTTAATATAGAAACACATCAAAGTAGATGAAGGTTTGTTCAAATATGTCAAGAGATACTAATTGTAAATTTGTGGCATCAAAATCGACCGCACTTGAAAGTTCTGAAAATTTTTAATGTGAAATTGCAAGTGTGAGATGTAAGAAAATACTCGCAACAACGATGCCCTAAAATCGGAATACTTAACTTTTCGTACAATTATAGTACACATTTGATTGAACCACATCCGGATCTCAACAATAGATACCAACAAAGGCCTCAATATCCAATTTCGGGATTCCAGTGCTATACATTCACAAATTAAATAACATTTAGTACTTTTCGTAAAATTTTAATACTCGTTTGCAAAACCGTTCCATATCTAAAACCTAGATACCAAATTTTAGAATTTTACCTTTATCCCTTCTCCTAATATCAAAAATAGTACCATTCAGTCCATATGTCTCCATATGTCCAGGCTACACATGAATAGCGATCCTAATACTAAATTTCAGATTCAGTTCACCCAATAGCAAATTGGACCAAATATAGTACAAAATCACTTCCATATCTCAATTCCAGATACCAAGAAGGACCTCAATTCCAAATTTGAGGATTCCAGCCCTATACCGTCACCCAGTATCAAAAATAGTCCAATGTAGTACTTTTCGAACAACTTTCTGAAAAAAAGCTCCATATCTCAGTTCCAGATACCAATATCAAATTTCAGAATTTCAGGTCTTTCCCTTCACCCAATACCAAATTTAGTACCACTTAGTACTTTTCGTACAAATAAAGTATACACTTACTAAACCACCTCCAACAGTGACATCTATATCAAATGTTGGGATTTCCTCCACCCAATACCTAATTTGTTACCATTTAGTTCTTTTCGTATAATTATAGTACACATTTCCAAAATCACCTTCATATCTTATTTCCGGATACCACCAATTACCTCAATATCAAATTTGAGGATTATAGTCCCATTCCTTCACCCAATACCAAATGTTGTACCATTTAGTACTTTTTCCAAAATTATAGTACATAGTCAAAAAAATACAACTCCATATTTGAATCCCAGATACCAACAGAACCCTCAATATCAAATTTGTGGATTTTAGCCCTATCCCTTCTCCCAATACCAAATTTAATACCATTTAGTACTTGTCGTACAATATGGGACATTATTGTAAAACTACCGCCAAATCTCAAATACCATTAGTAATCTAAATATTAAATTTCAAAATTTTATCTCTATACCTTCACCCAATACCAAATATAGTACGATTTAGTGCCTTACGTACAATTATTGTACACATTTCCAAAACCACCACTTCATCACAATCTTAGTACACATTATCAAAACCACCGTCATATATCATACTTAGTTTCCAACCTTGATTTTCATACCAAATTTCGAGTTTTATGCACATTATACCAAATGGTACCATTTTAGAAGTTTAGTATCAGTTTAGAACTTTCGTAACGAAATGCCAAAAACCCTTTGGTACATCTATCCTGCACTGCACCAGAGACTCTCTTTTAAATTTTATGTAAATTTTAGTACTTTTCGTACACTTTTAGAAAAAATTTCCAAAAACTCTACCTTTTCACATACCTTCGCACCTTGACTGAACCTCATGCAAAATATCAAGATTCTAGCTTCATCTGTTTCATCTCAAAATGTTCTTAGAATCCACGTTTTTGGTGCCGTTCTTTAAAATTTTCCTAAATATCACTTTTTTACCATTTTAGGTACTCTTTTTGACAATCTACGTTTTGGGTACCGTTCTTAAAAATAATTTTGCGTATATTTATACCCTACACCACATAGTGGTAAGGGTATTATGTCTCTGGCATTTGTTTGTAAAATGAAGAAGGAAGCGAGATTGACCCATATTTACTTTTGAGGATCTCCATAGAATAACTTTCTGAGTTGATATATGCATGTCAGTCCGTCCATCCGTCCGTCCGTCCGTCTGTCCATGTATTTTTGTGAACAAAATGCAGGTCGCATTTATTATCCGATTAAGATGACATTTTGCACAAATCATTTGTGTGGCCCAAGGACGAATCCTATTGAAATTGGAGGTAATCGGTAAAAATTTAGATATAGCTCCCATATATATATTCGTCCTATTTGCCTTTTATTGTGCACCAAACGTGTAATATCAGCCCGAATAGTATGGAATTTTGCACATACAACCAAATTAGGCCTGAAAATAAGTATGCCCATTTTGATCGAAATCGGTTCAGATATAGCTATAGCTCCCATCTATATTGTTCATCCGATTTGTTATTTTTGTCCTCCGCAGCCGAAGTATGCACTCTGTAACAACAATATTTGGGGAAATATATCAAATGCAGCTCAGAAATACCTTTACTAAATTTTATCGAGATCGGTTCAGATTTGGATACAGCTCCTATATATAACTTCGTCCGATTAACCTTTTATTGTGCACCTAACGTCTACTATTTGATCTCAAATGGAATGGAATTTGGCACATACGACCGAATTGAGTCTTAGAAGCTAGTATACCAAATTTGGTGAAGATCGATTCAGATATAGCTATAGCTCTCATATATATTGTTTATCCGCTTTGTTGTACTTGTTACCCACAGCCATAATATGCTCTCGGTAACAACGATGTTCAGAGAAATATATCAAATACAGCTCAGAAATATCTTTACAAAGTTTTATCGAAATCGGTTCAGATTTGAATATAGCTCCCATATAAATCTTTATATCATTTCAAATTAATTTTGCACCAAATGGGCAATACAAGTCCGAATTTTAAAGATACAAATGCTTCGGCATATTTAGTCCTTCGAACTTTAAATTATAATTATAATCATGGCGTGTATGATTGAATTCTCCCATAAAATCTTTTAATTGTTATGTGGAGCTCTACAACATTAGCAAAGTGGTGTAGGGTATCATAAAGTCGGCCCCACCCGACTTTAGTACTTTCTTTACTGGTTTTTAGGTTTCGTTCTTACAAATATGCCAATAAAAAATCAGATTTTAAGTAAATCGTTTAAAATGTTCGAATTTCCATAAATCCTCACTTCAATTGCTCCTCAATTGCGCTTTCTAACCACTGTGCCCTGTCCCCCCTAACACCAAACGAATATATGAATGATTTCGTCCTTTTGTCGTCGTATGGTTTTTGCTAGCCGAACAGATTGTCTCACTTTCTATTTTGTAGTTATACAGTTTCGTGTTGCTGTTGTTGTTGTTGTTGCTTCGGATTCTACTTCGTCTGTGTTGCAGTACCACCAACCATGTTATGGGTAGTCGACTTCCTTTGGCGAGAATTGTGTTAGGTCTGGTATATTTTGGCCACAAAAAGCACACACAGACACACACACGCACACACCCCAAACAGACAGAGACACCGAATTTATTACCGTTTGTAGCTGTGTGTGTGTGTGTGTGCTTTGGGTATATCCTTTTATTATTAGATACGTTTTTCTTTGTCGACTGACTACTGCTGCTGCTGGCTGGCTGTGTTATATACAAACATACATATGTACATAGAGTTTTTTGTGTTCCATTTTTTTTGCTTCTTCATTTGGCCAGGAGTTTTATTTGAATTTCAATTTAAATATATATACGTTTGTGTGAGTGAGTGTTGTTTGCCTCCTGCTCTTTAACTTTATTTTCCTTCTTTGATACTCTTGGTACGTTTTTTCTTCCGAAGGCATTTAAAGATGCTTTTGCTGCAGTGCTACTGTGTTTTTTGTGTGGATACAAACATACATACAGACAGACGAACAGAAGGACAGACAGTGTGTCATATTTGTGAAACGCACACAAATCTCTTAAAGTCCTTTTACAGCTTTTCGGGTTTTTAGAGGAGAGTTTTTGCTACAACATTTTTGGGAGATGATTCCCTTTAAATGGTGGTGAATATCAAATTACCGTTATTGGTTGCTACCAGGGTCTCTGTTTTTCTGTTTTTCCTTTTTTTGGAATGGCTCAATGTTCTGCTTAGTTAACAGAACTGGGAAGTATATTTTATTAATTTTTCGGGTAATGTATTTATTTCTTTTTTCCTTTTTTCCTTCTGTTTTCTGGCCATTGTCCTTTTTTTTGCTGGGGGAGTCAGCTGGGCTTTTTTGTTGCTGACCGGAACTGAGAGATTTTTTTCGATTTTTTTTCTGTTTGTGGGATAACACTTTGAAAGTTAATTTCTGGGCTATTAGAAAGAGATACCAACACCCACGACAACTACAACACAAACAACAATAACCGAGGAGAGCAAAAAGGACACAATACCGACATGCTTGGTGTCATGTGGACACAAAAAAATCCGCTTCGTCCTTATTTGGTTTAGTTTGGGGTGAGGGGGAGGGATAAATGAAATTAAGTTTAGCCACAATGTCTGGCATAAATGCCACAATATTTCTCTTAAGTAATTGAATAATCTGATCCTAAAGGACCCAAAGGAAACCTGTTTTGTTTTCCAAAGGAATTTCTTTTGGCTGAGTGGGGGTGTGGGTGCTTGCGAGTATCCTTAAATTATACAATATTAGAAGTTATAATTAACTGCTTTATTATCTGTTTGAAGTAATTTCTAACTGTATTACCTTTTTTGGTTTTCTTCTCTCCTTCTTCTTTCTCTTTTCCCCACAGGTAAGGATTTATAGCATTTGCTTTCACACGGATGTTCGTAAGCCAACTTTGATACATCTTATGGATTTATTGGTTAAATTGCGTGAGTAATAAACTAAGATATTTACATTGTTTTATTGGAATATTAAAGAAATAAAATCGTATCAGGATACAAGGATTTATTCAAGAGATCCTAAAGGACAGTCAAGAATATCCTTTGGTAACAATTCAATTACGAAAAATAACACTAAAAATGAACTAAGTTCCATAAATGGTATCTTATTAGGGTCGAGAACTTTCTTCTAAAGATATATGGTCTTCTGAAGACCTTCTATGAATCAAGGATCTACTATGGGGTCATTTTTTGAGAATCTGCCATAGTGAGATACTTATTCTAAAATAAGTTTATAAATAATAGGAATTCTAAACCACCTTCTTTAGACAAAAATATGTCCCCGAGTAAAAATCTTACAAAGGACTAGATGTCCTTTTAAAATCTTTAATGGAAGACCCGTTTTATTTCTAAATACACCCCAGGATTCAGGAGTATATCCTTTGGTAAAAATTCAATTATGGAAAATTACAATAAAAGTGAGTTCCATATATGGTATCTTATAAGGGTCGAGAACTTTCTTCTAAAGGTACATGGTCTTCTGAAGACCTTATGTGAATCAAGGGTAGGGCCAAGATTTCAGAATCTGCCATAGTGAGAGACTCCTTCTAAGGTAAGTTTATAAATAATAGGAATTCTAAACCACCTTCCTTAGATACGAAAATTCTATAGAAAATATGTCCCCGTGTAAGAAATCTTACAAAGGACTAGATGTCCTTTTAAAATCTTTAGGGGAAGACCCGTTTTATTTCTAAATACCCCCTGGATTCAGGTAACTATAACCACGACCTCTGCCGATTTTTATTTTCTTGTTTATTCTATGAGAATATCAAATGAAAATTACAAAAAAAATTCCAAACACCTTTGGCTCAAGCCTTTAAAAGCTTGACATACATCCACACGCACACACATTGTTGCAATATACCTCTCCAAAATTTTCTCTATACCTAAAAAACAAAACTCCAAAACAAGTTATCAACCGAAAATTTGACATAAATCAATATCCACTAACAGTTTTCCAAAAATCTTTTGGTGCGTGTTGTTGCCAACCAACCAACCAACCAACCAACAACAAAAAAAAAGTAATCAAAATTTTCGACGACAGCCCAGCCTCATTCGTCGAATATATTTCCAGTTGGGTGTGAGTGAGCGAGCGAACATACGATTTTTGTTGTTCTCTTTTTTTTTGTGCGTGAATATCTTGTCCACTGCGAATTTGCGTCTTTTTTCGCCTGCAAAGTTTAGCCATTCAATGGATTCTTGGCGAACACACACCACGATGTGTGTGTGTGTATGTATGCGTGTATGGCAAACAGCATTCTTTAAAGTTACAGTTGCCACTGCAACGGATGTTTTTATACTCGCTTTCCAGCTAGGAAAATACAAAAATTGTAAATTACAGTGGATATCAATGAAATGTAAATTATATAACCAACAGAAGACCTGAAGGTCCTCTATACTCCAAAGAATGCCTTAAGGTCCTCTATACTCCATAGAAGACATGAAAGTCCTCTATACCCAATAGAAGACCTGAAAGATAGAAGGATAGATAGAGCACCTAAAGGTCCTCCATACTCCATAGAAGACCTGAAGGTCCTCTATACTCCATAGAAGACTTGAAGGTCCTCTATACTCAATGGAAGACCTGAAGGTCCTCTATAATCAATAGAAGACCGGAAGGTCTTCTATAATCAAGAGAAGACCTGAAGGTCCTTTATACTCAATAGAAAATCTGGAGGTCCTCTATACTCCATAGAACACCTAAAGGTCCTCCATACTCCATAGAAAACCTGAAGGTCATCTATACTCCATAGAAGAACTGAAGGTACTCTATACTCCATAGAAGGCCTGAAGGTACTCTATACTCCATAGAAGACCTGAAGGTTCTCTATACTCCATAGAAGACCTGAAGGTCCTCTATACACCATAGACGACCTGAAGGTCCTCCATACTCCATAGAAGACATCAAGGTCCTCCATACTCCATAGAACACCTAAATGTCCTTTATACTTTATAGAAGACCTGAAGGTCCTCTATACTCCATAGAAGACCTATAGGTCCTCCATACCCCATAGAAGACCTGAAGGTCCTCCATACTCAATAGAACACCTGAGGGCCGTCTATAGTCAATAGAAGACCTGAAGGTCGTCTATATTCAGTAGAAGACCTCAAGTTCCTCTATAACCAAGAGAGACCTCAAATTCCTCTGTAGTCAAGAGAAGACCTCAAGGTGCTCTATAGTCTATAGAAGTCCTCAATGTCTTTTATGGAAAATAGAAGACCTCAAGGTCCTCTATGGGCGATAGAAGATCTCCAAATAGAAGACCTCCAGGTCCTCTATGGACAATAGCACACTTTAAAATCGTCTATAGAGAATATAAGAAATAAAGGTCCTCTTTAGACAACATACGGCCTTAACGTCCTCTATGGACGATAGAAGACATCCGGGTCCACTATGGACGGTAGAAAAACTCCAGGTCCTGGAGGTTTGGACGATAGAATATTCCCACGTCATATATGGACAATAAAAGACCACCAAGTCCTCCATGGAAGATAGAAGATCTCCAGGTCCTCTATAGACAATAAAAGACCTCAAGGTCATCTACAAACCTTAGAAGACCTTTGGTCATATAAAAACCTCCAGGTCCTAGAGATTTGGACGATAGAATATTTCCACGTTCTCTATGGACAGTTGAAGACCTCCACGTCATCCATGGACGATAGAAGACCTTCATGTCCTCTATAGATAATAGAAGACCTCAAGGTCATCTCTAAACCTTAGAAGACCCTTAGATCTTCCAGGAGCCATATAAGACCTTCAGCTCTCCTTCAGATCAGAGATGAGATTCAGCTTTTCTATAGGCCGGAGAGACCTCCATGGCTTTTATAGAGCGTGGAAAATCCTACATTGAGAATAGAAGACCTCAAGATCCTTTAACAGAAGACCTCTTCCACTCACTTTTCAACAGAAGACCTCTCCTTTTTTCAACCGAAACCCTCCAACAGAAATAGAAGACCTCCTCTTCTATAGACAATAGAAGACCTCAAGGTAATCTATAAACCTTAGAAGACCTTAGGTCTTCCAGAGGCCATATAAGATCTTCAGCTCTACGTTAGGTCAGAGATGAGATTCAGGTTTCTATAGGCCAGATATACCTCCATGGCTTTTATAGAGCGTAGAAAATCCTACATTGAGAATAGAAGACTTCAAGATCCTCTATAGACCAAAGAAAACCTCTCTCTCTATAGACCATAGATTACATCAAGATCCCCTCTAGACAATCGAAGAAGACCTCTACGTCTTGTATCGGCACCAGATACAAGACCTCCTTCATCTCTGCTATAGATCATAGACGACCTCTAGCTGTGTTATAAGCCAAAGATTACTTCTAGCTCTGCTATAGGCCATAGAAGACCTCCAGCTCTTTGCCCATAGAAGACTTTCAACTCTTCTGTAGACCATAGACCTTTATCTGTAGATAGTCAAATATTTTCCCTTACTCGAGCCACTGTAGTTGCAGTTGTTGTTTGTTGTTGTTGTTTGTGCATTTCGTCAATAATGACATTTTGTCAGTACGTTGGCTGTCGCTTTGTTTGTATTTCGCTGTTTGTCGCGCTGCTCTAAGTTTATTGGACATTTATTGAACGGCGTGTGGCACAATGTAAGATTGACCAAGGTTTTTTAAGGAGGAGTAGAATTGGTGGGAGGAAGGGTGATAAGTTTGTGGTGTAGTTTGGTTTCAAAACTCTTGGAAATGACCGCCATGTTTGTGTTTAGTTTTGCAATTGGATGGATGCATTGGCTTAACTACAGAGAGAAACACACTTTTGCTTAGATTTGTTTATTGTAGTTGTTGTTGTATTTTTGCGCTCCCCTATCCCACCCAACAGATTCACCAATTAAATGATGAACCACCAACGAACAAACCCATCGTCATGTGGGTCGTTTTTGGATGGTGGTCTCTCCACTACAAATGATGGCGGCTCTCGAAATTGGTTGGGGGGTCTTTCTGTGGCGTTTGGCTGATTCGGAAAAAGTATTTTTTATTGAAATGTAATGGAAGAAAGGCAACACAAAAAAGCAAAAAACGGCAACAGAAACGAGTGCAACAACGCAATGGAAGCTCTCCCGAAAACAAAGTTTTAGTTTCACTTCTGGGCTTTGTTGCATCCACTATATACTGCGATTGCAGCTGCAGTGGCAGTACAAGCATCGGCATCGACAGAATAGTTACACGCCAGGCAGCCAGCCATCTCGCCCGTCAGCATACATACATACATACCTACATCTTTACATTCATGGAAATGGATTTTTGCAGTTTTTAGATATTTAGTTTTTCATACTCCAATACTGGAAGTTTCACCTCTTGGCTGACTGGCTGGATGGCTGGCTAAAGCTGTGTTTCTGGGTTGTTGGTTTTATTGCTGCTGCTGATTTTGCTCTCATATTGTTGTATTGCTGTGGAAAAGCTTCTGAAGCCAGCCATAAATTTCAAAGAGGAGGCAAACTTAAATCCATTTTCCAGCATACATTTTCACAATGCTCTTTGTATATACCGAAAACCTCCAAAGTACATATGTACCAGTTCAGTTGAATTGAGTACACCACTCACATACACACCCATACCTACCTACCTACCCAATACATACTCTGTAGGTATGTCGCTATGTAGGTAGTTGGGTATGTAACAAATTGTATTTATATATCTATTTCTATTACGTTGTTGTACTGTTGTTTGTCTAAATATCGAACCTAGAGTTTTGTGTTATATACTTTTAATACAACAACAACAACAACAGCAGCAGCAACAATATGCTTGTCGTTTGGAATCTATCCATTTATGCCCGCTAGTCTGTCTGTCGCACCGACCATGCATTTCGTTCGTCCATTCGTTCGTTCGTTCATCCGTCTCTTTGTCTATTTGTTCAACCGAGTACCCAATCATACCTTCGCTAAGCCGTTGTAAGGAGGCTCCAATAGTCCAATTTAAAGATACAACAGCAACATTCAGCTCCGATGCATTTGAATTTCACAATAACCATTTGCTGCGCATCAGTGGTTTGGGTCACAACAACAACAACAACACGACCACCGTCGCCACCACCACCACCACCACCGCCACAGCACCATCAACTCACTATCATCGATACGTCAACATGTAGGAAATATTCTATGAAATTTATATAAATATATAAACATGTGAAATATTTCGGAAAATCTATTCACAGATATATCTACATGCATACATACATTACTCGATCTATTTGTCAAAAGTTCCAGAAAATTAAACTATTCGCCGTTTCTAGAAGTGTCGGAAGCGCATTGTATTCATTATGAGGAAATCATTCAATTAAAACAGACAATAGTAGACCTCTATTGACAATAGAAATCTCCAGGTATTCTATAGAAAACAGCAGATCTCCAGGTCAAGACTTCCAGGTCTTCTATAAACCATAGAAGATCGCCAGATCTTCTAAAAACCGGAGAAGACCTTCAGGTCTTTTAAAAACCGGATAAGACCTTCAGGTCTTCTATAAACCGGAGAAGACCTTTAGGTCTTCTATAAACCATAGAAGACCTCCAGGTATTCTTTAAACCTTAGAAGGCATCCAGGTCTTCCATACATTATAGAAGATCTCCAGGTCTTCTTTAAACCTTAGAGAACTTCCAGGTCTTCTTTAAACCTTAGAAGACCTCTAGGACTTCCATAAACCACAAAAGAGCTCCAAGTCTAATATAAACCATAAAGGACTTCCAGGCCTTACGTATTCCATAGAAGACCTCCAGGTCTTTTATAAACCATAGAAGACCTTCAGGTCTTCTAAAGACGATAAAAGACCTATAGATCTTCTATAAACCTTAAAAAACCTCCAAGTCTTTTACAAACCATAGAAGGCCTCCAGGTATCACTTATGGGTCTTCTAAAACCATAGAAAACCTCCAAGTCGTTTACAAAGAAGAAGACCCCCAGGTCTTCTATAAACCATAGAAGACCTCCAGGTCTTCTATAAACCATGGAAGACCTCCAGGTATTCTACAAACCATGGAAGACCTCCAAGTCTTCTATGAACCATAGATGACCTCCAGGTCTTCTATAAGCCATAGCCAAATTCCAGGTCTTCCATACACCATAGAAGACCTCCAGGTCTTTTTAAACCTCAGAAAATCTCCAGGTCTCTGTAAACTGTAGAAGACTTTCAGGTCTTTCATGAGCCATTGATGACCTCCAAGTCTTCTATGAGTCATAGAAGACCTTCAGGTCTTCTATAAACCATAAATGACCTCCAGTTATTCTATAAAGCATAGAATACATCCAGCTATTCTTTACGCCATAAAAGACCTCCAGGTCGTCTATAGAGATTGGAAGACTTCGAAAGAAGATCTGGAGGTCTTGCATTGTCCATAGAGTACCTCGAGGTCTTCTGAAGGCAGTAGCCGATCTCCAGGTCTTCTATAAACCATAGAAGTCCCTTAGGTCTACTGTAGTCAAAAGGAGACCACCAGGTGTTCTATAAACCATAGTAGACCTCCAGGTCAACCATAATTCATAGAAGACATTCAGGTCTTCTATAGAGACATTTAGGTCTTCCAAGTCCTCTATAGGCAATAGAAGACCTCCAGATCCTCTATAGACAATAAAAGGCCTTGAAGTCATCTATAGGGAATTGAAGACCTCGAGAAGATCGATAGAAAATAGTAGACTTCAAGGCAATCCCTAGGGAATAGAATACCTCGAGGTTGTCTAAAGTGAATACGAGGCCTTGAGGCCCTCTATAGGGACCATGGGCACATATATAGGGAATAGAAAACCTCAAGCACATATACAGCGAATGGACGAATTCCAGGTCTTCTATTGGTAATAAAAAGCTTTCAGATCTTCTATAGGAAATTGAAGAAGAAGAAGACCTCCACGTCTTCTGTTGACAATAGATGATCTTCTGGTCTTCTATAGACAATGGAATACTTCAATGACCTCATGTTCTTCGTTTAACAATAAAAGGCCAAAGTCTTTTATTGCCATTGGGAGACCTTAAGGTTTCTATATACACTTGAAGGCTTCCAGTTCTTCTATGAATAATATGAGACTTCCAGTTCATCCATTGGCAGAAGTCCAAAAAGTTTGGCTGTGGCCTAGAGAGCCAATGTGGCAACATCAAATCCACAATACGTCAGAATAATGATACAATTTGCCATTGGCGATGATGCCGATAATAACAACGAATATATCCTGTAAGCACAAGAAGACTGTAGAAAGGGCGTTAAAATGTATTCAAAGTGCGTTTGTTTGTGTGTATGTGTGCTTGAGTGCGCGGTAGCCACAACGAGAAAATAAATATATGAAATAAGTGAATTCTTGCAATATTGTGAGTGAGTCCTCCACGAACCAACAAACCATCAAACAAACAACAACAATTTGAATAAGGACGCAACATCCCACCACACACAAATTGTGACACCCTGTATGGGAATAAATTTCCAGCTCAACACAAACCCTTAGCTTTGCCGAACCATCGACCCTAGTACACTGCGGTACAATGTTTGTCTCTACTCTGTGCGTAACTTCTATGTGGGGGCAGGTGGAGGAGGAGAGGTGGAGCCTGTGGTCCTTTGTTGCTGAGTTGAAAATTAACCCAGAATCCAACAGCAGCAAGACTTGTGAGGTTGTAAGGCTCTATTGTAACATCATACACCAACATCGTTGGGTGAATGTGCATATGTGTGTGTGTGTGTGTGGTTGAACGAGTTTGGTCCTTGTTCACTGACAGACATCCGAATGAAAATCTATTTATGCCCCATGTAAACATTTTTATTGATTATTCCGACCAAGCTCTTTGAGTTTTTAAGTCAAGCAGGAAATTGTCCTTAACTCTGAAGGGAATTCGGGCAAGTTTTATTGAAACTCCAGCATTTAATGACAGGTTGATTTTATTCATATTCAAGTTGGCGATTTGGGTAAATCTAGGGAATGAATTGATTAACTTTTTAAGAAAAACAAAACTATAATAGTTGAAAGTCTCGTAAATGTCTATCATGGCTACGACAGCACCTGCAGATCATTTATTATTTCTCGAAGGTCTTTACAAACAGAAGACTCCATGGACGTGTTATGCCTATAGAAGACCTTAAGGGTTCTATTGTCTATAGAGGAACTTGAAGACTTCCATTGTCTGTGGAAATTCTTGAGGTCTTTTATTGTCTATAGAAGACTTGGAAGTTTTCTTTTGCCTATAGAAGACTTGAAGGTCTCCTGGCGTCTATAGAGGACCTAGAGGTCTTCGATCGTCCAAAGAGGGCCCAAACGTTTTCTATCTTCTGTAGAGGACCTAACCTGAAGGTCTTGGCGGCCTAATTTGGCCTATAAAAGAGTTGGGGGTCTTCTTTAGCGTACAGAAGACCTGGAGATGTTATGACGTCTATGGAGGACTTGGAGATCTTATATCGTGTGTAGAAGTCTTGTAGAGGTCTTATAACGACCTGGAGGTTATCTATTACCTGTAGATGTCCTGGAGATCTATTGTTTATAGAGGACCTGGAAGTCGTAGCACTTCTATCTTCTGTATAGGTCCTGGAGGTCTTCTATAGTCTATAGAGAACTTGGAGTTCTCTATCGGTTATAGAGGTCCTTGAGATCTTATAACGCCCATAGAGTGCCTGGAGGTCCTCTATCGACTATAGATGTCCTGGAGTTTTTCTATCGACTATAAAAAACATTAAGGTCTTATTGTCTATAGAGGACTAGGAGGTTTTCTATAGTTTATAAAAAATTTTAAAGGGTTTCTGTTTTCTATAGCGAAGCTTGAGATCTTTCTTTTTCAATGGTCGTAAGAGGAACTAGAGGTCTTCTATCGTCTATACAGCATCTTGAGGTCTTCTATCGTCTATACAGGATCTTGAGGTCTTTTTTTGTTCATAGAAGACCTTGAGGTCTTCTATCGGCTATAGAGAATCTTGAGATCTTCATCTTCTATAATTGACTTATAGGTCTTATTTTCTATAGAGGACCTGCAGGTTTTCCTTCCTTCATAGAGATTCTGGAAGTTTTCCTTAGTTTATAGAGGATCTGAAGGTCTTATATCGTATATAAGACCGGGTTCTTCTACCATATATATAGGACCTGGAGATCTTTTATCGCCGATAGAAGACATGGAGATCTTCTATCGCCGATAGAGGACGTGGTGGTCTTCTTTCGTCTATAAAGGACATGTATGTCTTCTATCGTCTATAGAGTCTTCTTTTGCCTGAACTTGGAGGTGTTCTTTCTCTGTAAAGGACTTGGAGGTCCTTTGGAAGTCCGAGTTGGCCTATGGAACCCCTGTGGGGCTCCTTTAGCCTATATAATAGCTGGATATCTTATAATGTCTAGGGGGGATCTGGAGATCTTCTATCGTCTATAGAGGACCTGGAGTTCCTCTATTGTCTATAAATGTCCAGGAGATTTTCAATCGTCTATAGAGGACCTGGAAGACTTCTTTCGTTTCAAGAGGACTTTTTTCCTTTTTAAAAGACCTGGAGGTCTTTTTTGGCCTATTGAAGACAGTGGTCTATAGAAGGCTTGGAGAACTCTTGAAGACTTGAATGACTTATATTGCCTTGAGAAAACTGCAGGCCTTCTATTGCCTATAGAAGAACTGGGGGTATTTTATTGTCTACAGGAAAGCTAGATGTCTTATATCGTCTCTACAAGACCTATAAAAAACTTCTAGGTTTTCTCTGGCCTATAAAAGTCCTGGAGGTCGTCATTGGCCTATGTATTACCTGTACTTGGAGGTCTTTTTTTTTTTTTGAAGACCTTGACTTGGAAGTTTTCTGTCGCTTTAAGAAGATCTAGAGGTCTTTCATCGTCTGTAGAAGGCTTTGAGGTCTTCTGTCGCCTATAAACGACTTTAAGGACTTCAATAGCCCTAAGGTCTTCTCCGGCACATTTAAGAACCTGAAACCTTCTATTTCCCATAAATGATTTTAAGGTCTTTTATTTCCTAAAGCAGACCTTGAGGCCCGTAGAAGACCTCGATGTCTTCTTTTCCTTTCAAAAAACGTTAGGGTGTTCTGTTACCTTCGGAATCTCTTGAGCCTTTTATTGCCTATAGAATTACGATTTACATGACCTGTGCAGCTGGTAATACAATCTGGGCGACCAACAATTTTGAAATTTGAATAAAATATATCTTCACATTTGTTGGTATACCTAAGGTCGACTCTGTGTTTGAATTTTAATATTTCCTTTCAAACGTTTTTTTTTTTTTTTGCTGTGGACGATGAGTGCGTATCCTTCTGTACACCAGGTTAGAAGTGTATTGTATGCACAGCCTGAGAATATCCTTTGTAAGGTTCTAACTAGGCCCACAACTATTATAACCCCGAAAGAAACACACGCATACCCGAGCACACCGACAATGTGTCGACTACTCCAGCAGGGCCTGGTGATTACCACGACACATTCCTGGCTGGGTGCAATGCAGCTTACAACTGGAAGGTGATGATGATTTCGATGCCGATGATGATGGCGATGGCAGCTCTCTTAAAATGTGTATCGTTTGTCGTATTTACATTTCATCTGCTGCAAGTAGAGGCAGTAGTTTGGTCATGTTGCATCATGAGCTGATGTTGCTGTTGTTGTTGCCTGCCTGCCTGCCTAATGTTATTTGTTGCTGGTTTTAGCCAAACTACCAGTAGTTAGTTGTTGGTGGGTATTGAAAGGTCGTAACAAGATGAAATGGTGAGAGAAAGCGCGTTGGGTGAAGGGTGAGGTGGTGGAGGAGGGGTGGCGAGGGGAGCGGAGCGGAGGTGTCTAGGAAGATGATTGTGCCGAGAATGAATGGCATTGCGCTGTTGCCTTCATCCATTCGCTTTTCACTTTGAATTTTCTCATAGTTTGCCAGTTATTGTTTATAACTTTTGTGTATTTGTTGGTGTTGTTGCTGCAGCTAGTTGCTTTCATTTTTGGCCTTATGGCGTACGTGTGTGTGTGTGTGTGTGTGTGTGAGTGTGTAGTTGTGGCTCTTGCCATTATTGTCTACTGGTGTGGTTGTTGTACCACACATCTACATTTGTTGCCACAAATTCATGTAGCCATTATTATTGGTGTACTGTTGTTGTTTTTGTTGTTGTTGTTGTTGCTGTTTGTGTTCTTGTCACTGGCTGCTGGCTGTTGCAGTTGGGCTAGCTGTAATTATTGGAATACTTTCGGTGGTTGCTGCTTACTTTATTTAGCCACTAAAGCATGAAACCATTGATGCCCTCCCCAAACATTCCTCCCACCGCTACCCTCCCTCCCTCCCTCATCGTGCCAACCTTACTTGCCATAAGCTGCCTGAAGTTATTGCAAACACAAAAAAAAACAAACCTTCTCCCGTTTTCCCAACATTCGCTCACATTCGCATATTGTCGTCGCTTGGTTAGTTAAAGGTTTGGAGATTTTCACACAGCTATTTGTTGTTGTTGTACTTGGTGTCGCTATTACATAATGTCGTTTTGTAGTTTGTAGCTTTTCACTTCCTATCTCTCCTCCGCCCATCCCGTCCCCATCCTCATCGCATCACCATAACCTCCCCCCTTCCTCTACTGTACTCCACTCCAACTTTGCTATATTGGAAGAAAAATGTTACCTTATTTTCTTTAAACACGAGCAGGAAAAAATCTTTTCCCTGTTTAACTTTCTTGCGCAAACAGCAACAACAAACAATGTCTCTTATTCAGGGTTCGTTTTTGTTGTTGTACTCTTAACCAAATATTAAAAAAAAAGGAAAATATTCATGGAAGTGGGAATTTTCTATATGTAGATGGATTCAGCCAACTCCCAACTGTCAGGGTTGAGTGTATCATTACTAAACCAAAATATCCGTTTTGATATATCCGCAAGGAAAATTTTCTGAAAAACTCATACAATTATTTAAAATTCTCAGGTGACATTTTTTCTCAGTGTTTCTTACTCACTATCCATGGAAAACCTGAAAAAAGACGACGATTATGGATTTTACCTAAATGGAAATACCCTTTTCAGGACATATTTCTGGTTGACCAAGCTATAGGTAGAAGACCACCTCCGGTATTGTGATTTTTGGTTTCCGATAAAATTCAGTATCATTCAATTGAAAATATTATTTTCACATTCTATACAAAATACCTGCCACAAGTCTGTTAAATATTTCTGAACTTTCATGGGTCTTTTATAGATGAAGGAACTCTCTTATAGATGGAAGGTCTTCAATACATATGAAACCCATCACAGGCATTCTACAGATCGAATTATCGTGAAAGACCATACATAGGAATCCTTCAACGCGCATTTTGCTGATAGACGACCATCCAAGAAGCTTTCAGAAGAATTTTGTAGAACTAACATATACATTATAGAAAGAATTCATGTAATCCATTCATAGAAGCCTTTATTCATTGAAGTTCTTCCATAGGTCTTTTATATATTAAAAAAGATCTCCTAAAGACTTTCATACCTTATATTTAAAGTTTGATACTGCTAAAATGTGTCCCATCGAAATAACGGTTTCGAGCCCCTTGTCTCCGGAGACGAAATACATTTGTAGTCTTATCCATCTATTCTAAACGAATTTCGAAAATGGACTATGTCAACCAGATCGTTCTGTTACTTCACCAACCAAAGGTGCCCGGACATAATCTCATTTGCAATTATGGGGATTATGTCCGGTTTTTTGGTCATAGCTCCCATAATAAAGGGGGGAGTAGGACCGTTTGCTAAAAGACAACCAGGCTTAAATTGAGTTTAGGGGCTATGCTCGGATTGACCTGAAAGTCACACAGGTAGCCATTGTTAACCTGGTTACGGTAAGGTAATTTTTTGTGGGGTTACTCGGTTGTTCGGATACAAAATCCGAGTTTTATCCGGCTCTTCAAAAAACTACAAAAGATGTCAGCACATTTGCCACCACTTTGGAAAGGCAAGAGTGTAGGCTATAATGAGGTATGTAAATCCTAATACCCTATAATGGGGTAAATATTCGACTTTTCAAGGGTTATCGGTACAATATAGTAATTGTTCTTGTATTGCTCCGGAACCGGTTCAAACAACCCATATGAACTTATTGGGTATCTTCATATATTTTCTAATGGTACATATCTGTTTTGTACATGTGCGAAATTTGAAGACAGTCGGAATCTTATTTCAAATTTTATATATTCAAATTATAAGCCTTTGTTTTTAGTTTGGTAAAAATATTCCTTTCGAGAGTTATCGTGCGGACTAGCCAGCCTAGACTCCAAAATATCCTAAGATGTAATTCGTCGAAAGATACATAGATAACTATTTTAGACCGTAGGTATCCTACGACGAATTTTATTTTAGGATATTATGGAGTCGATTTAGTCACGTCCTTCCGTGTGGCTGGCTAGTCCGCACGACAACTCTCGAAGGCAATATTTTTACCAAATTAAGATTAAATTCGAAGCCAGGCAAAATCGGTCCCCTCATTCTGGTACCTTCCCCACGAAAGATCCAAATTTGTGCATAAAAACGTCTTGGCCTTTTGTAATATTTAGACAAGATAAATGTTGTAGAGAGATGGAACATTTTTCTCTTCCGCTCTATTTGATACCTTCCCCACAATACTTTGACATATTGAATAATAATTCTTATAAAATGTAAAATTAGATACATATTTTCTTCAAATTTCGTGCATGCCCATATAAGAATAAGTGTAAAAATGATGTATCTCGCTCCACACTTTCTGGTACCACCCTCAAAAAAATATCCATGTGAAATGATTTATTCTCCATAGCCGTTTTTGGATACTTACATTACATTTAAAGATTCTACGATTAGCGAATATTGGATAAATTGTTCTATTTATAAATACTTGACATCATACTCTGCGGAACTTGGAGATATCAGTTCATCTCAAAATACCAAGAATATATTATTTATTTTCTGTTTACAAATATGGCACCGTGTTATACACATTCACATTTAAATTGAAATTTGTTTTATAATTACTTCCCGTTGCCTATTTCTCATAACCTCCTCCCTTACACTTCTAGCAGTTGTTTCATAGCTAGGGTAGGGTTTTAGAAACAAACGTCAAAAGACAGCAAAGCCATTATTGACTTACGTGATAATTTTAATGCAGTTATAAATGAAAATAATTTGGAGAAAATAAAAAGAATAACAGCCACATTGAGATAATCTCAAACCAGTTAAAAAGCGGTAAATTTGGACGGGCCGAACTTTGAATACCCTCCCTAAAACCCTAAAATCCATTAAAAATTCTGTTAAAATCTTAAAAATACCGAATGTAGCCGTATATTAGGGTCTATACGACGACGTGGACCTGAATACGCAACTTTTGTCACAGGCAATTTTCTGGCATAGGCTGTAGTATCTATTATGAACTTCAAATACAAAATTTGAAATAATTCCGGTAAATATTGTCGCTAAAATCATCAAAATGCCGCATATCAGGGGGTACATATAACGGGAACTATACGAAGACGTGGACCCGCTCAGACCATTTTCTGTCATAGGCTGTAGTATTCATTACGAACTTCAAATACAAAATTTGAAATAATTCCGGTAAATATTGTCGCTAAAATCATCAAAATGCCGAATATCAGGGGGTACATATAACGGGGGCTATGCGAAGACGTGGACCTGCACAGACAATTTTCTGTCATAGGCTGTAGTATTCATTACGAACTTCTAATACTAAATTTGAAATAGTTCCGGTAAATAATGTCGCTAAAATCATCAAAATACTGAATATCGGGGGGAACCGTTAAAGGGGGGTTTTCGAAGACGTAGACCTACATGGCTCATTTCCTGTCTTATGCTGTAGTATTCATTACGAACTTCGAATACCAAATTTGAAACAATTCCAGTAAATAATGTCGCTAAAATCATCAAAATACCGAATATCGGGAGGTACCGTTATATGGGGGCTATACGAAGACGTGGATCTACATGGCCCATTTTCAATACCAAAAGTCCTGCAGACATAATACACATTTGAGTAAGTTTTTAATAACTAACTTCATTTCGTTCGGAAGCTAGAGTGATTTCCACAGACGAACAGACGGATAGACGGACAGCCATTGACATAGAATTTTATGCTGATCAAGAATATATATACTTTGTGGGGTCTAAAATGTATATTTCGAGGTGTTACAAACGGAATGATAAACTTAATATACCCTCCATTCTATGGCATAACATACCCATTACAGATCTTTTATAATGTTTATAAATAGATGACTTGGTCTGGTGATTAGGGAAGTCCTATTGGAGGTAACGACAATGGGTCAGTGGCGCATCCATTAAAAGGGTTTTAAATTGTTAGGTCTAAATTTCCTATGACCTTGATCAGAATCTGCGAACTTGTGCAGAATCTACGAACGATTCTGGTACTGAACTATTGGGAGATCTAACAAAAACTAGTTATTGATTTTATCAATACAAAAATATGTCGTCAAGCATTTTTACAATACCAACAACAATTGATATCAATATTTATATTCTATAATATATTTCAAATGTCGAAAATAACGAAAATAAACACATTGACGATTTTTATTGATGTCATTTTGGTTGCCAATCTTTTATGTGACTTGATGTGCCGAAAATATTTCACCAAAAATTACCCAGACTGTCAATAATTTTTTTCTGTTTTTTTCTTTAATTATTTCGTAAGCAACAAAACATCCATCCAAAATACACGTATTTTGTCTAAGATATCCAAAAATATATTCATATACCAAAAAATATGTACATATATATATCACCATCTGATAACAAACTGTCATTGGCATTTTTTCTGTCGGCCCACAACGACAAATGCAACAGGTATTATAGTAGTCTGCCGTGCCCCTCTAACACCCACCAACGAGTTTTGTTTATTTATTTTAGATTTTATTTATAATTTGTCGAGAATTAAATTTAAACACACATTTGACACATGAGTTGAAATTAAGTTTATTATTAAAAAGCTTTCTATATTTATACATACATACATACATACATATATTCAAAATAGTCAAAATTTCCACACTATTAGTCGTCTGTCTTTTCCCACTGATTTATATTAGTTTGTAGTTTAAAAAAAATATCTATTAAACAGCCCGATGTTCTAAAAGATATGAGTATTGTATCCAAGAAAAAATTGTTAGATATTAGGCAACTGTATCGTTAGGAAGGGAAGTGTTGAAGAATCCCAAACGAGATTCTGTGAGGATATAGGCATTTAAGATTTTGTTTTATGATATTTATAAGAATCCACACTTCCACAATGCTAATTATAACCCTTTGAGAAGTAGGTACCATAAGGGATGGATCGATTAAAACCATATTTCCAGTAGATCTAATGTAAGTAGAAATATTGCGTTGTGCGAAGTTATAGGAAGCAAGGATCGATTATTTTGATTTTTTTGGGACTCTTTAATTCTGTGGGGAAGATACTACCATGAGTGGTCCTATTGGTCTATCTGGTCTAAGATCTATGGTTGGTAGGAATATCACTACGTTTGTACCAAATCAAATACTCACTTCCAGAAATTTCGTGGGCATCAGCCAAACAGACAGACGAAGCGACGGGAGGACATAACTAAATTGACCACAAATATTTCTTGATTTCGTCCTAAGAGTCCTAGGGACTAAAACCGTTATTTTGATGACACATATTTAGACCGTATAAAATAATGTAAACCTTCCGAAATCATATGGCTGAGGGTATAAAAATCTCCCAGATTTCAAAAGTAAAGAGTAAAGTAATTGACTGACTGACTGACTGACTACTTACCATTCACTCTTGGTCCGAAGGGGTCAGATAAGACTGGGTTTATAGAAATTCGTACTAGAACGGCAGGAAAAGTATAAAAAGGTACTAAATATGGTTCCCATTGTATATGACGAACTAGTAGAGCTAGATCTTTTAAATTTGGAAAGAGGATCAGTGATGGAGTGTATGATAGATGTACCAAAGGTTTTTTGTAAACTCGCTATAAGTGTACGAAAAGTACTAAAATTTACTACTGTACTACTTTTTGATATTTCGTATCATGTGAACGGTTAGAGCTAAAAACTTGATATTAGGAAGGGGAAATAAGGCTGAGGAGCAGAGTCGATGTAAGGAGGTTGTTTTGGAAGTGTGTACTTATGTATACGAAAAGTACTAAACGGCACCAAATTTAGTACAATTTGAATACGGAGGAGGAACGAATGGAGCTGGAATCCTGACATTTAAAATTAACATTACTGGCGAAGTGTAAGATTGGGATATGGGGGCAATTTTCAAAATGTGTACTTATGAGCATGAAAAGTACTAAATGGTACTAAACTTGGAACAATTTCTATTTGTGTGGACCAATAGAAATGGAATTCTGAAATTTAGAAATAAGATTAATTTTGGAAATTCGTACTTATCTGTACTAAATGACACTAAATTGGGTATAAAGTACATTTTTGGTGAATCGGCAGGGTTGGAATCCTGAAATTTGAAAATAAGATTTCTATTGGACTGTAAGATGTAGTTAGTTATCAAAATGTATAATTAAGTGCGTGCGAACTTTACTAATTGGTTCTAAATGTGGAACGGTTTCGTTTAGGGTGAACGAATGAAACTGGAATTTTGAAATTTTTTTATTGGGGTCCCTGTAGGTGTTTGTTTTGTGATTAGAAGGTGGTTTTGGAAATGGACACTACAAGTGCATGAAAAGTACTAAATAGTACCATATTTAGAATTATTTGGTATTGGTTGAATATATTTAGTGCTTGAAATCTGAAATTTTGTATAAAGGTCGCTATTCATTTGTAGCCTAAACACATGGAGGTGGTTTCGAATATATGTACTATAATTGAACAAAAAGTACTGAATGGTACTATATTTGGCATTAAGTACTAAATTTGGAAAAGTTTAGTTTAGACTTAACGGATGAGGATAGAATTTTGAAATTTTGTATTGAGATCACGGTTGTTGGTAGATTTGTTGCAAAAAAAAAAATACTAAAGAGTACAATACTTGGTACAGATAGTGCTTGAAATCTGAAATTTATTATTAGGGTCGCTGTTCATGTGTAACTTGTACATATGCAGATGGTTTCGTAAATGTGTACCTTCATTGTACGAAAAGTACTGAATTGTACTATATTTGGTATTGAGTGGAGGTTAAGGATAAAATTCGGAAATTTGAAGTTTAGATTACTTATGGTATCTGCTTTTGAGATTCGGCGGTGGTTTGGAAATTTTACGAAAAGTACAAAATGGTACCAAATTTGGTATTGGGTGAAGGCATAAGGCTGGAATCCTCAAATTTAATATTGAGGTATATGTAGGTATCTGGAATTGAGATATGGAGATGGTTACGAAAGTGTGTACTATATTCGTACAAAAAGTACTATGTTTGGTATTGGGTGAAGGAATAGAGCTAAACTCCTGAATTTCGATGAAAATGGTGTCTGTGTTTAAGATATGGAGGTGCTTTTGGAAACATGTACAATATTGGTACGAGAAGTACGAATTGGCACTAAATTGGGTATTGGGTGAAATGAAATCGCAAAATTTGATGTTGATGTCTCTCTTGATATCTAGGATTGAAATTGTACGAAAATTACTAATTAGTACTAAATTTAGTCTTGGTTGAAGAAATAGATTTAAAATTTTGAAAGTTGATATGTAGATTAATGATTAATAAATTAAAAAAAAAAATAAATTATATGTCTGTAATTAAGAGGTGGATGTGGATTTGGATGTGGAAACTGTGCAAAATGTACAAATGGTACTAAAATCAGTATTCAGTATATGAAGGGCTGGAATTTTGATGACAATTTGATATATAGATATAAAGATCTCTGTTGGTATCTGAAATTGAAATATGGAGGTGGTTTTGTAAATGTGTACTATAATGGTACTAAATGTACTACATAGTACTAAATTTGGTTTTAGGTGTAGAAAATATGGAAGTGGTCTGGGAAATGTGTACTATAATTGTACGAAAAGTTCTAAATGGTATTAAATTTAGTCTTTGTTGAAGGGATATAGATAAAATTCTGAAATTTGATATTGAGATCCCTGTTGGTATCTGGGCTTGAGATTTAGAGATGTGTTTGAAAGTGTGTACTATTAGTGTTCGAAAAGTTCTAAATAGTACTTAATTTGGTATTGGGTGAAGGGATAGAGATGCAATTCTGAAGTTTGATATTGAGGTCACTGTTGATTTATAGCGTTTACATATGAAGACGTTGAAATAATTTTTGAGAAAAAAATTGATATGGGTCCATTGTGCAAAAGTTTTACTAATATCCTCCTCGGTAAACTTATAATGAAAGTTCTTAAAAAATGTTGGTGTAAAAGGTAAAGATTTTCCTATTTTTCTTTCTGAAAATGGAAAATACTGTGTAACATATAAAACCTCAAGCGTCTGAAAATATAGCACAATATACGATGTTTTGATTAAAAAAAAATTGCCAAACTGTACAAAACTTGTTGGAATGAATTTTTAGTACTTTTTAGTACCAACAAGGCCAAATACTAAATTACAGAAGACTAACTCTAACTGTACAATAATTAGTAGTTCTACAGATATAGAATTTAAAATCTATAATTCTGTTTCCTTTTAGCACAGTGTTTAGTTTTGAGTTTCAAAAAAACCACCTCACCTGATGACTTGTATCTGTAATGACCTAAATTATGACCTAAATATGAAAATTTCAGATATAAAATTATATTACATTTTATGTACCTTTTAGTACGAATTAAAAAAACTGCGACTCATCTCTCAACTACCCACCAACAGCTATATACATACCATATTTCTAGATTTAAACAAAAAAAAACCTCTTCATAATATATATTTTCTACGTCCCCAGCCTTTCCATGACCCTGGACTATTTAGTCCATAATCTGTTATCTAGCCTTGCTAGATGACAATCCCAATCAGGAATCAAAAATGTTCACTAATATTCCCCCAAAAATATCTATATAATTTATTTACAAAACAATATCCGTTCACTGTCTATTTTACATAGCTCCTATCGATAATAATCGCTCACAATTTGGGTGTGTCGTGTAACAAAAAAAAAAACTTTGGCATTTACGTTTTCGCTATTTTGTATCTGTTTTTCCACTTATTATCAATTATAATTAATTTTATTTGCACTGTTATTGTTGCGATTGTTTGTTTTCGTTGTCGCTGTTCTCGTTGTCGGCGTCGGGGTTGTCGTTGTTGCTATCGACATCACCGTAGTTGTCTTCCACTTGTCAATTTATTTTATCTGGCTGTCTGCCTGTCTGTATATCGACAATATCATTTTATGAGTTGAGTAGGTACGTATTGCATATTCATTCGAGCAACAAGTTCGAAATCATAAAAAATTAACGCTGACGCGAAGAAAAATCGGAGTCGGCAGACAAGGAGTAAAACAGACATTAATTATTTTTTTTAGATTTTAAGAATATATTTTATATATTATTTAGAAGCACAATGCCATCAATCGATGTCTTAGTATATGAAATAGGTTATCAATCTAAAGAAATGCCATAACTTTTAATTTTTTTTTTTAATTTTTTTTTTTTTTGGATGAAAGCAAAAAATGTCGGAAATAGCATCAAATTTTAGAATAAGTTTAGATTTGTTCGAATTGGTCACCTTTGGCACGAATTATGGCCTTCAAACAGCAAATGAAATCGTCACACGCTGCCCGAATGTTTCTCTGCGGTATTTTGGCCCATTCCCGGCGGATTGGTATCCAGAGATTTTGGTGGCCATTGCGCACTGGAAATGAAGCGAGGAACCTCATTTCGCAACCATTCTTGGGTGGCGCGTGCGTAGTGCGATGGTGCTGAGACCTGTTGGAAAGTCCAAGGTCTGCGGCCAAACTGTTTGCGTGCCCAAGGCTTGATACACCCTCCAGAATATTTTCGCGATAATATTCGGCATTTATTCTTATGCCACGGTCGATTAATACGAGCAGAGAGCGACCATCGGCTCTTATGGCGGCCCACACCATCACCATGGCCGGCGCTTGAGTTCTACTGGCCAACCGACGGTGCACATTTTCAGCTGACCTCGTTGGCGAGTAAACACGATAATTTTATTTGTTTACAAACTGCTGGAAAACGAATGTTTTCTCATCGGAGAGAACCAAATTCGGTAGTCCACCACTTTCGGCCAAGCGAAACAACTCTTTACGACTTTTGAGTCCATTTTCTTTTTGTTGCGGTGTAAGTTCTTGCACTTTTTGGAATTTCAATGGCTCATTTTTCAATATTTGCCGATTGGAATATTGCGATTTGTTCAGCTCACGAGCCATTTCTCGGCCACTTCGTCATGGGTTTCGATCAAGTCGCTTCTTAACTTTTCGAACCATTTCTGCTGATATTGCTGTTTTCTTCCGTCCACTATCACGGTAATCCTATTGATCCTATTTCCTGCAGTTTTGCTTTCATTCAACAAAATTTAAAAAAAATGTATAAATTATGGCGTTTGACTTTGTTGAAGTTTTTTTTTTATTTCACCCTGTATTATCCCTACTTCCCAAACTGACAAGATTTTAGGTCATTCCCTTCACTTAATAACAATTGGTACCAAATTTAGTGATTTTTAGTACATTTAGTAAATTTATAGTTAAAAATTCCAAAAACCCTTTGGTACATCTATATCCGACTCTTATTCCAAAATTTCCACCTATCTATCATAAAAATTGACAATTTGAGAAATATAAAAAATATTCTTGAAAAATTCACCATCCACTTTTGAGGAATATTGTCATAGACTTCCCGCTGGCATTGAGATTTTTTTTTTTTTAAATTTAAAAAAAAATAATTTAAATTAATTAATTAATTAAAATTTAATTTAAATATTTTCTGCTAAAAAACCCATTTTTCCGTATGGTTGGTGTATAAAAAATATTTTTTTCTGAGGGTATATATCTATCAGCAAACCGACTTATACCGAGCTACAGCGATTTATAAACTGCATACGAATTAAAAAAAATGCCAAATGTAATTAAATCAAGTCGTAAAAATTCAAAAATGTTTATTGCTATATTCGACGGTCGATCAGTCATACTGCAATACCTTGATATTTCCTCTTTACACTTTTTTCCTACTTCTCTGTTTCTTACCTGTTTTATGGCTTACAGTAGCCAGCCATCACAAAAAAAAAAACAAACACTAAACATAAGTTTTTATATTTTATTTATAGATTTGTCTCACAGTTCCATCCGTTTTTAATACTTCACACACGAGTTTGTTGTTGATTTTTTGTGCAAAACTTGTGGTTAATTGTTTTTTGTGTTTATTATTGATTTATTTGACATTTATGTCATTGCTGGTTATTATGAGACACACACACAAAGGCGGGGGTATGTTCAAACTATGATGGACAAAATAGCGATCGATCAAAAATGTTGAACACGCAAGCGGTCCAACAATTGATCAGAAAAAAAACACTGAATGCCAAGCATAAAGAGCAACTTCATCGCCAATTATATTTTTGCCCTGGGGCCGCCCTCTTCAAACTTGACGAAATAGTTTTTGTCCACATTAAAAAAAAGCACATACAGGGTGAGATGAAAAATCTGCAAACAACTTTAGAGTGCTGTAATTTCTAAGCCGCTCGTTCGACAGCTGTTGAATTTATTCCAGTGACAGCTCATTACGTTGTTTACAAGCGTACAAAACCATTTTGGTGAGAATTTTCCAGAAAAAAAGTTATTCGTGATGGATTTCAAGCGTGATAGTGTGATTTCTTTATATTTGGCTGGAAAACCACAAGTGGCTATCGTTAGAGCACTCCAGCATAAAAATGTGAATAAATCTTTTGTGTCTCGTACCATCGCTCGTTACTGTGGTACTGGTAGCGTAGCCCGACGCCAGGGAGGTGGACGGAAGAAAAAAGCAACATCAGCAGAAATCGTTCGAAAAGTAAAGAAGCGAATTGATCGAAACCCGCGTCGCAGTGGCCGAAAAATTGCTCGTTAGCTGAACATATATTCCATTCGGCAAATATTGGAAAATTAGCTCGGGGTAAAGCCATTGAAATTCCAAAAAGCGCCAGAACTTACACCGCAACAGAAAGAAAATAAACTCAAAAGAGCGAAAGAGTTGCTTCGCTTGGCCAAAAGTGGTGAACTGCCGAATTTGGTTTTCTCCGATGAGAAAACATTCGTTGTTCAGCAGTGTGTAAACAAAAAAAATTATCGTGTTTTCTTGCCAAAGAGATCAGCTGAAAATATGCACCTTCGGTTGGCCACCAGAACTCAAACGCCGGCCATGGTGATGGTGTGGGCCGCCATAACAGCCGATGGTCGCTCTCCGTTCGTATTAATCGACCGTGGTGTCAGAATAAATGCCGAATATTATCGCGAAAATATTCTGGAGGGTGCGTTAAGTCCTTGAGCACGCAAACATTTTGGCCGCAGACCTGGGACATTCCAACAGAACTCAGCACCATCGCACTCAGCACGCGCCAACCAAGAATGTTTACAAAATGAGATTCCTAGCTTCATCTTCATCGCACAATGACCACCAAAATCTTCCTCGCTTCATTTCCTGCGCACAATGCCCACTAAAATCTCCGGATACTATTCCGTTGGACTATTTTGTCTGGAGTATTTTAGAAAGCAAGGTTGGCACTAAAAAATACCAAAGTGTCGATCACCCGAAGCAATCGCTTCGCCGGGAATGGGCCAAAATACCGCAGAGCATCATTCGGGCAGCGTGTGACGGTTTCATTGGCCGTTTGAGGGCCATAATTCGTGCCAAAGGTGTCCAATTCGAACAAATCTAAACTTTTTCTAAAATTTGATGCTATTTCCGACATTTTTTGCTTTCATTCAAAAAATTAAAAAATGTAAAAATTATGGCGTTTGACATTGTTGCAGTTTTTGTATCTCACCCTCTATTCGTTATGGAATTTTGCATAAAAAAATTAATCTTCTCAATGACAGCTTTTGAGATGAGAGATTTTAAAATTCGAACAAATCTAAACTTTTTCTAAAATTTGATGCAATTTCCGACATTTTTAGCTTTCATTCAAAAAAATTTAAAAAAAAAATGGAAAAATTATGGCGTTTGACATTGTTGCAGTTTTTTTATCTCACCCTGTATTCGTTATGGAATTCTGCATAAAAAAAGAAACCCCTCGTATTCATTTGAAAATTTCCATATTTATTTATTTGTCTTGCATTCTCATAATTTCATTCTTTATCTTGCACGCTCTCGTTTTTTATTGTTGCTGTTGTTGTAGTGTTGTATAAATAATTACAAATATGAAAAAATAAATTCCATTACACATTGTTGTTAATTGTGCAAATTGTGTATAAATTAATGAGCGAAAGGCCAATTGAAATTATGTGTGTACACATGTATGTGTGTGAGTGCGCGTGTGTGTATTTGTGTATCTTTGTGTTTGTTTATTCTTTTTCAAATTCATTAAATCATCCATCCATCCATCTGTCATTTGTAACCTGTTCTTCTTCTGTATTTCAAATTTTTTTTAATCCCGCTCTGTACCGCTCGATCGGTTTTTGCTTTTGATTTGTTTAATTTTATTCATTTTTCATTTCATATTATGTATTAATTTTGTTCGTATGTATGTGTGTATTGGAACCTATATAGCACCTATATATCAGAGTCTCCATATATATATGTACTGTTAAATTGTTATATAGACAATATGTTTACATATGCAAATATATATAGGAAATTCGTGTATAATTCACATACCAAACAAAAAAAAAAAAAAAAAACAAAATATTGTGTGTTCACATTTGTTTTAAAACCCAACAACAACAACAACAAACAATTAATTTGCGCATCAACAATTTTAAATTGGATTTTTGTTAAATTGTGTAATCAATTTGTTCAGAGTTCATTCAATTCGTAAGGAACGTTTTTGGTAATGATATTTAACATATTATATGACATTTTGTAATTATGGTGGGGGGGGAGGTCTTACAGCCTCTTGAAACGAACTTTCCTCAGATTGTTCCAAATCATAATAGTATTGGCGAAATAATCGAAAATACCCAACAATGTGGTACCCTAGATTATTTTCTGATAAAATTTGTCCCTTAGGGTTAATATTCGTCTTTTTATACCCTCCACCGTTTGTAACATCCCTATATATTCGTCGTAGACCCCATAAAGTATATATATTCATAATCAGAAATTCTAAGTCGATTAAACGATGTCCGTCTGTCTGTCTGTTGAAATGACGATGCAGCCCACATTATTTAACGTAGAACTTCAAAATTTAGCATAAAAATTTGTATTGTGTCTAGAAAGGTTGGTATTGAAAATGAGATATATCGGTCCACGTTTTGGTATAATCTCCATATAACGGTACCTCCCGATATTCGGCATTTTGATAATTTTTGCCACATTTTTTCATGGATTTGTCTAAAAATCAGCATTTGTAAGTCATAATGAGTTCTAGCTCGTATGGCGAAACATTGTGTATATAAGTCCATGTTTTAGTATTTTAGCCTCCATATAACGGTACCTTCCGAATATTCGGTGTTTTGATGATTTTTGCCACATATTGTAAAGTATTTGTCCAGAAATTTGTATTCTTAGTTCGAATTGGGTTCTAGCTCGTGCGGCGAAATATTGCATGTATGGGTACACGTTTTGGTATAGTCGCCATATAACGATACCAGCTGATATTCGATATTTTGATGATTTTTGCCACATTTTTCCACAAATTTTTCTAAAAATTGGTATTTGTAGTTCATAATGGGTTCTAGCCCAGTGGCACAACATTGAATATTTAGTTCCACGTTTAAGCTTAAATGTTCATGGCTGATATTGAAGAATTACCACCTAATTTCGAAATTTTTAATCGTTTCCTATTTTTACGACACATATGAAAAATTATTGTAGAGGGTCCAAAAAAAGTCCAACTCTAAATTTTTGAGCTTCGATCCAAGAGTTCGTGTTAGGCAGAGAATATCATGATTCAAGTTACATCCATTCACTCAGAGGCAAATTGTCTCCATACTAGACACCAATAGTGATGCAGTACAATTTTGTATTTTACGAACTATTACGAATTTTCAAAACCGCATTTGCAAAGCCACCAACAGCTCTCAACAACAGATACCAACAAAGACCTAAATATCAAATTTAGGGATTTCGGATCAATACCAAATTTAGTAAAATTTAGTGCTTCTCGTATAAATTTATTACTCATTTGCAAAACCTTTACATATCTAAATCCTAGACACCAACTGTTATCGCAATATAAAATTTAACGGTTACAGTTCCATACCTTGGTCCAATTCCAAATTTAGTACCATTTAGTACTTTTCGTACAATTATAGTACACATTTCCAAATCCACGTCCATATCTAAATTCCAATATTGAGGATTCTTGCCCTATTCGTTCACCCAATAACAAGTTTAGTACCATTTAGTGCTCTTCGTACAAATATAGTACCCATTTGCAAAGCCACCTTCATATCTCAGCACCAGATACCAACCGATACCTCCATATCAAATTTGAGGATTCTAGCCCTATTTGTTCACCCAATAAATAAAACCACCTCCATATCTCTGCACCAGATACTAACCGATGCCTTGATATCAAATTTGACGTTTCCAGCTCCATTCCTTCACCCAATACTAAATTTAGTACTCTTTAGTACTTTTCTTTAAATTTTCAAAACTACCTTCACATCTAAATTACCAACAAAGACCTCATCAAGTTTGAATATTACAGTCATATCCTTTCGTTCAATACAAATTTTAGTACCACTTAATATTTTTCATACACTCAGAGTTATCTGACAGGTTATCTAAATATCAAATGTCAGCATTTTATTTCTATCCCTTCACCCAATAAAAAATATAGTACATTTCAGTACATTTCGAACAATTATAGTACACCTCCATATGTCCACGCTACACATCGACCCTAATACCAAATCTCAGATTTCAAGAACTATATGTTCAACCAATATCAAATTGTAGCAAATATAGTACTTGGCTCAAATATGACGATACTACATACAGGGTGAGATAAAAAAACTGCAACAAAGTCAAATGCCATAATTTTTACATTTTTTTTAATTTTATTTAATAAAAGCAAAAAATGTCGGAAATAGCATCAAATTTTAGAATATGTTTAGATTTGTTCGAATTGGTCACATTTGGCACGAATTATGGCCTTCAAATAGCCAATGAAACCGTCACACGCTGTCCGAATGTTGCTCTGCGGTATTTTGGCCCATTCCCGGCGAAGCGCTTACTTGTCAATCTTGCTTTCCAAAATACTCCAGACACAATAGTCCAACGGATTGGTATCCGGATATTTTGGTGGCCATTGTGCGCTGGAAATGAGGCGAGGAACATAATTTGTAACCATTTATTCTGATGCCACGGTCGATTAATACGAATGGAGAGCGACCATCGGCTATTATGGCGGCCCACACCATCAGCATGGCCGGTGCTTGAGTTCTGTTGACCAACCGAAGGTGCACATTTTCAGCTGACCTCTTTGGCAAGTAAACACGATCATTTTGTTTGTTTACAAACGGCTGGACAACGAATGTTTTCTCATCGGAGAAAACCGAATCAGCGAACTCTTTAGCTCTTTTGAGTCTATTTTCTTTCTGTTTCGGTGTAAGTTCTTGCACTTTTTAGAATTTCAATGGCTTTACGGCAAATACTGAAAAATTAGCGCGGGATTTTTCAATATTTGCCGAATGGAACATTGCGATATGTTCAGCTCACTAGGCATTTTTCGGCCACTGCCACGCTGGTTTCGATCAAATCGTTTCTTTACTTTTCGAACCATTTGCTGCTGATGTTGCTGTTTTCTTCCGTCCACTTCCAGTATCACGGTAACGAGCGATGGTACGAGACACAAAAGATTTATTCATATTTAAATGCTGGAGTGCTCTAACGATAGCCATTTGTGGGTTTCCAACCAAATTGTGGGTTTTCAGCCAAATATAGAGAAATCACACTTGAATTCCATCACGAATAACTTTTTTTCAGGAAAATTCTCACCAAAATGCTTTTGTACGCTTATAAACAATGTAATGAGCTGTCACTGGAATAATTTTAACAGCTGTCGGACGAGTGGCTTAGAAATGACAGCAGTCTGAAGTTGGTTGCAGTATTTTCATCACATATAGATTATATTCTCTGGAGCGCAACCGGATCAAGTAGTATAAATATAAATTGTAGGATCATAGATGTATGCTTTGTGATAGCACGCTCATATTTCTTTTGGTCCTTATCGCAAAGAATTCATGCATTTTTGCACCACTTACTCAATATATCCTCAATTCCTTGATGGAAGATAGGCTCACAAAAATATATAAAATTCTGGTTTCGGTGTTGAATCTGTGGTCTTTGCTCGAATATCGTTTATACTACATAGTTCTGGTTCCACTAATGCTTTAAAAGCCACCCACTTAGAAACATAGTATATTTAGCACAAACTTTCACATTAACAATTTGCCAAAAATGAAGCTAATAATAACAAAAAATATTTGCTATTTAATTGTTTCTATTTAGCAAAATCAATCTGGTTATTGTTTTCAAATATTTTTTTCGATTGAATTTTTGTTATTATTAAATTTTGTGCAAATGTTTGGCATAATAAATTGGCTTTTCGTGTTTTTATGGCTGAACGTCGGGTTTTTTGCTTTAAATCGTGTATTTCAATGGTGTTATTGTTGCTGCTATTGTTGTTGTTGGTGTTTGTTATTTACTCTATATATAGACACCTAAGTATAAATAAATAGTTGTGTTAGCATTTTTATAGCAGGTATATCGAAATGTTTTTGTTGTTGCTGCTGCTATTTGTTGTATGAAATTCGTACACAATGACCAAATAGGCAAACACACAATCAGAGGAGGAACAAAAGGCAATAAAAGTCTATGTACGCCAATAAATTTGCGGTGACTTTTTTGTTTTGTTTCGATTTGCTATGCCTTTATCTACAGATACATTTATACTTACATACGTATATACTTATTAGCAATGTTTATGTACATTATCATGAGCCGCAGCAGCATATTACATAAGAATGTACATAGTTTTTTTGCAGGTATTTACTCAATTTTGATATCTTCTATCTGTAAACAAACTTACATATGTATGTAGGAGGTGCCATGTATGAAAATAATTTTTGCATACCTATTTAATAGACTGTGTTATAGTGTCAATACAGGTCTGGTGTATGTGCACCTATTTTCTGCTGATACAATTTTTTATTTGGTGTTTCGAATGTATTTTTTGATTTTATGAGGGTTGTTCATTAATTGCAGAGTTATATACAACCATTAATAATTCTTAACTTCATGAGGATATTTTTTCTCTGAGGTGGGTTTTCTCTCTGATATTGATATTTATTAACCTAAATCACGTAAAACGAGTAAAAAAGTATCGGTCGGTTTTGCCGACAGATGTATACCCTAAGCCAAAGTTCGATTTCTTTAAAATATTTTGACTTCTGTTATGATTATTCAAATGTTTAACCCCTTATGCAATAGGTTCCGAAGAAATGGGCAAATTTTAGCCATTTCGTATCGGACCTAAATAAATATGATAAATATTGCGACGTGCTAGGTTGGACTGTATTGTGTTGATGGAAGTATTGGCATGTACCAAGTCTTGAATGGAATCAATTTTGCCTTTTATAAGCTTCATGGATATTCAAAATTTTCACAAAAGATATTTCGGATTTTATAAACGTTCTGGTTATTTAAAACTTTGACCCTTTGTGGGGGAGGTACCTATCTACCGTTTTTTAACAGATCCTGTGTAGATAGAAATATTCAGATGTGCCAAGCCAAAATGGAATACGATGTTAATTTCGGATTTTATGCGCTTGATGGATATTCAAAATTTCGACCCATTATGAGGGAGGTACCGGAAGGAGTGGACCGATATTGGGATGTGTGAAATTTGAAGACAATCGGACTCTTACATCACATTTTATAGGGGTTGTAATTATTCCAAATTTTGACCCTTTGTGGGGGAAGTACTTGATGAAGTGAACCGATATTGTCCATTTTCACACCTAACCTAGCACCTATCGTTTCTCTTTCTGTGCAGAAAATATAATTTTTTGAAAATTTCGACCATTTGTGGGGGAGGTACCAGAAGCAGTGGACCGATATATTACATCTTAACAACAGATCTTGGGTTCATAAAAATATTGGGATGTGTGAAATTTAAAGATAATCGGATTCATACATATTATAGGATATGTAATTATTCAATATTTTGGCGCTTTGTGGAGAGGTACTTGATGGAGGGTACCTATATTGTCCATTTTTGCACCTGACCTAGCTTTAACGCAAATATTAGGATTTGCAAAGTTGGAGCAAAATCGGCTTATCATTCCCCTTTCTGTGCAGAAAATAAATTTTTTGACATTTTCAACATTTTGTGGGGGAGGTACCAGAAGGAGTGGACCGATATTGCCCATCTCCGAACTCGATCTAAGTTTGACAAAAATATTACGACGTACAAAGTTTGATCGACTCCTAGTGTTCTGAATTTGGTCCAAAGAGACCTAGGGTCTACGACCGTTATTTCGACTAGGCACGTTTTGACCGTATCAAATGATATATACCCCCTGTAGCCATATGGCTAAGGGTATAAAAACTATGTAAAAAATTGACTTATTTCCAAAAAAGTTATCCTCACCATTAATAAAAATATATACCCACAAAGAACCTGAATATTTTGACCACTAAGAGTCAAAAATGTCAGATTACAACAGATTTGGTCGGAAATCAGGAGGTGTTGTATTGTAGTCATTTTCAAAACCATTAAAATCTCAATTACAGACACCAACAGTTATCGTAATATAAAATTTCACGGTTTCAGTTCCATCCCTTCCAAAACCACTTCCATATCTAACCCACAGATACGAACATCCTTATCATATATATATATGGATTTCAGCGCCACTAGAAAAGTACGAAAAGTACTAAATCGAGGTACCATTTAGTACTTTTCGTACAAATATAATTCACATATCAAAACCCACCCTTATATCTCAATTCTATCCCTTGACCCATTTTCCAATTCAGTACCACTTACTTCTTTTCGAACAATTATAGTTCTAATTTCTGAAACCATATCCAAATGTCCAGGCTACAAATGAACAGTAACCGTAATACCAGATTTTTTTTCAGATTCAGACTTCAAGCACTATCTGTTCGCCCAATGGCAAATTGTACCAAATATAGTACTATTTAGTACTTTTCGTGCACTTGTTGTACACATTTCCATAACACCTCTTTATGCCAAACCAACTACCTCAATACAAAATTTCCAAATTCCAGCTGTATTCGTTCGCCCTAAACCAAACTGTTACAAGTACCATCTAGTACAGTTCGCACACTTATTAAACACTTTCAGTAAACCACCTTCATATGTCGAACTTACTTTCCAACCTTGTTTCTCATACCAAATTTCGAAAGTTTTAGCTCTATCCGTTCACATAATACCAAATGGTACCATTTTAGAACTTTTCGTAACCTTTGAGTTCGAATTTCTAAAAAGCACTTTGATACATCTATCCTGCACTCCATCAGTGGCTCTCATTCCAAATTTTAGAATTCTAGATCATTCCATTTGTCCAATACAAATTATTTAATTTTTAGTACATTTTAGTACCATTCGTACACTTTTAGTACGAATTTCCAAAACCCCAGCCATCGCCCTAAGACTGGCCCTCGTCCATTTTCAAGACAAGGCCTTATGATCCCCCATCGTCAAAAGAAAGTCCGTAAGGGCGTCATTTTCGAAAAATGTCCTTAAGGTTTTCCATAATCAACAGAAAGCCTTTATTACTTCTTATGTCTTATATCGTCAATTGAAGACCCTACTAGGCTTCCATAGCCCATAGAAGACCTTTAAGAGCATCTATCATCAAAAGAAGGTTCATACCGATATCTGTTATTAATAGAAGGCCTTTGAAGGCTTCTATCTTTAAAAGAAAGCCTTATGGTATTCCATCGTACATGTAAAGTTCTTAAGGCCTTAATGTTCAAATAACAATCCTTTGGGGCTTCCATCGCCAATAGAAGACCCCTAATGGTTTCCATCTTCAAAAGAATGCCTAAGGGCTTCCATAATCAATAGAGAGTCCTTAAGACAATCATTTTCAAAAAAAAAACAGAAGGCCTACCATCATTTAGCGCTTCTATTATCGATTGAAAGCCATTGAAGGCTTCCATCGTCAACAAATACTCCTTATTGGCTTCATCTTCAAAAACGGCCCTTAAGTGCTTCTATCATCAGGGAAGGACCTTGAATGCTTCCGTCTTCAAAAGAAGACCCCTTAACGACTTTCACGGTCAGTAGAAAATCCATAACGCGCTCTTCTTAAAAAAGGGGTTTATAAGGCCTACCATCATCAGTAGAGGTCACTAAGGTCTTAGGAACTTCTGTCATCTAGAAAAGACTTCCATATTCAAAAGAAGACCTTACCATCGTCAATAGAAAATTCTTATGGGTTTTCATTGTCAGTAGGAAGTCCTTCAAAGCTTCCTTCTTCAAAAGTAGATGGTTATAATTTCATTAATAGAAGATCGAGCGTCCAATAAAAGTCAATGGGCTTTTATTTGATGGATTTTATTGTCAATAAAAATTCCCATTGTCCATCGAGGGACTCGAGGGACCTCTTATTATCAATAGGGATTCTACTGTCAACGGATGGCTATTATAGCTCTTTTATTCAATATAGTTCCTTAAAGAATGCTCTTTTTATACCCTCCACCTTGGAAAGGAGGGTATATTAACTTTGTCATTCCGTTAGTAACATCCCTAAATATTCGTCGTAGACCCCATATAGTGTATATATTTAAAATCAGCATAAACTTCGATTTAACGATGTCCGTCTGTCTGTCTGCCTTTTGAAATCACGGTACAGCCCACATTATTTGACGTAGAGCGTCAAAATTTTGCAGAATAATTTGTATTGTGTCTAGGATGGTTGGTATTGAAAGTGAGATATATCCGCCCACGTTTTGATATAGTCCCCATATAACAGTACCTTCCGATATTGGGTATTTTGATGATTTTTGCCACATTTTTTCACGGTTTTGTCTAAAAATTTGTATTTGTTGGTCATAATGGTTTCCAGCTCCGGTTGCGAAACATTGCATGCATGGGTCCACGGTTTGGTATAGCCCCTATATAATGCTACCTCCCGATATGCGGTATTTTGATGGTTTTTCTTACATTTATTCACCGATTTATATAAAAAATTGTCATAATGGGTTCTGGCTGCGGTGACGAAACAATATATGTATAGGTCTACGTTTTGGTATAGTTCCCATATAATAGTACACCCAGATATTCGGTATTTTGATTATTTTTGCCTCATTTCCTCGCGGATTTGTCTAAAAATTGGTATTTTTGTGTCCTAATGGGTTCTAGCTCCGCTGCCGAAATATTGTATGTTTAAGTTCACGTTTTTGTATAGCCCCATATAGCGGTATTCAATATTTTGGTGATTTTGCGACATTTTCCCACGAATATGTCTAAAAATTGGTATTTGTGGGACACAATGGGTTCTGATGTTTCCTTTACCCTAAGGTGGAGGGTATTAAGAGTTTGGCCCGGCCGAACTTAATGTTTTTTTTTACTTGTTTTATAGAAATCCTGTATAAGGACTCCAACGCATTGCAGGCCTGAAAGGCCTCCCATATATAAAAAATGTCAAAAAAGTCCTCTATGTCTTGAAGATCTCTTGAAAGTAAAAAGTCGAATGTCCAATGAATGCCAAAAGAAAAAAAGGCGTTTCAGAAAATCTTTAGTTTATTAAAAAAATGTTGGCAGAACTGTTAAATTTCTTTCCTCATCATGCCACCCTCGTACCGGCGTTTAAATAAATGAATGAATGAAAATACGTTTTCAGATATAGGTAGGTATCGCTTGTTTGTTGTATTCATTTGTATCGTTGGCCGTTGTACTTGCCTGCTTGCTTTCGACTATTGTACGCGAATAGCGGATTCAGCCAAAAAGCTATTAAGCAGAAGCGGCAAAGTCAGCAACAGCAACAACAATCAAGCGTCACCGCTGATTGTTACGGCAGCTAATATTGGTGTTGTAGTATTTGTTTTGTTTTGTATTGCTATTATTATTATTGTTATTATTTTGGTTCGTCGGTCTGACGGATGGTGCGTCGGTTGGTGGGTACGTTGGTGTGCTTTCCGTACATTAATAAAAAAAAATTTGTACATCTGTGTATAAAGCGGCAGCAGCGGTAAGTGAGTGAGTGACTGACTGACTGACTCTGACTACAACGATGATGGTGATGATGACTGACTGACTGTGACTATGTATCGATGAATGTGTGCTGCTGCATACACATGTTTGAATTGTTGTTATTTTTGTTTTATTTTGTTTAATTTTTTAGCGTATTTTCAGCTTTAGCAACTTTTAGTCTCAATTTGTTGGTGCTTCAACAATAAACGGAAATTATACACAAAACAGAAAAAAAAAATATCAGAATTTAAAAATAAATTAAAAGAATCTAAAAACTCAACTCAGCTGAACCGATCTGAACCCCAAGCAGAAAAATAAAAACAATAATAACAACAACAATGAAAACAAATTATCATCATTGGCCAGTGTTAATATAATAATTTCAAATATAAATTACTATAATTTTTTTGAAATCAAGAGGCCGAGAGAGAGACAAATTAAAGTACAGCTAATAATTAAATAAAAAATAATTATTAATAATTATTTTCTTAATCGCTTAGGCGTAACGATTGTCTTTGGTGACACACACAAAAGTGAAAATTATTTTTAGCGCCCTTTGAAACACGCCCCCTACCTACCTCCCTCCCTCCTGTACTAGACATGTGATTAACGATTATCGATAACATATCGGCGTCAAAGAAAACCAAACAAAGCAAAACAGAAACTCAAGTGAAATGTGAAATGTAAAAAAAACAGTCGACAAATTGTTTAAATTTTCATTCAATTGTTCGAAAGAGGAGACACATTTTCACAGTGAAATCTAAATTGGCCGTTGAGTTGTGGCTGTTTTTAGTTTTATTTTCGTCGTTTTATTTTTTTTTCATTTTTCTCAACGTCACCGAAAACAAGTTTAAAGGTAAGGCAAAATTTAGCAGCTGTATTTGTAGCACCCCTCTCTTCTTCCCCTCACCCCAAAAAGTAAAGGCAGTTAAAAATAAATTAATTTTTTTCGTCGTAGCTTAACTGAGTCGAGTTGTTCGTTTATTTTGTCCGTTATTTGCTATTTTACTATTTCACAATTTGAATGTTGTCGTTGTTTGTGTTGTTGCTGCTGCTGTTTTGACATTTCTCTACACTTTGTTTGGTTGTTTTTTTTTTCTTTTTTTTTTTTTGGATCCGCTGAGGTCTGCTTTACGTCACCAATACTAGTTTGCCTGTTCGCTCGCACGGAAGCGAAGAACACAATACTTAATTTATTTTATTATTTTGTTCAGCTTATCTTGAAAATTGTTATAGAGAATTTGTTGCTTCTTGAAATTGTTGCCCTATATATGACACAATTTCGAAAAAAAAAAAACAAAGTGACAGGTTGTAGAGATATGCACACATACTTATGTCATAACCAATTACCAAGACTTAGGTAGGTATACCTGCTCACATTGAAATATGTATAAAAGCATGGAGAAATAAATGGCCCCTAATGTGACAAACATTACTTATCGAGATCACGGGGTGTTGCCTTAACCACAAAACCCCTGGCTATAAATCAGGCCTTATATTGTCCACTATATACGAAGGACCCGGACCCCTTCCAAAAGGGTTAAATTTGTGATTTTTTTTTTTAATTTTTCAGAAAAATTTAAACTTGTGTTAGTGGAGGTCTCGAATTGATTACTAAATGTAGTTCTGGGTACGTCGAACATCGAAATATTCGCCGGAGATCCCATAATGTATATACATTCTTGATCAACAAAAATTCATAGCCCACCGATGCACACTAGAGTAAGATCCTCAAAATTTATTTATACGTTATTCCTTGGATATTTAGTATTATAAACGGGACATATCGGTTCACATATAGGTATGACCCTCATGTTCTTCCTGATTTTCGTTGTTTTAAATTTTAGACCGAAATTTCACAGAAATGAGGTGTGATTTGACACTTCGAGTTTTGAGTAGATACAGGGTTGCCCATATTCGACGTACCCATGTTTTTTTTTCGGCCATTTCGATGACTCTTTGGGCCCATTCCAATCGACGAGTCTTGTCCGCAGGGAACAAATGCAAATCAATGCGAATAATCCGTTGTAAAGTGGACCGAGTCATGCCCAACTGCTGAGAATGGCGTTTTTGGGATGTTCAGAGCGCTCGCGTGGCGTGTATTGGTTCATGGTAAAAATCTGCTTGGACTGACGCTTCAAACGCGGTATGTCATTAAGCGATGTGACACCTCTGTCAAAAGTTATGGCGTTGCCAGATGGGTCCGTCGAATATGGGCAACCCTGTATAATCTCCCCTACCTGCAAAAAAGTGTCAAGATTGCACCACTATTCGAAAAAAGGTACCATATAATGGTACCTTCTAATTTTTATGTATTTTAAAAGTTTCGGATATAATGTCAAACCAAATCATGCGCTAATTGAAGTTTCAAGTTCTGCGAGGGTTTATTCCCTCCCTATAGCAATTTTTTAAGATACATTCACAATTCCCACATAACGTTATCTCCTACATTTCGGTATTTTGAAGGTTTGCAGCACGCCAACAAACTAAGTATTTGGCATAGCGATTTCTCAGTGGATATAAAACTCCACAAACTACGAATGTAGGACCACATTTTGAGCCAAAAATCCCAAAAAGCCCTTTGTGGGGGACGTACCAGATGGAATGCTCCGATCTCTACCATCTTTATAATATAATATAAATAATTAATAATAAATATTTCTCTGATGGAAATATTGCGATGGACCAAGTATGAATGGAATCGGATGTTAATTTCGTGTTTTATGAGCTTTTTGACCCTTTTTGGGAGAGGTACTTGATGGAGTAGGCCGATATTATCCATTTTTGCAACTTATCTATTTTTAACTTTGTCATTCCGTTTGTAACTCCTCGAAATACTCATGTAACTCCTCGAAATACTCATACTATATTCATGATCAGCGTAAAATTCTAAGTCGATTTCCGTCGATTTATTCATTATACCATATATACGATATTTTGATGATTTTAGCTACATTATTCACCGTTTATTTCAAGTTTCGAATTTGAATATGGTAATGGCTTATGACAAGCAATGCCTATGTAGATCCACGTCGCATAGACCCCATTATAACGGCTATATTCGGTATTTTTAAAATTTTAACAGAATTTTTTAAGGATTTTATTTTTTGAAAATTTCGACCCTTTGGGGGGGAGCTACCAGAAGGAATGGGCCGATATCTTCCATTTTAACTCCAGACGTTTTGTTAATAAAAACATTGGGATGTGTGAAATTTGAAGACAATCAGACTCATACATCATATCTTATAAGAGACGTAATTATTCAAAATTTTGACCCTTTGTGGGGGAGGTACTTGATGGAGTGGACCGAAATTGTCTATTTTTGCACCTGACTTAGAACTGACATAAATATTAGGATTTGCAAAATCAGGAGCAAAATCGGACTATTGCTCCTCATTCTGTGCAGAAAATGTTTTTCTTGAAAATTTCGACATTTTGTGGGGGAGGTACCAGAAGGAGTGGACCGATATTACCCATCTCCGAACTCGATCTAAGTTTGACAAAAATATTGTGATATACCAAGTTTGGACGAAATAGGATACTGCCTTCGATAGTTATCGTGCGCACCAGCCAGCTAGACAGGCGGGCGGGCGGACATCGCTAGATCGACTTCAAATGTCCTGAAACGGATTTGGTCCAAAGAGACCTAGGGTCTAAAACCGTTATTTCGACTAGCAACGTTTTGACCGTATCAAATGATATATACCCTCTCTAGCCATATGAGTGGAAGTGCCTTTGATTTTGCCTTGCAAAAAATGTGTATGGAACATAGTGACGTATAATTAATATTTATAAAAAATATTAATCATACGCCTATATGTACTGCGTCAACCTAATGCAGTCATCTTAGGAATTACAAATACATTTCGCTTCACTCAAACAGTGTCTTGAAATGTGGAGGCAATATCGGAATGTGTACTAAAATAGTAAGAAAAGTACTAAATGGTACTAATATGGATCTCTGTTGGTGTCTAGGATGGAGCGATGTAGATTGTTTTAGATAGAGCCGAAATTCTGAAATTTGATATCGAGGTTAATGTTGTAGGGTTTCCATATATTTTTCTTAAATTTTTGGATTAATCCCATTCCTTGCGTATTAGGTGTAATTAGAATCCGTGCGTATTGTGTGTGTTGTATCTTCGTCAGTGTTAATAGTTACAATGCGATGATTATTTTGGTGGAAAATTTTAGCTCTCAAGTGAGATACCAAATGAGTCTTTTTTGGTCCTTTTTTTTTAAATATGATTTCAAAACCGGTTCTACCGCTAATTCCAAATTCAAGAAGGAAACTACCTGTATATTTTGGGTCCATAGCGATAGCGGAGTAAAGTGGGTTGGCTTAGCTGGGCCTGTACCACATGCTGGGCAGATATGGCACAGTGCTGGGCAGGTGTTCTGCGCACTGCTGTCAATCCGGGCCCAGTACGGGCGGCTGCACCATCGGGATCTTAATTGGGTCCAATACTACTCGAGCAGCTTCCGCTCTTTAGCTTCGATGGGAGTGGGATGACCTCACACTGTATTCCTCCATGACTTCAGTCCTGCGTGGGTATACATCTGTGGGAACACCGACAGAGGCTGACTAAACTAACTCGTTTTGTTCCACTTACATATACACCACAACTGCGGATCGACATTTCACTTGGCCTCTACATTCGAAGGGCAATACGGCATTTTCGATTTTTATACCCTCCACCTTGGAAAGGAGGGTATATTAACTTTGTCACTCCGTTTGTAACATCCTTAAATATTCGTCGTAGACCCCATAAAGTATATATATTCATAATCAGCATAAAATTCCAAGTCGATTTAACGATGTCAGTCTGTCCGTATGTCTGTCTGTCCGTCTGTCTGTCTGTCCGTCTGTCTGTCTGTCCGTCTGTCTGTCCGTCTGTCTGTTGAAATCACGATACAGCCCACATTATTTGACGTCAAGCGTTAGCAGAGCAATTTGTATTGTGTCTAGGATGGTTGGTATTAAAAATGAGATATATCGGTCCACGTTCTAGTATAGTCCCCATATAACGGTATCTCCCGATATTCGGTGTTTTGATGATTTTTGACACATTTTTTTCAAGAATTTCTCTGAAAATTGGTAGTTGTAGATCATAACGGGTCCCAGTGCGTGTGGCAAAACATTGCATGTATAGGCCCACGTTTTGGTATAGCCCCCATATAACGGTACCTCCCGATATTCGGTAATTTGATGATTTTTGCCACATTTTTTCACGGATTTGTCTAAAAATTGGTATTTGTAGGTCATAATGGGTTCTAACTCCTTTGGGGAAAGATTTTATGTGTAGGTCCACGATTTGGCATAGCCCCCATATAACGGTACCTCCCAAAATTCGGCATTTTAATGGTTTTTGCCACAGGAGGGTAAGGGTTTTTGCTAAGGTGGAGGGTATTAAAAGTTTGGCCCGGCCGAACTTAATGTTTTTTAGTTGTTTTTTTTATGTTCTTAACTGATGCAAATAAATATGAGAGACATTGAATTCTTTCTCCATATTTTCTTTAAAAATAATGTTTTTGTCCTTGTGAATTTGTGTGAGTGTTGTTGCCGCCCTACCCATCATTCCTAATAATTTTTAAATTATTTTTTTTTTCGTTTTTCTATTAAACAAATAAACATATTTTTCGGAAAATCCAAAAAATTTCCATGACACGATGGATAATATTTCGCAATACGAAATGAATGATTTTCAGACTTTCGACCTTAAAACAAGCAAACCGAAAAAAAACAGAACAAGAATTCCATTTCTCTTGTAAATTAGTGTTAGTAGTTGTTGGCATGTTTATTTCTGTTTTTTTTTTTTTTTTTTTTTTTTTTTTTTTTTTTTTTTTTTTGCAATCATTATCATCGTTTATTATTGTATCACTCTATTTACTGGTACACCTTTGGCTCTTCCCGAACCCGAAGGCCCGCCATGATTGCCTGACTGCCTGCCTGCCTGGCTCTCTATATAGTATTTTGAGATTTGTTATACATACCTACCGACTCGCTTATAAATATTTCGTTTTCTGCTCTATACTTGTGGTTTTATTGGCTTCATTTTGTCGATGTTGCTGTTGTTGTTTTTTTTTTTTTTTTTGTTCAGATATTTGCAAATTCGTTTCTTCATTTTTTTTTCAAACGCATTTGTTTTTGTTGTTGTCATTCTCATTGTTTTAATATACTTATGTAGGTATATGTATGTATGTTTGTGTGTCTGTGCGTTTTATCTGCCTTTTTTTCTTTAAGTGATTGTTTTCTTTCGTTTTTTTTTTTTTTTGGCTGGCTATTCGAACATCTTTATTTCTCACTTTATTACCTTCTTTCGTTGTTTTCCTTCCTATTTCATCATCTTTATTATTTGTGCTTGCTTTTTCTGTATTTCTATGCCTTTCATTTTTATTTTATTTCATTTTTTTTTCTTTTTTGCACAATTGCCCTCTCCACCAATTGTACTCCACCCATGATCGATATCATCAACGGCACCTCCATAGCCTCCACCGCCGCCATCATCATCATCGTCACCGTCTCGCCGCCACATAGTCGAAATGTTTGTCGTTCATGTGATTTATAGAACACACACACACTCACTCACTCACTCGCTCGCATTCACTCACATGTCATCATCATGCTAATGATCTGTATTACATTCGTTGAGCAAATCTGTAATTATTCTCAAAAATGTATTTAAAAAGCTTATTGTGTGTGCATACCCTGTTCATAGCTACTGTTAAATGGGAAGCGTTTAAATTAACTATTAGTTATAGATTTTAAATACTTCTCTACTTTTGGAAAATATTTTGTTATAGATCCTATAAATTTTTGCAGAATTATAAAAAATGAAACCCATGTGTATTTCTAAAATTTCGTGATAATAAGTAACAAACAAGTAAAAAAGCTCCAAGTTCGGCCGGGCCGATCTTTGAATACCCTCCAGTTTGGAAATTTTCAAAAAAAAATGAAATCCTTTAATAATTCTGTCAAAATCCGTTAAAAATACCGAATGTAGCCGTTATATTAGGGTCTATACGATGATGTGGACCTGCACAGACAATTTTTTGTCTTAGGCTGTACTATCCATTACGAACTTTAAATATGAAATTTGAAACATTTCCGGTGAATAATGTCGCTTAAATCACTAAAATACCGAAAAAAGGGAGGAACCATTATATGAGGGCTATTTTACTAAAACGTGGACCTGCATGACCCATTTTCAATACCAAAAGTCCTGCAGACATTATACACATTTGAGTAAAATTTTATAAACCTACTTCATTTCGTTCGGAAGCCAGAGTTATTTCCACAGACGGACAGACAGAGCTAAATCGGCATAGAATTTTATGCTGATCAACAATATATACTTACTTTGTGGGGTCTAAAATGTATATTTCGAGGTGTTACAAACGGTATGACAAACTCAACATACCCTCCATACTATGGTGGAGCGTATTAACGTATCAGTCGATTTTGCCGACAGATATATACCCTCAGTCAATGTTCGATTTGTTAAATATATTTTAACTTCTGTTATGATTATTCAAATTACTGACCCTCAAAGGAGTAGGTTTCGAAGGAAAGGGCCAATATTGTCTATTCCATATCGGACCTAAATAAATTTGATATAAATGTTGCGACGAACCAGGTTTAGGATATAGTGGGTAATTCCTTCACTTTATATGATATATGTGATAATTTTTGGCAAACTTTAAAATGTGCGTGAGGTACCAGATACAGTTGACCGAAGTATTTCATTTTCATACTTCATTCAATGCCGATAAAAATATTGGTATGGGCAAAATTACAAGAGAATCGAACATTTTTATCCAATTTTATGCGAAATCATAAATTCCGAAAATACCATATTTATATCAGGTTTCAGGTTGAGAGAAATATTTAGAATCGCTGACTTCTTTCGCGAGTTACAACAGATAAAAATATTGAAAATTATGACCCTTTGTGGGTGAGGTACCAGAATGGGTTCGTAGATATATATCATCTTCACAACATCAAAAATGTTTGTATGTGTAAAATTTGAAGAGAGTTGGATGCTTATTTCGATTTCTTTGATCTATTTGTTTTTCAAAATTTTGAACCCTATGTGGGAGAAGTACCAGAAGGAATGGTTCGATCGCTACCATCTTTATAACAGATCTTGTATTAATGGAAATATTGAGATGTACTACGTCTGAATGAAATCGAATGTTAATTTCGCGTTTTATGGGCTTCATAGATATTCAAAAATGTTGTGCCCTTTTTGTGGGAAGTACCAGAAGGAGTGGATCGATATAGTCCATCTTCACATCAGACCTTGGGTTAATAAATTTATGGTGATGTGTGTAATTTGACAATCGGAATCTTACATCACATTTTATAAGAGTTATAACTATTCAAAATTTTCACCCTTTGTGGAGGTACTTGATGGAGTGGACCGATACTGATTCGCACCTGACCTAGGACTGATGCAAATATTAGGATTTGCAAAGTTGGGGTAAAATCTGATTATCCTTTCTATTTCTGTGCACTATTTTTTTTTTTGTTTTTTGAAAATTTCGACCTTTTGTGAGGGAGTTATCAGAAGGAGTGGACCAATTTTGCCCATCTCCGAACTCGATCTAAGTTTAATAATACAGAGTGAGATAAAAAAAACTGCAAGAAAGTGAAACGCCATAATTTTTAATTTTTTTATTTTATTTTATTGAATGAATGCAAAAAATGTCGGAAATAGCATCAACTTTTAAAATAAGTGGCAACCTTGCTTTTCAAAATACTTCAGACACAATAGTCCAACGGATTGGTATCCGGAGATTTTGATGGCCATTGTGCGCTGGAAATGAAGCGAGATACCTCATTTTGTAAACATTCTTGGATGGCGCGTGCTGAGTGCAGTGGTACTGAGTCCTGTTGGAATGTCCAAGGTATGCGGACAAAATGTTTGCGTACCAAAGGCTTTAATACACCCTCCAGACTATTTTCGCGGGTTTTGGCTAATCTACCAATATCACGGTAACTAGCGATGGTACGAGACACAAAAGATTTATTCACATTTAAATGCTGGAGTGCTCTAACGATAGCCACTTGTGGTTTTCCAGCCAAATATAAAGAAATCACACTATAACGCTTGAATTCCGTCACGAAAAACTTTTTTCTGGAAAATTCTCACCAAAATGCTTTTGTACGCTCCTAAACAATATAATGAGCTGTTACTGGAATAATTTTAACAGCTGACGGAAGAGTGGCTTAGAAATGACGGCAGTCTGAAGAAGTTGGTTGCAGGCTGTAGAGTTGGAAATCAAAAATTTGATATTGGCATTACTTTTTGTGTTTTTTAAAGATATATGGTGATGGATTTTAAAATACGCACTAATAAAAATACCACAATTACTAAATTTGGGTTTTGAGAAAGGGATATAGCTGAAGATCCGCAATTTGTAATGAGGGACTTTGCTGTCGTAAAGGATTGATGGACCAAAGGGCTTTTGGAAAGTTGAACAATAAGTGTACCAAAAGTAGTAAAATGCACTAAATTTCGTACCTATTACTACATTTAACATTTATGGAAGGGATAGAGCTGGAATTCTGAAATTTGAAATGGGGGATTTTTCTGTCGTGTAGGACAGATGAACCAAAGGGGTTTTGGAAATTTGAACAATAAGCGTAGATAGAGGTTAAATCTTGAAACTTTGTTGCCGGAAATTTGAAATGTTGGCCTTGGAAGCATTGCCAGTGGGAAGGGTTCATGTAAAGATATGGTTTTGTAAATTCGTACCTACAGTAATAAAATGTACTAACTACATAAATTTGGATGGAATTGAGCGATCGCGAAAAGATGCAGCTGTTAATTTTTGTATATAGGATTGGCTATGGTAGACAAAAAGTTGTACGGAAAAAGATTTTGAAAATTTGTACAGAAACGGTAACATTAGTGTAGGAGGGTATATTAAGTTTGTCACTCCATTTGTCACTCATGGAAGTAATGATTTTCACTCATCAAAGTATATATATTCTTGATCAGCGTAGAATTCATACACGATTTAGTCATGTTCGTCCGTTTGTCCGTGGGTCTGCCCGTCCGTCTTTTGTAATTACGCTATCTTCCGAAGGAATTGAGATAGAGTCTGTCTGAACTTAGATGAAGTTCAAATATGGGCTATACTGGCCAACTTTTTGGTTTAGCCCCATAATTAATTTTTTTAATTTTTTAGATAAAAAAATTATTTAAATTATAGTTTTTTAAATAAAAATTATTAGCTAAAATTTATATTTGGATTTTCCAACTTTTCTTTACGGCAAAAAATGTCGTCATTTTTTCTTAATTATCATTTTTTATAAATCACCATAACTAAATATTTTTACCAAATTTTAATGATAATATATTAATCACTTACTCTCAATTTTTCTTCTCATTTACAGGTAAGCATTTTGTCATCGATTACAAAGTAACCACTCAAAATGTGTATTAATGTATGGCGTGAGTATTATTGAATTCCAAACCAACCATATTTTACATAGCATCATAAGTAAGAGACAATAAAACCAGGTTGACATTGAGACAAGCAGTAGCAAATTTGATTTCAAATAAATCGAATTTATTATTATTTATTAAATGCTAATTAAAATAAATTTATGCGATCTTACGCCATAATGTCACTCGCGTATTGCGCATTTAATTATCTCATCTAATTTGCATTAGTAGCATATATTTTAATTAAAATTAACTTCCAATACAATTTAATAAAAAATATGAATAAAGTAATGTATAAGACATTGAGTTGTTAAAATCTCAAATTATTCTCTGAGTGTTGAAATCCAATCTAACGAGAGACATTTTCTAATCTACTGGTAACTTCCTACACCAATTTTTGTACTTTACATTTTCTCCACAACTCCCTTGCAACACTCTACTGCTCCCATCCCATCGCTTACTCCCTCCCCATCACCCTCTCTCCATCCCACCTTTGCCCACAACATTTACACATTTAAATGTCAGATCTTTATCATTTCATTTTCAACACATTTTCAAGTGAAAACAAAATCAATTGAAACAAAAAAACACAGACGACTTCTTATTTGTCGCGTCGTTGTCGTCGTCCGTCCGTCCGCCGTACTTTAGTCATTTGTATTCAATTATTCGTCGTACAACGCCCAAATGTAATTTGTGTTATATATATCTTACACCCGATAACCGATGAAGTTTATGTTAATTATCCGGTTTTTTTTCTGTTCGGTCGTATGACGATCTTATGTAGCGGCCAAGTAACGCAGTGAGAATAGAGTAGCTGTCATTTAACCCATTCGTGTCAATCGTTTGTCATACAGCACGCCTGTTCGAAAATACAACATAAAATCATTAAAGTCAACAAATTAATCCATTAACTTTGAACACCACAAATTTTGGTCATTAGGGTTAAATGGATCAATTAGTGAGATTTTTTTCTCGTGCAGGTTTGGAAATGAAAGGGGCATTTATTATCATTTTTTGTAAATAAAATTTAATTTAAAAAATTAAGGGGATTTTTTTCAATAATTAAAAGATAATTTTGGAACAAATTTGAAGATGTAAAATTATTACAAAATTGGAAATAATTCAAAACTAAAATAAAATAAGTCCTTATCTGGGTGTTCGTGAAGATAAGCATTATATTTACCGAAACAAAAAAGACACAGACCGTCCGAATTTTACATCACAATATAACAATTATAAATATTCTGTCGATCTAAGAAAAATTAAAAATACAAGTACCCACTGCGCAAAATCTAAAAATGATGCCGAGTTTAGACCGGGTTCGAAATGAAGGATTTAGGCCAGACGAGAATACTTGAACACCTCTTATTTAGGCAGACAACCGAAAGACTCTATCATATTCGAATAAAGAGTGAAACTCAATCGATTTCGAGCGAGAGCTGTCCAGCATACTCTATTTTTAGATAGCACTCGAGTAAGAGCGTGGAAGCTTTGCTCGTTTGGGAGTGGAAACAAACTTCACTCTAAATCGAGTATATTCTATTCTTTCTTGATGCAAATTCTACTCTTGCTCAAATTATTCTCTTCATTTTTGGGATTTTTATACCCTCAGCCATATGGCTATAGAGGGTATATATGATTTGATACGGTTAAAATCCGTTTCAGGACATTTAGAGTCGAGTCAGTCCGTCCGTATATCTGTCTGGCTGGAGCGCAAGATAACTCTCGAAGGGAGTACCCGATTTGGTCTAAACTTGTTACATCGTATTATTTTTGTCAAACTTAGATTGGGTTCGGAGATGGGCAATATCGGTTCACTCATTCTGGTACCTCCCCCAAAAATGTCAATATTTTCAAGGAAAATAATTTTCTGCCCAGAAAGAGAAAGAATAATCCGATTTTGCTCCAACTTTGCAAATCCCAATATTTTCAACAGTGCTAGGTCAAGTGCGAAAATGAACAGTATCGGTCCACTCCATCAAGTACCTTCCCCACAAAGGGTCAAAATTTTGAATAATTACAAATCTTATAAAATGTGAAGTAAGAATCCGATTGTCTTCAAATTTCACATATCCCAATATTTTTATTAACACAAGGTCTGGTGTGAAGAGGAAATACATCGGTCCACTCCTTCTGGTACCTCCCCCACAAAAGGTCAATATTTTTAAAAAATATATTTTTTGCACAGAAAGAGAGCCGATTACCCGATTTTGTTCCAACATTGTTAATCCTAATATTTGCGTCAGTGCTAGGTCAAGTGCGAAAAAGGACAATGTCGGTCCACTTCATCAAGTACCTTCCCCACAAAGGGTCAAAATTTTGAATAATTACAACTCTTATAAAATGTGATGTGAGAGTCCGATTCTCTTCAATTTCACATATTCCAATATTTTTATTAACACAAGGTCCACAAAAGGTCGAAATTTTCAAAAAATATATTTTTTGCACAGAAAAAGAGACGATTACCCGATTTTGTTCCAACTTTGTAAATCCTAATATTTGCGTCAGTGCTAGATCAAGTGCGAAAATGGACAATATCGGTCCACTCCTCCCCCACAACGGGTCAAAATTTTGAATAATTACAACTCTTATAAAATGTGATGTAAGAGTCCGATTCTCTTCAAATTTCACACATCCCAAAAATTTTTATTAACCCATGGTCTGGTGTGAAGTGGAAATGCCTCCCCCACAAAATGTCGAAATTATGAATACCCATAAAGCTCATAAAACACGAAAGTAACATCCGATTCCATTCAGACTTGACACATCTCAATATTTCCATCAACACAAGATCTGTTATAAAGATGATAGAGATCGGACTATTCCTTTTTGTACCTCCCCCACAAAGGGTCAAAATTTTAAATGGCCAAAACGGTCATAAAATTGAAAATAAGCTTCTGTTTATCTTCAAATTACACACATCACAATATTTTTATTAACCCAAGGTCTGGTGTGAAGATGGAACATATTGGTCCACTCCTTCTGGTACCTCCCCTATAAAGGATTAACATTTTTTAAGTATCCATGAAGCTCATAAAACGCAAAAATAACTTCCGACTCCATTAAGACTTGATACATCTCAATATTTATAAAAATGGTAGAGATCGCACCATTCCCTCTGGTACCTCCCTCTAATAGGGTTCAAGATTTTGAAAATTCATGCAGCTAATAAAACTCGAAATTTACATCCGAGACTTGTTACATCTCAATATTTCCATCAACTCAAGATCTGTATAAAAGATCGGATAATTTCTTTTCCTACCTCCCCCAAATAGGGTTCAAGATTTTGAAAAACAAAACGCTCAAAGAAAGCAAAATATGCGTTCAACTATCTTCAAATTTCAAGATGAAAGATGTGTTGTGAAGATGATATATATCTGGGAACACCATCTGGTACCTCACCCACAAAGGGTCACAATTTCCAATATTTACATCTGTGATAACTTGCAAAACAAGTCGGCGATTTATTACAACAATCATAACTCAATGCTGGAGGTATATATCTGTCAGCAAAACCGACTGATACTATTTAACTTGTTCTTATTTAAGAATAATGATTTTCCCATATTATTTTCCCAGCCCCCAATTTATGACAACGTACAGACATACATTAAATTCTATTACACACTCTCACACATACACTCAGAAAATATTAAAACAATAACCTTCAAACATTTATTGAACAAAAAGTATTTTTTTCTGTTTTTTTTTTTGCACATAATAATTGCTACGGCTTCTGGTTCGTTGAGAGAAGACCTTCTTCTTAATTGATATTATTTGAATAACTTGCAAAAGCATTGAAATATACGTTTCTATTTCTCTTTCAAATTATTTTTATAAGTTTTTGCAAACGTTGCAACGTTTTTGTTGTGGTTGTTGTTGCTGTTGCCTCTTTTTTTTGTTGCTGTTCAACGGAATCAATAATTGGTGAAAGTCATTCATTTAGATGTTGCTAAAAATAAAAACAAAAACATTTAACAACAACATAACACAACAACAACAACAACAGTAATAATAAAAATAATAACAACAACTAAAAATAATAGCAACAAATCAACAGCACCAACAACTAATCAAGTTTTGTTTCGTGTGTGTGCACACTTTGTGTATTGTGATCCGTTAGGTAGGCGATCGTCGCCGCCCCCTGCCCCTCCCCCTTTGCTCTCTGCAGCATGACCCACAAATTGTATACAGACATCCATCCGACCATCCATCTCCCCCCCCCCTTCCACTGCACGCCAATTTAACATTTCTATATTCACAAGTTTTTATATGATTTTTATGAGATGGTATAGGGGAACGGGGGATCAGCTTTTCAATTGTGGAAGAAAAAACCAGCGAAAACGATCTTTTAATTATTTCATTTGATTTGATTTAATAAAACACTGAAACGTTGGTGGTCCCAAAAGAGGCCAAGGAAGGAGTGTGGAGCGAAAGAAAATGAACCAAATTCGACATAATTGTAACGAAAACAAAACAACGATTCGGATGGACGATTTTAGTAATTTATCTTAAATACCTTACTAAGATAAATATAATAGCATGAATACTTTGCTTCAGGTATTAAAGATTCTAAAATGGAAATCGTGAAACCTCTTTATAAAAATATCTGCGATCTAAGAACCTAAAACATGCTATAAATCTAAGATGGAGTCTTGAAGATTCCTTCGTCAACGTCATCCCTAGCCCTAATTGAAGATCCATCTCCTGATCTTCTATCAGAAAACCTTCCGCTCTTCTTTAGAAGATCTGACAAACTATGAGAAGTTCTTCCGGTCAACTATGTGAAGACCTTCCGGTCTACTATGTGAAGACCTTCGGGTCTTCTATATGAAGACCTGCCGAACTTCTATGTGAAGACCTTCCGGACTTCTATGAGAAGACCCTCCGGTCTTCCTCTCTTCTATGAGAAGACCTTCTAGTCTTCTATGAGAAAACTTTCTGGTCCTTTGTGATGAAACCTGCTGGTCTTCTATGAAAAAACCTTCGGATATTCTTTGGGAAGACCTATTGAACTCCTATGAGAAGATCTTCCAGTCTTCTATGAGAAGACCTTCCGGTCTCTGATGAGAAGACCTTCCGGTTTCCTATGAGCAGACTTTCAGTCTTCTATGAGAAGACCTTCCGGTCTTGTATGAGAAGTCCTTTCGGCCTTCAAAGAGAAGACCTTCCCATCTTCCATGAGAAGACCTTCCAGTCTTCCATGAGAAGACCTTCGGGTCTCCTATGAAAAGACCTTCCGATCTCCTATGTAAAGATCTTCCGATCTCCTATGAAAAGATCTTCCGGTCTTCTATGAGAAGACCTTCCAGTCTCCTATGCGAAGACCTTGCGGTCTTCTATGAGGAGACCTTTCGGTCCTCTATGAGAAGTCCTTTCGGTCTTCTATAAGGAAACCTGCCAGTCTTCTATAGACATAGAAGACATGAGAGGATCTTTCGGCCTTCTATGAGAAGACCTTCCTGCCTTCTATGAGAATACATTCGGGTCCTCTATAATAAGACCGGTCGTCAAAGTGAACACCTTCCGGTCTTCCAAGAGAACACCTTCCGGTCTTTTATGAAAAGACCTACCGGTCATCTATGAAAAGATCTTCCTGTCTTCTATAAGAAGACCTTCCTGTCTTCTATAAGAAGACCTTTCGGTATTCTATGAGAAGACCTTTTGATATTCTATAAGAAGACCTTTCGGTATTCTATGAGAAGACCTTTTGATCCTCTATGAGAAGACCCTCTGGTCCTCTATGAGAAGACCTTCCTGTCTTCTATAAGAAGACCTTCCAGTCTTCTATGAGAAAACTTTCTGGTTCTTTATGAGAAAAACTTCGGACCTTCTTTGAGGGGACCTTCTATGAGGAGACCTTCCTGTCTTCTATGAGGAGACCTTCCGGTTTTCTATGAGAAGATCTTCCTGTCTTCTATGTGAAAACTTTCTGGTCCTTTATGAGAAAAATTGCTGGTCTTCTATGAGAAAACCTTCGGATCTTCTTGGTCTATTGGTCTTCTATGAGAGCAGCAGGTCTTCTATTAGAACACCTACCGGTCTTCTTTGAGAAAACCTTCCGGCATTCTATTAGAACACTTTCCTGTCTTCTATGAAAAATAATTCTGGTCTTTTTTAGGAAAACCTTCCGGTCTTTAAGAGGACATTCTAGTCTTCTTTGAGAAGACCTTCTCGTCTTCTGTGGGAAGATCTTTTTGACTTTATAAAACCCTCTGGTCTTCTATGAGGACACTTTCTCACCTCCTTTGAGAATACTTTCCAGTCCCCTTCGAAAAGACCTTCTGGACTCTTTTGGAGGTACTTGTTGCATTCTTTGAAAAAAAAATGCTCACCATTTCTAAGAAGAGCTTGCTGTCTTTTTTGAGAAGACCTTCTAGAATTCTTTGGGAAGACCTTTTGGTGGGCCTCTTCGAGAAGAATTGGTCTCCTTTGTGAGGACCTTCTGCTCTTCTATAAGAAGATATTTTGGTCTTTTATACTATTTTCACTTCTTTGAGAAGAGCTTCCGGTATTCTATGGGGGGGACTTTCCGGTCTTCTATGGAAAGACCTTCCGGTCTTCTATGGAAAAACCTTCTGGTCTATTCTTTGAGGAGACTCCCTGGCCTTTTGTGAGAAGGTCATCATTCTCTTTGAGAATTTCTTCTGTTCTTCTTTGAGAATGCCTTCTGCTCTTCCGTCAGAAGAAGACCCTCTGGCCTGGAGAAGAAAAGAAGAAGACCTTTGAGAAGACATTCTGGCAATATTTCATAAGATTTTCTGGCCTTTTTTAAGAAATCGTCTTGTGTTCTTTGAAATGGCCCTTTCGTCTTATATAAGAAGACCTTCTGATCTATGTCGAAAAATCAATCTGTTCTTATTTGAGAAAACATTCTGGTCTTCTTTGAGAAAGCTTTCTGGTATTTATTGAAATTACCTTCTGCCCTTCTTTGACAAGATCGTTTGCTTTTCTTGAAAAATACCGTCTGATCTTTTTTGTGAAGACCTACTTATCTCCTCTAACCAAGGCCTTGTTGTTTTCCCTGAGAAGGCCATCTGGCCTTCTTATTGCTGTCACAAGTAGTATCCTTAAAATCGTAGTAATCTGATTACAATTATAAATGGTGGATCTAGCTTCTCAGTTTAATCATAAATCAAAGAACCCAGCTCGCCTATCGATTTTTAAGAGAACAACGCCCTCGCCCCCTCTCCTAGGCAAAATCAAGCGAGTGAATTCTGTCAACTTTTTTATTATTTTTTTTCCAATGTATCTCTTGAGGTCTATACGTAAGCAGAAAAAATAAAGAAAAACAAAATATGCCTAGAGATAACTAGCCCAGTAGAAAAACACGTCCGTCAGTGAATGAGTGCATATTGCGTTGTCTGCAATTACGTTCGTTTGCAAATCCAAAAAATATGTACATAGCTACTTACATATATACCTACGTACGTACGTATGTATATATGTATATTAATATGTATTTGCGACAAGTAGTTACACTCGTTACAAGAAAATAGTAGTATAATGGAACTTTGTAGATTTGCACTTGGCAGCAGCTGGCTGGCTTACTGACTGGCTGGTGTCTGTCTGTTTCTCGGCTACAAGGCTACAAAAAGTATCTTTCCATTTTTGCTGCCACAGAGAGAGTCATCATCATCGTCGTTGTTGTCGTCAGAAGCACCATCACCACCACCATCATTCGGTAGGTATACCTTTGTGGTGTTACTTTAGTTTTTAGTGTTGTTCTTGTTATTGTTGTTGTTTTTCGGTATCATTTTTTGGTGCGTTGCTGTCGTGGCATTGATATATACTATATCCACCAGTCCCAACCAACCCCCTCCTCGCCATCTCCCCTCCTCCATCACTTGTTTTTAACCATATATCCCATCTGACCACTTTATTCCATCTATCCATCCATCCAACCATCGAATCGTTCAACTATGAGACTATTTTATACGCTTTTGTTTGTGTTTCTTCGAAACGCTACTTTTTTCCGTTCGTTTCTACAATTATTTAGTTGATTTTTTGTTTATTTTCATTTATTCATTTCTCATTTAGATTCGTTGTCGTTTTGTTTTTCGCCATTGTTGTCCGGTTTGCTTTTCTTCATATTTTGTTTTTTTTTTTTTGCTTTTTTTGGTGAACTATACACGCAGCTCGCTGTGGCGATACGTCGTAAGCGGCTGGCCAGTAATCGCTAATCGCTGCACAAAAGCTCTACGAATAAAATTCATCAACTTAAAATCGTTAGAGTAGAAAAAAAATTTGTATCGAAACAAAAAACAGCAACAACAACAAAATCGCCAACAATTATAACGCCATATAATGTGGCGAGAGGCCCCTTGCTCCGCTGGGTCCTCAACTGAGTCCATGTCCGTCCACATTAGTGTAAACACAGCAACGAATGGCATTCATCTGTGGTACGAACTACAGAGACAGACACGGCAGAAACGGCAATGACAAACCTAGAAACTGACTAATGGAGGAGGGGGAGGAGGAGAGACCCAGCAATTGACTGACGGCCTGACTGATAGACCCAACAACCCACCAGCAATACGACAGATAGACAGTCAGCCAGTCAGCCAGTCAGTCAGTCACTCAAATAGATATAGACCGTCATCCAGATTGCTTGCTAACTTATTTACATACATTCAATTTGTATGGGGTTCTGCTTTTTGTTTTTTTATTGTTTTCAAATACATACTTCGAATACATATTTACTCCTTTGGTGTTTATATACTTGATGATATTTATCACATACGTAGGTATCTTCATATGTATATGGCCATATCAATTCAATGTGTATGTCATCTGTTGCCACTCCTCCCCCTCCCGCCATACAGAAAAAAAACACAATCTTTACCATATGTATACACACAAATTGGCATGTCCGTCCATTTCTGGTCTCTCAGTATATATGTAAATATATATGTCATTTTTATATATATACCAACCAAAAGAGGTTTTTTTTTGGTAGACGGAAGGAAGTGTGGCGGCGGCGGCGGTGGTGGTGCTGGTCGGCATTGCGGATTTCTCTTGTTTTACAATTGAACGGTATTACGCGACAATCGGCCAACCAACCAACCAACCGTTCGACCGACCGACCATCCAACCAACCAGCCACAACAATTATTTATTTCATTTGTTTATTGCACTTTAAACAAAAATCTTATTGTTTATCATTCACTGTATTACGCTCATTGCCGCCTAGCTGCTTGCTTGCTCGTTCCATCGATGATTGATTTATTAATTCATTTTTATTATATATTAAATTTATAGTTGTATAATTCTATATTTACAAATTATCAGCGCTGGAATCAATTTCACAATATCATGAGTTCAGAATTTCGGAACAGAATATTTGGAATAAAAAAAATTTTTTTTTTACTACTAAGTATTAGAAATTTTCAGCCAAGAATGTTTTTTATTGGATATAAATGTGCTCTTCAAGGTGTCTTGGACACCTATTCGATTATAGGCCGTTTAAAGAAAGGAAGGCGAAGTCGAGCAATTTTTTTTTGTCAGATCCAGAAACCGTCCAAGTCTTTTTGTATTTTTAGCGACTACGGGGTCGGCTACGCAAAAAAAAAAATCCATGGACAAATAAATATTTAAGCTTTATATCTTACCACCCCCCCCCCCCCTTCTTTAAAACATTATTGTGACTTTTTCAAATCCAAACATATTTTGCCAGGGGCTGGATTCTTGTTCTATGAAAATATGAAATGAAAAATATTTCCTTTATATAATTTTTCATTTGACATTTCTTTCCTTTATAAAAATTTTCATTTCACATTTTCATAGAACAAGAATTGAGGCCCAGGATTAAAATTGTAGAACATCAAACAACAACAACTTTGTCTGTAAAATATGGCCAAGAACTTCGAAAAATATGCAGCCTATTGAAAAACCTTTCCCGAGATTGAAAAGCTTTTATGGGGCGAATTTTGTACGATGGGAACTGAAAATAGTACTGGAATAGAGACTGAGACCTGAAGTATCAAAAGTCAATGTATACAGTTACAGGGTTGCCCATATGCGACGGACCCATCTGGCATCGCCATAACTTTTAACAGAGATGTCACATCGCTTAATGACATACCGCGTTTGAAGCGTCAGTCCAAGCAGATTTTTACCATGGACCAATACACGCCACGCGAGCGCTCTGAAATAGTTGAAATTTACATTCAACAGAAGAAGTCAATTGTGAAAACTCAACGTGCTTTTATAACATTAAAAAATGTGAGAAGTGCGCCTTCTAAGAAGACCATTAAGCGTTTATACGAAAAATTTTCGACTGGTAAGGCTCTTTCTAAAACATTACAAAATACATACAAACATACAAAAATGAGAAGTGAGCCTTCTAAGAACACCATTAAGCGTTTATACGAAAAAAATTCGACTGGTAAGGCTCTTTCTAATCCGAAGAGGCCATATAGAAGTCGACCAAGGCGATCGGCCGAGAATATCGCTGCCGTACGAGCCAGTGTTGAGAGGTCCCCAAGAACATCCCAAAAACGCCGTTCTCAGCAGTTGGGCATGGCAACGGATTATTCGCATTGATTTGCATTTGTTCCCGTACAAAATTCAATTGACGCAAAGAATGTTGCCTGCGGACAAGCCTCGTCGATTGGAATGGGCCCAAAGGGCCCAAAGTTCCGTCGAATATGGGCAACCCTGTATATGTGATCTATACCAAATAGTTGATCAATTCTGCAAAAAGCGTTGCCATCTGTAGATTATGGAAATAGAGCTAAACATAGGCTTAAATTTTCCGATTAACATTCCTTGCAATCCTTGGGTTTTGGGTTTACATAGCAAGCAACCTAAATAGTGGAGGCAGGCTCAGACCCTCCACATTTTTTGAAATTTTCAGATTAACATTCCTTGGAATCCTTGTGTTTTGGCGTTCGTGTCTTCCAGTACGAGGAATATTTTGGTCGAAAACTTTAACCCTCAAGCGACTTATTAAATGCTTCTTTATGGTCCTTTCTTTTTTCAAAAGAATGCTTAAAGTCTCTCTTCAAACGGGATCGGTACAAATATTCTTTTTATTTGTAGTAAAATCCAACAATAGGTTCCAGAATACTTAAATCCCAGTTATTCATAAATATTAAAAACACATTTTTGGGTTAAACCCCTACTTTATGTGAGTCTATACAAAATTCTCCCACAAAGCATCATTGTAGAAGGATGACGTCAATGACAAAAATATTCTTCATAAAATTTCACTATAAGTCTCCATTGACAAGAAATCTCTATTTCCAATTAATACCAAGAAAATATTTGTTTCAAATTTGGCGAATAACGCGAAAATATTTCCAATACTTTTTAATGAATTTTTTTGGTCTTATTTCTAGTTGATGCATGAAAGTAACATAAAACTTAGTTTTAGTTGAACAGTGTCAAAGGAAGATATATTCTACACAAAATTTCACTATGAGTCTCAGAATAAACTATGTATCTAGGTAAAATAGTTGTTAAGAAATATACATTCGGAATTTGTATATTAAAATTTATTACTGCCAATTTAACACGTTTCCATTCTAAGTACCCAACGAAAAGAAATCTATACGTCCATTACATCTGAATAAAATAAGGTTTTTAAATTCGCCGAAAACCCGAAAATACATGTGAGATAAAAAAACTGCAACAAAGTCAAACGCCATAATTTTTACATTTTTTTTACTTTTTATTGAATGAAAGCAAAAAATGTCGGAAATAGCATCAAATTTTAGAATAAGTTTAGATTTGTTCGAATTGGTCACCTTTGGCACGAATTGTGGCATTCAAACGGCCAATTGTACGCTGGAAATGAAGCGAGGAACCTCATTTTGTAACCATTCTTGGGTGGCGCGTGCTGAGTGCGATGGTGCTGAGTCAAGTTGGAATGTCCAAGGTCTGCGGCCAAGGCTTTAATACACCCTCCAGAATATTATTCGGCATTTATTCTGATGACATGGTCGATTAATACGAGCGGAGAGCGACCATCGGGTGTTATGGCGGCCCACACCATCACCATGGCCGGCGTTTGAGTTCTGGTGGCCAACAGAAGGCGCACAATTTCAGCTGACCTCTTTGGCAAGTAAACACGATCAGTTTGTTTGTACAACGAATATTTTCTCATCAGAGAAAATTCGGCCGTTCACCACTTTCGGCCAAGCGAAGCAACTTTTTAGATCTTTTGAGTCTATTTTCTTTCTGCTGCGGTGTAAGTTCTTGCACTTTTTGGAATTTCAATGACTTTACCCCGAGCTCATTTTTCAATATTTGCCAAATCGAATATTGCGATATATTCAGCTCACGAGTCATTTTTCGGCCACTGCGACACGGGTTTCGATCAAGTTGCTTCTTTACTTTTCGAAACATTTCTGCTGATGTTGGTGTTTTCTTCCGTCCACCTCCTTGACGTCGGGCTACGCTACCAGTATCACGGTAACGAGCGATGGTACGAGACACAAAAGATTTATTCACCTTTAAATGCTGGAGTGCTCTAACGATAGCCAGTTGTGGGTTTTCAGCCAAATATAAAAAAATCACACTATCACGCTTGATATCCATCACGAATAACTTTTTTTCTGGAAAATTCTCACCAAGATGCTTTTGTACGCTTGTAAACAATATAATGTGCTGTCACTGGAATAATTTTAACAACTGTCGGACGAGTGGCTTAGAAATGACAGCAGTCTGAAGTTGGTTGTAGTTTTTTTCATCTCGCCCTGTATTTACTTCAAATTCAAAACTATATCCTTTAACTTCTGAGGTGGTGGTAAATTTTACCCTCCCTTCACATTTTCTTGAAATGAATAAAATTTTTGTTTACATAAAAAAATGTTTTTTATTTACTTATTGTAATTTAAAATATACAAGCTTACTTTAAAAAAAAATATATTATCAAATAAAATTTTTAACAAAGTTTTTTTTTCTGTGATATTTAGAGAGGTAAAATTTACCACCACGTTATAAAATATGTCACCTCAGAAGTTAAAGGATATACTTCAGAACTCCTTGATGACAAAAGAAACAGATATTGACTAGTAAAAATCTCTTCCGAACCACTGTGAGACCTCTAATAAATTTTAAGACTATCGAAACAGATGAAATTCTTCGAATTTCACTTAACAAGAAAATGTCATCATTATCTCCAATGAAAACGAATTAAAATGTTCGTTATTGCGAAATACATTTCGAAGAAAACAAATTCCATGAATTCAATTTGAAAAATCGCATTCAAATGAACAAAGTTTGATACGTAATAAAATAATTTCGCGCAACAATGACAAACGGCCAGAATACAAATCAGTCGGCGAGAAGTGGAAAAAATTGAAAAAAATACCTAACTATATAAAGAAATAAAAAAAACGAAACAAGATAAAATATTTTAGAAAATTCCGATTCGAATGATATGCACATACATACATACATCAAAGATTGATGTAAATGCACATACATACTTACGTATGTATGTATTTTTATTTACATCTACTTGTTGCTGTTCTATTCCTAGAAGAAAAGAACAAAATTGAAAATTAATAAAAAAATCATGACAATAAAAAAATGAAAAAAAATCTTTATAGACATTTATAAGTGTGTGTGTGTGTTATTAGAATTGTATATGCAAATAAATCAATTTATTAATAAATGTTTCTATAAACACAGCACAACAAAGAATGTCTGTAATAAAGTTTACTTCTGCAACAAAGTATTTACATATGTATTAACATATGTCTAGCCATGTTGTTTATTATTATTTTGAAGTTGAAATGAGAGCAGAATTAAAAACAACAACTATGACAGCCAATTGCGCCTCTAGAGTCGATAGAGTCGATAGAGGAACTGTAACGGCACACTAGTGTTTGAAAAACATGTACCACGTCTTCTTCTATCCTTAAACGACCCATAGGATGTTTTGGATCCATAGAAGACCTGTAGAAGGTCTTCCCTTCATAGAATAGCTGTAGAAGGACTTCTCTTCATAAAAGAGCTGTAAAAGGTCTTTTCTCCATAGAAGAGCTTTAGAAGGTATTTTCTCCATGCAAAAGCTTTAGAAGGTCTTCTCTCCTTAGAAGAGCTGTAGAAGGTCTTTTCTCCATGCAAAAGCTTTAGAAGGTCTTTTCTCCATGCAAGAGCTTTAGAAGGTCTTCTCTCTGTAGAAGAGCTGCAGAAAGTCTTATCTCCAAAGAAGAGCTGCAGAGAGTCCTCTATCCCTGGAAGACCTTCAATAGGGATTCTATCCGTATAAGACCCAAGACCTATAGAAGGTCTTTTATCCCTGGAAGACATGTAGAGCGTCTTCGATACCAAGAAGACCTGCGGAAAATCTTTGCTCTATTCAATATCCATGGAAAATTTCATTCATGAAAGACCTGCAGAAGGACTGTATAAGACCTGTTGAAGGTTTGCTATCCATAGGAAAGTCTTCTATTCATAAAAGCCCTGTCGAGGGTCTTTTAACCATAGAAGACCTGTTAGAGGTCTTCTATCCATAGAACCCTATTGAAGACCGTTCATCCATAGAAGACCCTTAGAAGGTCTTCTCTTCATAGAAGACCCTTACAAGGTCTTCTCTTCATAGAAGAGCTGCAGAAGATCTTCTCTTCATAGAAGACCTGTAGAAGGTCTTCTCTTCATAGAAGAGCTGCAGAAGGTCTTCTCTTCATAGAAGAGCTGCAGAAGGTCTTCTCTTCATAGAAGAGCAGCAGAAGGTCTTCTCTTCATAGAAGACCTGTAGAAAGTCTCTATCCATAAAAGGCCTGTTGAAGGTCTTCTATCCATAGAAAACCTGTTGAAGATCTTCTATCCATGGAAGAGACCTTTAATAGGGCTTCTATCCATATAAGACCTTCAGAAGATCTTCTGTGCATAAAAGACCTATAGAAGGTCATCTATCCCTGGAAGACATGTAGAACGTCTTCGATATGCAATATCTGTGGGAAATTTCATCCATGAAAGACCTACAGAAGGTCTTCTATCTATAGAAGACCTGTAGAAGGCTTTCTCTCCATAGAAGACCTGTAGAAGGTATTATCTACATAGAGGACCGGTTTAATGGTCTTGTATGCACAGAAGACATGTTTAAGATCTTCTATCCATAGACCACTTATCTAAAGAAGTATTTTTCCATAGAGGAAAAACATGTAGAAGGTCTTCTGTCCATAGGGCCACTGTACAAGATCTTCTCTCCATTTAAGACATATTGAAGGTCTTCCATCCTTCCATATGCATGGAAAACCTACTTCTATCCATAAAAGGCATATTAAAGGTCTTGTATTCGTAGAAGATCTGTAGAAGTTCTTCTATTCATAGAATACCTCAAGGAGGTCTTCAATCTTAGAAAACCTGTAGAAGGTCTTCTCCAACAGAGGACCTGTTGCACGTGTTTCATCCATTGAGGATCTGTAGAGCGTATTCTATCTGCAGAAGACCTGTTGGAAGTCCTGTTGGGGATTTTCTGAGCAAAGACGATTTGTAAAAGGTCTGCTCTTGTCTCTTCTAGCCCTTGAAGGCCTTTAGGAAGTCATTTTCTTTAATTGCCATTATTATTTTTTGCAGTTCTCTCTCTCGCTGTTTTCCTATGGCCGCAGATTATAATAAAGTGTCTTTTGTTTAGATTTTCTTCGTTTTTTTTCAGCTTCTTCTTTTTCTTCTTTGGTCACACAAAAAACCGACTTTCAAAACTTGTTTCAACGCCAAGCAGTTTGACGTTTTTTTTGCTCCCATACATATTTTTGCTGGATTTGTATTTTTGCTCGCTTATAGAATTGTATCTTTTGGATATTGTTCGTTCATAGTTGTTGTTGTTTTTGCTGTTACTGCTGCTGCTGCTGCTGTTGTAAATTACAGTTATATGTGGTATGTCTGTCGACAAAAGAATAAGCTTCTAAAACATGAACAACAAAATGAATGATTCGGCCATTGGAGAACAGTTAATCGGCCGCCATTGACACTCGGGCCAGGCCGGCAGGCAGCCAGCCAGCTACTCTTATTTCTTGCATTACACAAAAATATGTAGAAGCGAAACCAACAGCATTAGGTAGATATATCTCATAGGTATAGAGCTGGAACATGCTTCGATGGAGGGAGGGAGGGTGGTAGAGGGGTGGGGAGCTTTTGGAGCAAACGTTGAAATGAAAAAATCCAAACAACAGCAGACCAAAAAAAAAAAAAAAATATCTACAAGTCATTGTCCGACATTTGCTATGTGTGGAATTGCATTAGCTAGCCCCAGCTATGGTATCTATCTGCCTAACTGACTGCCTGCCTGCCTGCCTGGTTTGCCATAATTGCATCTGGCAACACTTTTAACTACTACTAATTGTTTGCTTACGCACATAATGCATATGCACTCATACACACAAACCTACATAGATCCATACAGTTATGTATACATACATACATACTTACGTCCAACGCATTGCGTTCACAATTAGTCGTCCAAATATTTGTTTAAACATTGCATTATCATTCAAACGATTTCGATAGGCAATGCATTTTTCCAGCAGCAAGTTCTCAAAATTTGGTTTTTTCTTCTTTTAGTCTTCTAATGATAGGTAACCTACGAAGTTATGACCCCAATTAGGGGTTTTGACACCATGGGATTGTTGTTGAGAAATATTTTTTGGGAAATCTATGAAAAACAATTGGTTATGGATTTTCAGCTTTCCTTTGGATTGCATCTTTTTTTAGTGGGATCCATGTAACATCAATAAGTAGAGGACAAAAGTCAGGCTGGGGCGCCTATATAATACGTCTCACAGCTGTGCACTTGTATCCGTAAAAAATATAAGTTTAAAATGAGAATTAATGTGAATTAAATCGTGATCGTTATGGTACACCAATTAAGGTTTTAGAGTGGTTGTAATTTGAAATCGGATGGAACTAATATATAGAGGCTATATTATAATCTAAATCGATTTGCCCTAAATTTGTATGGAGTTATTTTTTTTTTCTGCTGTATGTGACGTCACATAGCCAAATGTCATGGAATGCATATTATGACTTTGAGATGGCTAAACTATAAAATCGGTTGTGAGATATATATATGGGAGCTATATCTATATACAGGGTGAGATTAAAAACACTACAACCAACTTCAGACTGCTGCCATTTCTAAGCCACTCGTCCGACTGCTGGTAAATTTATTCCAGTGACAGTTCATTATATTGTTAACAAGCGTACAAAAGCATTTTGGTGAGAATTTTTCAGAAAATAAGTTATTCGTAATGGAATTCATGCGTGATAGTGTGATTTCTTTATATTTGGCTGGAAAACTACAAGTGGCTATCGTTGAAGCACTCCAGCATTTAAATGTGAATATATCTTTTGTGTCTCGTACCATCGCTCGTTACCGTGATACTAGTAGCGTAGCCCGACGTCAAGGTAGTGGACGGAAGAAAACAGCAATATCAGCAGAAATGGTTCGAAAAGTAAAGAGGAGGCGACTTGATCGAAACCCGCTTCGCAGTGGCCGAAAAATGGCTCGTGAGCTGAACATATCGCAATATTCCATTCGACAAATATTGAAAAATGAGCTCGGAGTAAAGCCATTGAATATCAAAAATGTGCAAGAACTTACACCGCAAGAGAAAGAAAATAGACTCAAAAGAGCTAAAGAGTTGCTTCGCTTGGCCGAAAGTGGTGAACTGCCGAATCTGGTTTTCTCCGATGAGGAAAACATTCGTTGTCCACCAAAATCTCCGGATACAAATACGTTGGACTGTTGTGTCTGGAGTATTTTCGAAAGCAAGGTTGGCTCTAAAAAATACCTAAGTGTTGATCACCTCAAGCAAGCGCTTCGCCGGGAATGGGCCAAAATACCACAGAGCAACATTCGGGCAGCGTTTGGCGTTTTCATTGTCCGTTTGAAGGCCATAATTTGTGTCAAAGGTGACAAATTCGAACAAATCTAAACTTATTCTAAATTTTTTTTATTTCCGACATTTTTTGCTTCCATTCAATAAAATTCACATTAGAGGGGAAGACACATATCGGAGCTTTCGAAATCTAAAAATAATTGATAAAGGTACAGGGTTGCCCTTATTCGACGGACCCATCTGGCAACGCCATAACTTTTGACAGAGATGTCACATCGCTTAATGACATACTGCGTTTGAAGCGTCAGTCCAAGCAGATTTTTACCATGAACCAGTACACGCCACGCGAGCGCTCTGAAATAGTTGAAATTTACAAGAAGTCAATTGTGAAAACTCAACGTGCTTTTAAAACATTAAAAAATGTGAGAAGTGCGCCTCCTAAGAACATCATTAAGCGTTTATACGAAAAATTTTCGACTGGTAAGGCTCTTTCTAATCCGAAGAGGCCATATAAAAGTCGACCAAGGCGATCGGCCGAGAATATCGCTGCTGTACGAGCCAGTGTTGAGAGGTCCCCAAGAACTTCCCAAAAACGCCGTTCTCAGCAGTTGGGCATGGCTCGGTCCACTTTACAACGGATTATTCGCATTGATTTGCATTTGTTCCCGTACAAAATTCAATTGACGCAAAGAATGTTGCCTGCGGACAAGCCTCGTCGATTGGAATGGGCCCAAAGGTCCGTCGAATATGGGCAACCCTGTATTCCGAGGCCACATGAGATATCTTCTGCCGAATATGAATTAATAATATGAATATTATGGGAGATTTAGTTATAAAATCAAAGACCTCTTATAAAACTTTCTCGGATTTTCAGGAATAGATAGGAACACTTCTTCTATAGATGACGGACTTCTATAGACTGAAAACCGTCTTCAGGACTTCTATAAATATCAGACTCTCTTCAGATCTTCTATGAATGAAAGGCGTTTTTTAGCTCTCCTTTAAACGAAAAACTTTCTTCATGTCATTTATGGACCTTCTTCAAGTCTTCGATGGATAGATGACATTGAAAAGGTCTTTGCTGGATAGAAGACCCTCGAAAGGGTTTCCATGGATATAAGATCTGCTATAGGACATCATTGGATAGTAGACCTCTACAAAAGATCTTTATATATGCAAAGAAGGACCTCTTTAGGTCAGATTTGGATATTAGCCATTCTCCAGGTCATATTTGTACAGAATAAATTCTATAGGTTATTTATGAATAGAAGACCTTCTTCAGGTCATCTAAGGATAAAAGACTTTCTTCGGGTCATCTATGGATAGAAGACCTTCTTCAGATCATCTATGGATAGAAGACTTTCTTCATGTCGTCTATGGATGAAATACCTTCTTCTTCAGCTCTTTTAGGGATTTAAGACATTTTTCTATGGTTAAAAAGTCATCTATGTTAAGAAGGCATCTACTGGTCTTCTATGCAAAAAAAGGCCATCTAAAGATCTTTTATAAATAAAACACCTACGTCAGCTCCTCTATGGATAAATTATCTTCTCCAGATCATCTATGGATAGAAGACCTTATTAAGGTTCCCTATGGATAGAAATATCTATTAAGTCATTTATAGATAAAAGACTTTGTATGGGTCCACAGGGTTACATCACAAAATAACCCCAACCAGGACAAGAATTTCGTATTTGAAGGACGAAAATTACTTACGCAGGTCCACATCTTCGTATAGTCCCATTCTGTAGCCTCCCAAAGCTTCGGTGTTTTGATGTTTTTAGAGTCATTATAGACCAGAATTGTTTCAATTTTCATATTTGGGTTTCAGTCTATGACAAAAAATTATGTATACAGGTCCACGTTTTCCAATAGCCCCCATATAAAGATACCTCCCTTAATTCGGCGTTTTGATGATTTTACCGAATTTTTTTTTCAAATTTCGTATTTTAAGTTCGTAATCGGTACTACAATCTATGACAGAAATTTATTTATGCAGGTCCACATCTTAATACATCTATCATAGTACGGGTTTCATCTTAAGTTCCTTTCAAATGTTGAAGAAGTAAATGTTTGGCCCGGCCGAACTTAGCACCTCTTTTACTTGTTATACCCTCCTCCTTCCTAAATATTCATCGTAGACCCCATAATTTATATATATTCATAATCAGCATTAAAATTGTTGACGTAGACCTTCAAAATTTTGGCAGAACAATTTGTATTGTGTCTAGGATGATTGGTATCAAAAGTGAGATATATCGGTCCACGTCCCGATATTCTATATTTTGATGATTTTTGTCAAGTTTTTTTACGGATTCGTCTAAAAATTGGTATTTGTAGGGTATAATGGGTTCTAGCTCGTGTGGCGAAAAATTGTATGTATAGGTTAGGTCCACATTTTGGTATAGCCCCTATATAACGGTACCTCCTGATATTCGGTATTTTGATGATTTTTGCCACATTTTTTAATGGATTTGTCTAAAAATTGGTATTTCTAGGGTAGAATGGGTTCTAGCTCGTGTGGCGAAAACATTGAAGGCATAGGTCCACGTTTTGGCATGCACCCCATATAACGGTACCTCCCGGTATTCGGTATTTTGATGATTTTTGCAAGTTTTTTTTTCACGGATTTATCTAAAAATTGGTATTTGCAGGTCATAATGGGCTCTAGTTCGCGGATTGGAATCTAGTTGTATGTATAGGTCCATATTTTGGTATAACCCCAAATATAACAGTACCTTCCAATATCCGATATTTTGATGATTTTTGCAAATTTTCTCACGAATTTGTCCAACGAATTTGGTATTTATTGGTCATAATGGGTTCTAATGTTTCCTTTACCCTAAGGTGGAGGGTTGTTATACCCTACAACACTATGTGTTGGGGGTATTATAAGTTTGATTGGGCCAAAAATTATGTAACACCACGAAATATTGATTTCCCATATAGGAAAGTATATATGGATCTTCCTATCTCGCCGAGCTGAGTCGGTATGTATGTCCGTCCGTCCGTCTGTCAGTCTGTCCATGTTAATTTGTAATCACTCTACAGGTCGCAATTATGGTCCGATCTTCACGAAATTTAGAATGGAGGTGGGGCTAGGGTCAGAATAGAACCCTATTTCTTTTGGATATGATCGCCAAATGTTTAGGGGTTGAAATGGACCAAATACTGAAAAAATGTCGGATTTTGCAGTAGCTATACAGGTCGCAATTATAGACCAATCGACGCGGAATTTCGCATGTAGCTAGAGTTTAGGGCGGGGAAGAAGCCTACCAATTTGGGTGGTCATCGGATAATATTTAGCGTGTAAAATAGGCCATAACTTTTTTGTTGAAAAAATTCAAAATTTTTCATTAAACCGCGAATATTTTAAATCCCGGCGAAATCACAAAGCCATGACAAGGTTACTTCTGATCTTTACATTGATATTAAGATCCAAAAAATCGAATATATAGCAAATATATGCGATATATATGTTTATCAAAAAAGAAATGCTTGAAAAATCTCTTTTATGTCGAGAACGGCTGAACTAATTTCGACAGTTCTCATTAATTTAGAATGGCCTCTTGGCAGGAAAGAAAAAACGTCTAAAAAATCGCATAAAAATGTCTCTCTAAAGATGAAAATATTGATTTTTTTAACATTTTCTCATATTTTTTAAATTTTGTCATATTTTTGGCATATTTTCATTTTGAATTAAACATTTGGTAATATTTCTACAGCTAACAAAACTAAGTAGTTAGGATATCAGGCTATCATATACAGATCGTATTTATGGCACGATCCTTACGAAATTTTGCATGGGGATAAGATGAGGGTCAGAATAGAAGCCTACTCTTTTTGGAGATGATCGCCATATATTTAGGGGTTGAAATGGACCAAAAAACTGCAAAATTGTCAGCAGGTCGTAATTATCGCCCGATCTTCACGCACATTTGAATGGGGGTTACCGGACATTGCAAAAGCCAAGCAGTTTTGGATGGCCATCCAAAAATATTCAATGTGTGAAATAGTTTGCCAACTTTTGTAGACAAAATACGAAAATGTCCATTCCAGTGACTCTTTACAGAATTCACAAATACAGGAAAGACGCACTTCTGACTATTTCGTTAACGCTGATTTCGTGGAAGAATATAGTCAAATGTCTGTATCTCATATAGATGAGTTTCAGTCAACAACCAATAAAAAATGTTAATCTTTTGCCACTTCTGAGAGATTATAGGTCTTTGGGAAATATTGGTTCCAGATCTAGGAAGACCATTTACGTGCAACATCTACCAATAAATTGACAAATGAGCAAATTCGTTTAAGTTGCTATTATCCGAAAATTAGAGAACGAAACCTGATGGTTTTCTTTTATTATTTGTCACAATATCTTGTGGAATTCTTTCGAGTATCTCGCCTATATAAACTGTATCGTTTATTATAGTGTTGTAGGGTATTCAACGGTCGGCCCCGCTCGACTGTAGCCTTTGCTTACTTGTTTTATTTGTAATTTCGTAGGGAATACATTTCATGAGGCGAATAGCTCATACAACTGTCAATTTTTTTTTTTTTTTTTTTTTGTTTTTTTCCTCTTCTATTGAACATTGAGCATCTTCCAATAATTTTGCTTACTAAATGTTTATCTTCGCCAAGCAAATCTGTAATAATAATGTACGAGTATATTGGTAGGATAGAGGTAGAGGCATGTCAAAATATGTATCTGTATCTAGGCTGGCTCTCCATTTCACCACGAAGTGATTCTTCGTCGCCGCTGTTGCATGCAACTTCAAACGATGCTCGCGACGACACATAACCCACTCGAAATCGTGGAAAAGCTTTACCATACCACCCCCTACGCCCATCCGCAGCACCACCACCACTAGCTGAAGCAGCAGCAACAACAACCATTACAGTTTTTATAATACCTACATTTTGCGGAGGAAATCGTATGATTAATCGGAGCGTTGATTGATTTTTCACGATTCTTTGTCGTTCTTTGTAATGTTTCGTAGTTGTTGTTGTTGCTGTTGTGTGTTTGTGACTTTATGGAATTTTCCAGACATTTTCCTTTTTGAGTGACGTTATTACGTTAGGTTGGCAACTGATGGAATAGCAATGTAGTAGTTATGTGGTGAGATTTTTGTGTATAACCTTTGTGTAAAGAGAACAAATTTAATCAGTGTTAGTTGGATGGCAGTCGTTGTCGCCTAGCCGTAGTTTTTATTCAATTTTTTTATTTGTTTACGCGTTTTCATTTGCATGCTTCAAGTTCACCGTCTCGGTATTTATGGTGTCCGTCTTAACGTATTATTTTGCTGTTATTTATTTTTATTTAATTATTTATATTGGAAAAAAAAATTGGATAGTAAATTGTCCTTACCGTGTCCTTGTCCTTATCCATTAGTTTGTCCCATCAAAATAGTCTGCTTCGGGTTGTCGATTGTTTGACATGCATTTTGGCCAGAGATGGGAATACTGTAATACATGTATTTGCGTGCATCCGATATTGTTATGCGTTCCCATAAAAATGAAGTGTTAAGTATGAGTTTTGCCCTCTGTCCATCTTTTAGTTTTTGCATTGATTTGTAACTGTTTTTATACCCTCAGTCATATGGATAGAGAGGAGGGTATAAATCGTTTGATACGGCCAAAACGTGCCTCATCGGAATAAAGATTTTAGACACTAGGGCTCTTTGGAGCAAATCCGTTTCTAGGCATTTGGAGTCGATCTGGCGATGTTCGTCAGTCCGTCTGTCTGTCTGTTCTTCGGACTGCTGCGCACCATAACTCGAGTATCCAATTTGGCCCAAACTTTGTACATCGTAAAATAATTATCAAGCTTAGATCGAGTGCGGAGATGGACAATATCTGTCCACTCCTTCTGGTACCTCCCCACTACAGATCTCTAGGTCTCTTTGGAGCAAATCCGTTTCTAGGCATTTGGAGTCGATCTGGCGATGTTCGTCAGTCCGTCTGTCTGTCTGTTCTTCGGACTGCTGCGCACCATAACTCGAGTATACGATTTGGTCCAAACTTTGTACATCGTAAAATAATTGTCAAACTTAGATCGAGTGCGGAGATGGACAATATCTGTCCACTCCTTCTCCACTACAGATCTCAATTTTCAAAAAAAAAATATTTTACTGCACAGAAAGAAGAGAAGGATAATCCGATTTTGCTCCAACTTTGTAAATCCTGTTATTTACATCAGTGCTAGGTCAGGTGTGAAATTGGACAATATCGGTCCACTCCAGCAAGTACCTCCCCCACAAGAGGTCAAAATTTTAAATAATTACTACTCTCATAAGGGTCAGATTGTCTTCAAATTACACACAACATAGTATTTTTATCAATCAAAGGTCTGGTGAGAATGTGGAAAATATCGATCCACTCCTACTGATACCACCCCCACTAACGGGTCGAAATTTTGAATATCCATGAACCTCTTAAAACACGAAATTAACATCTGATTCCATTCAGACTTGGCACATCTCAATATTTGAATCGACACAAGGTCTGTTATAAAGATGGTATAAATCGGACCATTCCTTCTGGTACCTCCCCCACGAAGGGTGAAACTTTTGAATAACCAAAACGATTATAAAATCCGAAATAAGCACCCGGTTTACTTCTTATTTAACACTTCGCATTATTTCTATTTGTGAAGATAGGATATATCGGTCCACTCCTTCTGCTACCTGCCCCACAAAGGGTCAAAATTTTAAATATCCATGAAGCAAAAAAAAAAACGCAAAACTAACCTCCCATTCCATTCAGATTTGACACATCCCAATATTTCTATCAACACTATATATGTTGTAAATATGAAATAGATCGGACCATTCCTTCTGGTACCTCTCCCGCAAAGGGTCAAAGTTTTGAATTACCAAAAAGACTATAAAATCCGAAATAATGATCCAGTTCTCTTCATATTTCACACATCCCATTATTTCTACTAACACAAGATCTGTTGTGAAGTTGGGATATATCGATCCACTCCTACAGGTACCTCCCCCAAAAGGGTAAAAATTTTGAATACCCAAGAAGCTAATAAAACGCGAAATTAACATCCGATTCCATTCAGACTTGGTACATCTCAATATTTCCATCAGTACAAGATCTGTTATAAAGATGTTAGAGATCGAACCATATCTCCTGGTACCTCCCCCACGAAGGGTCAAAGTTTTGAATAACCAAAGCGATTATAAATTCCGAAAAAGCATCTGGTTCTCTTAATATTTTACACATCCCATTATTTCTACTAACATAAGATCTGTTGTGAAGATGGGATATATCGGTCCACTCCTTCTGGTACCTCCCCCACAAAGGGTCCGAAATGTTTAATATTCCTGTAGCTAATTAAACTCGAAATTAACATTCGAGACTTGATGCATCTCAATATTTCCATCCATACAATATCTGTTATAAAGATGTTGGAGATCGGATAATTTCTTCTCCTCCCTCCCCCACATAGAGGTCTTGATTTTGAAAAACAAAACGCTCAAAGAAAGCGAAATATGCACCCAACTCTCTTCAAATTTCACACACACAAACATTTTTGCTAACACAAGATCTGTTGTGAAGATGATATACATCTGCAAACCACTTGTGGTACCTCACCCACAAAGGGTCACAATTTTGAAATACTTTTATCTGTCATAACTTGCGAAACAAGTCAGCATTCCTTTACAATTACCCTGAACCAGATACCTGAGATGAATACGGAATTTATGATTCCGCATAAAATTGGATATAAATTTTCGATATTCTTGTAATTTTGCTCATAGAAATATTTTTATCTGTATCAGATGAAGTATGAAAATGGAATACTTTTGTCGACTATAAATATATTCAGGTGCGATACATTTTTTGACTTTAACTATCTGTAGTTGTAGTCGAATAGGGAATTTCATGGTCGACCTCGCCTAGCTGTAGTTTTGTCATTTTGAAAAGTTTGCCAAAAATTTAAATTTTTCTAATTTCATTCTAAACAAATCGTTTCATTGCACCGCATTCTTTTGCCAATTTGGCAACCCTATTGTTTATCAAACTAACCTTGACCTAATTGTTTTTTAATCACAAAAATTCCTTAAAAATCAAATTATCTTAAGAATAATTCCTTTCACTACCCTACTGCTGCACTTTCTTCTTTCTCTCGTCCGATGTCCGAACGAAAGAAAGCTCAGAGTTGAAAGAAAAATCTCTTCTACTACCTCACCATTTTAATTGAATTTGCAGACGACCCTAAAAATACACATGACACTTGCACGACAACGACAGGCATTATTTCCCCATTCTAATTTACTTTCCCCATCCCTGTTGTTCAGACGAATAGTCATGCACACACACACACGAGCACACGACACTGTGCCCTGCTCCAACCGAACATATGATTGTTGGATACTAAACGTTTTTATTTCGGTAGTTAGGTATATCTGGCTGTGTTTGTTTACCATGTTTTAGTCATGCCAGTCATGAGAAATTCAGTTATGCGCTCTCTTTGTTTCACTCACTCATTTCAACTCTCTCGCTCTTTGTTTGTTGTTGGCTTTCATAATTATTTGATAAAGTTTACTTACTCACTCGTTGTTGTCTCATTTCAACGAGTCTCCTCGTTGCTCGGATTGTTGTTGCTGCCATGATTTGTGGGTGGGTGTGTATGTGTGCGCGCACAACAAACGAACGATGTGTGTTTGTGGTGCATGCATTCTGGCTAACTGGCTGGCTGACTGTCAGAGTGCAGGCAAACTTTTGCTCTCTTGTGCGTTCTGTGCGCCTATTATGAATTAAACAAACAAGACAAGATTTATGTTAGTTAATTTTACAGGATTTGTTGTTGTTGTTGTTGCGTAGCCTTTTCTGCTGCTGTTGCCAACGCTGCTGGAGGCATTTTCTTTCTTTTTCACTACTTACTGCTTTTTTTCTCGTATGATTTGCTTACCCCAGTGTACTTCCGAAATGGCAAAAAAACTATAACAAACGGATAGATTGATAATATCCATTGTTGTTGTGGTTGGTTGGTTGTTGTCGTTGTAGCGAGTGTCGTGTGTGCACCCTCTTCGAGTGGTTATTATTTGTGTGCACGAAACCAAAAAACAAAAAAAAAACAAACATCTGTTAAATCATTATAAATATTATTAAAGAGTTTAAGAGACGACGTTGTGTTGCTGTTGCGTTGCTCTCTGCCCATACTCTCACTCTCTGCACAAGACAAAAACAACTGCCGTTGCTGCAACAGAGTGTGGTGGAGTTCTTATGTTTCTTTGTTGGTGTTTTTGCTTGCTAATAAACACACGAAGTGTTTTTCGCTCGACTTTTTTTTCATCCAAATAGAAATTTCATCCGAAAACTTATTCTTTCTACATACATACCTTCCCAGAAGAATAAGGATTAAAGCTCAATAAATCGAAACAACATTATTTGATTTTATTAACCTTTAAGGCACCACATATACACTCGGGGCAAAATGTGGGCGCCACTCACAAATTTTTCTTGTTTTTGTTCTTTTTAAATCGGAATTTTATTCGAGTGTGTAAAATATTGAGGAGAATCGTTTCGTTCCTTTGGCGTTAACGCGAAAAAGACGAAATGATTGCAATGGTGATTGAAGGCAGTAATGCCATTTTGACGCTTTTTTGTACTCTGTAACGTTTTTTCTTAACCCGGATATATTCAAACTCAATTATCCCACAAAAATAAATCACATCACGAGGTTTATTTAAAATCCGTGCCAGAATCTACATAAGTTATATCGGAAGTCTTCACTGCGTTGCGTTGTTACACTGCACTTCAAAGCCGCAAATGTTTCCGAAAAGGCGTTGTTTACATTTTGCTGTCGAACAATAACAAAAAACTAAAAATTCAATTTGCTCATGATAAAAAAGGATGTAAAAAATTGCAAGTTCGGCCAGGCCGAACTTTGAATACCCTCCACCATGTGAAACGAATTTGGCAATTTTCCAAAAAAAAAGCCATTAAAAATTTTGTCAAAATCTTAAAAATACCGAATGTCACCGTTATATTAGGGTCTATACGAAGACGTGGACCTGCATAAGTAAACTTTTGTTATAGCCCATTACAATATTCAAACGCGAAACTTAAAAAAAAATCTGTAGATAATGTAGCTAAAATCATCAAAATATCTAATATAGGGAGGTACTATTGTATGAGGGCAATACCGAATCGTGAACCTGCACAGACAATTTTCTGTCATAGGCTGTAGTATCCATTACGAACTTCAAATGCCAAATTTGAAACAGTTCGGTGAATAATGTCGCTAAAATCATCAAAATGCCGAATATCGGGACGTACCATTATATGCGGGCTATACCAAAACATGGCCCATTTTCAATACCCAAAGTCCTGCAGACATAATATACATTTGAGTAAAATTTTGTCAACCTATTCAATTTCGTTCAGAAGCTAGAGTGATTTCCTTTTTTTTAGTTCGTGTTATTTTTGTGATTATTTTACTTAGCGCCTTTATATCATTGTGTCTGTTAGCAACACTGTTGCCAATGATTAAAGGAGATGTGTTTATGTTTATGCTGCTACTTTTGTTGTCTTCTCGTTTTTGTAACAACTCGCACACATTTTGTTTTTGTTCCTGTGTTACGATGATTTGCAGTGTTATACTTGTTGTCGTTGTTGTTGTTCTACTTCATTCGTTTATTGTGTTCATCAGGCTCTTCTCGGCTGTCATAGTTTTGTTGTTGATATGTTCGTTTACTCGTTCGTTCGTCCGTCCGCCTGTCTCTCTGTCTGTCTGTCCGTTCGCTTGTTTGTTTGTCTGTTTCAAAACAAAAATCGTTGCAGCAGCACCCAACGACGGCGACGACGACGCAGCATTGGGGCAGCCGAAGCTGCTGCTGTGAAAAAATTGTTTTCATATTATAACGGCATTGGTAAAGAGAGCTTATTTTCAGTTGCCCTGAGAGCATGAAACCGTGTGGTTTTGTGTGGATTTGTTTTTTAAACAATTTTTTGCGTCATTACTACAACTAAATAAAATAAAATTGTGTATTTTTTTCCCAACATCGGCATCGTCATCATCATCGGCACTTATTAAAGTATTTAGGTATGAATTGTAGATTTGCAACTTCGTCGTCGTTGTTAACGTCTGTCTCGTTGTTGACATCGGTCGGTCGGTAATGTTGTCGGTATTTCGGGTAGGTGTTTGTGTGTTTCTTTATTTTTTTTTTGTTTTGTTTTTCTTGTTGTGTTTTCCATAACAAGAGAGTGTGAGCAGGCAGCATCATACAATGTACTCAGCAACGAATGAACGAACGAACGGCCAAGCAACCAACATTGGTGGGCAATAATAACAACAGCAACGATGACAACAACAGCAAAAACAACAATAGACTACAATATTCAAACAAAAAAGCACTGTGTGTTAGTTGTTACTGTTGTGTTTGATTTGTGTTGTGTGCTTTTTTTTTCTTCTTGGACCGTCGTGCTTCATCTACTTGCTATTTTTCGTGGTCGTCGTTGTTGTTGTTTTTTCAGTCGTCGTCGTCGTATGGTGTGTGTGAATGTTTTGTTCATCGATATGGTTTGTGTGTTTCTTCTCTGGTTCTCCGATGGTATTATATTGTAAATGTGTGTGTACTGCGGTGGTGCAAACCCAGTAAACAATTTTTTCCGACTGCTCTGATTTTAGATTTTTTTCCGAAATTTCTGACGTTTTTTTTCAGAAATTTCTGATAGAAATTGGTCCGATTTTCTAAACGTTTTTTTTAGAATTTCTGCACATTTTCCTGTGTTTTTAAGCGAAAAAAACTCGAAAAATGTACAAACGGAGAGAGTAGATTGTCTATTGCTCTGGCATATTCTCTCCCACATGTAAACGGATGGTGGTGGTTTGACACATTCTCTCCCATAGTAGTTGTTGTTGTGATCATTCATTTCAAAGCAAAAATGCTATTTGTTATTGTGAACTGTTAGATTTTCCGTTGTAAAAATGTGCGTTTTGTTGTTGTTGTGAATCAGCCTCTTTCTCTTTCGTTCCCAAAAAAATATGATGGAAAAAAAATGCAAAAACAACTACATACCGGTTTTCTGTGTGCACTGCTTTTTATTTTTAGTTCTTGTTTAGCAGTTGAAACAGAAACGTGCTACTGTATGTTATGTTCCTAATAAAAATAATATTTATAATGTAAATGTATTATAGATGTAATATTTAAACTACATTTTTACGAAACCCGGAATAAATTGTTTGTTTTTTTAAATAAATATGTGTTTTTTTTTTTGTCATTTTTAAGTGGTGTGACGATTTTTTCGATATTTCTTCCGAATTCTGAACGATTTCTTTCAGAAAATTGGAACTTTCTCCCGAATTCTGAGCGTTTTTTTTTTTTTCAGAAAATCTGAATTTTATTCCGAATTTTCTTTCGAATTCTGACCGACTTCTTTTAGAAAATCTGAATATTCCGCCGAATTTCCAGACGAATTCTGCCCGATTTCTTTCAGAAATTCGGAGTTGTCCTCCGAATCTTTTCCGAAAATCTAATTTTTTCTCCTATTTTTTCAAGAATTTTCACCGAATTCGGACCGAATTCGTCCAGAAAATCGAATATTTTTTCAGATTTTTTTCAGAAAATCTTTCCGAATTCGGTGACCACGTCCATACAACTTTCGTACCGAAATCGGAAGGAATTCGGAATCAGAATCGGACATTTTTTCAGAGATTCTGACAGAAATCGGACCGAATTCGGCAAAAATTGTTTACTGGGAAGTGTTTCGGATTTTTTTTGCCATCGCCTTGTTACTACTACTCTGTTGTGTTATTCAAATAAAATAAATAAAGAAATTAAATTTAAATACAAATTATTCAATTCAATGGTGATAATTTAAAAAAGAAACAACAACAAATTTAACCACAATTTAATATAAAATTAGAGGAATATATGTATGTACTCGTGTGTGTGTTTTAAAAATGAAAACAATTACTTGAACAAAAAAAATCATTACCACAAGTGTTGGCTTTTTTTCTTTTGATAAAACAAAAACAAAGGCAAAGAAAAAGAATTAAATGAAAATAATAGAAATTTATGATATGTTTATAAATAATTTCAATTTTCTAAATAAAATAAACACACTTTAAGCAATATTGAAAGCAAATTTTGTGGTAATTTTGAAAGTGATTTTTTTTTTGTGCCAAGTTCGTTTGGAATTAGCAAAAAATTAACAAATTGTTTGAAACACATACTTTGTTGTGATTTGAGTGTGCACATAGAACACAAATTGTAAATGGTGGAATGATGGATAAAATAAAAAAAGCTTATTGTGTGTTTTTGCATTATAGATATTTATAGGTTCCTATTAATAATTTAATTAAACTTATTCGGCATAAATTGAATGACATCTTTTCTTGAAAATAGTTACAAGTATTCAAATAATATATCAAAAAATTGAAACATTTTTTAAAAAAATAATATTGATGTTAAATTTACAAAAACCTTCAATTATTAGAATTTTGCCCATTGTGTGGATGTTCTTTCCCAAATGTTCGTGTAGATGTAAAATCGAATTTGAAAGTGTTACAAATTATTATCAGAAATCTCAAAAAAAAATCAAATGAAAAAGAGAACATAACAAAATTAAAAAAAAAATCTTTAAATGGTCCGCAACATTTAAACTATCAGCTAATCTTCATTAAAGCTGTGTAATAATGTGTGAACAAACGAAGAGGTGTCATGTAAGCGAAGCGAAACTGAAGTGATGATGGAATATTTAACTGCCACAGCTTTTGATTTCTAATATGGATACCTACCCAACTACCTATCTTGCGGATAATGTTTTTGTGCGAATTTTTTTTTTTTTGAAATCTCTAAATTTTTATTTCATTGTTTTCCAGTATTTTAGTTACTAGATTTATTCGCCTTTATTTTTTTTTTTTTTTTGATGAAAATCCCGATTCTGTGGACAACATGTAACCCGAATAATAAGACAAAAAATTAATCAATTATGTAACCTTTATTGGAAAAAGCGATTTCAAATCCTTTACAGATGACTTTTTTAATTAAATATTGGGATAATAGAAAAAGCTAGCAATTGTTATTGCTGAGTATGAAATTTTTTCAAAGAAAATTAGTAAGAACCTTAGTTGAATAAAAAATAGAGTTTTTTCGAATTTTTTCTATAGATGTGTATTTGGACCGTTTTCTTGGGACGGACCCGATAACCGGATATTTTACCCGAAAGTCCAGGTCCAAAACCCGGATCTACTTAACCGATATAGATAACTTAGGTATCGTTTGAAAGCTAATGAAAATATCTGTTATTTATTTTGACTGGTTCGGTAGTGTTATCTAAATTATCCATTTTTTTGGAACCGGATTTTTCAACCCTCAAAAAATTTAAAAAGCGCCCACTACTACTTCGTCAGCGGAAATTATTGTTTTTATTTATTTTTATTCAAAATTCGTAATGAATTTTTAGACTTTCAAGGTTTTATATATTATTCAAGAGTTTCCTTTCTCGAAAAGAAAAATAAGAAATTTTTATCTTTTACATCGAAAAGTCTTCAAGGATGTTCATTTTGAAGTTTATCGTGGAAAAACCATTGCACAATGAATTTCAGAATTTCAGCTCTATCCCTTCACTTTATATCAAATCTATTAAAATTTGATCATAGCGGTACACGTTTCCAAAACCACTTCCATATCTCAATCCCAAGTACAAGAGAAATCTTATTATCAAATATGAGGATTCTGCAACTATCCCTTCACCAAATACCTAATTTAGTACCATTCAGTACTTTTTGTACAATTGAAGTACACATTTCCAAAATCTAAACATATATCAATCCCAAATACCAACATAGACCTTAATATCAAATTCAGGATTTCAGTTCTTTAATTTTCCCCATTACCGAATTTAGTACCATTTAGTACACCAATAGTACCATATCCAAAACTTGCTCCTTCTCACAACCACAGATAGCAACAGTCATATGAAATTTTAGCTTTTTAGCTCTATTACTTCACCCAATACCAATTTGAGTACCACTTAGTACTTTTTGTAAAGTTATAGTACACATTTCCAAAACCATCTCCAGATCTTAATTCCTCATACCAACAGAGACTTTAATATCAAATTTGAGGTTTCCTATTTAGTACTTTTTAGTACTTTTCGTACAAATATTGAATACATTTCCAATCCGGTTACAATTGTTGTACACATTTCAGAAACCACCTCCATATCTCAATTCCAGATACCAACAGAGACTTTAATATCAAATTTGAGGATTCCAGCCCCATCACTTCACCCAATACCAAATTTAGTACTATTTGGCACTTTTTGTACAAATATATGTATAATGCATTTCTAAACCACTGCCCAATTAGTACAATTTAGTACTTTTCGTACAATTATAGTACACATTTCCTAAACTACCTATATATCTCAATTCCAGATACGAACAAAGATATCAATGCCAAATTAGAGAACTCCAGCCCCATCTCTTTTCCCAATACCAAATTTAGTACTATTTAGTACTTTTCGTACAAACTTAGAAAACATTTCCAAACCTCCGCCCATTCAGTATTATAGTACACATTTCCAAAACCACCTCCATATCTTAATTCCAGATACCAACCGAGACCTTAATACCAAATTTAAGGATTCACCCAATACCAAATTTAGAACTATTTAGTACTTTTCGTGCAATTATAGAATGCATTTCCAACCCACTGCCAAGTGTCTCAAATTTCAGAATTTTATCTCCATCTCTTCACCCGATACCAAATGTGAAGTACTTTCCGTACAAATATAGGAGGACCCTAGTACCTAATTTCAGATTTCCGTTCACCCAATATCAAATTGTACCAAATTTAGTTTGGTACCATCTTTGAAGTTTACTACCATTCTAGTACTTTTTGTAACCTTAAAGTTCGAATTTCAAAAAAAAAAAACTTTGGTACATTTATCCTGATTTCAAAAAAAAAACTTTGGTACATTTATACTGATCTCCATTACTGTTCCTCATTCCAAATTTAAGGTCATAGTAAAATGTTATATTTCAAGATTCTACCTTCAGATGTTTCATCTGGGCTTTAATTATTAATCAGCAAGTTATTTCACAATACATAGTTATAGATAATATCTTACACTCGAACCTTTTTAAAATGCACACCTTTTACTTACATCTGAAAAAAATCCGACAGTTTTTACTAAACTAGATTTAAATCAAATTTTTTTTTAATTTCTTCCATTTAGTTAAGATTTAGACTTTTGATCTATTTTGGGACATAGCATAATATGAGAAGTAATTTAGTACAATATTGGGACTTGCTACGATCCCGTTTAAAGGTGTTTTTAAACCACGAGCTACTCCGAATATTTAGTGCCCAACCTAATCAGAGTGGTAACTTATAAAATTTCCAAAAAAAACAAAATTGTGGTGCACGAAATAGGGTTTACTTATTTACGGATATAAAAAAGTAGCCGTTAAATTTTTGAAATGATAATAAAATGCTAAATAGGAACTCATCTTCAGTTTGTATTATTACAATCGTAAATTTTTATTAGTTACTTGTTTTTTATTTTTTCGAAACAATTACACAAATGCATTTGAAAAAACGATGCACGAAGATACAGTAAAAAATATGCATCAACTAACGAAATTAGTGAAAAAATGTGTGTCTGTAACATTTTTTTCAACTCGTTACTCGTTTCAACGGCACTGTGATGGACACCAAGCGAAAAAAAAGCACCGAAGAAAAACACACATTCCTTCATATCTACATACTCGTACTACACAACAACAGTGTTGGTGGTGGTGGTGGTGCTGGTGTTGCACATCCAAACATACGTTCGTTCATACCTAACTAAATTTTCTGTTGTCACACAGCAATCAACTCGCCGCAGCAAACCAAAAAAAAAAATGAGAAGCTACAAAAAACCTTTTTATTTTATCAAATGTGTGAGGAATGGAAGAAAAAAGGCCAAACGGCTGACGGCGACGACGATCTGGTGATATAAACGCCTGTCTGCCAGCCTGCCTTACACTCGCACTTGGTCGGGCTTTACTCTTGTTTGTCGTTTAGTCATTTCGGCAGTCAGTCACTCCGTCAGCCAGTCAGATGTGTAGATGATGTATTCACTTATGGTAGTCATTGTCGTCGCATTTACACTACGACGAAAGCATTTGCAAAAGAAGCCCAACTTAACCGATTCACAAAAACAAAATCGCATAATAGACAGGAGAAGAGTCGCAGGGTTGCCAGCGAGAGTATTTTGAGGGACAATATTTTAGGGGGACGAAATGTAATTGTAAAGCTATTTATAAATGCCTCGAAATCAATCAATAGGAATAAAGATGACCAACTTACACATAAAAAAAAGAGGTTCTTGTTTCACATATAATAGCAAAATTTGGAAATTCGTAAACCTTTATGAAAAATTCTCGTAGTCAGTAGTTGACATAATATTTAACTTTAAATAAATTCGAATTTTTATAACAAAAGATCGAAATTAAATTATTTTTTGACTTCGAAGATGTTGTCAGCTATCTTTGTATTTTAGTAAAAGAAAAGATTAATTCTATTGAAATTCAATTTTTTTGTGGAGGTCCTTTAGCACGTGTCAATGCATAAATCAAAAAACATTCACAAAAATGAAAGCGTCACACGCTGCCCAAATATTGCTCTGCGGTATTTTGGCCCATTCCTGGCGACAATTTGGTATTTTTTAGTGCCAACCTTGCTTTCCAAAATACTCCAGACACAATAGTCCAACTGTCTGTCTATTGTAATCACGCTATTTTTCGAATGAATTGAGATAGAAGGCTAAAATTTTGCACACATGTTTATTTGGGCCATGTAGGTCCGCAAATGGGCCATGTAGGTCCATGTTTTCATATAGCCCCCCATATAACGGTACCTCCCGATATTCGGTATTTTGATGATTTTAGCGACATTATTGATCGGAATTGTTTCAAATTTGGCATTTGAAGTTCGAAATGGATACTACAGCCTGAAACAGAAAATTGTCTGCGCAGGTTCACGTTTTCATATAGCCCCCATATAACGGTACCTCCCGATATTCGGTATTTTGATGATTTTAGCGACATTATTCACCGTAGTAGTTTGAAATTACGTATTTAGAGTCCGTAATGGAAACTACAGTCTGTGACAGAAAATTGTCTATGCAGGTCCAGGTCTTCGTAAAGGCCCCATATATCAGTACCTCCTTATATTTGGTATTTTGACGATTTTAAGTACAATACTCACCGAAATTGTTTGAGATGTCGTATTTAAAGTTGGTAATGAAAGCTAAAGCCTGCGACAGAAAATTGTCTATGCAGGTCCAAGTCTTCGTATAGCTCCGATATAACGGTACCTCCCTATGTACGGTATTTTGATGATTTTAGCTACATTATTCACCGTTTATATCAAGTTTCGAATTTGAATATGGTAATGTCTATGTGAGTGCACGTCGTACAGACTCTAATATAACGGCTATATTCGGTATTTTTAAGATGTTAGCAGAATTTTTGGCGAATGTTATCTTTTTCCAAAATTTCAAAGTTCGCTCCTCCCGAATTTACTGCTTTTTTACTTGTTTCATCGCACAGCTCTTGGACGAGTGGCTTAGAAATTACAGCAGTCTGAAGTTGGTTGCAGTTTTTTCATCTCACCCTGTATAGCACATTTTCTCAACAAATATCCTTCAAACCGTTGTGATATGTGGATGATCGGTTCTGCAGATGTCATTGGCGAATCTCAATACAATTTATATTTATATCCTCCATCGTATTAAAGTTGTCATTTGTCATAGATGTAGCCTTCATATAACGGTAACTCCCGATTTTCGGCATTTGAAGATTGGATTGTCAGTTCTCTCCTTGCCCAAAATATTCGCTAATGGTTTACTAATTGGCACTGCCCGCATATGACGTTATCTCCAGATTTACGGTATTTTAAAGGGTTCTAGCACAACATGGGTTCTCAGTAGGTCAGTTTTCCCCTTGCACACAATCTTAAATTTAAGTCCAGTAATAGATATAGCCGCTATATCAAACCGCCGATACCTCCAGATTTTCGTTATCTTGAAGGTTTCTACCACAATTTCCAACCACATTAGATGATAATATGGGTTTCGGCTCGGGTTACTTTTTTATTTTAATTTAAACGAAATGATTTTCTGAGTAAGAATATTCCACAATTTTCACTATTTAATTTACTTTGATAACACAGTGGAAGATATAAAAAGTTCGGCCCGACCGAACTTAAAACATTTTTAGATGTTCTTTTTTGTAAATGTATAGTTCATATTGATTCATATTAAAATGTGTAGTTCATACTGATCTTCGATGTCATCCTTCTAAAATTATGCTTTGTAGGAGAATTCTGAATAAATTCACATCAAGTGTGAGGCTTCAACAATAAAAGGCTCCCATTGCCTGCCCCCTCTATTTGGACTACATTGCGAGTTTTTAACCATTTTTTTAAAGGACCAAAAAAAGACACTATATTCTTAAAACGCAAGGATTCGAAATTAGAAAAGTTCAATAAATTTGTAGGGGGAAATTCGCCCCCATTTTAGTTTACTTTACGATGCAAACCATAAAATGTCGATACAGGTGCCTTATGTTGTTAACTCTACTTTTATAATCGGCTAGGGGTTTTCCTGTAATTATACCTTTTTATAACTTTCTTAAGAAAGTCACACAGCTATTGATAATTGGGATCAATTTTCAAACCCTATAAATTCTACTACTGATCTAATTTCCCCTAATATATCGGCAAAATCCTGTTTGTTTGGGTAAACAAAGTCCCTTTGCATGGCAACCCTGTTGGCGAGCGCATTTTATTCTTTGCGTTTTTTGCTTCTTTTGTTTGTGTAGTTTTTTACACCGATGATGATGGTGATGACGGTGATGTTGTTCTTGTTGTTATTGCTGGTTTTGTTACAGTTATTGGTGTTGTTGTTGTTGTTACTGGCGATGCCACCGATGAGGAGGATGTCGTTGACGACAACACACAACGACGACCTACGATGACGACGACGACGACATCTAAACAACGAGTATTTAATTTTGTTTTATTTCACTTTTTTCATTTCTCAGTTATTGTTTTGTTCTGGTTAGTGGTGTTGTTATTGTTTTTGTTGAATATTGGATTGTTGTTGTTGCTACTATACGTATTTATGTATGTTGGTAGGTATGTCCGTCTGTCTGTATATATGGGGTGTGCGAGTGAATGTGTTTATCTGCTGCTGCTGCTGTCATCTCAGTTAGTTGTTTGTGCAGTTAAACCATAACGAATCGGAAACACAGATATTTAACAAATAATAATAATAAAGCTTAAGAAGAAAAGTAACCAGAAAATAAGCCAAAGCAAAAGCGTGAGTTTTTATACGCTGCGATGGCTGGCTGGTTGGTTGGTTTCGCTGGCTGTTCGCAAGCAAAAACACAAATGAACCAACGAATACACCAAGTGACTGGCTGGCTGACAAACCAACCAACTAATAGGTGAGATGTGGTAACGGACAAATTGACAAATTCACCACCAACCACCTCCGACAAAGAAGGCGAAGACGCAGACAATGCGGAGGGGGTAGTATGAATTTGGGTGATTTAGCTGGCTAGAGCTGGCTGTTTTATAGTCAGTCAGTTGTTCTGTCAGTCATTTTTTTTTTTGGTTTGCTTGATAAGAAGAGGCCTTCTTACAGCCCGCGGTTTGAAATACTCAGTTCAACTGCTCTGCTCTGGTCATTGGGTTTGTTGTTGTTATGCCACGATTAGTTTAGTCTTTTATTCGCTGACTGATTTTCGTGTTTATTTTAAATACCTACCTACCTATAAACATATCTAAATAACTAATTCTCGTTGCCAAATGTCTAAATATGTTATACCTACCAAAAACATATTGCAAAAAACAACTTCCATCATTCGTCATTCATGAGTTTTGTTATATTCTCCTTGTTACCTAGGTATGTATAGGTTGGTACACCTGAAAAATAAACAAGTTTTAGCTTAAAACTACCGAGTTACTTAAACACCCTTTCAGTAACGGAAAGTTATGGTATCTTTTTGAAAGACTCTAGTAACAAATATCCAAACTTTGGAAAACCTGGAACACTCCTGCTCTGTTCCAGAACCGAAGTTCCCTCTATGACCTCAAACAAAATTTGCAAAACCCGATTGAATTTGTTGTTCTTCAGTGGAGCACTGTGCGACAAAATTCGAATTTTTCAGGATTTATAGGGGGAAATCCCAGTATATTATGGAAGTAGAACAAACAAGTAAAAAAGCAGCTAAGTTCGGCCGGGCCGAACTTTTAAAATCTCACAACACTTGAAAGAAACTTTAATTAAAAAAAAAAAACAAATCCGAAAACTACCACTTAATTGAAAACCGCTACATGAGGACTACACGAAGACGTGGACCTGCATACGAAAATGTATGGCTGTAGCACCCATTACGAATTTCAAATACGAAATTTGAAATAATTTCGATAAATAATGTCGCTAAAATCATGAAAATACAGAATATCGGGAGGTACTGTAATATAGGGGCTATACGAAGACGTGGATCTGTTCGGACAATTTTCTGTCATGGGCTGTAGCATCCATTACGAACTTCAAATACCAAATTTGGAGCAATTCCGGTGAATAATGTCACTTAAATCGTCAAAGAACCGAATATCGGAAGGTACCGTTGTTTGGGGGCTATACGAAGACGTGGACCTGTTCGGACAATTTTCTGTCATAAGCTGTAGTATCTATTTCGAACTTCAAATACCAAATTTGAAACAATTCCGGTGAATATTGTCGCTAAAATCATCAAAATGCCGAATATCGGGAGGTACCGTTGTATGGGGGCTATACCAAAACGTGGACCTATATGGCCCAATTTCAATACCAAAAGTCGTGCAGACATAAAATACATTTGAATAACATTTTATCTACTTCATTTCGTTCGGAAGCTAGAGTGATTTCCACAGACGGATAGACGGACGGACATCGCTGAATCGACATAGAATTTTATGCTGATCAAGACTATTTATACTTTGTGGGGTTTAAAATGTATATTTCGAAGTGTTACAATCGGAATGACCACCATAGAATGGTGGAGGTTATAAAAATGAGAAATATATCGACGTTTTGAAAGTTCACTACGCAAAGTAACCTAAATAAGGGGGGGGGGAGGATATCCTTCTACATATTTTGAAATGTTCGGATTGAGATTCCTTAGAATCTTTGCATTTTAGATATATAATGTCTTCGGCAATAATACCTATAACAATAGGAGGAATATTTTGGTAAAAAAAATTTAACCCTCAAGCGAGTCACCAAATGGCCCTTTTTGCAGAATATGATTAAAAAACCCCTTTAAACGGCATCGGAGCGGGCCAAAATATTCTACAAAATTATTTGTCATAAAATCCTAATATAGCTCCTTGAAGATATGAAAAATCTAAATCTTACCTAAACGCCAGAAACTCATAAATATTAAAAACACATTTTAGGGTAAAAGATGTACTTGATCTGAGTTTATACCGAATTTTCTTACAAAGCATCATTTTAGAAGGATGACGTCAAGGACAAAAATACTCTTCATCAAATTTCACTATAAGTCACCAAAGAAAAGAAAACACTATTTCCATTACGTATTGAGAAAATATTGACATCAATGTTTCGAAAAAGACGCCAAAATATTTCCTAATTTTGTTTAACTATTAAGTAACACTAGATTACATTTTAGACAGAAACTACCAAAAGAAGCAATATTCTACACAACATTTCACTATTAATCCCAGAATATAAGATACATCTAGGTGCAATAGATTTAGAGCAAATTACATAACATTTACATTTTTTAAATTTTTACTTATACTTTTTTATATTTTGCTTTAAAATTAATCCAAATTTCATGTATCGTGATTTACTTTAAATGCGACCCCAAAAACTCACTATCGATATTTTTTAATTGCCCTTAATCATTTTTACTGTGTCAACTTTTGTCCAGCACTGTTAGGCCTATCATTTACTAGGTAACACATGTCCTCGCAAAAAAAACTAAGGCTCTACACAACAAACGGAGGTGAAGAAGGAAGGAAGAAGATCGAAAATAACAAAATTAAAAACGAATCCACAATTATTTGCTGTGTGTAATCAAACAAGAACTAAACGACCGATTGACTGACAGACAGACACATGAACTCGACAGACATCGCGACAAACATACACACACCTACATCAACATACATATATACTTAACATAAATTTAACTGACATTCTGTCGCTATGTTTTTATGTTGCATGTTGGAATATGGAATGTATGAACTTACGCTTACGACCACGACATTCGACAACAAACCTAGGTTCATACACTTAACATACGAGGTATGATTGAATTTCGTGTGGTTACATGTGTTCGCTTTGATAAAATTTTACTCCAGTGCAAAGGGTGATTTTTGAAGAGCTATAGAAAAGTTTTTCAGAAAGGGAAAGAACACATAAAATTCTGAAAACTGCATCAAATCTTTATTAGAATTTATTAGAATTAAAGATATAATTTAATGTTTGAAAATTATTTCCATGGTAAAATGAAGAAGGCAAAATCATCTTAAATAAGCATATGAATCTCTGTGAAATGGGCAGATCATAAAGTGGAAGAAGCACACGATCAACTTTCCTAACAGAGCAACTATTTTTAGTTGCCAAAAAGATAATGGGTAAAAATTCAGCCTTCGTAGAATTTTTGCTATTGAATATGGCCTAAGTTTAGTTATCGGCCTCATATAACCGTACCGTCATGTGTCAGGTGTGTTGGTTGTTGTAGTCACAATTTTAAACCGAATTTGTTCCCTTAATTTGCAGTTTGTGTTCCCTTGTATGTAGGCACCTGCCGACTGAAAACTGTCCATATAGGTCCAAGTTTTGGTATGGACCCCATATAACTGTACCTGGAGATATCCGGGTTTTTGATTATTTTTGTTACACTGTTCACAGGAATGGTTTCAAATTTGGCATTTGGAGTTCGTAATGGATACCACCGCTTATGATAGATTATTGGTTGTACAGGTCTACGTCTTCGTATAGCCTCCATATACCAGCACATCTTATTATTCGACATTTCAATGTCTTTAGAGAAATTGTTTACCGCAATTATTACAAAGCTGGTATTTGGTGTTAGCAATAGGAATTATCTTCTCTGATGGAACATTATCTATATGGATCCGAATTTTCGTATAGCACCCATATAATTATTCTTAACGATTTTCGGTATTTTGATGATTTATGTCGTATGATTTGATAGAATTGTATTAAATTTGATATTTCGAGTTCGTAATGGAGTACGACTTCCAATGACTGCAAATTACAAAAACAGGGTGACACCTTCGTGGAATGGTACCTTAGAATTTTCGATATTTTGCCGATTTTATCTACATTTTCAACAGAATTATTACAAAATGGGTTTTTTGGAGTTCTCAGTTTGCCCCGCCATCTCTTGCAGCTAAATTTAAAATTTGTCGTATATGACATTTGGAATTCGTAATGGGTACCCCATTTCATGAGACTGAAATTGAAATGAAACAGATCCACGTCTTTGAATGTCCTCCATCTCTGGCAGATAGCTTATACAGGTCCATGGCTTCGTATACAGGTCCATGGCTCATTTGACTGTATCATACGATATTCGTAATTTTAATAATTTTAGTGGCATTTTTTGCCATACCCCACCTTGTCACAGGATATCATGTCGTTGTGCATTTTTTTTTTTTTTGAACAAGGAGAAGGAAGCGAGATAGAGCCATAATTCCTTTTGATGATCTCCATAGTTTCTCACTCTGAGACGATTTTTGCATGTCCACATGTCCATCCATGTGTTTTTGTAAACAGGTCGCATTTAGTGTCCGATCGAAATGAACCTATTGAAAATGAAACCTAATGAAATACATAATAATCGGTCAAAATTTAGATATAGCTGCCATGTATATCTTCGTCCGATTTGTGTTTTTTTGTGCACCAAATTTGTAATAACTACCCAAATAGGATGAAAGTGCGCAAATGCGACCAAATTGATCCAAGAAGCAAGTATGGACAATTTTGTGACACTCGGGTCAAATATAGCTATAACTCTCATATACATGTTTCAACCGATTTGGCATTAAAGTACCTCGCAACTGTTTAATGCACTACACAACAGTGATATTTGAAACCAAATATCAGATACATCCCTGAAATACATCTGCTAAACTTCTTAAAGATTGCTTCAGATTTGGATGAAGCTCCAATATCCCTCACATCGGCAATTTACACTCCTTAATAATAGTGTTTGTTGATACACATGCTGCAATTTAAGCCTAAAGGCATAGAAATGATATTTTGCACGAGAAGGATATTGGTGGAGGTTATTGAAAGTTGGTTTTTAGCAGAACTATTTAACTTGTTTGATCACACCTCGTATCTACTTTGCCATGCGACATTGCCTACATACAGACACGACACACTACCGAAGATAAACATAGCAAAGGAGAGGATTATAGATTGAGAAGGCTCAGCGAAATCAGTCTGTCAGTCACTTAGTCAAGCTAGCCAGCCAGCCAGCCAACAAAAACGAATCGACAAGCAACAAACCAACCAAACGACAACCACCATCCAACATCAATTATTAAAGTGTATTATATTTGGTTTGCTTCTGTTATTTGCCATTTGTAGTCGTCGGGCTTTTTGGGGGTTTTGTATGCGGACTTTATTACCTTAAAGAGCAAAAAAAAATATAAAACTACAAAGCAATAATAATAACAGCCAACGAGCTCTCCTTTTTCCACACACACACACTCGCACTCACAGTTACAGTGAGTGTGTTATTCCACAACTGATGTTTGGTGATATTCCTTTTGTTGTTGCTGCTGCTGTTGGTGTTCGACGATGACGACCAACAGACGAGGGAATACTGTTGCGACCACAGCAACAACAACAACAACAACAACAACGAATGTTGTGTGTATGTTTGTTGGTTGGTTCGCTGCTCCTCCTCATGTGTGTGTGTGTGTGTATGTTCGTTTGTTTGATTGCTTTGTTGATGGCTGGCTAGCAGCTAGCTAGCTGCTGCTGTTGGTTACGGTGTCTAAGGCACTGACTTAACAGCAACTACAACCACACAACAACAGTGCTAAATGTTCCGACTTACAAACGTGACGTGTTTTTAATTTTCGAGTGTTGTATTTCTTCTTCTGCTTCTGCTTCTTCTTGCTGGTTTTTGTGTGCTCCCAATTATTGTGTGTTGTGTGATACTATATTATTACTACTACAACACAATACAAAGAAACACACCGAACGTCGCGCACCGTCTATCTCTATGAGAAGAAAAAAAACCGAAGAGAATAATACAAAGCAAATCAAAATTGTTCAAATAAAAGCAAATACCTAGCTATTCAACGGTGAAGAAGAAGTAATTTGAAAAGAAAAAAATTTTTTGTGAAACAATTTTAAAAATGTTATTCAAAAAATAAATAGATAAACAAAGGAAAAAAATATGCAATTAAAGTGAATAGTGAATTGCACTTTAAATATAAAAAAAAATCCGAATATTTTTGATATCCATCATTCCACCATCAAATTTTTTCTATGCAAATAATAATGCAAATGCCAGACAAAAGCCTTAGAAATTCAAATCAAAAAACTTCGTCATCATCATCATCGAACGTGGTTGTTGTCATCACAACAAGAATAACAACGACAACTAGCTGCTGCAATAACAAATTATTGTTATTGTCACCCGTTGTCAACCACACTTGGATTTATTGAAATTTAATTTATTTTTGTTGTTATTGTGTCAGTCATATAGTATTTTTATTCCTCCGCACCAACCAAACAACCAATCATTGTCTCCCTCTCTGCTTATCATCATCATCATAAGTATCGCCATCTAATAATAAAAGAAAATCAATTTAATTTTAGTGCCGAGTATAGTAGTACATACAAACAACATACCCAGTTGTAGTACATACAAATGTGAAAAGAAACGCGAAAGAAGCAGAAAAAAAATAATAAGAAATAAACAAATTAACATAGTGCAGTATATGGGGAATACAATACACACACATGTACATAGGTACATCATCATAAGTATATAAAAAAAAGTTGTGTTTTTTTTTTCATATATATATAAAAAAATACATACCTACATATGTATATAATTTTGTACATAGAGCAGCAAAAGCAAACCAAATGAACGTCGTCGTTGCGGTCGTTTGTATGTATCAACAAAAAACAAGAACAAAAACGAAAACAACGACAACAACAGCTTTAAAAACGACCAGAAGGCAACATAACAGCAGTGGTGGTGTCAACAGCAGCCGTAGCCGTAGCCATAGCCGAGCATTATTAGCAGCTGTCAATAAAGCCGGTCGTCGAAAAACAGCTGTTTTTAATCCAACATCATCGTGGTGTGCTCGTGTGTATGTGCGCTCGCCGTTCTCTCCCCACAACAAAAAGAAAAAAATAACAATAACAACAACAACGGCATCAGCACTCTTTGAAAATACTCATACACTTAACAGCATCATCAAATAAACAGAACCCAACAAGCAACGTAGTGGTGTTTACAGCAAAAGCAACAACAAAACACTCGGAGAAAAATGCATTTCAAATAAAAAGGCAAAACAAAACAAAAGTGTAACCCCGAAGAAAAACCAAACATAACAGTGCTCTGCTTGTTGTCTCTCGGTCTAACAGAAGAGCCAGAGAGCGTACGCGAGTGTGCCAGAATAAAGTGTTAGTTTTTTTGTGAGTGAGAGAGAGAGAGAGAAAACTGTTAACGCTCTTCTCGTCTGTGCTCCGTGTGGTGTGTGTGCGTGTTTGTTGTGTTTCTCTCCAACAAAAGAACGAAAAAAACACCGATGTCTCTCACTTTGCCAATGTCGCTAATTGAGACTTCAACAATAACAGAAAGTTCAGCACATCGAAATTTTACCAAATACCAAACAACAAATCCTATGGTTGTTATACAAGCAACAACAACAACAGCCGGAGCCAACTCGAGCACAGTATCTAGTAAAAGTTTAACAACAAATAACAATACAAGAACTACAACAAGTAAACGAACTCGCAAGAGATCAACAACAGATTTCACAGCTGCAGCAGCTGCTGCCGGTTTAATAACAGCAACAACAACGGCAAATGTCAATTATATTAATCCCCTAACAACAACTGCAACAAACAGTGGCATTACTAGTGCTGCTGCCACCACAACCACCAAACGGAATAGAAAGCAACACCATAATCATCATCAGCAGCAGCAGCATCAGCATCACCAGCAACAACAAAATCTTTATGTTCAGCAAAGAGTAAGTACCCAAAAAGAAAGAAAGAAAGAAGAAAAGGCAAAAAACTGCAAAATGTTATTTGACAATAAAATTGCAACACTACAAATGCAATAACAACAAAATTTGTAAACAATCGTCATTTTTTTTTTCTCAACTCTCTTCATACTCTCAAGCTCACTGGTCGTGTCTCTGAGACCCCTAGAGAATGCCAGAGAACCACTGAGACCAATAAATATTGTTTCCTTTTTTACTCTCCAGTGTTGTATAAATTGGTAGCACGTGCGTTTCTCTACTCCCTTTTTTTTTGGTCGTTGTAGGGTTCCACATTGCAGACCAAAAGAAAGGAAAAGAATATTGCATTTTTACACCAACAACATTATTATTATGACATTATATATATTTCCCTTTTCTTTTATTCATGAAAATGACAAGAAAACAAATACACATCTACTCCCTTTCTCTCCCTGGAGAAGTAAAGAAAACACGAGAAACAACGAAATTATTCCACGATGAGAATGCATTAGAAAGGTAGAAAGAGAGGCACACACAAAATAAAAACAAAGAAAAACAATATTAGTATTTCTTGTTGTCGTTGTTGTTGTGTCGTTTCATTATGATAATGTGAATTTAACAAGGAAAAAAATTAGAGCAAACGCAAAAAGATAGATAAAACAAGCAAACAGAGATACGAAACAATTTCTCAAAGGCAATAAGAAAACAGAGAAAAAAATATAAACTTATTGTAGTTATATACTTTTGTATATAGATAGATAACTTTGTATGCATATACCTCTACCTACATACAATCAAATGGAAAACCAAAAAAAAAAGAAAAAAATAATCGTGTAACCCAACCATCCAACCAACTAACTGCCGATAGACGGACTACGACTCATCAGATTTGCTTTCGTTGTTGTTTTTACTTTATTGTACCAACACATGCAAACCGAAAAAACCTTTACTTTAACATGATTAAATTGGCAACACTGCGAATAGCTGACTACTTTACTGAATATATAGTTTTGCATTTTTTAAATAGAAATTTCTTTATTCAAGTGGTTACCCACCTATATCACTAGTTTGTTGTTGTTATTGGTCGTGGTGTAATATCCACATTTCAACTTTTGTTGCCATGTAAGACGTAAGGTTGTGGAGAAATGGTTTGGGTTCCATCTTTAAATTTCGTTTTATTATTGTGAAGGGAAATGTAAATGTTTTTTTTTTTTTGTTAGAAAGGCATTTTTCTTTCTTCTTTTATTTTTGTTCTAAACGGAACAAATGAGAAGTTGTAGTTTGAGGGGCCAAAATACGTGTTTGAGAAGACGATTGTCATTTTTTGGAATGTGATGTAAAGATGAATATTTCTGAAGAAAACTAAAAAAAAATACGAAAATTATGAAATAGTGACAAAATAATGGGGTTCCTAAGAACTAGCCTTTTGTTTTTAGAAAGTTGGATTATTGTCTGTTGAAATCACGATACAGTCCACATTATTTGCAGAACAATTTGTATTGTGTCTAGGATGGTTTTAATTGAAAATGAGGTATATCAGTCCTCGTTTTGGTATAGCCACTATATAACAGTACCTATTAGGTATTTTCATGATTTTTGCCACAATTTCCACGGATTTGCCTAAAAATTGGTATTTGTAGGTCATAGTGGGTTCTACCTCTGGTAGCGCAACATTGTATAAGTCCACGTTTTTGTATAGCCCCCATATAACGGTACATCCAAATATTCGGTATTTTGATGATATTTGCCATATTTTTCCATAGATTTGTCCAAAAATTGGTATTTGTAGTCCGAAATGGGTTCTCGATTCTATGGCGATACATAGTGTGTATAGGCCCAACATAATGGCACTTCCTGATGTTTAGTATTTTGATGATTTTGGCTATATTTTTCCACGGATTGGTCTAAAATTTGGTATTTGTAGTTCTTAAGGGGTTCTAGTTCCGGCGGCAGAACATTGAATATTAGGTCCACGTTTTCCTATAGCGCAGATATAACGATACCCACCGAAATTCGGCATTTTGATAGTCCCAGTCACATTTACCCACGAAATTGTTTCAAATTTGGTATTTAAGAAGATGCGGTAGATCCTTGAAGTATAAAATTGTGTATGCAGGTTCCCGTTTTTGTATGGCCGCATACAACGGCCTCACCCACTTTTGATGATCTGCATAGAATAACATTCTGAGTCGATTTATGCATGTCCGTCTGTCCATGTATTTTTGTAAACAAAGTGCAGTTCGCATTTATTGCCCAATCCAGATGAAAATTTTGCACAAATCATATGTTTGGCCCAACGACGAACCCTGTTGAAATCGGAGATAATCGGTCAAATTTAGATATAGCTCCCATATATATCTTCGTCCGATTTGCCTTTTATTGTGCACCAAACGTGTAATATCAGCCCGAATAGTATGGAATTTTGCACATACAACCAAATTAGGTCTGAAAATAAGTATCGGTTCAGATATAGCTATAGCTCCCCTATATATTTTTCATCCGATTTGTTATTTTTGTTCTCCGCAGCCGTAATATGCATTCTGTAACAACAATATTTGGGTAAATATATCAAATGCAGCTAAGAAATACATTTGCGATACATATCGCGATAGTTTCAGATTTGGATACTTTGAATACCGGTTTACTTTTTATTGTGCACCAAACGTCTAATATTTGTCCAAATGGGATGGAATTTGGCACTTACGACCGAATTGAGTCTAGAAGCTAGTATGTCAAATTTGATGAAAATCGGTTCAGATATAGCTATAGCTCCCATATATAATGTTCATCCGATTTGTTATATTTGTTACCCACAGCCGTAATATGCACTCCGTAACAACTATATTTGGGGCAATATATCAAATACAGCTCAGAAATATCTTTGCCAAATTTTATCGAGATCGGTTCCGATTTGGATGTAGCTCCCATATATAATATCTTTATTCGATTTCATATTAATTGTGCACCAAATGGCAATACAAGTCCGAATTTAAAAGATACAATTGCTTCGGCATATTTAGTCCTTTGAACTTTAAATTATAAATATAATTATAGCGTGTATTCTCATATTCTCTCATAAAAACTTTAAATTGTTATGCGAAGCCCTACTAAATTAGCAAAGTGGTGTTGGGTATCATAAAGTCGGCCCCGCCCGACTTTAAGACTTTCTTTACTGGTTTTTAATTACAAACTTGTTAAGCATTTGATAATTACTGTTCTCAATTAACCATCGATTGTGAAGTCATTAGAAAATTCTAGTGATTTGTGTCTTCTTTCTTAAGTCTTCTTTGATATAATAAAGCCCAGGGATGTACGCAGAAATGTATTGGAAAACCATTACGGGAATGGCGCCCAATAAGCAAATAATTAACTTTCGTATAAAATATAAAAGAATTATGGTAAAATTGCCATTTCGGTGGGGCTCTCGTCCTTTTAAAACACTTTTTTTTAAGCTTTCTGACTTCTCGTATTTTAAATCCATGTTGTGTCATTTAAGTCTTCTTTGGTTTATAATTTATTATCTCAGTAATTAATGCAATTTGTCGTAAGGAATATTTTACGATTGGAAATTACCGAGTTTTGTCGGGAATGGAAAATAAAGTTTAGGGAATCCCTATGCTGACCTTTTTATGTTTTAAATATAGAATCTCCATCTTCGGTTTGAAATTAATAATAATATCAGACAATGCTTTAAAAGCTTTAGCAACAATTCCCTAATCTATAATGTGTTAATGATGTTGGAAGACCTCGTTAAGTTCTGTTCTTATTGGAGAGACCTCTTCTTCACTTTAAGAAAATTTAAACAAAAAATTTAAGACTACATTTTTTAATATCAAGAAGCCCTTAATTTTAGGATACCTATACAAAGAAGGGCAAGACGCGGGTCCACTCCATTTTTTATTCAAAGATAAATACTGCGAAAATTTTAAAAAAGATCACAGATCCACTAATGCATAGAAAAAAGCTTGAATTTGTCTTTAATTGTTTGGATTTTTAGTGATTAAATAGGTTCCCCTATTTTTCTAGTGTCTCTCAGAGGAAATCAATTTGATGGTAAAATCTTCCACTGTCAACTCAAAACACTCCACTGTCTCCATTGCTTCTTCCATCATTTCTCCGATATTTCAATTAAAAAGAAATTACACTTTACAAAGAAAATCTCTCCCAGTGTATGTATGGGTATGTCTGTATTTCACTTTATCACAAAAATCAACAAAAAAACAACAACTAGTTTTTATTATGTGTTGTTTGAATTCTTTGTGTAAATAGCAGCAGCAAAACGAAAACAAATCAACGTAAAAATTCTAAAAATATTCCATTCCCGTAACTAAAAATATGTACAAAAGTTTTCGTTTAATTCAATCGTTCATTATTTGTTGGTTTGCTTTGGCGTCCGTCCGTCCGTCCATCATCGTCGTAGTCGTCGTTTGCCGTATCGTTATCTGTGCAAACATAACACAAATTACTCCGTCGTCTTCATATATGGGCGAGTAAAACCATACACACAGCCCCAACAAACATACGAACACACAACCACACACACACACACACATAACCTATCAAGCAACTCACGTATGCATTCACTTGCCCGAATATCATCGTCAACCTCATCATCATCATCACCGCCACCATCGGTGAGAATTGAAAACGAAATTTTTTCTGTATGAGTCTTCCTTCTATTTTTCATAAAAATACCAAAAACATAAAGGCAAACATCTCCAACACCAACAACAACTAGTAGTAGCAGCAGCAAAAAATTATAATTCGCTGACGTTACGTGACGTTGTATACTACTACGGTCTCTCGACCTTGACTCATCGGCATGAACTGTTAAACTAAAACGTTTTACACACGAAACAGAGCCGCCACACAAATGCATACCAAACCAAAACAATTTACGACAACCAACCAACCGACCGACAGCACGAGATGTGATAACAACAACAGACGAAAGAACACCCCATCGAACCACACACACAACAGGCGAATGAACAAACGAATCGTCCAACATCGAACTTGGGGAAGTCGCAACAGTCAAACATGTACCGGCACATAAAACTTGTTTGTTGGCTGAATGTATGGGGAGGGCAGTCCAAAGTGTGTTAATAGATTTGGCAAAACGATTTGTAACAAAGTACGTACGGACGTACATGTTGTCGGAAATGTATTGTCAAATATGTTGCGTGAACTGTCAAGGGAATGATAGAGAATAAAATTAAAATAAGGAAAACAAATATTCCAACCTAGTCGTGGCCTAAACGACATACAATGGAGCGTATATTTATTTAGTTATTCTATTTGTTTGTAACACCTTGAAATGTTCATCGGAGGAACACTGTGCGGACAAAATCAATTTTCTCATAATTACAGGGAAACCCGAAAGACTATTGTTGAAGAGCTAAAAATAGAAGACACGTGTATTGGCATCTTGAAAGTATACACCGCAATAACTTAAATAGGGGCGGCAAGTTCCTTCCGGCATATTCCACATTTTTGGAAATTTTCGGATTAATAAGATTCCATGAGATCCGTGCAAATTTAGATATTTAGGTATATGGAGTCTTGGGCAATATTACTGATAACAATATCAGGATTATTTTGACTAACCCTCAAGCAAGTCACAAAAGGTGTCTTTTTTGGTGCTTTTATTTCAAAATACAATTCAAAATTCTTCGAAATTTCTATAGATATAAAAAAGTAGTGAAATAACTGACTGACCAAGAATCAACGCCCAGGCGAAACGGCTTAAGCTAGAATCTTGAAATGTAAAAGGGCTGGGCTTTTGGAAATCTGTACTAAAAGTTTACAAATTTTATTATTTAATCATTACAAATTGAATACTTTGTCTTGTCTAATAAAATGAGCTAGAATTCTGAAAATTGGAATTAAAGTAAGGGATGGAGTTCAGGATAGATGTACCAAGGGGTTTTTTTGAAATTCGAACTTAAAAGTTACGAAAAGTTCTAAAATGGTACTAAAACTCTAAAATGGTTCCATTTGGTATTAAAAAAAAAAAAAACTTGAAATTTGGTGTGAGGATCAAGGTTGGAAAGTAATTTTGATGAAGTTTGAAGATGGTTTTAGAAATGTGTACTAAGTATGTGAGTGGTACTAAATTTGGTACAGGTTCTATACTCGGTATTGGATGAAGTGATAGAGCTGAAATTCTGAAATTTGATATAAATGTCACTGTTGGTGTCTCGTTAAAATATGGAAGAGGTTTGGAAATATGTACTTTAATTGTTCGAAAGGTACGAAGTGGTACTAAATTGGTTGAAGGGATAGAGCTGAAATCCTGAAATTTGATAATTGGTTCTGTGTTGGTATCTGTGATTAGGTTATCGAGGTGGTTTTGGAAATGCGTCCTACATTTGTATGAAAAGTACCAAATGGTACTAAATTTGATATTCTGCGATAGGATAAAGCCGACAATGTGAAATTTAATATTGAGTTAAAATTGTGTGTTCGGTGAAGTTATGGGGCTGAAAATTTGAATTTTAATATTGAGTTCACTGTTTCTATGGGGTACCTCAAAATGATTTTGGGAAAAAATGGACGTGGGTCCATTGTGCAATGGTTTTACCAATATCCTTCTTCTCAAAATAAAAAATGTTTAAGACTTTGTGGTGTATTTTTCTCAAAAAACTGAATAATCAAAAAAATCAAAATTCCGAATAAAGGAATGACGGTACATCCCTAAGTAGGCTATACGAAAACCTAGACCTGCATGTGCAATTTTATGTCACAGGCTCTAGTGCGTATTACGAATTTGCAATAAGAAATTTGAATTAATTCCGGTGGGTAATGTCGCTAAAATCTTCTAAATACCTAGTATAGGGAGGTACCGTTATATGGGGGGTAATACAAAGTCCTGGACCTGTATAGGCATTTTTTTGTCATAGGTTGTAGTACCCATTAGGAATTTCAAACTCTAAATTTGGAATATTTTCTGTGAAAAGTGCGATACAATTCATCATAATACCAAATATTTTGAGGTACAGTTATATTGGGGATATACCAAAACGTGGACCCACATATCCCATTTTCAATTCCGAAAGTCCTCCAAACCAAACACACATCTGAGTAAAATTTTATTAACATAATTCATTTCGTTCGGAAACTAGAGTGATTTCCACACACGGACCGACAGACGAACGGAGATCGCTAAATACTTTGTTGAGTCTTAAACGAGGTGTTACAAACGGAATTACAAATGTAAAATACTCTCCATACTATGGTGGAGGTTATAATAATGTTGTATTCAATGATAACTTTTATAAGTCTTCCTTAGATAATCTTCCTCCTCTTTCGCATTTCTTTGGTTATTGAACCCACCCTCCGAATAGTGCTCACAAATAATAGAGGTATTTCCGCCCGAAATTAGTACAAATAATTTCTTTTCATATCTGTAAACTCGCAAACCGTAACATCTCTAACGCGAACCGGCGGGCGTCAAACCATTTCAGATTTGTTGCAAATATTTGGTTGCGTTTGTTTGTTTGGTGTTGTGTGATGGTCGGTCGGTCGGTCTTATCTAAGATCGTGTTGAAATGACTTTGCCCCCCATTTGGGAGATATTTCTGCTGCCTGTATTTATTATGGTGATTGTTTTCGGTTTTATATTATTTGGATTTTTTTGTTGTTATTCTGCTATGTTAGACTGGTCTGGCCCCGACACGACTGACGACTCTCGCTCGCTCGCTCGCCCGTTGTGTGTGCTGCAGTTCGTCGGCAGTAGTGTATCATTTCTTGTTTGACTTTAGTTGTGTTTTATATTTTCATACAATTATCGCTTTTTTTTTTTTTGCTTGCTTTGGCTTGTCACTTCTGCTGCTGTGTTTCCATTTCGTATGCGGTCTCGTTGCCGTCGTCGTCGTCGTCGTTGGTTGGTTGCTGTTATCACTACTTGGAGTCCATTCCCCTTTTAAACTAGTTGGACTGGTTTTTAGTTTTCATTTCGATTTTTTTTTGTATTTTTTTATTATTTTGTTGGTTGCTTGCCCATTCGTGTTGGTTTTTTTGCCTTCATCTTCGGGTTTGCAATTTTATTTTTTGCGCTGCTATTTGAAAGTATTGTTGTTGAGATTTGTTTATATGAGAGTCGGTCGACGATGGCTGGCGTATGACGGACGAGTCGACGACCAACGGCAATGTATTTGATATGGCATTGTATGAAGTGCACTGCTGCTGGCTGGCTGTTGGTGTTGTTGTTGTTGCTGCTGTGTATACACTTCTCAATGTTGTTTCATATGCATGCAGGCATCAGCGTGACCGTTGTGCCACTAAAGTATCAATTTTGCCACCTTTTTGGGGCTTTGATACCTTTGTGCCACTTTTTTATTTTGATCCTAAATGAGCCACTTTTTTGAATTTTTGTGCCACTTTTTTAAACATTGTGCCACCTTTTTTTAAACTACATATATTTTAATCTAAACGCTGTATCTAAAACAATGAAATGAAATGAAACAATGAAAAGCGTCGTACGCTGCAATTTCCAATTTGCGATAGCAAATTTTAGAGCGAACGCTCTTATATTAGGTGTTTGTAAGTGGTTTTCGCATGCTCAAAGTTGTCAACATTCTTCTGTTTGTTTATTTCTGGAAATATTACAGCCTGTGACAGAAAATTGTTCGTGCAGGTACACGTCTTCGTATAGCCCCCATATTACGGTACCCCCGATATACAGTATTTTGTTGATTTTAGCTGCATTATTTACCGGAATTATTTCAAATTTTGTATTATATTATTATATGTCATACATATATTATTACTATATAGATGAATTTGTTGTTTTGTTTTAAACTGTTATATTTTAAATAAAATGTGAAATAAATTGTGCCACTTTCTGTGCCACCATTTAAAATGATATGTACCACTTTTTTCAAGAAATGATACTTTTTGTGATACTTTTTGGAAATTTCCAGCGGTCACACTGGCAGGCATGCACATGCGGTCGGTTGGTTGGACAGGCGTTTGTTCGTCGTTCATTCGGTTGTCTGACTTGCATTTTAAGTTTTGCTCTCTTTTTCATTGCATACACCTACAGGGGCCGCATGCCTGCTGCCTATTGGATGGATGTGTGTTGCTTGTCGCTTTGTTTGGTTGATGTTGTTGATGATTATGTTGCTGCCTGCCTGTGCCCCCCCAGTTTTGTCAATTGACTACTAGGTACCTATTCTCAACACGCTGTGTGTTGTGGATTATTTGATTCAGCAGCTAGCAGTCGGTCCATTTCAATAGGTTCGGCGGATTGTAAGGTCTGCAAAAAGTCCATAACGCGAGCGAGACGAGGCGACGGTTGGTTTTCTGGCCGTCGTTGTGATGGTGCTGTTGTTGGGTTTTGCATCTTCTGTATTTTGTGTTGGCTGCCATGTACCAAACCGATTGTGCGTTGTATTTGAACTATTATGCTGCCGATTCTGCTCTTCGCTTAGAGTTAGGTTAGGTGCTATGAAAAATAGCTGATTCTCAAGTGTCATTGTGTGTATGCTGTTGGGTACTTGATTTGATGTGTGTGTGTGGGGGTGTGGTGAAAACGGAAATAATTTGGCGTTGAGAGAATGTGGGAAGCACTCGGGGACGGACGGGGATGGTGGATGGACGTCAGTCAGACTCTGAAAAATGTCGATAATTCATTATTTCTTTAATGTGTTGAAAATAGTTTTAATGCCAGCAGATCTGTTCCAATGTTTGTTGGTTGGTTGGCTGGTATGTGGGTATATATTAATGGTCAGACTGTCAAATTGAGGGGAAAATCTATTTGAAATTAAACGAATTCTATGGGTTGGCTGGCATGCATGTTTTCGTTTCTACTTTTTGCTGCTGTCGTCTGAATGAGATGAATTTTTTGGCTTTTATGTAAACGCTTCGTTGTTTGATGACCTAATTTTTTCTGTGAATAGGTAGGTACATACATACCTACAACATACAGAAAAAAATGTATTCTCTCTTGCTGCATCGTGTACAGAATTTTTTCTTCTTTCAATTTTTTTCCACCATTATTAGTTGGAATTATTTGCAACCACATCCAGAATTTATTTCTTTGGTTGAAATAAAGGAGAAAATTCTCTTTGGTCGTCTCATTTATTATTGTAATTATTTCTTATTTTTATACCCCTTTCTAAACCTACCATAGATTTTTTTCATGAAATCGTAATTGGACATCCATCCATCCATTTTCAATTTGTGTTACGTTACCAACTACCTATTCAGTATAGAATTTGGAGAAAAAAGTTACAGGGGAAAAAACATTTCCCATTCCATTTAAATGCTTGTTAATCATAATCTCATATCTAAAAATAAATATAAACATATTAATTGGCTTTGTTGTCTGCCAGAAAAAGCCTAACATTTTTTTACAGGAAAAATTATTTTTTCTTCACCCGAAGAACCCCAATCCCTTTCCCACTTATTTGTAATTTTCCGGTACAATAATCCATTCCTTCTCGGTTTTATTTCATCTCCAATGCCTTGACATTTTTTTTTTTTTCATTTCTGTTAAATTTTATTATCTCTTAACCACATTAATTACATCGCCACAGCAAAGAAGAAAATAATACCACTTTAATATCTACATGTGAATGTTAAACGATTTAACCCAATGTAAACTCAACCACCATCTCTGTTAAATGCCAACCATAAATGTCCCACTGTGTTTTGAATAATAAATAAGACAGTCAAATGATACACCTCATTGACCTAACATCTGTTAATTTAACACCTTATCTTGTTATATCGTCAAAGCAGCGCATATTCTCTGTAACCGAACAAACAAACGAACAACAGCAACAACAGAAAAAAACACCCAAAACATTATTAAGAGTACAATACACAGAGCGGCGAGAGAGGCAAAAAAGAAATTGCAATGTTTTGCCTGCCACTCTAGTGTTGAGAGAATGGCATAATTTTGGGCATAACGGAAGAGAGAAAGAACAGCCCACAGAGAAGGCGGCAGCAGCAGCCCCCCTTTTGGAAATGTGTTGTTGTTGTAAACATTTAAGAGAAGTAAATTAGGCATCAAAGCGCACTTGGGACTTGATATAAAATTGTTCCCCATGTTTTTTCTTCTTGTTGTGTGCTGCTTGATTCGTTTTTCAAGAGGATTTTGTTTTTGATTATTTTGTAAAACACGGCAACCCATTGTTTGAATGATATTCGTTGTTTTTTTTCTCTGGTTGTTCTGTTGTTGTTGCTACTTACTCTATTCAAACATACATTCACACCAAGAGTAGTAGGCATTTGGCAAAAGATACATACACACACATTCTTTGCTCCCTCGCTCATGAGTGCTCTTATGCATGTATGGTATGGTATGTATGTCGGTATGTTTTCTACAATGACGTTGCGAACAGCCAGCTAGCAAGCAGGCAGCAGCACGATGAGACAACAACACACCACCACCATCATGAGACCATTTATTGGCGTATAAAATATTTCTCTTCCTTCCTTTTAACATTATCAACGTCTCGCGGAACAAGACAAGTTTTTTTCGTTAAAATATCCATACAGTTTTTCTTTTTTGCTTTCAACTACAGAAATTGTTGTAATTAACAAAAAAAAAGTAAAAAGAAGAAAATGCAGTGAAAAGTAATTTTATTTAATGAAATACCTTAATATAAAAGATTAATGATCGCGGCCAGTGTTGCAAAGTGTTTAATAAATTACAAATTTTAAATAATTATTGCAAAAAAAAAAAAAAAAGAAATTGGAGAATGGAAAAAATTCATTAATTTAATTTACTGAGTTTTTTCTCAATTCAGTGGCACACACACAAACACCCAGGCATATTCTCTCCCAAAGACAATTTTTATTTCGCCCCAAAATGAACAAAAACAAAACAAGAACGGCGATGATGGTGACGGTGATTGACAAAGAAAATGAAATAATCAATTTTAGTTTTTTTTGTTTCAACATTCATAAATATTGCAAAAAATCTTAAATCAAGTCGAAGCAAACAACAAAGCCAAAAAATTTGAATAAGAAAGAAAAAAAGTATTTTTCCGCAACTCTCGGCAGTGTTTTAACTCCCATACACACACACACACCCATGCTCTATCCCTGTCGCTTGATACTCACACACAAATCACATAGAGCAAATGTCGTTTTGACAGTCATCGGTAGGTTAGGAAAAGATAAAAAAACGCAAAAAAAACAAATTTGCAAAAAAGTATTTAATTCGCATAGCAAATTGTATGAGTGTATGTGTGTTTAAAAACATATAATCTTTTTATAAAACAAAAAAGAAAGTTAAACTAAAAAAATTAAGGAAATTAATATAAAAAACACAGAGTTTTCAAAATTAAAACGGAAGTGTGTGAGTGACGGTAAAATTTCTCGTCAAGTGGAAATAATGCTTGAATGTATTTTGGTGAAAAAGCAAGCGAAAATTAATTGAAAATTTGATTTTTGTTTTGTGCAAATAGAAATTAATCACAATAGTCTATAGTTTGTATCGTTGTTTCTCCCTTCGTGGTAGCCATTTTTATTTTTTCTCGTGCCTGCTTTGTTATTTTGCCCGTATTTATTTTGTGTCTTGTATTCGTTGTTTTGTCGTCGTCGTCGTCGTCGCCACCGCCGTCTTCTTTTTTTTTTGTGCCCCAGCCATATTTAACCGACAGTCTATACTTCATGCAAATCTCTTAAACTTTTTTCTCTACTGCCATTTCTGCTTCTTCTTTTTGTTCCCCCACTACTGCTTTGTAAATGGCAAAACAGCACAGCTACGTAATCGCCGGACTAAACGACTGGTCGCCCAACCAACCGACCGACTGCCTGTCGATTCTACAGACATTTCGTGTTTATTCGCGGATTTTTTCAAAGACTACGCGTGTGTGTGCACCGAGGATATGACAGCGGCAGCAGCAACAACAACAACAACAACAATAGTATGCCTGCACGAGTAAATTCACTTTAGTATGGGTTTAGCACACTCTTCGGCCGGCTGTGTGTGTTTGTGCGTATTTAAAAGAAAAAAATCGCCGTATTCTTCTTCGTTTATTTTATGCCAGTTTAGTGCTCTGTTGTCGTCGTCTACTCTGTATATTTTTTCAGTGTTTTCTTCTTGTTCTCTGTTTTGATTGTTGTGTTTTCTGTATTTTGTTTCTTCTCCTTGTGTGTTCATTCGTTCGTTTATTGCTTGCTTTCGTCGTGATGTGTTGTGTGTGAACGACGAACAACAACGATTTTAAATGAAACATTTTACAACACTGGCAATTTGACAATTTTGACATAATCATTGAGTAGCTGTGTGTGCGTGCGTGTGTGTGACAGAGTAGTGTTAACTCTTTCTCTTTTTTTTTGCTGTGTGCTCACAGAGATTGGTGTTCGACGTCTCTGTCATTTAATACAGAATAAACCAACGACAGCTGTTCCATCATCATCGCCGTCATCTTCTTCCCCATTGAAATCTAAAGAAAAGTAACAACAAATGTGTAGTAGTAATACAAAAGAGGAGGAAGAATTTTGACAAATAAGACAAAAAAAAGTAATTGTGAAAGAAGAAATTAATGGAATTATTAAAACTTGTGACTACTTGATTGACCTTAGCCTAAAAGGATAACGACAACAAAATTACAATGACAATGATGTTTAAAAGATGTGAGTTGTGTTAATTGTTGCTAAAAATAATTGTGTTTTAATTATTTAAAAATGTTGTGTTTTTTTTTACTTTTGACAATTACCACCTATAATCCGAATAAGACATTTGATGATTAGTTTTCTCTTTCCTTCCTCTGTCTTCTTGCGTTGTTCTTGATTATAAATGCTTTTAATTATACATACATACTTTTGCTTTACTTTTACATAGTCAGTCGCCTATGTATTGCGTGTTGTATGTGCGATGTGGAGTATATAAGTATGTCAAACTCGAAGTAGTCAAAGAATCACTTTGTGTTTTTAAGATTCCACCCTTAAAAATTCATTGAATCTTTTTCTTGGATTGTGTGAATAAAAAATCTTGGTCGTAGGTATTTTAGTACAACACGTCGGGTTTGGGTTTCCCTTCAAAATTGTTTCTTATGAATGCCTACCTCCATCCATGCCGAATATTCCTTGAAGAAAGTTGGGCGACATCATTTTTGTTCGTCGAGTGATTTCAAATCTGATTTTAAGCTGTTATTATTTTAAATTTCAAATAGGTGTGAAACTTTATAAGCAATACCAACCACCTACATAAATTATTTCAACAATTTATTGGTCATTGATTAAATAAAATCTTATCGCAAAGTGCGAGTAATTACAACTGCAATTAGTGCACTACGTGCTGTCTGTCGTATGTAACGTATCAGCTGTTCAACTCTTTGCTGTCATTGTTATGTGACTAGGCTATGATTAGTGACAATTGTAACGTGTCGTAATGGGGGGCCAAAACTAACTTGGGTTTAAAGATAACCACTCCATGTTTTTTTTTCTTTGACATGTTGTAGGTGAAGATTTTCGAATTGAATAAAATCATGATCCTTATATAAGCTAATTATTTTGTTTACAACAGTTTGGAATATTATGCAAATAACAATACTAATTACAACTTTGTTTTCCCCTTTTTTATTTGCAGATGTCCGCCGGCGCTCAATTGCAGATGGCCCCACAGACATCGACGTCCATAAGCCATCATACAACACAACAGCAACAACATTTTGTTCATAATTCACAGCAGCAACAGCAATCGCAGCAGGCACTTTTGTCACAGGTTCAACAACAACAGCCGCAATTAATACAGCAGCAGCAACAACAATCACAACAACAACAGCAGCAGCAATTACAATTGCAGCAACAACACATAACTCATTACAGCCAAGCGCCCCAAACACTTGCCACAACTCCCCATACACATCTCCAACAACATCACCACCTACAAACACCAACATCGCAACAACAAACGGCTTCTCAACTGCAACAGCAGCAGCAGACACATTCACAGCATCTACTGCTGCATCAGCAGCAACAGCACAGTGGTGGTGGCCACAGCAGTAATCCTGACTCGAATATGAGCACTGGCTCTTCGCACAGTGAAAAAGATGTTGTTAATTCAGACATGCTAAGTGCGCAGCAACAGTCAAGCGGTATCTTGCAACAACAAATCGGTATTTTGCAACATCAACAGCAGCAGCAGCAAACAAACGTAACAGTATCAACAGCTGGAAACGGTATGATGAATACCGGTGCCGGCGGTATGGGTATATCAACAGATCCAAACGCCATGCAAACCACAAATCATCATCTTCCACATCAGCTATCCCATCAGCCACAGACAGTTGGCAGTGCTGGCGGTGGTGCTGGCAGTGCAGGCGGTGTCGTCGGTAGCACAAATACTGGACGTATGGAAAAGCTATCACGCACGCCCACAGAACGAAAACGTAAACGGAAAATAACCGCTTTGCATACAGACGACAGTGGTGGTGCCGCTGGTGGAGGCGGTGGCGGCGGTCCTGGTGGCGGCAATGGAGGTAATAATTCAAGCAACGCTAGTAAATCAACTAAACACAACAATTCCTCCTCATCTTCTGGCTCACAGTTATTAAAAAACAATTTATCTCTAAATTTAGGTGCTCAACAGGATCGTCTTCAAATGCCAGGCTCCGGTGTTGGCTCTGGCGGTGGCAAGACACCTCGTCTCCTACCACCTGGTAGCGGAGGCTCCTTAGGCGATAACAAAAAGATCAATGACTATTTCAATGCTAAGCACAGTGTACAGTCCACAGGATCCACTAATAGTCCTATGAGGCATACAGCTGGCGGCGGCTCCAAGAGTCCCTCATCGGCTGGCCCGCAACAACAGCAGTCGCAGCAGCAACCTGGGCCCCAGGCCCAACAAGTGCCAACATCTGTAGGCGGCGGTAATAGCACGTATCCCATGTATCCACCTAGTCCACAGCAACCACAAATTTCAGCACCAGGCGGTATGCCGCCAACACCTACGTCACAACCCCCGCCTCCAGATTTCCATTACAGTAGTGTAGCGGCTGCCAACTCGGTAACGGGTAAGCAGCAGAGACAACAGCAAACTTCCAATGCAATGGTTCCTCCGCAATCACCCCTTGTTGGAGTGGGCGGTAATGTTGGTCTAATATCGTCCTCCCACATGGTACACAATCAAGCTGCGGGTGGTTCCTTGATGGGTGGTGCACCAACAGCTGGCGCCGGTGGTGGTGCGGGTACTGGGCCTCCTCCTCCACCGTTGCCACAGCAGCAACAACAGCAAACTCTTCAACTTCCCGCCTCTTCCGTCGTTGCCACAAACGTGCAACAGACAATGACAACCTCGCAGCAACAACAAATGGCCGCTGTAGCGGCCGCCCAACTCAATTCACTGCAACATGCCGGCATGCTCACCAACAATCCAGGTGGTGTACCACAAACCGTTGGCGTTAGTGGAGCGCCACAGCCACAACCCTCGACAACGATGGTTACCAAAGGAACTCAAACCGATCTCTCCCAACACGACATGCAAGAACGTGAGTCGGAGAGTGAATCCAGCAAATCAAAATTGGATGAGATGACAAGACTGTCTGATGAACAAAAATGTCAAATTATTGCTCATCAAAAACTAATCGATCAACACAAATCCCACATAGCCAAGTGTATTGATGTGGTCAAGAAGCTGCTTAAGGAGAAATCCAGCATTGAGAAGAAGGAGGCTCGCCAGAAGTGCATGCAGAACCGACTGCGGCTGGGCCAGTTCGTTACACAGCGTGTAGGTGCTACATTCCAGGAAAACTGGACCGACGGCTATGCCTTCCAGGAGTTGAATCGACGACAAGAAGAAATCTCCGCTGAACGTGAGGAAATCGATCGTCAAAAGAAGCAACTAATGAAGAAACGGCCTGCCGAATCTGGTCGCAAGCGTAACAATAATAGCCAGCAGAATTCCAATTCCAATGATTCCTCCAACATGAACGCAGGATGTGATCGTCTATCGGGCAACGATAGCGGCATCAGTGGCGTCTCCTCGGCAACTGGCGGAGGTGGCGGCAGTGGTCGTGGTCTATCGCGATCAAATTCGACACAAGCTCAAAACCAACTGTTACACAATGGCGGCAGTGGTACCAGCGGTACTGGCATGGGTTCTGATCGTTTATCGGATCGTGGTGGTGGCGGTGGTTCGGGACGAGGAGACAATTCTGGCAGTGGTTCCGATTCAGCAACGTTCCTTAAACCTGATCCCGTATCAGGCGTCTACACCGCTCAAGAATACTACGAATACGATGAGATTCTTAAGTTACGCCAAAACGCTCTCAAAAAAGAAGATGCCGATCTCCAGTTGGAAATGGAAAAACTGGAGCGTGAACGTAATTTGCATATACGTGAATTGAAACGTATCTTGAATGAAGACCAGGTATGTGCTATTGAGTGTGGCCTCGTTGTGGCACGCAGTAATTTAATTTGTGTTTGTTTTTTTATTTACAGTCCCGCTTCAATAATCACCCAGTATTGAATGACCGTTATCTACTGCTGATGCTCTTGGGAAAAGGCGGTTTCTCTGAAGTCCATAAGGCATTTGATTTGAAGGAACAACGCTATGTTGCATGTAAAGTTCATCAGCTGAATAAGGACTGGAAAGAAGATAAGAAGGCCAATTATATCAAGTAAGCGAGATGTGGCAAATTTCTTATTAGGTGGGGGTTTGCAGTTTGGTGAAGGGAGGGCGCTGTGTAATAAAATATTGTGTTATGACTCCGATTTGGATTTGACAAATGGGACTAGATACAAATATTGAAGGGAGGGTTATAAAAAAGCTAAAATTATTAATTATTAAGGTTAATTTTATACACTGATTTTGAAGTCAAGAGATCTATATTTATGCCTTTTATATACGCACCAGTTACTAGGTTTAATTTACATTATGAAAGAATGCACTATGTGTAGCTCTTTTTATAGAACTAGTCAGATCTTAGTAGTAAAATTTGAAAGCGATGGAGAATCATTGTTTAATAATTTAATTTTCTTTATAGGCATGCTTTAAGAGAATACAACATTCACAAGGCCCTTGATCATCCCAGAGTGGTTAAATTATATGATGTCTTTGAAATCGATGCGAACTCGTTCTGTACAGTTTTAGAATATTGTGATGGTCATGATTTAGATTTCTATCTAAAGCAACACAAAACGATACCAGAACGTGAAGCACGTTCCATTATAATGCAGGTATGTACAGACTTTTTGAATCACCGTGATGATTATATTTTACTAATCCCTTAAACTATTTCATTTTAAGGTTGTTTCTGCTTTAAAATATTTGAATGAGATTAAACCACCGGTTATCCACTACGATTTGAAACCGGGTAATATTCTATTGACCGAGGGCAATGTGTGCGGCGAAATCAAAATAACAGATTTTGGTTTATCCAAAGTTATGGATGATGAAAATTACAATCCTGATCATGGCATGGATCTGACATCGCAGGGAGCAGGAACATATTGGTAAGCATGATGATGATATTGGAGTTATCAAGGATTTTATTTTTAATTTTTTGTTTGTTTAATTATTTAGGTACTTGCCTCCCGAATGTTTTGTTGTGGGTAAAAATCCACCAAAAATCTCATCTAAAGTCGATGTATGGAGCGTGGGTGTAATTTTCTATCAATGTTTATATGGCAAGAAACCATTTGGCCATAATCAATCTCAAGCCACCATATTAGAGGAGAATACCATATTGAAAGCCACAGAAGTACAATTCTCCACAAAACCAACAGTATCCAATGAAGCAAAGGTAGGATGCAGAATGCATTTCTATATTGAGAGAAAGTCCCTTTAATCATTTTTCTTGTATTTATATTTGTACAGAGTTTTATTAGAGGATGTTTGGCTTATCGCAAAGAAGATCGCATGGATGTATTTGCGCTGGCGCGGCACGAATACATACAACCTCCCATTCCAAAGCATGGCCGTGGCCAATCGCTGACACAGCAACAGCAGCAACAACAGCAGCAGCAGCAACAACAACAGCAGCAACAGCAATCATCAGGTAATCAAGCCAATTCTGCCGGACAGACTTCTTTCTCAGCGGGCATGTTTGGCAATTTGAATCAATCGAGTTCGTCCTAGCTGCACACTAAACGTAATTCCAATTCATAATTGTTAAAGTTAATACAAAGTAATAGCACTAATATCAATCATAACCACAACAACAACAACCACAATATTGGCCACAACAATCATCACCAACATCAATATCAGCAACAACAAGCAGCATTACAGCCGGATCATCATAGTACCAACAACAACAACAGTAATAATAATAATAATCATAAACAACATCATGTTAGACATCAAAATCAACATAGCTTAATAAATCAGAATCTGAATATAAACCATCATTCTGCTCCAAGAATGTCGTCTCATCACAATATAATAAACCAACAACAACAGCAGCAGCAGCCACAACAACATCATCATCACCATCATACAAGAAGAACGAATGCCACAGCAGCTAGCTCCTCTTCATCCTCAACACCGCATACAACATCGACAACAATGCTGCCCACCCCAACTACGACTGGTGGTGCAGTTAACAATGGCAGCGGTGTTGGCGGCGGATATGTTGGCACAAGAAGTTTTCGCAGCCAGCAACAACAGCAGCATTCTATAACAACAATGCAACAGCAATGCCGTCAAAACAAACAACAACAGCAACAACATAAAATGCTAACATTTTCTTAGGGAAAAAAGAGTCGAACAAAAGAAAAAATACAACGCCGCTGAAAATAATCCCCCACTCGCCCCACGCCCCCGGCTCCCTCTTTCTTTCTCTGCAGATTGAGAGAAGGAAATTAACTTAAGAAAAACTTATACACTGCCGTTTGCCAGAATAGATTTCATCTTTCCCTACTTGAACAACAACAACAACAACAAAAAATGCATAGCGAAGCGTAAAATTTAAGTTAAGTGTGGGGTGTTGTTATAGAAATCTTAGGCTAGCCACAGCCAGAGCATTGGGTGTGGCTCGACTCGGCTCGGCTCTTGTGTGAGGGGTGGTGGTAGCTGGTGATTTTTTTGTAAAGCCTTTGTGTAATAATTTACCTACACTTAAACATGTCATAATTGTGTTTCATTATGCTTTAGAGTTCCCAAAAAGTCTCGCATTTAAAATCTATTTCTCAAAACACTACGGCGGATATGATTCCTTTCCTATATTCCTTTTGATGATTATAACAATACAAAAGTTATATTTTCGAACGTGTGTCTCCAATTTCATTTAGACTTAAAATGATGTAATTTTAGAAAAACATTCCAGTATTGTTTACTATCGCCTCCGCATGATTTTTTTTTTTCAAGTACCACGATTTAAATTTCCACTATCCCCAAGTTGTCTGAACTCGTTGGTGATGTTTCGCCGCCAGTTCAATATTTGTGGCACATAATGGAACTTTCGATTTGATATATTTTACGAAGCTGTCAATAAAATAGTTGATTGTTTAAATTCAATTCTAATACGGTAACTTCCATAAAAAGAACTCGGGAATTAATTTCAGAATTTTCATAAAAAATGACATCATTTTATGACCCCATTCTGTGTGTAAATGAAAGGGGTTCATTCCCAAATTCGATAATGAAAAAATTTGCCTAAATTTTTTATAAACCCCCAAGATATCGACTTTGTTGGGAATTAGCTCTCTTAGACAACTAAATTTCGTTTAATTTAAATTAATTCTTGATGACAGCAATATATAGATTTGTATTTATATTTAACTAAAATGAAATTTAAGGCTTTTTGATCAACCAGGCCACCACATTCGCACAAAAATTATGGCGGAAAAAAATTCTTTTGGACCCAAAGAAAAAACATGGTGATTCATTTTTAACACACATAAAACCAACCAACTGCGAAAGAATTTTTTAATTGTAAGTTAGAAACAAAAGAAGAAAACAAAAACAAAATTTTTAGCCTACAAGGATAATGTGAAAGTTTTGATGAAACGCAAAAAAATAAGCAAGACATTTAATGAAAATTTCTGTGGATAAGAAAACTAAAGAAAAAGAATATATACTTAGAAGAACCAGCAGCAAAAACAAAACTAATTTAAAAAAATAAAATTGTTTAAGAAACTTTGTTATGGAAAAAAGAATGAAAAATAAACTAAAAAATATTCTCTGAGAAAAAGTATATACATATAAAGAAAAAAAGAAATATGGATGAGCAAAAATTAAGTTTAAAAACAAAACAAAAAATAGTAATGGTAAATTTAAGCCTACCTTTTAAAAATAATTAATTATAAACACACACATATATAATATAATTATTATAATCTTTAGATATAATATATGAAAGAAAACAAAACAAAAAATATGGCAACAAACATCCGTTTAAGAAAAACTGCTTAGAAAAATCCCCCGAAAAACAAAAACAAACAAGCAAAACTGTTAAGAAACAACACAAATTACAAGACAAGAAATACAAACAAACCACATTCTCTCCTTCTCTTAACATAATTATCTAAATTATAACAGAAAATTATAATGAAAAAAATAAAAACCACAATCAAAAATACAACTTTTCTATCAACACGACCCTCTTTCCCCTATTATCCCCCCAGACCTCCCCCTCTAAACTCCTTCCAGAAATGGCAGTAGGTTTCGTTTTAACTTTGGCTAGCTTTTAATACCCTGCACGGCAGGGCATTGAAGCTAGTGAGAGTGAGTGATAAATGCACCGCAGAAATTTTATAAATTATTTTTTTTTATTATTGAACTAGTATGTTCAATTCACATTTACTATTATTATTATAAATTAAAATTATGATTTTTTTATTTTTATTTCTTATACTTATTATTATTATTATTATTATAATTCATGTAAACGTTATATTTTAAGTTTCTAAACGAATAGAATGTTTTTAATTGTAATTTAGAATTTTATTCCCTTCCCCTAAGAGAAAAAACAGAAAGAAAACAACTGCAAACGAAAAAAGGTAGAAAAAAAGAAACAATGAATATAAGTCCTAAAACATTACACTATACTATTACTAAGTGATTTATAAAAAAAGAAAACAAAAAAAAAAAAAAACAATTACCACACAACAAAAATCAACCATTAATAATTTTTTGTAAATAAAATCAGTTGTAAGTTATTTGGTAAAATATTAAACAAAAAACATTATTTTTTCGTTTTTTTTTTGTTGGTTAGTTCTGGCGGTATCAGGGGCCAAATATTTGCATTCGCTATCAAAAAATTTCGATCGAAATAAGTTTCTGTATGTTTATAACTTTGATGCGTCCGTATTTCCATATCCATAATATTTTGATTTCAGCTTATTATGAATTGTGCTGCTTGTGACAACTCCAATACATTTCTAATATTCAAAAACTTGTAGAACTAAATTGAAAAATTTCAAGAAAATATTCGAAGAATATGTGTAAGATGCGTCCGTAGAATGGTGATGTCCAAAGTCCGTACATAAAAGGCAAAATAACATGCAACCGAATAGACCAGTAGTCGAATTCTTTTAAGCATGTATTGAGTTATCGACAAAAGTCGGTAAAATTAAAATGCATATAATTTAGGTAATTAACGAAATTTGTCGTTAAGTTAGCGACGAAATCAAAGTAGCCGCTAAGACCTACCGATAGATACCAATATTATCAACTTTTTTTGGGGTTTTGACGATAACTCAAAAAAGAATCCCTTGTAAATGCACCATCTTTATATTCGTTTCTACAGAAGTTTCAATTAATTCAAGCTGATATGTACATATCCAAATTCGTTTAGAACGAAATGTTTTCGAATTTGGCCTAGAGTTTCTTACACATATGGGATATTTTTGAGCATGTGTGAAACCCAGAGGTATGTGATAGAAATCATTTAGACTTGCCATAGATTGAATTATTATATCTCAAACTAATCTCTTTTATTAAATATGAAATTGAAGATATTAATTAATTAGAGCAAAGAAGATATCTTGATTAAATCACTAAAAAATCGAATCCGATCGAAATAAACTCCAGTTCTTTCAATATAAAATTCACAAATAGAAATCCATTTCAATCAAATGCAAGAATCTTTCACCCAGGTTGTTTCACCTCAAACCCACACAATTTTTAAAATAGTCTCAATTTCAAACTGAAAAACTTCAGGTTATTTGGAAAAATAATTGAATCCGCAGATGTGTTTTTTTGTATTTTCCGTTTTGTCACATTTTAACACTTGGTTCTATTTCCAATTTCAAAATTAAGTTGTTGGCATTCTATAAATATTTGTTTTTACCTTGCTCTTATTGTTATAGTTAACCCACCTGTATTTTCTAGATTACAATTAAAAGCGTTTTTTAATATATTTTAAATGCTGCAGTAAATTTGCTTCAACATGAACAATCTGATTACTCTCGATGTAGTGATATACACATAAATTATGTTTGCATTTTTCATGACCAAGGTCGAAGACATAGAATTATAAAGATGAGACAAGTCAGAGCCAAAATATTGTCACCAGGAGCAAATACCTCTGTTGTTATGATATCGTATCAATATAGCTAAATGATTTAAACAGCTAAGGCAATATGCAATTAATTGGGAAGGTCTATGAAATAGAATTTTAAACCCAAAATTTGGGTTATTCGAAGTTTTATTTATAATTCCTTTCTATAGTTGTGTTTTTTATATTAACATGCTTCTGCCATGTCCTGTTATTCTAGATAGCATAGCTACAAACCATTTTCTCAGAACTCATTTTGTGTAGTCTTTACCATTTTAGGTAATTGCCAAAGTGTACTTAGAAGGTGACAACCGCCTGTTGTCTTGTTTTGCTGTCAAGTACACAACTTTTTAATTAGAAATATTTAAAAACTATATGAAATTAAAAATGTGTTAAATATTGGTTTGTGTTTTCTTAATTTTTGAAAAACTTATGACAACAAGAGAAGACTTAAGGTGGGAATACATAAAGCGCTTATTTGGATGACTTAAGTCATCGGCTGGCTTCTCTGTAAATGAATAAAGGAGCCTAGGGCCAAAATCGAACTAAGTCAGCCTAAAACTCCTTTGTTGATGACTTAAGCCGGCCAAATATGCTGTTTATGTATTTCCATCCTTAGCTTTGAATTCGTCTCCTGTGTGACCTCATTAAATATACCTAGGACATAAATTACAATTATATAATGAAAATATTTTAATTTACTCCAACATTCAGTTAAAGCATTTATACGCAATAACTTTCCAATTGCCAAATTAAAATGAAATTTAAACGCCAAACTCTACAATTCCCAAATTCCCGTATGTGTTCTTAATTCCACCCCCACACACAAATCCAACAACGAAAATTGATCAATGAAAACAAGAAATCCTTCTCATCCGAATACCATCCATCCATAAATTCATTCTTTGACAAAGAAACAAAAATATCCCAGCCATGATGGTTTATCCAAGAAAGAAAAAAGTTAATTGGTATGCTTATATGGAAAAATTAATTAACAAAAATTACAATAACACAAAAGAAAAACTAGTTCTTCAATATTCCAAAAAAGAAAAACAAACAGCAAGAAACAAAAAATACTAATTACAAAATTAATAAAAACAAAAGATTTTGATGAATAAATGATATGAGAAAACAAGAAACCTATAAAAAAATAAACAAAAATGTTTAGTAATATATTGCAAGAGAAAAACAAAAATGAAAATAATAGAGTTTTAAGTTTAGCTTTACAAAAAAATGCTAAATTAAAAAAATAATAATTAAAAGAAAAAATAAAATTAAATATAAAAATTCTACCCCCTCAGTCCTTTTGTACATAAATGCAACTCATCTTTATATATATATAGATATGAATAGAGAAAACAACAAAAAACTTTACAGAACAATAAACAATTGATTAGATTTTATAATTAAATTAGTTTCATATATTTTATGATTATTATTATTTTAGTTTTAGGTTTTCTTTTAAGTTATATTAAAGAAAAACAAAACAAAAATCATGCAAAAAATTTCCTTTTTTTAATACAATTAAGCCTGCAAAAAGTATGTTTTACTAATTTTATAATTAAGTATAATATATATTTATATAAAAAACAAATTTGTACCATTACTAAATAATTTTAGTTACAAAATGTTATTTTTTATTTGTCTATTACCAAGATTCCTAATTTTTTCGATTTCTTTATAATTATTTTTCTTAATTTAAAATTTTGTTTTGAATATAATGCCTTTTATTTTTGTTAAATGTTTTCTTTTATTCACTTATTTATTTGCTAGCAGAGAGGAATGTGTAGGAAAAAACATTTTATGTAGCCTCTATGGAGGTTGTATTGAAATGAAATATGTGATTAATGTCTTTTTGCCTTTGAAGGGTCTTCTACAAGGTGAGATAAAAAACTGCAACAAAGTCAAACGCCATAATTTTTATTTTATTTTTAAATTATATCGAATGAAAGCAAAAAATGTCGGAAATAGCATCAAATTTTAGAATAAGTTTAGATTTGTTCGGATTGGTCACCTTTGGCACGAATTATGGCCTTCAATCCCTTTTTCAAGTAAACACGATCATTTTGTTTGTTAACAAACTGCTGGACAACGAATGTTTTCTCATCGGAGCCAAATTCGGTACTTCACCACTTTCGGGCAAGCGAAGCAACTCTTTAGCTCTTTTGAATCTATTTTCTTTCTGTTGTGGTGTAAGTTCTTGCACTTTTTGGAATTTCAATGTCTTTACCCCGAGCTCATTTTTCAATATTTGTCGAATGGAATATTGCGATATGTTCAGCTCACGAGCCATTTTTCGGCCACTGGCCACGCGGGTTTCGATTAAGACGCTTCTTTTCTTTCGCTGTTGCTGCCATCACGAATAACTTTTTTAATGGAAAATTCTCACCAAATTGCTTTTCTACGCTTGTAAACAATGTAATAATTTTAACAACTGTCGGACGAGTGGCTTAGAAATGACAGCAGTCTTAAGTTGGTTGCAGTTTTTTCATCTCACCCTGTATTTATAGAAGGCCTTTGAAGGGTCCTCTATCTATAGAACGGTCTTTTATCTACAGAATGTCTTCATAGGGTCTTCTATATAGAGAAGGCCTTTGAAAGTTCTTCAGCCTATAGAAGATCTTTAAAGAGTCTTCTATCTATTAAAGGCCTATTAAAGGGTCTCCTGTCTGTAGCATATCTTTAAAGGAACTTCTATCTTTAAAAGAACTTCGATCTTTGTAAAAACTTTAAAGGGCCTTCTGTCTATAAAAGCCTGAAAGCCGATATTATTTATTTTTATTTCAATATCCTTGCTTTGTGTAATTACCACTTTCAGTTTATTTCTTTTTATTTCCAAAAAAACACAAAATGCTAAAATAAAATAAATAATAAAAAAATATTTGTTGAGTATTTTATTATTATACATAAAAAACATATATAATTTAAAATTATTAAAAAACACAATAAAAATGAATAAAATTATTATATATACATATTAAACAAAACACAATAAAAAATAAAAAAAATAAACATAAAAAACTTTCTCCCCCAAAATAGTTATTATTTAATATTTAAAAATAAAAAAAACAATAACAATGAAAAACAAAAAAAAAATAAATTAACAAATTTTAGCATATGTCGTACATAAATTGATAACAAATATATATATATATTAAATTAAAACAAAAATAATGATTAAAATAAATATTACCAAGCAAGAAACATTACCACAATAACACGAAGATGTGTACCCCCCTCCCCCAAATACATTTCAAAAATGAAAATATACATTGAATACACAACACTCACACTCCACTTTTCTCTATACTCTCTATTAAAAAAACAACAACAAAATATATATATAAAACAAATAATGCAAAAAAACTATATTTCAATTTTGAAATTATTATTGTTTAGTATAAAACACAAAACATAAATAAAATAAAAGAAAACAAAAAAATGTATGCATAAATAATTAATAATGATGAAAAACCAAGTAAAACAGAACAAAAAAATCTCTAGGATTATCATATATAAATTAATAAAAAAAATAAAAAACAAATCTAAATATTGAAAATCCCCCCCTTAAAACAAGTCCCCCATACCAATATTTAATGAATGAAAAACAAAAAAATGCATTAAAATAAATTTTACTTAAAAAAAGTATAAAAAAGCAAAAAAGTAAAAAAAAAAACACAACAAAAAATCAAGACATAAATAAAAAAATTTACAAATTATTTAAAAATAAAAAATATGGGAGTTTTAATTGAAGGATACAAGGAAATAGCAGCAACAACACTATATATGATTATATGATGATTTCCCAATCGAACTTTTTGTTAAATGGTGTTTATTACGTGAATGGTAAGACTTAGCTCATTTCTGATATGAAAGATAATTACCTTTATGCGCTTTCGCCGAACGAATATGGTTGTGTATATGTTCGAACAACACTGGGAAATATTTCGATATTATTTTGAAAGTCATGGTAATGTAACAGAATTTGTGCGAAAATTGCGTACGGATTTTGAGAGAAGAAAACCATCGTCAAATTTGTAGCACTTGGCGCACATATTGAAAAGCCAATGTGCTCAAAACAGTTAATCGTTTTTGGTGCGGATTTTGGTCCAGAGGCATAATTGGCCAATTTTTTCTTCGAAGGAGGAGGCATGTGGAACGAATTTTTCACAAAAAAATCAAAGAGTAGGATGTCGGATGTTTTTTTAAAAAAAATCTCGCTGACCCATTATAAAGTAGATTGTGCCAATTTCATTGAGTAAATTGAGTAAATGAACTGTTCTGTTTATGCAGTATATAACACATCTACAAGTCACGGATCAGGAATAAAGGAAAAAGCAGCCAATCGTCGTTTATCTTTAGACGTTCAGTCATCCCAAATCCAATTATTGTTGATTTTATTTAATAAAAGTGTATGGACCTCATTATATATGATTCTCTAGGTGTAAAATCATCAAATCAAAATCAATTATTCGAGAAAATAGTGAAATAGGAGTATTTCAAACCTGAATCTTTGTGAACTTCGAAAATGAGTTTTTATTGAATCCAGCTGAATTTGATTCGAAGCAGGTTTCACTTTATTATAGTGAAGAAGAAGACCATGATGAAATTCTACCTCCGAAGAAACTGCCAAATGGAATGAAAACAAGTTCAAAAGTATTATTCGGTTTAGCCGACAGAAATATACCCTTATCCAATGTTCGATTATTGAATTTTTTTGCCTTATGTTATGATTATTCAAATTGCTCACCCTTTATGGAGTAGGTTCCGAAGGAATGGGCCAATATTTTCCATTTCGCATCGGTCCTAAATATATTGAATTGGATTATAATTTCACGTTTAATGAGCTTCATGGATATTCGAAACGTTGACCCTTCGTGGGGCAGGTACCAAAAGGACTGGACCGGTATATCCAATCTTCACACCAGACCGGGGGTTAATAAAAATATTATCATCTGTGTCATTTAGAGGCAAGCGGACTTTTACACCACATTTTATAAGAGTTAAAATTATTCAAAATTTTGACCCTTTGTGGTGGAAGTACTTGATGGAGTGTACCGAATTGTCATTTTCGCACCTGACCTAGCACTGATGCAGTAAAATATTTTTTTGAAAATGTTGACATTTTGTGGGGGAGGTGCCAGAAGGATTGGACCGATATTGCCCATCTGCGAACTTGATCTCAGTTTGATAATAATTTGGACCAAACCGGAAACTCCCTTCGAGAGTTATCTTACACAGTGGTTTAAGGCATTTCAGAGAAACATATTTCAATTATTTTTACATTTTACCATAATGAATTACAAAAATGAATGGACAGTATCTTACTCTTTCGAAAGAGTTTACCAAGAAAATATTACTAGTTAGTGGCAATATATATTTTTTAATCTTTTAAATATTTTATGTTAAAAAATGTAAACTGTCTTGTATTTCTATAATCAATGTGTTCCATTTAATATTTGCCAATAGTTCGTTCTCATTTGCACAAAGCCTCGTAAACCGCCTGTGCCACAGTAGCGTCTTCAGCAGCAATACCCATCGATTGGAAAATGGTGATACGATTATTTTCACTACGTTGACCTTTGTTGCGAATAACCTCGCCCACTTCTCCAACAATTTTAGCCTTTAAGTCTTTTAGTTCAGTTTTGGCACTGACCAGAGAATCGACATAAACGACACCATTATCGTATATATCTTGTGCAACTTCACCAAAGTGAACCTGTCCCGCACCAACGGCTAAAAATAGAAAAAAATCAGTATTGAATTTATATTTTTAACAATTATTAATTTTTTCAGTCTAAATTTATTGTAATGAATTTTGATAAAAATCGGTTCAGATATAGCTATAGGCCCCAAATATGTTTCATTCGATTCGATATTAAAATCTCCCACAGTTTCAGTATGCACTCCATAACAACGAAATTCGGGGCGAAATATCAAATAGAGCTCAGAAATACCTCTGTCAAATTTTATAGTGATCAGTTCAGATTTGGATATAGATCCCACGTATATATTTATCAGTTTTCACATTTATCAGGAGTATGGGTTTTTGCACATTCAACTGAATTTCGGCTCAGATATAGCTGTATCTATTATATTTATCTTTAATTTGAGCTTTCTCATGTCATGCTCTCTATAGTAATGGTATTTGGTAAGAGAGGTATTTGTACCTCCGTCGAATGTTGTGGAATTCGATGCAAAGTACAATATTCCTCTCCTATATTAATGAGTTCTATCCCATTTCAAACTTAAAAGGTTATAATTTTTCAATATTAACAGTTATTTGTTACGGGTAGCTCTACTTAATTTGCATAGTGGTGTAGCTGCGATTGACCTTTGAGGTTTCCTTTCTGATTTCTCTTTAAATTTTCTTGGAAACCTTTCGAAAGATCCATTATTTGAAAATTATCATATTTTAATCAAAACAGCTGGAAACCAAAAAATAACGTATATTCTCAGGAATTCTCAATTTAAAATTGTTCCACAATATTAAAAAATGTGACCCATGGAATCCCCCTTCCATATTATCTACCCATATTTTACTACTCATAATACTTACTATTAATATGCACATTATCATGTTTCAGCATGCTGTAATTAATTAAAGCCGTGGGTGAATAGGTCCCCACACAAACGACATCAGCTTCACGGCAAGCCGCCTCAGGCGTTTCAACAACATGAACATTCACAGAGTTGGGAAACTCTGCACGCAACTTCTCACCCAGCTGATCGGCTTTCGATTTGGTGCGATTCCAGAGATAAATATCGATAACATTAAATGTTTTACACATCCCCATTGCATGCGACTGACCCTGAACACCACAGCCAATGATGGCAACGCGAATCGCTTTACCCGTACCCTCAGGAAAAAGATGTAAAAACAAATATTTGGTTGCAGCCAATGATGCTGAGGCGGTACGCCATCCCGTAATTTGTGTACCATCCATAACGCATTGCAACTGTCCCGTTTCGGAGCTAAAGAGTAAGATATTTGCCAAGATGTTTGGTAAAGGTGGACTCAATTTTTGATTTGCAGAAAACGATGTAACCACCTTGCAGGCAAGGGTGTTTGTGCGTTTCTCGTTCAAATTGTAGTTGCCCACAAAACCTGGCATGGTAAGCAGCAATTTTGATTTATCACCACAAGAGGTCACTGATCGTGTCGGTTGTATGGCGAAAGAGGCATCCGTATCCTGAGGATTGGCTTCAGTGGGCCCTGTTGCTCTTAGGGCCTCTTCTACGGCGGAATTCACTAAATTCCATGTCAACACTTTGGCAACATGTTCGGCGGAAAAGAATTTGGGTTGTTCCATTTTGTTATTGTATTTTTTTTATTAGCACTTGAGACTTGATGGTTATTCCGAGCTGCGTTTGTTTATATAGCTTCGCATAGACTGACAAAATCGAAAAAAAAATTTATCATCAAAACATGCCATTAACCCGTAGACGGACGGTATCATTTTATGCAGCTCATGTGGTTTGTTTTGGTGTTGTTTTTTTATTTTCTAATTAAAACAAGTTCTTATCAATGGTCTTGTTATCGGCTGAGCCATAAAGATCGATAGCATTATTTATTCGTTTGTTTTGTACAGTACTTTGTGTAGAAAAGCCGGTAGAGGTTGGTGCATAGAGTTGACGTTATTAATTTATTTTACAAATGTAAGATGGCGCTGAGCTCTTTTCAGAATACAAGGTTGTCGTGAGTTTAAACATTTTAATTTGTTATTTATGTAACAAAAAAATTAATAATAATTCATATGTACTCATGTACTATCGTTTGTTCTTGTACGCTGTTTATACTGTTTTTTGCAGTAATCGAAATTACCTGTTTGCAAACCAATTCGTACATAGTTCGCATTGGGCTCGTGGATGTCGTTAGATGTTTATGTTTAACAATCTACCTCAAATTTGAATCCAACCTGGCCTTTTGTAACCCGAGGACCAATTTAGATCTCTACAACAAAAGAGAGTTCGCTGGATAAATAAAAAAATATTTTCAGAACCTGCTGGATATTTTCTGCAATAATTTTTATGTTGCACAGTTTTATAGATTGATTGTGGGGAGCTCTTCTATCCATTAAATATCCACCCGCTGAATTGTGAATTTCTTATTTTTTATGCCCTCCACCATTCTATGGAGGGTATATTAACTTTGTCATTCCGTTTGTAGCTCCTCGAAATACTCATATCAGAACCAACAGAGTATATATATTCTTGATCAGCGCAAAATTCTAAGTCGATTTAGCGATGTCCGTCTGTCTTTTGTAATCACGTCTTTCGAACGAATCGAGATAGAAGGTTAAAATTTTGTTTTGTTACGTAAATGGGCCATGTAGATCCACGTTTTCATATAGCCCCCAAATAACGGTACCTCACGATATTCGGTATTTTGATGATTTTAGCGACATTATACACCGGAATTGTTTCAAATTCGGCATTTGAAGTTCAAAATGGATACTACAGCCTAAGACAGAAAATTGTCTGTGCCGGTCTACGTCTTCACATAGCCCCCATGTAACGATACCTCCGAATATTCGGTACTTTGTTGATTTTAGCGAAACTATTCACCGGAATTGTTTTAAATTTAGTATTTGATGTTCGTAATGGATACTACAGCCCAAGACTGAAAATTGTTTATGCAGGTCCATCCGATATTTTGATGATTTTAGCGACATTATTCACCGGAATTGTTTCAAATTTGGTATTTGAAATTCGTAATGGATACTACAGCTTAAGACAGAAAATTGTATGTGCAGGTCCACGTCTTCGTATAGCCCCCATATAACGGTACATCTATTTTCGGTATATTCGGTATTTTAATGATATTATTTTAATGGATTTTATGGATTTAATTTTTGAGAATCGCCAAATTCGTTCCAAAAGGTGGAGGGTATTCAAAGTTCGGCCCAGCCGGCTTACTTGTTATAACTAAATATATTTCAATTTAAAGTCTATGTAAATTACAGATTTTCTTAAACTAAACTTAATAACATTTATAATTTTAAAAATTGCATATCTATATTAAAAGAATTTCCCTTAGGTATATTGAATCTCCTTAGTTTGCTTATTTCTTTTGGATATTATTGTCAAGAATATCTCCAATGAGACGAATATGATAACAGCCGTGATAATCAAATAGGCCAATATGAGTATATGATCCGGACAGGGTTCCGGAATTGTTGTTACTACCAACGTTGGTGGAATGTAGGCACTTGAGGTCATGTCAAGGTAACTGCAAAGAGCTGCAAGAAAAATAAGGTATAAAAGAAATTAAAAAAAATTAATTATTTTTTACCGCCAATCAATAATTTTAATTTGAAATTATCCATTTCGTTTTGAGAAAAATTCGTGTATATTGTTGATCGCTATTTCGTTGAGTTTTAACTGAATTTGGGTTTGATGAAATGTAGATTGTTTTATATAAATTTAATCGAAATAATTATTAATACAAAAGGGTATTATTGTGTTTAAACAACTGTTCCAGTTGTTGTTGTCGGCAATATGAAGTCAATGAACGATTACAATTGATGGTGCATGCAAATAAATATTGGACGATTAATAAGAGATTGGGTTCCAAAATGGAAGTCGTTTCCATAATTTCCGGAAGGAATTCATTGACATTTACAATAGCTCTTTTTAGTACATGCTATAGATCCATATTATAGGTAACAAATAATAATTCCTGAAGGAGGCTAAAGCTGGGAGAATCTGACAATGAGGTACCCTACATCACAACAGTGCAACAAAACTTTTGGGAAGAGTAGGAAAGGAAATTCCTTTTGGAATAAATGTCCTTGTTGAGTATCTTAAGGACTGTAGATTAATTCTAAAATGAGGGAATCGATTGAGGATTAAATTTTTAGAACATTTTGACATTTTGAATACCTTCATGTTCTATTTCATCCCCTCTTTTCCGAAATGTAATAAAAGTACAATGAGATGACATTTTTTTTTGACTTTCCGAAACATTAAGAAGTATCTTAGATGAGTTTTTTTGACATCAAAATATTTTTCAAAGATATTAACTAGAAGATATCTTTGTTATTTTACCCGATCCTGTACCCTTGGGTCGACTATGTAAAAACTTGACTTATGGCCTAAATGGCAATTCTAAAAATCCGTTATATATCACATATAAAAAAAAAAACATAAATAAATTGAAATATGATACTACAGCCGATACGGTTGGAAATTAGGATGGAAGCTTTTAAAATTATGGAAATCATAATATGGGGGCTATACTAAAACGTGAAACTACATTGGATATTTTTTGTGAGGAACTAAACAAACCAAAGGAATAGAATCGTATTCAGGACGGCGTTCGGGCCCCACAAAAAGGGGCATATGGTCCAAGCGTTCCTCATCGAAATAAGGTTTCTAGACCTTAGGTGTCTTTGGACCAAATCTGTTTCAGGATATATGGAGTCGATTTAGGCGTGTCCCTCCTTCTGTCAGCCTGGCTGATGACTTTTGAATGAAGTGCGTACGATGACTTTGGACTTCGTCAAACTTAGATCGATTTCGAAAATGGGTCCACTCCTTCTGGTACCTCCCCCTTAAAAGGTTAACATTTGCACTAAAATGTTTCCCTTAACCAGGTATCGGTTGTGAATGTGAAATAAATCATTTATCAATGTTAGATTAAATGGAACACTTCGGTACCCTATATAGAAAATTATCACATATCTCATAAAAAGTCGACAACTTCGATATAGTACAAATCTGACATGTTGTAATATTTATATCAAACTTATATCAGATACCTCTCACATAAAGAGTCAACAGTTCGAATAGTGACTGAGATGGGAATATACCTTGCAGAAAGGTTATTTCTTCTGATATGTCTAACGTCTTATCCAATATAGCCACACACGGTATGGGCTATAGTTTTGGTAGAATTTCTTGAAATATACAGGGTTAGATAAAAAAACTGCATTCAACTACAGACTGCTGTCATTTCTAAGCCACTCTTCCGACAGCTGTCAAAATTTTTCCAGTGACAGCTCATTATATTGTTTAAAAGCGTACAAAAGCATTTTGGTGACAATTTTCCAGAAAAAAAGTTATTCGTGATGGAATTCAAGCGTGATAGTGGGCTTCCTTTATATTTGGCTGGAAACCCCCAATTGGCTATCGTTAGAACACTCCAGCATTTAAATGTGAATAAATCTTTTGTGTCTCGTACCATCACTCGTTACTGTGATACTGGTAGCGTAGCTCGACGTCAAGGAATTGAACCGAAGAAAACAGCAACATCGGCGGATATGGTTTGAAAAGTAAAGAAGCGACTTGATCGAAACCCGCGTCGCAGTGGCCGAAAAATGGCTTATGAGCTGAACATATCACAATATGCCATTCGGCAAATATTGAAAAATTAGCTCGGGGTAAAGCCATTGAAATTCCACCGCAATAGAAAGAAAACAGACCCAAAAGACCTAAAGAGTTGCTTCTCTTCGCCGATAGTGGTGAACTGCCGAATTTGGTTTGCTCCGAAGAGAAAACATTCGTTGTCCAGCAATTTGTAAACAAACAAAATGATCGTGTTTGCTTGCCAAAGAGGTCAGCTAAAAATGTGCACCTTCGGTTGGCTACCAGAACACAAGCGCCATAGTGATGGTTTGGGTCGCCATAACAGCCGATGGTCACTCTCCGCTCGCATTAATCGACTGTGGCATCAGAATAAATGCCGAATATTATAGCGAACATATTCTGGAGGGTGTATTAAAGCCTTTGACACGCAAACATCTTGGCCGCAGACCTTGGAAATTCCAACAGGACTCAGCACCACCGCACTCAGCACGCGTCACCCAAGAATGGTTACAAAATGAGGTTCCTCGCTTCATTTCCAGCGCACAATGGCCACCACAATCTCCGGATACCAATCCGTTGGACTATTGTGTTTGGAGTTTTTTTTTTGGAAAGCAATGTTGGCACTAAAAAATACCAAAGTGTCGATCACCTCAAGTAAGGGGATGGGCCAAAATACCGGAGAGCAACATTCGAGGAGCGTGAGACGGTTCCATTGGCCGTTTGAAGACCACAATTCGTGCCAAAGGTGACCAATTTGAACAAATCTAAACATATTCTAAAATTTGATGCTATTTCCGACATTGGTTGCTTTCTTTCAATAAAATTAAAAAAATGTAAAAATTCTGCCGTTTGACTTCGTTGATTTTTATTTTATCTCACTACATATACACAATCACATCCTACCAACTTTTTCTATAAGTTACAAGAGCAACAAAAAAACTAATATACTCTCCATACCATGGTGCAGGGTCTGTTACTTTATTAAATCTGGATTTAAATAAATAAAAAAACTGAAAGTAACTGCTTCACCGTAAGTAGATCAAATAAGAATCACTTGAGTAAATAAACAAATTTTTGAAATCGAGTCAGCACTTCAAACTATAGCATCAGTTGCTTCAGAGTAGCTCATTGGGACAAGAAGTTGGATATTTAGGCAAAAAATGAATTTCTTCAGAAATATTAATTTCAATTTAATCCACAGCATCATTGGTGAGTAAAATTTTGAAGAAAAAAATCTGTCTTCATTTATTTGGCTCTCCCTCTATTTCAGCTTTGATTTTGGCCATTGACTTGATATGGGCTCAAGATATTTGGGAAATAATGGCAACTGATCCGACTATAATACAAACACCCAATTATCCACAAAATAGTGAAGGACAAGGAATGTGGAATCATTTGGCACCATCAACATTGCCTACAATGAAACAGCCCACGAGGGTACGTACCTCTACCACAGTCAAGCCAACAACAAAACACGCCCATAGTCATGCAGGCAAAAAGATGGGCCATAAACATGGTGGCAAAATGAAAATGATGATGATGCATTCCAAGTGCAAGTCCAAAATGAAAATGTAAAAAATGTGATGGAAAATAAATATTGAAAATGTGGGGAAGTCTATGGAAAATTGGGAAACTTAATTCCCTACTCAAATTGGATATGACAGATCGATTGGAGAATTTCCTTGTATCAAAATATGTGGCCTTGAATCTACTTGCTTGAAACTACCTTGCTAGAGTTTTTCTCTTTAGATTATCCATTCAATACTTGTTAGCTGCCTCTAATTAGCCACACGCCTCCAACCGCCCTTACGAGTTGAATGACAAAACCTTTTTTTTTCAATTTCATCTTCTTTATTGTTAATGACATTTAATTGACTTAATCTAAGCAATAACTTCTATAGATCTCTCTTCCATACATGCACATACACAAAAATATACACACGTATATACAAAATAAAATAACAAACTTAATTATATTCTAACTACATACATACAAACAAATATATATTACCTATGTATATACTTGGGAGTATTGTTGTTGTTTCTATTTTTTGTTGAGAAATGTTTTAGACTTTGTTCCTAATAGCTTCTGGCATATGCCGAAGATGAAGCCGAGGCACTTGCATAAGCTCCAGAATGACCTTTGCCGCCACCTGCACATTTGGCACAACTTCCGCCTGGGGCACTACTGCCTCCATCGCCGCCACCTGCACCACCCGGGAAACCAAAACCAAAAGAACCACTACCAGCTGAGGCAAAACTTGAAGCGCTAGCACCACTGAAAGCTCCAGCGCCACTAAAGTTAGGGATTAGGCCACCCAATCCTTTGCCATCGAAACCACACAAGCCGGATGTACAGGGCTTTCCGGCTCCTCCTGGGCTACCGCCGTAGCCGCCTGAATTTCCTGGGCCACTGCCGTAACCACCGGGTCCTCCTGAACCGGCACCACCGCTAGCACCTCCACCATAACCACCAGGCCCTGCAGGGCTACCGCCATAACCTTTAGATCCGGCGGGGCTACCGCCATGACCGCCTCCACCTCCTTCCCCAGCACCGCCTCCAGCTCCAGCTCCACCGCCATAGCCGCCTGGACCACCAGGACTTCCTGGGCTACCGCCAAAGCCGCCATGTCCTCCAGGACCTCCAGGACGACCACTACCAGCACCAGCACCACCACCTGCACCAGCACCACCTCCTGCACCAGCACCGCCACCAGCTCCACCACCATATCCTCCTGGGCCACCTGGGCGACCGCCATAACCTCCATGTCCGCCAGCACCGCCACCAGCACCGCCACCAGCACCACCACCGGCTTCGCCACCACCGCCGTAACCACCTGGACCACCCGGTCCTCCAGGACTGCCTGGACCTCCACCATAACCGCCTGGACCACCAGGTCCTCCGGGACTGCCAGGACCTCCGCCATAACCACCTGGACCACCATGTCCTCCAGGACTTCCTGGGCCTCCAGATCCCCCAGGGCTACCGGGACCACCGCCAAATCCTCCATGACCTCCCAATCCACCAGCACCGCCTGCACCACCTCCGGCACCACCTCCGGCACCACCTCCGGCACCACCTCCGGCACCACCTCCGGCACCACCACCTCCACCAGCTCCTCCACCAGCTCCTCCACCGGTTCCTCCACCAGCTCCACCACCATAACCACCACCATAACCACCAGGTCCACCTGAACTTCCTGGGCCGCCGCCAAATTCACCATGTCCTCCTTGACCACCAGGACGGCCTGGACCACCACCAGCACCTCCACTGCCTCCAGCTCCGCCGCCACCACCAGCACCTCCACCTCCGCCATATCCCCCGGGACCACCTGGTCTACCGGGACTACCCGGTGCACCGCCATAGCCGCCTAAACCACCAGCACCTCCGGCACCACCGCCAGCACCTCCTCCACCACCAGCACCGCCCCCGGCTCCACCGCCCCCGGCTCCACCGCCATAACCACCAGGTCCACCTGGACTTCCTGGGCCACCGCCAAATCCACCGTGTCCTCCTTGACCACCAGGACGGCCTGGACCACCACCTGCACCTCCACCACCACCAGCTCCGCCGCCACCACCAGCACCACCACCTCCGCCATATCCTCCGGGACCACCAGGTCCTCCTGGGCTTCCGCCATAACCTCCTGGACCACCATGTCCACCAGGTCCTCCTGGACTTCCGCCATAACCACCTGGACCACCGTGTCCACCAGGTGCTCCGGGACTGCCGGGACTGCCGGGACCTCCACCATAGCCGCCTAAACCACCAGCTCCTCCGGCACCACCGCCAGCTCCACCACCTCCACCTGCTCCTCCTCCGGCACCACCACCAGCACCACCGCCATAACCACCAGGTCCACTAGGCCCTGGTTGTTGTCCACCCGAATTGGGGAATTGTACCGGTCCCTTACCATTTGGTCTGCCGGGACCACCACAATTACCTCCAGAACATGTGGGATTGGGGTTTACACCAGGATGCCAATCCGAAGGGCTGCCAACTGAATTTAAATTGGGATCAGAGCCGGGTTGCCAGCCGCCAGGTTGATTTCCTGACCCAGGAGGAACATACGATAAGTCAGGTTTTTTGATGGGCTTACCGGGACCACCATTTAAAATACCAGCACCAACAGAGCCTCCAGCATAAGTACCGGCAGCACCTGGCAAAAATGGATTCGATTTGCCACCACAATTACCTGAGGAGCAGCCAGGACCCGAAGCACCGCCGCCACCACCACCACCGGCTCCTCCACCAAAACCTCCGCCAAAGCCTCCACCTTTTCCAATGCCACCATGTAATCCTCCAGCTGATCCATGTAGCTTGCCAACGCCATCCAAAATACCACCAATAACTCCAGATATACCCTGTTTGAGGCCATTCAAGTTAATCTCCTTGTGGATGCTGACACCGCCTCCGGGCAAAAAGGGATTGGCGCCACCACCACCACCACTGCCGCCGCTACCGGGACAGCCACCACTACACCCACCTCCTCCACCACCAGATGAATAGCTGCTAGCAATTGCCGAGGCAGAAGCTGAGGCTCCACTGTAACCACCTCCGCCACCATAACCACCAGCGGAGACTGAAATTTAATGGAAATTTAGACATTAGATGCATTGGTTACAAATTCCTCCTGAACTTCTTACCCATTTGGTTGGATCCCAAGATCATCAGAATTGTTGCCGTCTTCAGCCATAATTTGTATTTTGTGCCAACAGCACAACGACCCCTAATCGTTCGAGCCATGTTCGAAATGCAATTGCAATAGGCCAAAAGATTACACAGGCAATTTATAGTCGGAGAGACAAGTTTGATTTCACGATAATTAACCCAGACTCCCAGACAGAGTGCGATATTCCTTCTCTATTCACACTTCATAACTAGGCAAGATTACAAACAGCAACAACAACCACAATGACAAGCTGGACTCCACCTTTACACCGCTGCCCGGTTATTTGGAATTTTGCATAGAAATGTGGGAAAACCCTTACAAAAGAATATTATTTGAAAATGGAAGTTCTAACGTTTTTTTTTTGTTTCAACCAACAACTTAACACAACACGATTCCCACTGAATACCGGGCATCATTGTTGAATAAAACAAAATGAAAATAATAATAACAACAACAAGAAATATATTCAATTTAGAATTTTCAATACAAAAGTGCAACGTCTTCCATCGGCATCGTCTCAACTAGAATTTCTTCTCCTCCAACACTGAGAATATTGAGAGACGAAAAATGCCCCAGAGTGAATCAGCTCTTTGATGTGGTTTTTTCGTAGGTGGCTTTAATGACGTCCGGGTCACTGGGAATGGAAATGAGGTGTATTTGTAAATTTGTGACGTTGCGTGCCACGTTCATATGGGGTTTGATAATCATTTAGAAATCAATTAGTAGTAATGAAAATCCGGGCGATACCTTGTTAAGTTATTGATGAGATGGGTGATTAATTAATAATTTTTAATTGTATCAGAAAAAGTACTGGGTTTTTCTGCCCAGAAGCGTTTTCCATTGGACAGTAATATAGTCAAATTTCCAGTTGGGATATTCCTAGGGTAAAATGATAAATAAATTCATTTCAGGGTAGTTCGTAGGGTGTCCATGAGGCCAAATGACCACTTTTCCGGCATTTGTGTACCTTACATTTCGGGGGGCCAACTCTTAGAAAAATTTACAAAAAAAATTTAGGAACATTGACCAGTTAAAAAGTTTCAGTCGGTTTTGCCCACAGATGTATACCCTCAGCCAATGTTCGACTATTTAAATACAGGGTGAGATAAAAAACTGCAACAAAGTCAAACGCCATAATTTTTACATTTTTTTTTTAAATTTTATTGAATGAAAGCAAAAAATGTTGGAAATAGCATCAAATTTTTAGAATAAGTTTAGATTTGTTCGAATTGGTCACCTTTGGCACGAATTATGGCCAATGAAACCGTCATACGCTGCCCATTCACTGGAATAATTTTAACAGAAGTCTGAAGTTGGTGGCAGTTTTTTCATCTCATCCTTATATTTTGACTTCTGTAATGATTATTCAAATTGTTGATTTTCTATGGAGTAAGTTCCAGCGGAATGGGCCATTATTGTCCATTTCGTATCGGAGCTAACCGAACATGATATAAATATTGCGACGTGCCAGGTTTGGACTCCATTGGTTACTTCCTTCACTTTTTCATTTTTGAGAAAATGTTAAATGTGCGCGAGGTACCAGTTATAGTCGACCGAAGTATTTAATTGTCATATTTCATCTAATGCAGATAAAAACCAATAAGAAAAGACCAAAAGTCGGGCGGGACCGACTATATGACACCCTACACCATAATGCATATTTAGTAGATCTCCCGTAAGAAAACAATTTATTTAAATATATATCTGAGCCGACTACCTCCCGAAATTCACTCCATTTGGGCTGATATTAACCATTATTTGCACAAAAAATCTGAAATCGGATTGAAGATATATATAGCTCCCATATATCCAAATCCGATTCCAATCTCAAACAAATTTGCAAAGGTATTTCCGAGCTCTATAAGATATCTGGTACCAATTATCTTTTTTGTCGAATCGAATATTGCGAAAGTGAGGGACTTAAAGACTAAATCGGATAAAACAAATATATGGGAGCTATAGTTATATTTGAACCAATTTTCACCAAATTTGATGTACTTGCTTCTAGACTGAATTCAGTCGCATGTTCCAAAATTCCTGAATTCGGTTGAAGATACAAGGTGAGATAAAAAAAACTGCAACAAAGTCAAACGCCATTACTTTTTTTTAAATTTTATTGAATGGAAGCAAAAAATGTCGGGAATAGAATCAAATTTTACAATAAATTTAGATTTATTTGAATTGGTCACCTTTTACACGAATTATGGCCTTCAAACGGCCAATAAAACCGTCACACGCTGCCCGAATGTTGCTCAGCAGTATTTTGGCCCATTCCCGGTGAAGCGCTTGCTTGAGGTGATCGACACTTTGTTATTTTTTTTAGTGACAACCTTGCTTTCCAAAATACTTCAGACACAATAGTCCAACGGATTGGTATCCGGAGATTTTGAAGGCCATTGTACGCTGGAAATGAAGCGAGGAACCTCATTTTGTAACCATGCTTGGGTGGCGCGTGGTGAGTGCGATAGTTCTGAGTACTGTTGGAATGTCCAAGGTCTGTGGCCAAAATGTTTGCGTGCTCAAGGCTTTAATACACCCTCCAGAATATTTTCGTGATAATATTCGACATTTATTTTGATGCCACGGTCGATTAATACGAGCGGAGAGCGACCATCGGCTGTTATAGCGGCCCACACCATCACCATGGCCGGCGCTTGAGTTCTGTTGGCCAACCGAAGGTGCACATTTCAGCTGACCTATTTGGCAAGTAAACACGATCATTTTGTTTGCTGGACAACGAATGTTTTCTCATCGAAGTAAACCAAATTCGGCAGTTTACCACTTTCGGCCAAGCGAAGTAACTCTTTAGCTCTTTTGAGTCTATTTTCTTTCTGTTGCGGTGTAAGTTCTTCCACATTTTGGAATTTCAATGGCTTTAACCCGAGCTCATTTTTCAATATTTACCGAATTGAATATTGTGATATGTTCAGCTTACGAGTCATTTTTCGGCCACTGCGATGCGGGTTTCGAACAAGTCGCATCTTTACTTTTCAAACCATTTCTGCTGATGTTGCTGTTTTCTTCCGTCCACTTTCTTGATGTTGGGCTACGCTACCAGTATCACTGTAAAGAGCGATGGTACGAGACACAAAAGATTTATTCACATTTAAATGCTGGAGTGGTCTAACGATAGCCACTTATGGTTTTCCATCCAAATATAAAGATATCACGCTTGAATTCCATCAGGAATACCTTTTTTTCTGGAAAATTCCCACCAAAATGCTTTTGTGCGCTTGTAAACAATATAATGAGCTGTCACTGGAATAATGTTAACAGCTGTCGGACGAGTGGCTTAAAAATGACAGCAGTCTGAAGTTGGTTGCAATTTTTTGATCTCACCCTGTATGTATGATGGAGGGTATAAATATGGAGTATGTGAAATATGACGATAACCGAAAGTTATTTCGGATTTTATAATCTTTTTGGTTATTCAAAACTTTGACCCTTTGTGTGGGAGGTACCAGAGGGAATGGTTTGATATCTACCATCTTTATGACAGATTTTGTGCTGGTAGAAATATTGAGATGTGCCAAGTTCGAATGGAATTGGATGTCAATTTCGCTTTTTATGAGCTTCATGAATATGCCAAATTTTGACCCTTTGTGGGGGAGGTACATGATGGAGTGTACATTTTCGAACCTGACCTAGCACTGATGCAAATATTAGGATTTGAATATTTGGAGCAAAATCGGATTATCCTTTCCCTTTCTGTGCAGTAAAAATTTTTTGTTCTTAAATTTTGAAATTTGTTAGGGAGGTACCAGAAGGAGTAGACCGATATTGCCTATCTCCGAACTTGATCTGACTTTGGTAAAAAATATTATAATGTACCAAGTTTTTATCAAATCGGATTTTCCTTTCGAGAGTTATTGTGCGCACCAACGAGACAGACAGATGGACTGACGGACATCGCTAGAGCGACTCGAAATGTCCTGAAACGGATTTGGTCCAAGGAGACCTAGGGTCTAAAACTGTTATTTCAATGAGGCATATGAGCCATATGGCTGAGGGTATAACATGTGAATAAACCCGTGAATGTATCGATATCCAGAGGCCCCATAATATAGGTGCTATATAAAATCGTAAACCTATATAGACCATATTCTGCAACCGGGTCCTCACATGTGTGCAATCCAACGTTTTTTTTTTCAACTATCGCTTATTCTATGAATGGTAACACTTAGCTCATGTCTTCTTTGAAATACAATTACTTTTATCATTCCGCTGAACTAATATGAGTCTGTAAACGTTAGAAAAAAAATTCGAACATATTACTTTGAAAAACGTGGTAATGCTGCAGAATGCATATGGATTTTGGAAGAAGCGCCGTCAGTTCCGTTGGTAAGTAAGCTAAATTGTCGCACTTAGGACCCACGCATACATTGAAAAACCGAAACGATACATTGTTTCGGAGGCACATTATTTTTCAACAAGTAAAAAAACATTAAGTTCGGCCGGGCCAAACTTTTCATACCCTCCACCTTAGGGTAAAAGAAACATTAGAAGAAATGTGGCAAAAACCATTAAAATGCCGAATATCGGGAGATACCGTTATATGGGGGCTATACCAAAACGTGGACCTATAATTACAATATTTCGTCACACGAACTAGCACCCATTATGATCCACAAATACCAATTTTTAGACAAATCAGTGAAAAAAATGTGGCAAAAACCATCAAAATACCGAATTCCGGGAGGTACTGTTATATGGGGGCTATACCAAATCATGGACCCATACATGCAATGTTTCGCCACCGGAGCTGGAACCCATTATGACCCACAAATACCAATTTTTAGACAAATCCGTGAAAAAATGTGGCAAAAAAAAACTAAAATACCGAATATCGGGAGGTACCTTTATATGGGGGCTATACCAAATCATGGACCCATACATGCAATGTTTCGCCACCGGAGCTGGAACCCATTATGACCAACAAATACCAATTTTCAGACAAATCCGTGAAAAAATGTGGCAAAAAAAATAAAATACCGAATATCGGGAGGTACCGTTATATGGGGGCTATACCAAATCATGGACCCATACATGCAATGTTTCGCCACCGGAGCTGGAACCCATTATGACCCACAAATACCAATTTTTAGACAAATCCGTGAAAAAATGTGGCAAAAAAAAAAAACCTAAAATACCGAATATCGGGAGGTACCTTTATATGGGGGCTATACCAAATCATGGACCCATACATGCAATGTTTCGCCACCGGAGCTGGAACCCATTATGACCAACAAATACCAATTTTCAGACAAATCCGTGAAAAAATGTGGCAAAAAAAATAAAATACCGAATATCGGGAGGTACCTTTATATGGGGGCTATACTACAACGTGAACCTATACATGCAATGTTTTGCCACACGCTCAGGGACCCGTTATGACCTACAAATACCAATTTCCAGACAACTACGTGAAAAAATGTGGCATAAATCATCAAAATACCGAATATCGGGAGGTACCGTTATATGGGGACTATACCAGAACGTGGACCGATATATCTCATTTTCAATACCAACCATCCTAGACACAGTGCAAATAGCTCTGCTAAATTTTGGCGCTCTACGTCAAATAATGTGGGCTGTATCGTGATTTCAACAGACCAGAACGTGGACCGATATATCTCATTTTCAATACCAACCATTGTAGACACAATGCAAATAGCTCTGCTAAATTTTGGCGCTCTACGTCAAATAATGTGGGCTGTATCGTGATTTCAACAGACAGACGGACAGACAGACAGACGGACAGACAGACAGACGGACATCGTTAAATCGACTTAGAATTTTATGCTGATTATGAATATATATACTTTATGGGGTCTAAGACGAATATTTAAGGATGTTACAAACGGAATGACAAAGTTAATATACCCTCCTTTCCAAGGTGGAGGGTATAAAAATGAGCAACAAATATTTGTAAAAGCTCTTACTTGGAAGTCCTTCTTAAGGTTTTCTTCAGATAGAAAACATTCAAAAGCTCTTTTAAAGATATAAGATAGTTTATAGTAAGTAGGTCTTCATAGCTCTTATATGGGTAGAAGAACTTTTATTGGTCTTCCATAGATGGAAGGGGTTTTAAAGACTTTTTGTGCAATTCCCATATATATCTACAGAGTTATACAGATGGAATACCCTTTTACAGTTTTCTAGAGATGGAAGACTCTTCCATAAGCTAATACCCTTGAATAGTCTATCATTGTCCTTCTATTCTCTTCGAAATTTTCTCTGAGTGTAGAACCTAACTTTTTTTCTTTTTTATAATGATATTGAATTTCTGGCCTCTAATGGTTGCTCATTAAATGCTGGCAGAATTAATCAAACACTTCATCGAAACGAAATATCACGATGAACAAATGAGGTGCAAATAATACTTTTTTTTTGAAACGATGCTGACTGATGTAATGGCGTAATGATGAATGAGCAAAACAACAATGCTGCCGATGATTAACATATTCATTTTCCAAACGGAAGTAAACTCTGGAATATGACGCCCTCTGTGGTCATTGGACATTCATCAAATTATGGGAAATATCTTAATTATGGTCTGGGTTAAACCTGAAATAAAAAAAGAAAATTAATAATAATTAGAGAGTTCTCGTGGCAAGCACAAATTAAAATTGCAATAAATTGTTTAACGAATATATAAATGATTTGCTCGCGATCATGAATATGTTAAGGGGATAATAATATATTTGATTTTATATTTTTTTTTGTGATTCAGTAGTGGAAGAATGTAAAATGTTATACTACGATAAAACATTATCCCTCTATAATATCCAAAAAAGTTGCAAAAATAGTAGATTTTTGCAGGTTCTGGTACAGTGAAATTATGTTGTGAAAATATTTGATGTTATGAAAATATCTGTTTTGGAACATAATTATATTCCTTTGAATTTTTCCTCATCTGTGAACCCAATTTGAATTCTCCGAGAGAATGATGAATTCTTTTATGTGAATATTTTCCAGCATTTATACATGTCCACTTGCCAAAGGTTTCACTGTATTTCGTTTGGTCATTACATTTACTGCTACTAATTTGTATAAAAATCAATAAGTTTTGTAATTTTGTTATCTAATTGAGATGTTACGAATATTTCGTTAATCGTTATTTATTCACTATTGTTGTTGGTGTTGTTATTAGAATTAATAAAATCACGAAATCGATGCAACTCAGGGTCATCGATGATGGCGTCCGTTAAGCGGATTAACTGGAAATTGTTTAAATTGAAATATTTTGTAAGAAATTGGACACGAACACATGGGAAATCTTTCGCAGAAAATACAACAAGTGTGGGTATTTCTATGTGGTTGCTTAAGGCAAGTTATCTGTTACAAGTCTGGACACAATTTAGGGGAGGTAGGTTTAAATGGGAATGTTCGTCCCCTTCCATATTTTTATTCAATGCCAGGAATTCAATTGTATTGAAGTTACATTTTAGGGTTAAAGATACAAAGCTTCATTTCAGAAGGACAATATGAAAGAAAATAGTATTTCCCCTTAAATTTCACTGTAAGTCAAGAAAGGAAAACTCTACTTCTGAAAATATTTCCAATTTTTTTTAGAATTGTTTGGATCTTCCTATCTCGTCGAGCTGAGTCGATCTGGATATGACGTCCGTCCGCCCATCTGTTAAATTGAGGGGATGCTACAGGTCGCAATTATTGCCCGATTCTCTCGAAATATTGCATGGGGGTGGGGTTTAGATCATAATAGAAGACTATTGGAGATAATAGGCTTTTTGTTGTTGAAATGGATGATTTTGATTGATTTTGCAGTTGGTCTAGAGGTTATAGTTATAGACCAATGGACTCAGAATTTGCATGGGACTTGAGTTTAGGAGTGGGAAGAAGCCTACCAATTTTGATGGTCATCGAATAATATTTAGCGGGTGATATAGACAATAACCTTAATATAAAATACGAAAATTGTAATTAAATCGCGAATATTTTTAATTCCAACGAAATCACAAGTACACCAAAAGGCCATTTCTGACCGTTATATTGATGCTGATATCCAAGATATTAATAATATGTATCAACGTAGGGGATTTTAGATAGACCCCTTAAAGGGTGAGATGAAAATATTGCAACCAACTTCAGGCTGCCATCATTTCTAAGCCACTCGTCCGACAGCTGTTAAAATTATTCCAGTGACAGCTCATTATATTGTTTACAAGCGTACAAAAGCATTTTGATGGAGAATTGTTCAGGAAAAAAGTTATTTGTGATGGAATTCAAGGGTGATAGTGTGATTTCTTTATATTTGGCTGGAAAACCACAAGTGGCTATCGTTAGAGCACTCCAGCATTTAAATGTGATTAAATCTTTTGAGTCTCGTACCATCGCTCGTTACCGTGATACTGGTAGCGTAGCCCGAAGAACGGAAGAAAACAACAACATCAGCAGAAATGGTTCGAAAAGTAAAGAAGCGACTTGATCGAAACTCGCGTCGCAGTGGCCGAAAAATGGCTTGTGAGCTGAACATATCGCAATATTCCATTCGGCAAATTTTGAAAAATGAGCTCGGGGTAAAGCCCTTGAAATTCCAACAACAAGTAAGCAAGAACTTACACAGCAACAGAAAGAAAATAAGAGCTAAAGAGTTGCTTCGCTTGACCGAAAGTGGTGTACTGCCGAATTTGGGTTTCTCCGATGAGAGAACATTCGTTGTCCAGCAGTTTGTAAACAAACAAAATGATCGTGTTTATCTGCCCAAGAGGTCAGCTGAAAATTTGTACCTTGGCCTTGGCCACCAGAACTCAATCGACGCCATGGGGATTGTGTTGGCCGCCATAACAGCCGATGGTTGCCCTCCATCAGAATAAATGCCGAATATTATCGCGAAAATATTCTGGAGGGTTTATTAAAGCCTTGGGCACGCAAACATTTTGGCCGCAGACCTTGGACATTCCAATAGGACTCAGCACCATCGCACTCAGCACGCGCCACCCAAGAATGGTTACAAAATGAGGTTCCTCGCTTCATTTCCAGTGCACCACCAACTTCTCCGAATACCAATCCGTTGGACTATTGTGTCTGGAGTATTTTGGAAAGCAAGTTTGGCACTAAAAAATACCAAATTGTCGATCACCTCAAGCAAGCGCTTCGCCGGGAATGAGCCAAAATACTGCAGATCAACATTCGGGCAGCGTGTGACGGTTTCATTGACAAATTTGAAGGCCATTATTCGTGTCAAAGGTGACCAATTTGAACAAATTTAAACTAATTCTACAAATTTGATGCTATTTCCGACATTTTTGCTTTCATTCAATAAAATTAAAAAAAAAAACAAGTAAAAAAGCAGTAAGTTAGGCCGGGTCGAACCTTGAATACCCTCCACCATTTAGAACGAATTTGAAATTTTCGAAAAAGATAACATTCGCCAAAAATTCAGTTAACATTTTAAAAATATAGCCGTTATATTACGGCCTGTACGACGTGCACCTACATAGGCATTGTTTGTCACAAGCCATTACCATATTCAAATTCGAAACTTGAAATAAACGGTGAATAATGCAGCCAAAATTATCAAAATACCGTACATAGGGAGGTACCGTTATATCGGAGCTATACGAAGACCTGGACCTGCATAGACAATTTTCTGTCACAGGCTGTAGCTTCTATTACGAACTTAAAATACGACATCTCAAACAATTTCGGTGAGTATTGTACCTAAACTCATCAAAATACCGAACATAAGGAGGTACTGATATATGGGCCTATACGAAGACCTGGACCTGCATAGGCAATTTTCTGTCAGAGACTGTAGTTCCCATTACGAACTCTAAATACGTAATTTGAAACTACTACGGTGAATAATGACGCTAAAATCATCAAAATACCGAATATCGGAAGGCACCGTTATATGGGGGCTATACGAAGACGTGGACTTGCACAGAAAATTTTCTGTCTCAAGCTGTAGTATCCATTTCGAACTTCAAATGCCAAATTTGAAACAATTCCGGTGAATAATTTCGCTAAAATCATCAAAATACCGAATATCGGAAGGCACCGTTATATGGGGGCTATACGAAGACGTGGACTTGCACAGAAAATTTTCTGTCTCAAGCTGTAGTATCCATTTCGAACTTCACCAGTACGAGAAGAAATGGTCCGATCTCTACCATCTTTATAACAGATCTTGTGTTGATGGAAATTTTGAGATGTACAAAGTCTGAATGGAATTGGTGTTATTTTCGCGTTTTATGAGCTCAATGGATATTAAAAATTTTGACCCCTTGTGGGGGAGGTACCAGAAGGAGAGCACCGATATATCCCATCTTCACAACAGATCTTTTGTCAGTGGAAATAATGACATGTGCGAAATATAAAGTGAATCTGATGCTTATTTCGGATTTTATAAACGTTTTGGTTATTCAAAACTTTGACCCTCTGTGGGGAAGGTACCAGAAGAAATGGTTCGATCTCTAGCGTTTTTATAACAGAACTTGTGTTGATAGAAATATTCAGATGTGCCAAGTCTAAATGGAATCGGATATTAATTTCACGTTTTATGAGCTCAATGGATATTTAAAATTTCGACCTTTTGTGAAGGAGGTACCACAAGCAGTGAACCGATATAGTCCATATTAACACCAGACCTTGGGTTGATAAAATTATTGGGATGTGTGCAATTTGAAGACAATCGGACTCTTACATCAAATTTTATAAGAGTTGTAATTATTTAAAATTTTGACCCTTTGTGAGGGAGGTACTTGATGGAGTGGACCGATATTGCCTATTTTCGCGCCCGACCTAACACTGATGAAAATATTAGGATTCGCCAAGTTGGAGCAAAATCAGATTATTTTTTCTCCTCCTGTTCAATGAATTATTTTCTTTGAAAATTTTCACATTTTATGTGGGAGGTACCAGAAGAAGTGGATCGATATTGTCCATCTCCAAAGTCGATCTAATTTGATAATAATGTTAGAACGTACCAAATTTGGATCAAATCAGATACTCCCTTCGAGGGTTATCGTGAGCACCAGCTAGCCAGACCGACGGACTCCAAATGTTCTAAAACGGATTTTTGGGCGGTACCAAATGATATATACCCTCTGTAGCAATATGGCTGAGGGTATAAAAATACCTTAAAGAAGAATGAGGAAACACACTTCAAGATCACTCCCACACTTATACACCGACTCACTGATTCCCACTGAAAAAAATGATTTCTTTATAAATTTAAAAAAAATCATATGTTTGTTTTAATTTTTTGAGAATATCTTGAAAATTTAGAATATATCCTTACACATGAATATTGAAAACATCCTACAATAATAATGTTGATGGTCATTTGATGATTATAACAAACCCGTTACATTTCTCAAAGTAAAGATAAAAAATCACGTTTCAAAAAAAAAAAAAAAATATTTGATTCTTGGAATTAATTTTCTCCAGACCGTGTGACTTGGTCGACTACAATTTATTAACTAATTTCCGCAAACGTTAAACCAATTTTATCTTCCAACATTTTAGAACATGTTTTTGGACATGTCTAAACAACTGTCTACGCATCAAACATTAATCGTCTGAGCTCGTGCCAAAAAAAAAACGTTTTCATTTTCTAAGAATTTATATATTTACATAAAAATAAATAAAATATGCTTTGTCATTATGTGAATAGCATGACTGGCAAAAAATGACCATTCTTGGAATTCATCACGTTTTGTAAGGAAATTATGAATTCATAATTAATTATTCTGAACTTCTGTAAGCAATATGTAAATGTGGCAAATCTTTAACAAGATGAATGCTGGAAAATGGTAAAATGGAGATTTACAACAATGTGGTACATATGCTATATTATAATTATTGAAATCATTTGCTTCAGCTTTAACTCCAATCGTTCAGCATTTTCCCTCCACCTTCGCTTATATGTTTCAAAATTTTATAAGTGGGTTCTACATAAGGAGCATTTTCCTGAATGCAATACTTCCATGGGTACAAATATTAATATAAGTGTCATCTAAATATTTTTATAGTGGGAGGTGCTATTTTTTTCTACACAACTGTTTATCACTAAAAACAACGAATCATTCAGGCTCGTGCCAAAAGAAATCGATTTCTTGGAATTAATATTAACATAATGTTGATGAGTGAGTCTATGACAAATGACTTTAAAAATCATGTCCACAAATATTTTGAAATATTAAAAAAAAATATTTTTAGAATATTAAAGAAAACAATTGTGAAGATTCATGCTTAATCCCTTACAGACTTATTAATAACGACAAGGTTCTGGGAAAAATTTAAATTTTGCAATTTTGTGTGTAAATCTTTCACAAAAATAAAATTTATAATTTCGAACTTACAAATTAAAAAAAGAGTTCGGAGATGGGCAATGTCGGTCCACTCCTTCCGGTACCTCCCCCACAAAATTTTCAAAAAAAATATATATTTTCTGCTCAGAAAGAGAAACGATAATCTGATTTGGCTCAAACTTTACAAATCCTAATATTTGCGTCAGTGCTAGGTCCGGCGCGAAAATGGACGATATCGATCCACTCTATCAAGTACCTCCCCCACAATGGGTCAAAATTTTGAATAATTACAACTCTCATAAAATGTGATGTAAGAGTCCGGTTGTCTTCAAATTTCACACATTCCAATAATTTTATTAGCTCAATGTCTGGTGTTAAGATGGAGTATATCGGCCCACTCCTTCTGGTACTTCCCACACAAAAGTTAAAATTGTTCGCAAAAAATATTTTGTTTTTCTGCGCAGAAAGGGAAGCAATAATACAATTTTACTCTAACTGTGCAAATCCTAATATTTGCGTCAGTTTTAGGTCAGGTGCAAAAATGGATAAAATCTGTCCATTCCATCAAGTACCACAAAGGGTCAAAATTTTGAATAATTATAACTCTTATAAAATATGATGTTAGAGTCCGATTGTCTTCAAATTTCACACATCGTAATATTTTTATGAACCCAAGATCTGGTATTAATATATATCGGTCCACTCCTTGTAGTACCTCCTCCACAAAAGCTCGAAATTTTGAATATCCGTTAAGCTCACAAAACGCGAAATTAACATCCGATTCCATTTAGACTTGGCACATCTGAATATTTCTTTTAACTCAGGATCTGTTATAAAGAAGGTACAGATCGGACCATTCCTTCTGGTACCTCTCCCACAAAGAGCCAACGTGTTGAATAACCATGAAGCTTATAAAAAGCGAAATCAACATCCGATTCCATTCCAGTCTTGGTACATATCAATATTTCCATCAACACAAGATCTGTTCTGAAGATGGTAGAGATCGGACCATTTCTTTTGCTACCTGCCCCCATTGGGCTCAAGATTTTGAAAATACTCAAAGATATACCTCACGCACAAATGTAAAATTTTCAAAAAATTTCCATATATATTATTTAAAGTGAAGGAAGCAACCAATAAAGTCCAAACATGACACATCGCAATATTTATTTCATATTTATTTAGATCCGTCAAGAAATGGACAATATTGGGCCATGCCTTCGGAACCTACTATATAGAGGTTAAACAATTTGAATAATTATAACAGAGGTAAAAATATATTTAAATAATCGAACATTGGCTGAGGGTATACATCTATTGGCTAAAAAGACTGATACTTTTTAACCTGTTTTTTTTTTTCAATTTCAATCATATTTTTATCGCATGCGATTTATTCGATTTGACTTACAATTTTGAATTTTGTATTTTTTAAAGTGTTATATACAGGTCGCAATCATTGTCCGATCCTCACGAAATTTTGCATTGTGGTAGGGTTAGGGTCAAAATTAAAGCCCATTGTTTTGAAGATGTACATTTGGGGGACTTCCAACATATTGTAGTGTTGTAGGGTATCACATTGTCGGGCCACACGACTATAGCCTTTGCTGACTCGTTTTTTACATCTCCATAAACTGAAGGCTGTTTTTCAGACCAGCAATGAGCGATTTCAAATCAACATTGACATGTAATCTACAAAAGCATTAAATTTAGAAGGAAGCTACATAAAATGGCTTTATATTTTATGCTATTAAAAATTTATCTTCTCATCATCTTGAAGGCCTCAATTAATTGACATAATATTCAGATATCAATGTCAAAGGACATATTGATGTTTCTATATGTGATACATTTGCTAATAAGTATATTTATGAGAAATATAAACTAAAATAAACAATAACAAAAATTCTTTATTTTGGGTATCAATATCATGCTTTTGTCTCTTGATTTAATAATTGGTAATATTCAAAAAAACACTACCTGCTTTTGAATTTTAATTTTCCATATTTCTTGGAAATTCGAACTTGTTGTTCAACACAAAACATAGTTTGGTATGATAATAATACAATGAAGAATAGCTTGTATTAGATTTTGAATTATATGTTTATTTTGGTGATGGGTGTATAGGAAATGCAAGGTAGTTAAAAAATGAAAAAAAATGATATGAAGCACCTATTGCTATTATCCAGTGATGTAGACTCAGAACGTCAGAAAGTTTTTTTTTTTTAGAAGAGCTGAAAATCTTCTTAAAGAGGACAAAAAAGTTTCTCATGAAAGAAGCAAAGCAATTTTTATAAAAGTTTTTTAAAAGAAAACATGAGATTATTTCAAAGAAGCTCAGAGGGCTTTCTTATAGAGGAAGGTTTTTCTTTCATCCGATAGGTCCTAGAAGTCCAATCAGTCTTCTGAATCAGAAGGTTCTCTCATAGATCGACAACATCAGAAAGTCTTCGCATAAAAGTCCAGAAGGCCTTTACAGTGAGAATTAGACTACAGATTTTATTATAGAAGGTACAACATTTTTTTTTATAGAATACAAAAATGTTTTCTCATGAAAGGCCTGAAAGTTGAAAAATCTCACAGAAGTCCCGTAGCTCCTATAATAGAAGATCAGAAGGTTTTCACATAGAAGGTCTTCTCAAGACCTGGTGGTTTTCTCAATGAAGATCAAAAATTCTTCTTATAGATAACTAGAAGAGTTTCTCTTAAGAGAGCAGAAGACCATCTCCCAAAAGAGCAGAAGGCCTTATCTTAAAAATATGTCAAAGAAGACCATAATGTCTTCTGAAGATCTTCTCATAAAATACCCAAAGGTCTTCTCATTAAAGACTGGTGGGTTTTCTCACACAAGACTGATGGGTTCCTTTCTAGTATACTCGAAGATCTTCTCATAGAAGACTCAAAGATATTCTCATAGATTTCTTGAAGTCCTTCAAACAATAGTTTTAAAAGTATTTATATGGAAGACTCGAAGGTCTTCACGTAGGAAGCCAGAAGGTCTTCTCATAAAAGGCCAGAAGTCTTCAAGTAAAATGCCAGAAAGTATTCTTATGGGAAGACCCAACAGTCTTCTCTGAGAAACCCGATAGTCTTCTCGTGTTTACCAAAATGTCTTTACATAGAGGTCCAAAAATCTCTTCATAGCAAACCAAAATCTTTCCACATTGAAGATATATAGTTCTTCTTAGAAGATAACAGAACGCTGTCTTATTGACGACACACATGTCTCTTATTAGAAGAGCGAAAGGTCTTCCCAAAGAAGAGCGAAAAGTCTTCGCAAAGAAGAGCGAAAGTTCCTCGCAAAGAAGAGCGAATGGTTTTCGCAAAGAAGACCAAAAGATCTTCACATAGAAGACCAGGCGGTCTTCTCATAGAAGACCAGACGGTCTTTTCATAGAAGAAAAGACGGTCTTCTCATAGAAGACCAGACGGTGTTCTCATAGAAGACCAGACAATATTCTCATATAAGATCAGAAGATCTTCTCACAGAATACCAGAAGGCCTGCTCTTAGAAGACCAGAAAGTCTGCTCATAGAAGACCAAAAAGTCTACTCAGAGATGACCAGAAGATCTTATCAAAGAAGACCAGAAGGTCTGCTCATAGAAGACCAAAAAGTCTGTTCATAGAAGACCAGGAGGTCTGCTCATAGAAGACCAGAAGTTCTGCTCATAAAAGACCAGAAGGCCTAATCATAGAAGACCAGAAGATCTTCTCATAGAAGATTAGAAGATCTTCTCATAGAAGACCAGAATGTCTGCTCATAGAAGACCAGAAGGTCTGCTTATAGAAGACCAGAAGGTCTGCTTATAGAAGACCGCAAGGTCTTCTTATAGAAGGCCACAAGGTCTTCTTATAGAAGGCCACAAAGTCTTCTCATAGAAGGCCACAAGGCCTTCTCATAGAAGGCCACAAGGTCTTCTCATAGAAGGCCACAGGGTCTTCTCATAGAAGGCCACAAGGTCTTCTCATAGAAGGCCACAAGGTCTTCTCATAGAAGGTCACAAGGTCTTCTCATAGAAGGCCACAAGGTCTTCTCATAGAAGGCCACAAGGTCTTCTCATAGAAGGCCACAAGGTCTTCTCATAGAAGGCCACAGGCTCTTCACATAGAAGACCACAAGGTCTTCACATAGAAGACCACAAGGTCTTCACATAGAAGACCACAAGGGCTTCACATAGAAGACCACAAGGGCTTCACATAGAAGACCACATGGTCGTTTTGATTTAAATTTTATTTTGTTTTTTTTTTTTTTTTTTTTTTTTTGGGAAATCTTTTGGTCTGTTTCCTTAAAATGTATTATTTAATATCCCGTAATAATAAATTTATTAACAAATGTATTCCCATTAGTCAACGAAAGGGGGCACGCCGTTGTCTATAAATATTTCAAAACCACCACCAACAACAATGCACAGAACTTATTAGCAACGCAAATAAATCCCCCCAAAACTAGAACACAAATGCTTTGAATGTTTGTGGTTTTGTAGACTCCCTAAAGCTATTGATTTTAATTAAATTTTGATATTTGTTTTAAAAATTAGTTCAAACATTAGTCCAACATATGGCATAAATGGGCGCCAGAGTCAACAACCTTTGATCTCAATATCTATTGTTTTGAAAAGCAAAATCCCAACAGCTGGATTATGGTGGGTTTTCAATTAATAACTTGTTGCAAAAACTAACAATGGGTTTTACGTTTAGATAAACTAGGAAAAAATCCAAAATTAAAATTACAACAAGTTTAGTGGTATTTTTTTTATTACAAAACCACTATTTGATTTCCCTCCAATCAAACTTGTTTGAGGGGATTAAAATGAAATAGAAAAAAGTTATTGTTTTTGTAATTATAGATAATTCCCAGTTGACTTCGTCATTATTGGCGTGCCAAGTAATTTCCATGTAGAATATCTATTAAAAGATTGGAACAACTTTTAGCTAACGATGTTCTGTGAATGATAGCGCGCTTTTCTTACAATAGAATGATGTTTTCGATATTCAGTAAAAATGCTGAGTATTTTTGAGGAATTCTACAATGTTATACGAGAAATGGTTTATTCTGGGAGATGAATTTTCAACAAAATATAAAATTTATGATCATCTATAAAGATCACTTTTTCAATGGGCCACCAAATCAGAACCGGGAATGTAAATTTTTAGACATATTTTTAATTCTGGCGATCTAAAGAGACTTCTTTAATATCACATTACTTTTTATACCCAACAACACTATGTGTTGGGGGTATTACAAGTTTGATTGGGCCAAAAATTATGTAAAACCTCGAAATATTGGTCCCCGACATAGGAATATAAAGATGGATCTTCATATCCGTCAGTCTATCCGTCTGTCCATGTTAATTTGTAATCACGCTACAGGTCGCAATTGTGTGCCGATCCTCACGAAATTGAAAATGGAGGTGGGGTTATGGTCAGAATAGAAGCCAATTGCTTTTGGAGATTATCGCAAAATATTTAAGGGTTAAAATGGAAAAACTGAAAAAAAATCCTGTTTTTGCAGTTGCTCTACAGGTCGCAATTATAGATGAATCAAAGCAGAAATTAGCATGGGGCTAGAGCTTAGGGCTGGGCAGACGTCTCTCAATTTTGATGGTCATCTGGTAATATTTAGTGGGTTAAATAAGCCACAACATTTGTGTTAAATAAAAGTCAAATTTTCTATTAAACCGCGATTATTTGTAATCCCGGCGAAATCAGAAATAGACGAACAGGTCAATTCTGACCGTTACGTATATGCCGATAGTAAATATATTGGTTATATATAGCGAAACATATACAATGTGTATATACAAAAGAAAGGGGATGTTAGTTAGAAATCTTATACCTCAAGAATGGCTGAACCGATTTAGACAAATTTTGTCAATTCAGAATGCCCTATTGACATAACAGTATAAAATCTAAAAAAATCGCAGAAAAATATGCCAATAAAGATGTTATTATAGATTTTGAAGTATTTTGTGACATTTTTTTTATTTTTTCATATTTTTTATCGCATCCCATTTTTTCAATTTGACTTATAATATTTTGTAATGTTTTTTCACCTTACAACACAGGTTGGGGATATTATATAAGTAATGCAAATATCGTCCGATCCTCACGAGATTTTGTGTCCTCTGGTTTCTATTTGTGACCTTTATAACGGCTGCAAAATCAGGAAAATTTTTAGTTGTTTGTCCATTTCAACCCCCTAATATATTGCGGACTTCTTTGAAAACAATAGGCCTAGCCCTTCTGAGCCCAACCCATTACGAACTACATGTACCAATTTCTGGAGAATTCCGGGGCAAAATCTGACAAAAATCATCAACAAACACCGAATATCGGGCGGTACCGTTATATGGGGGCTATACAAAAACTTGGACCAATGCATACAAAGTTTCGCCACCGGAGCAAGAACCCACTATAACCCACAAATTCCAATTTTTATACAAATCCGCGAAAAAATGTGGCGAAAATCATTAAAATACCGAATATCGGGAGGTATCGTTGTATGGCGGCTATATCAAAACATAGAGCGATTTATCTTATATTCAATACCAACCGCCAACCTAGACACATTACAAATTGTTCTGCCAAATTTTAAAGCTCTACTTCAAAAAATGTGGGCTGTATCGTGATATCAATAGATATAGAGATTGACAGACAAACAGACATCGTTAAATCGACTTATAATTTTATGCTGATCATGAATATACACAGGGTGAGATAAAAAACTTTAAAAAAGTCAAACACCTTAATTTTTAATTTATTTTTAATTTATTGAATGAAAGCAAAAAATGTCGGAAATAGCATCAAATTTTAGAATAAGTTTAGATTTGTTCGAATTGGTCACCTTTGGCACGAATTATGGCCTTCAAACGGCCAATGAAACCGTCACACACGGCCCGAATGTTGTTCTGCGGTATTTTGGCCCATTCCCAGCGAAGCGCTTGCTTGAGGCGATCGACACTTTGGTATTTTTTAGTGCCAACCTTGCTTTCCAAAATACTCCAGACACAATAGTCCAACAGATTGGTATCCGGAAATTTTGGAGGCCATTGTGCGCTGGAAATGAAGCGAGGAACCTCATTTCGTAACCGTTCTTGGGTGGCGCGTGCTGAGTGCGATGGTGCTGAGTCCTGTTGGAATGTCCAAGGTCTACGACCAAAATGTTTTCGTGTCCAAGGCTTTAATTAATATTCGGCATTTATTCTGATGCCACGGTCGATTAATGCGAGCAGAGAGCGACCATTGGCTGTTATGGCGGCCCACACCATCACCATGGCCGGCGCTTGAGTTCTGGTGGCCAACCGAAGGTGCACATTTTCAGCTGACCTCTTTGTCAAGGAAACATTCGTTCATTTTGTTTGTTTACAAACTGCTGGACAAGGAATGTTTTCTCATCGGCGAAAACCAAACCACTTCCTTGACGTCGATGGTACGAGACACAAAAGATTTATTCACATTTAAATGCTGGAGTGCTCTAACGATAATCACTTGTGGTTCTCCAGCCAAAAATATAATGAAATCACACTATCACGCTTGAATTCCATCACGAATAACTTCTTTTCTGGAAAATTCTTACCAAAATGCTTTTGTAAGCTTGTAAACAATATAATGAGCTGTCACTGGAATATTTTTAACAGCTGTCGAAAAAGTGGCTTAGAAATTATAGCAGTCTGAAGTTGGTTGCAGTTTTTTCATCTCACCCTGTATAAAGTATACAGGGGTCTACGACGAATATTTAGGGATGTTACAAACGGAATGGCATCCTTTTCAAGATGGAGGGCTTAAAAATCAATTTATTCAATAGAATGTTTTAATTAATGTTCGGAAGGGAAGGTGAATGCCGTCTATGAATCTGGCGACTCTATAGAAACTTCTATAATATATTACTACCATATTTTATAATCTATTTCTATTCGTCAATAATCGATGATTACAACAATTCCATTTCCCTTTGTATGACCTACCTAATTTCGAAACATCTGCCATCTGTATTCAATTAATAACGTTTAATGTTATTGCAAATAAAAATTATAATTTATTTTCCAATCATTTAATGATGATGATTATCGGTTTGTTGTGGTCGCTGCATTCATTATAAGTTGCAGCACGTCGTCAGTTTGTCAGGTTGTCAATGCAACAGTCAATATTGATGTTGACTTTTTAACACGTTGAAGTTGTAATTTATATCAAGTATTGAATTATTGATTATTTAAAAAAAAATAATAAATTGAGCTGTTATAAAATATAATTATACTAGAAGGTGTCCGCTACTTCGTCACCGAAAAGTCCGCCTTTAAGTTTCAGATTCGTTACAACAATTCGCATTTTCCAGAAAGAATAATGGGAGAACGTTTATTATTTAAATCAAAAAATCTTCAAAATACTCAATTTTGAAGTTAACCGAGGAGGATATTATAGGAACCATTGGACAATGGATCCACGTCCAATTTTACTGTCCAAAAAATAGTGAATTCAATATACCACATTATCCCTTCATCCAATACCAAATTTAGATCTCTCCGTCTTGACACCAAAAAGGATAAGAAATTAGTACCATTTAATACTTTTCGCAAAGATTATAGTACGTATTTACAAAACTACCAGCAGATCTCCACACCAGATACCAACAGAGATCACAATATAAAATTTCGAGATTCCAGCTCTATCCCCTCACTCAATACGCAATTAGGTATAATTTTGTACTTTTCGTACAATTATAGTACACATTTTCAAAAACACCTCTACCAGATACCAACAGAAACTTCTATTTCAAATTTCAGGATTTCAGCATACCCAATTTAGTACCACTTAGTACCACTACCTTATTTTAGGAACAGAGACCAACAGTGACACCTATATCAAAAATCCGTGTTTCAGCTCTATTTCCTCACCCAATACCATATTGTACCAAATATAGTACCATTTAGTACTTTTCGAATCATTATAGTGAACATTTCCCAAACCAGCTCTTTCTCTCAACCACAAACACCAACGGTGACATATATAGGAAACACCGCTTCGTAAGTGGAATCATAGCTGGCCTTGTGAGCACTACTAATTCGGGCTCCTATGTTTCCACACCACCTTTGTTGTAGGCTCCTGTATGGGTGCTACCCTATACTAAAGCACTGCCACATGGAGTTACGGAAAAAATACCCTCAGAGCTACAAACCATATTAACGTTGTGTCAAACACTAGTACCAGCTCCAATGCTACCAGAAATACTGCCGATGTTAAAGCTACAAGCCACATTGCCTCTGTGTCTGATACCAGTACCAGCTCCAAAGCAACCACAAATTTTGCTGTTGCTGGTTGAACCATAGCTTCCTTTATGGCCAGCGCCAATGTCAGCTCCAATGTTTCCAAAAGCCCCGCCTTTATTGTAGCATCCCGTATGGGTATTACCTGCGCCAAAATCGGCTCCAATGTTTTCGAAAACACCACTTTAGTGGTAGACTCCAGTGTGAGCACTACTCGTCACGACTAATTTCAGCTACTAGGCCACCGGAAACACCACCCTTATTTGTGGCCACCCCCAATACAGGTACCTATAACTTCCGAAACACCACCTTTGTTGTATGCTCCTGTATGCCAGAACCAAGGGGGCTAGAGACACCAATTGCACTGGCGCTAGTAGATGCTGTATATGTACTGGTGGAACATGATAAGCCAGCTATGTAGCCGTCACCACTACCAGCACCAATGCTGCTAGATGCATCATAATTACCCTTGTGATCATCTCCTCGGGGCAACTCCTTTGCGAATGCCACTTATACCGGTTCCAATGCCTGCAAAATCATACATAGAAGACAAATTCAACATATATGTCAGCCTTATTAGATTCGCCATAACCAACTATGTGGCCTCCATCAATTCCTGTTCCAATGGTATCAGACACGCCACCCCTATATGATCCGCCAATATTACCAGCAAAGCCAGCAGATGCAGACGCAGTAACCTTATGATAACCACCAATGCAAGTAGTATATCATGACTTCCACCAACAACTGTGTTGTGACCGGCACCAATATAAGTGGTCATATTATTATATATCCAATATGGTCAGTCAATCCAAAGAGATTTGTGCTAATATTGGCAGAGTCCTTAGAGTCACTGTGGAAGGAACCAATATTCCACGTAATCCACACAGAATACCACGGATGCTAGTTGAACCATTGGAGCCACTGTAAGGTCCATTCATTTCGACACTATAGAAAACGCAAATGATTCCATATCCACCGCCAATACTTGCTGAACTCTTAGAAACATCATAAGCGCCACACTTTATCAGAATCCATTTAATTCCACCTAATTCACCCAAAGTGCCACGAATGTCAGCTGATCCTTTAGAGTAACCACAAGCTCCACTGGCTTGTCCATTGTGAGAAGAACCAATTCTTCTAGTTGAAGCCTTGGAGACACTCTAAGCTCGACTCGTTTGGTCATTATGTAAAACACCAATATTTCCAGTTATCCGTAGTCGGTAGAACCCTCGAACGAATAAGTATAAACAAAGTAAATTTATTCTTTCTCGATTTGCATTTGAAGTTTATTTGGCAGGGCAGGAGAGTCTCTCACAACTACTAATGCATATATTGTGAGCAAGGGTACCTTAGAGCTACCATAACTTTGTCTTGTAGCTCCAGTGTGAAAGGCTCTAATATTGGCAGATAGTCGACCCAATGAAGCACCAATGCCTGCTGAGCCCTTAGAGCCACCATAAGCTCCACTGACCTGCCCGCTGTGGGAGTCAGCATTATTCCCCCTAATATACCAAGATTTTCACCAATACCTGCCAAAAGCTCCTTTCTTTTAACCTTGAACAGATATGCAAGACCCCAGTAACCATTGCAGAAACCGCCGCCTCCAAGATAGCCCCATAATCCAATGCCGTAAGCTAGAAAATGTAATGTAATTATACCCTACAACACTATGTGTTGGGGGTATTATAAGTTTGATTGGGCCAAAAATTATGTAACACCTCGAAATATTGGTTTCTCACATAGGAAAGTATGTATGGATCTTCCTATCTCGCCGATCTTGAGTCGATCTAGCTATGTGTGTCTTTCTATCCGCCCGTCCATCAGTCCATGTTAATTTGTAGTCACGCTACAGGTCGCAATTATGGGCCGATCCTCACTAAATTTTGCATGAAGGTGGGGTTATGGTCAGGATAGAAGCTTTTGAAAATGGTCGCATAATATTTGAAATGGTCGCATTTATAAAATTTCCTGATTTTGCAGTTGCTCCACAGTTCGCAATTACAGATCAATCGACACGGAAGTTAGCATTGGGCTAGAGCTTAGGCCTGGACAGAAGCCTTCCATTTTGGATGGTCATCGGGTAATATTTAGTGGGTGAAATGGACCACAACATTTGTGTTAACTGAAAGTCTAATTTTCCAATAAACCGCGAATATTTTCAATCCCGATTTGCCTTTTATTGTGCACCAAACGTGTAATATCAGTCCGAATAGTATGGCATTTTGCAAGTACGATCAGATTGGACCTGAAAATAAGTATGCCAAAATTTGATCGAAATCGGTTCAGATATAGCTATAGCTCCCATATATATTGTTCATCCGATTTGTTATTTTCGTCCTCCGCAGCCGTAATATGCACTCTGTAACAACAAAATTTGGGGAAATATATCAAATACAGCTCAGAAATACATTTGCTAAATTTTATCGAGATCGGTTCAGATTTGGTTTTAGCTCCCATATATAACTTCGTCCGATTTACTTTTGATTATGCACCAAACGTCTAATATTTGCTCAAATTGGATGAAATTTGGCAGTTACGACCGAATTGAGTCTAGAAGCTAGTATGTCAAGATCGGTTCAGATATAGCTCCCATATATACTGTTCATCCAATTTGATATATTTGTTACCCACAGCCGTAATATGCACTCCGTAACAACGATATTCAGGGAAATATATCCAATACCGCTCTGAAATATCTTTGCCAAATTTTATCGAGATCGGTTCCGATTTGGATAAAGCTCCCATATATATCTTTATCCGATTTCAAATTAATTGTGCACCAAACGGGCAATACAATTCCGAATTTAAAAGGTACAAATGATTCGGCATATTTAGTTTTTTGAACTCTAAATTATAATTATAAACATAGCGTGTATGATTGAATTCTCCCATAAAAACTTTTAATTGTTATGCGGAGCTCTACTAAATTAGCAAAGTGGTTTACTGGTTTCAATTTGACTTAATATTGAAGTGTATATTTTGTAATACTTTTTCATCCTTGCAATACAGGTTGGGGATAGTTTATACAGATTTCAATTACCATCCGATCCTCACGGAAATTTTCACAAGGGTAGGGTTAGGCTCAGAAGGGCTAGGCCTATTGTTATCAAAGATGTCCGCAATATATTTAGGGGTTAAAATGGACCAAAAACAAAAAAAAAATTCAAAAGCGAAATCTTCCAAAATGGATTTGGACATAAAGGGCCTTCTAACATATTGTAGTGTTATAGGGTATCAAATGGTCGGACCCGCACGAGTATAGCCTTTGCTTACTTGTTTATTATTATTTTCACACCCACCCAGAATAGTTCGTGAGTTCTGAAATTAACAAAATATAAACAATATTTTCAAAAAAAAAAAAAAAAATAAATAAATAAAAAAAATCAATGGCCGTCGGCATATGTTTGTGTCGCGTTAACGCCACCTTTACGTCTAGACAGTTTTTGGATTAGAGTTCTTGTAATTATGAACCCTTCTGTTAATGATAATATGTAGCACGTTTTAGAAAATAGATGGAGAAGCTCCAGGCGCTACGAAATTAGTGGTGGGCCATCATAAAAATCACATTTAAATAATCATGAGAAAATCGATCAAATTATGCTAATCCGTTTCTTAGAATTGTGTGAAGAACCAGCTGAAAAAAAAGAGACAAAAGAAAGGAACCAGTTTTTGGATACGTTTGTTGTGTTCTTGTTTTTGTTTTATGGTCATTTACAACCGTGCGACATAAGATAGCCAAAAATAGAAGGAAAATAAAATTATCAAAAAATTAAAAAAAATATTGATGTTTTTTGCTCAGCAAAGTTCTATAAAAGAAGCCGGCGGTTGGAAATTTTGAAACATAGTTCTATTGACAGTGATGAGAGGCGTAACGGTATTTGGATTATTAGCGATTGGAGTGGCCCTGACCAATGGTGAGTTCGGGGGTTATTTTGGGTTTAGATGGAATTACAATGTTGTGAATTTTTGCAGCTTATGGCATTGGATTAAGTGGCAACCTTGGAGGCCTGGGCGGAGGTTTAAATATTGGCGGTGATAATGGTGGATTCCTGGGATCTGGTATCTCTGCGGGTCTTGGAGGTAAAAAGAAGGGAGGTTATGGCGGTTCGGCCGGTATTGGTGGCAATCTTGGCGAATTTGGCGGAAGTTTTGGAGCTTCTCATGGTCAAGCAAGTGGAGCTTATGGTGGCTCCAAGGGTTCAGCTGGCATTGGTGGCTCTTTGGGTGGATTAAGTGGCAATATTGGAGCTTCTCACAGTGGAGCCACAAGCCAAAGTTATGGTGGCTCCAAGGGATCAGCGGGCATTGGTGGTTCTTTGGGTGGATTAAGTGGCACTATTGGAGCCTCTCACAGTGGAGCCACAAGCCAAAGTTATGGTGGCTCCAAGGGATCAGCTGGCATTGGTGCTAATCTAGGTGGATTAAGTGGAAGTATAGGTTCCTCCCACAGTGACTCTAAAGGATCTGCCAACATTGGTGCTAATCTTGGCGGATTAAGTGGAAGTATTGGTACCTCCCACAGTGACTCTAAAGGATCTGCCAACATTGGGGCTACACTTGGCGGATTAAGTGGAAGTATAGGTTCCTCCCACAGTGACTCTAAAGGATCTGCCAACATTGGTGCTACTCTTGGCGGATTAAGTGAAAGTATTGGTTCGTCTCACAATGGACAAGCCAGTGGAGCTTATAGCGGCTCAAAGGGCTCAGCCGGAATTGGTGGTTCTTTGGGTGGATTAAGTGGAAATATTGGAGCCTCTCACAGCGGCGCAACGAGTCAAAGTTATGGTGGCTCAAAGGGTTCAGCTGGCATTGGTGCCAATCTTGGTGGATTAAGTGGAAGTATTGGTACCTCCCACAGTGACTCTAAAGGATCTGCCAGTATTGGTGGTAATCTTGGTGGATTAAGTGGAAGTATTGGTTCGTCTCACAATGGACAAGCCAGTGGAGCTTATAGCGGCTCAAAGGGTTCAGCTGGCATTGGTGGTTCCTTGGGTGGATTAAGTGGTAATATTGGAGCCTCTCACAGCGGAGCCACAATCCAAGATGGTGGCCACAAAGCTGGTTATGGTGGATCTGGCGCCATTGGAGCTTCTTCGTCTGCCACGGCTGATGCTTCTGCTTCTGGAAACATTGGAGCAGGTATAAGTGACATCCATAAAGGAGTTCCCTCGGGTATTAGTGGTGCATCTGGCATTAGTGGATCTGGTGTTGGTGGCGAAAATGTAGTTGGTTTATCTAGTTCTACCAGCTCGTCTACTGCTTCTGCTAGCGCCAGTGCAACTGGTGTCTCTAGCACCCTTGGTTCTGGGCATTCAGAAACATACAACAAAGGTGGTGCTTCCGGAGGTATAGGAGCAGGTATTGGTGTTGGTCACAAAGGTGGTTATGGTTCCGCCAACAAGGGTGGTGTTTCCGGAAGCTTTGGAGCTGGAATTAATGGTGGTCTTAAAGATGCTGAATTGGGTGCCATTGGAAGCAGTTCTACTTCTACCTCAAGTTCCTCTGTAACCACAAGTACTTCAGGTGTCTCTTCATCTGCTAACAAAGGAGGCTACTCTGGTGGAATTGGTGCAGCCCATACCGGAGCCTACAACAAGGGTAGTGCATCTGGAAGCGTTGGCATAAGTGGTAACAGAGGTAGCTATGGTTCAGCTAATAAGGGTGGTGTTTCAGGGAGCATTGGAGCAGGAATTGGTGGCGGACATAAAGGTGGTTTAGCTGGCAACATTGGTGGCAGTTCTACCTCAACTTCCTCTGCTAGCGCTACTGTGTCTGGTAGTTTGAACACGGGAGCCTACAACAAAGTTGGTGCTTCCGGAAACATAGGAGCCGGTATTGGTGCTGGTAATAAAGGAAGCTATGGCTCGGCTAACAAGGGTGGTGTTTCTGGCAATTTTGGAGCTGACATTGGTGGCAGTTCCACCTCAACTTCTTCCGCCAGCACTACTGTGTCAGACAGCTCTCAGACAGGAGCCTACAACAAAGGTGGTGCTTCTGGAAGCATCGGTGGCAGTATTGGTGGGGGCCATAAAGAAAGCTATGGTTCAGCCAACAAGGGCGGTGTTTCTGGCAATTTTGGTGCTGGCATTGGTAGCGGACATAAAGGTGGTGTGGCTGGTAGCATTGGAGGCAGTTCCACCTCAACTTCTTCCGCCAGCGCTACTGTGTCTGGTAGTTCTCACACAGGAGCCTACAACAAAGGTGGTGTTTCCGGAAACATTGGAGCCGGAATCGGCGGTGGTAATAAAGGTAACTATGGTTCATTCAACAAAGGTGGAACTTCTGGCAGCACTGGAGCAGGAATTGGTGGCGGACATAAAGTTGGTGTAACTGGCAGCATTGGAGGCAGTTCTACCTCAACTTCCTCTGCCAGCACTATTTCGTCTGGTACCACCCATTCAGGAGCCTACAACAAAGGTAGCACTTCCGGCGGCATTGGTGCTGGTATCGGTGGCGGACACAAGGTAACATATGGTGGATCTAATAAGGGTAGTGCTTCCTGGAATTTTGGTGGTGCCAACAAAGGTGGCGCCGCTGGCAATAAAGGAAATTACGGTGGCGCCTCTGGCAGTTTTGGAGCAGGTGGTAATAAAGGTAGCTATGGAAACAAGGCTACAACTACAACAAGTACCACAACTAGCACATCTACAGTTTCTGGATCTGGCAGTGGCTCAGCCCAGGGTTCCGCTGGATTTTCCTCAACATCATCTTCGTCCTCTTCCTCTTCGACCGTTGTTAAGGTGAGTCATCCGTGGATAAAACAAGAAAGTTAAGGCTCATCTATCTTCTTTTAACACAGGTAACCTCCTCCTCCACTGCCCAAAGCAGTGCCACCAGCCATGGATCCACCACAAGTTTTGGTAGTGGATCTCACACTACCGGATCTGCCAGTAGTACTTCATCGGCTAATGGTGTTGCCTCAGGTACTAGCTCGGGTTCAGCTTATGGTAGCACATCGGGCGCAGCTCATGGTTCGGGTGCCACCTATGCCCAGGTTGCTGCCTCCGCTGTGACCGCCTCAAATCAGGTTGGTTTCTTGACTTGACCTAATTTTAGAGAAAGATTGTAATTATATTTTTTTAATCAGGCCAATGCTCATGGTTCATCACTCTCAAAGGGATCTGGATCAGCTGGTGGTGCTGGCTACGCCTCTGGTTCTGCTTCGGCTCATGGTTCAGCAAGTTCCAGCGGCATTGCTCATGCTACCGCATCTGGTACCTCTAATGCAAGTGGAGCTGCCTCTGCTCAGGCATTAGGCTCTGGCTCCACTACTGGATCCTCCTCTGCTCAAGGTTCAGTTACCGCCACTGGCACTTCTACAGTTTCTGGAACTGGATCCTCAACAGCCAGTGGAAATGCTCATGGCTCATTAACAAGTCAAGGTACGGCAACAAGTACTTCCCAAGCAACTGCTACTACAAGTGGTAGCTCGTATGGCACTGCATCCGGATTAGCTTCTGGGGTAGGATCTTCTAGTGGTCATGGTATTGGGTCTGCCTCTGCCCATGGATCAGCATCTGTCAGCGGAACAGCTCACGGATCCGCAACGGGATCAGCATCACTCAAAGGAACTAGCGCCGCAAGTGGATCCGCAACAGCTTCTGGCGTTGGATCTGGAAGTGCAAGTGGAAGTGCTCATGGATCATCAATAGCCAATGGAACTGGATCTGCTTCTACTGCAAGTGGATCCGCAACCGCTGCTGGTGTAGGATCTGGAAGTGGAATTGCTCATGGCTCTGCTACTGGATCGGTTTCCACTCAAGGAACAAGTACTGCAAGTGGCAACGCTTCTGGAACAAGCCATGGTGCAGCTGGATCCTCAGCTGCAGCATCTGCCACAGCTACTGGCGTAGGTTCCGCCGCTGGCCTCAGTAGTGGATCAGCTACATCCGCTGCCGCCAATGCAGTTGCTTCTGCCGTCGCAAATTCCCAGGCTGTTGCTTCGAGTGTTTCATCTGCTTTAGCTTCCGCTGCAAGTCAAGCTACCGTATCTTCCAAAGGACAAAGTTCGGCTGGACTAAATGCAGCTCACAAAGGTGGTTATGGTGGTTCAGTTGGAATTGGTGGCTCCCATGGTGGATTGAGTGCTGGCGTTAGTGGTGGCCACAAAGAGGCGCATGTTGGTGGAATTTCTGGATCGATTGGTGCCAGTGGCAACTCTGGCGCTAAGGGACAATCTCATGGCAGTTTATCTGCTGGTTTGGATGCCACACACAAAGGCGGTTACAGCGGTAGCTCTAGTCATGGTGGCAGTGCTTCGGATCGTATGGCTCCAAGGGAACTCACAATGCAGGAATTGGAGCTAGCATTGGTGGCTCGCATGATGGTGGTTATAGTGGATCCAGTCATGGTGGCAGTGCCTCTCTTGGTCTAGGAGGACTGTCGGGCTCCATTGGTGCCAGTGGCAACTCCGGATCGTATGGCTCCAAGGGAACTCACAATGGAGGTATTGGAGCGAGCATTGATGGAACTCATAGTGGTGGCTACAGTGGATCCAGTCAAGGTGGCAGTGCCTCTCTTGGCCTAGGAGGACTCTCCGGATCTATTGGTGCTAGTGGCAACTCTGGATCCACACATAGTGGATCATATGGTTCCAAAGTAACTCATACTGGTGGTATTGGTGCTAGCATTGGTGGTTCGCATAATGGTGGCTACAGTGGATCCAGCCATGGTGGCAGTGCCTCTCTTGGCCTAGGTGGACTCTCTGGGTCTATTGGTGCCAGTGGCAACTCTGGATCGTATGGTTCCAAGGGAACTCATAATGGAGGTATTGGAGGCAGTATTGGTGGCTCGCACAATGGAGGTTACAGCGGCTCTGTTGGATCATCCCACGGCAGTAGTTATGGAGGTTCTGGCCTCGGACTTAATTTAGGTGGACTGTCTGCCTCAATTGGTGGTGGAAATCATGGATCGTCAGGAAGCTATGGTGGTTCATCGAGCAACGGTGGCCTTGGGCTCTCCGCAAATTTAGGTGGTCTCTCTGGTGGTTTTGGTCTCTTTGGCCGGTAGGTCGGTAGCTGTAAAATTATTACTTAGATTAGTTGTTTCCTCTCATACTGTTAATAGATGTTAAATAAGTGAATAAAATTAATAAATAATTACACATTTTCTTTATATTTTACAATTTCTTAAGAAGTCCTGAAAAGAGCTTGAAAAAGTTCGCTATAAGGCCACTGTTGGTCCCCTGAAAAAATGTAAGAAATCTAAAAAAAAAAAACTCTAATAGGAAAATTTTAAACTTTAACACCAAAAAGTCCTCAACATCTTTCATTTTGAAGATTACAGAGCAGGATTTTGGAAATGGACCCACATAGAATTTATATGTCAAAAACTATTTCAACACCTCCGTATGTGAACCCTATGGACCAACAGTGACCTCAATATCACCTCAATTCCGAAATTCAGCTCTATTCCTTTACCGTATAACAAGTTAGGTAATATTAAGTACATATATCAAAAAAAATCTGCATCCCACCAAAGGTGGTGCTTCCGGAGGTATAGGAGCCGGTATTGGTGGTGGTCACAAAGGTGGTTATGGTTCCGCCAACAAGGGTGGTGTTTCCGGTGGCTTTGGAGCTGGAATTAGTGGTACTCATAAAGATACTGACTTGGCCACCATTGGAAGCAGTTCCACTTCGACCTCAAGTTCCTCTGTAACCACAAGTACTTCAGGTGTCTCTTCTTCTGCAAACAAAGGAGGCTACTCTGGTGGAATTGGTGCAGCCCATACCGGAGCCTACAAGAAGGGTGGTGCATCTGGAAGCGTTGGCATAAGTGGTAACAGAGGTAGCTATGGTTCAGCTAATAAGGGTGGTGTTTCTGGCAGCATTGGAGCAGGAATTGGTGGCGGACATAAAGGTGGTTTAGCTGGCAGCATTGGTGGCAGTTCTACCTCAACTTCCTCTGCTAGCGCTACTGTGTCTGGTAGTTCGCACACGGGAGCCTACAACAAAGGTAGTGCTTCCGGAAACATAGGAGCCGGTATTGGTGCTGGTAATAAAGGAAGCTATGGCTCAGCTAACAAGGCTGGTGTTTCTGGCAATTTTGGAGCTGGCATTGGTGGCAGTTCCACCTCAACTTCTTCCGCCAGCGCTACTGTATCAGGCAGCTCTCAGACAGGAGCCTACAACAAAGGTGGTTCTTCTGGAAGCATCGGAGGCGGTATTGGTGGGGGTCATAAAGAAAGCTATGGTTCAGCCAACAAGGGCGGTGTTTCTGGCAATTTTGGAGCTGGCATTGGTAGCGGACATAAAGGTTGTGTGGCTGATAGCATTGGAGGCAGTTCCACCTCAACTTCTTCCGCCAGCGCTAACCACATAGAATTTATATGTCAAAAACTATTTCAACTCCTCCGTATGTGAACCCTATGGACCAACAGTGACCTCAATATCACCTCAATTCAAAAATTCAGCTTTATTCCTTTACCGAATAACAAGTTAGGTAATATTAAGTACATATATCAAAAAAATATGCATCCCGCCATACCAACAGTATTCAAAAAAAAAAAAATTAGTAAAATTTAGTACTTTTCGAATTCCAGTTAATTATCGAGCAATTATGGTACTCATTTGCCAAACCACCTCCATATCTCAATTTCAGATAACAACAGAGACCTCAATATTGTATTTTTTGATTCCAGCTCTATACCTTCTTTCAATACCAAATTTAGTACTATTTAGTAATTTTAGAACAATTATAGTATACATTTACAAAACCACCTCCATATCTTTACCACATATACCAACAGTGACATCTATATTAAATTTCAGGACTTCCGCTCTTTTTCTTCACCCAATACGAAATTTAGTACTATTTAATACTTTTCTCACAATTATATAGTACACATTTCCAAGACCACCTTCATATCCCAATTCCAGATGGAAACAGAGACTTCAATATCACATTAGTTGATTTCAGCTCAATTCCTTCACCCTATACCGAATTAAGTACCAATTAGTACATTTCGTACAAACATAGGACACATTTCCAAATCTAAATATTAAATTTCGGAATTTTATCTTATCTGTTCAACCAATACCAAACTTAGTACTATTTAGTATTTTTCGTACAATTATAGGACACATTTCCAAAACCATCTCCATATCTGAACCACTGAACCACTTCCAAAAGCATCTCCATATCTCAAACAAAATTTTAATATCAAATTTCAGAATAGTATCTCTGTCCATTCACTCAATACGAAATATAGCACCATTTAGTAATTTTCGTACAATTATAGTACGCAAATGCCTCCAAATGCCTACTCTACACATTAACAGCGATTCTCGTCACCCAAATTGTAACAAATATAGTACTATTTAGTACTTTTCGTACACTTGTGGTACCCATTTTCAAAACTACCTCTTTATCACAAACCTACCACCAACAGGGACCCCATTACAAAATTTCAAAACTCCACCTTGATCTGTTCCCCCTAAACCGAACTGTTTCAAATTTAGTACCATTTAGTATGTACTTTTCGTACAATTATAGCACACATTTTCCAAACCATCTTAATCTCCAACTTTGATTCTCGTACCAAATTTCAAGTTTTAGCTCTATCCGCTCACATAATAAAATACATAATATATACATAATACAAATGACACTATTTTAGAAGTTTAGTACCATTTTAGAACTTTTCGTAACCTTTAAGTTCGAATTTCCAAAAACCATTTGGTACATCTGTACAACACTCCTTCAGTGTCTCTGATGATAAATGTCAAAATTCGCAATCCGTTTGTCCAATACAATGTATTAAATTTGTAGTACATTTTAGTACTTTATCCTTTAGTTTGTTTCGTATCCTTTAAGTACGAATTTTCCAAAAACCCAACTTTATCACACGCCTATGCACCAAGACTGACCCTCGTGTAAAATTTCAAGATTCAGTTATTTCACAATAGTCAGTCAGTTATTTTACTACTTTTTACATACATAGATGTCCACAATGGTACAATTTCTTTAAAAATCCTGATGGTCCTCAGAAAAAAAATTTAAAAAAATCCACAATTATTGCCTTGATAGTCCCCGTTAAAAATATTTACAAAATCTTGAAGAAAAATTCAACATCTTTAAAATTGCTGACTTAGTGATCTTCAGAGTCCTTAAAAATGCTCAATTATTGCCTCGAGGGTTCGCAGGAAAAAATTACAATTCAGAAATCCACGACTATTGCCAGTAAAATTCTTCAATAATCCTCAACCACTGACCTGTTGGTCCTCATGAAACATTCTTTAAAAAACCCCAATTATTGCCTCGAACCAAGAAAAAATCCTTAATTTTTTTGCCTTGAGATCATTTGGAAAATTCTTTAAAAAAGTGCCCGGTTATTGCTTTGGAGGCCCTCAGAAAAAAATCGTCAAAATATTCAAGACCAATGTCTTGATAGTCCTCTTTAACATAGTTAAGGTAATTGTCTTAGTGGTCCTTAGATTTTTTTTTTAAATCACAATTATTGCCCTGATGGACCTCAAGAAAAAACAATTTTTTTTGATTTTATGGTCCTCGGGAAAAATGCTTCCAAAAATTTACAATTATTGCGCTGATGCTCCTTAGACCATATTTTTGAAAAAAAAAATCTACAATTATTGCTATGAATGACCGCCGGAAAAAAAATTCTTTAAAAAATCCCAGATTATTGCCTTGGTGGCCCTTAGTAAAAATTCCAAAAAGTATTCTTGACTAATGTCTTGATAGTACTCTTTAACATATTTATGAAAATGACGGTCATCAGGAAAAGTTTCCTAAATATCCGCATTTATTGTCATGGTGTACCTCAGGAAATTTATGGTCCTCTTAAACTCTTAAAAAAATCATAAGAAGGAAATCCACTACTATTGCCTTGTTAGTCCTCAGAAAAAATTCTTAAAAATTATTGCTTTTAGATCATATGGAGAATCCTTAAAAAATCGGCGATTAATGCATTGGTGGGCCTCAGGAAAAATTCGTAAAAGAAATCCACGACTAATGACCCGATAGTCCTCTTTAATATATTTATGATAATTGTAGGTCCTTAGGAAACATTATTCTAAAAATTTACAATAACTGGCTTGATGCTGCTCACAAAAAAATCTTGAGAAAATCTACAATTATTACCTTGATCGTACTCTTGAAAAATTCTTAAAAAATCCTCCATCATTGATCTGATGATCCACAGGAAAAATCCTTTAAAATTACAAAATAATAAAATAAAAAATACTGGGTGAGATGAAAAAACTGCAACCAACTTCAGATGGCTGTCATTTCTAAGCCACTCGTCCGATAGCTGTTAAAACTAGTCCAGTGACAGCTCATTATTTTGTTCACAAGCGTACAAAAGCATTTTCGTGAGAATTTTCCAGAAAAAACCAGTAAAGAAAGTCCTAAAGTCGGGCGGGGCCGATTTTATGATACCCTACACCACTTTGCTAATTTAGTAGAGCTGCGCATAAGAATTAAAAGTTTTTATGGGAGAATTCAATCATGCACGCTATGATTATAATTTAAAGTTCAAAGGACTAAATATGCCGAAGCATTTGTATCTTTTAAATTCGGACTTGTTTTGCTCATTTGGTGCAAAATTAATTTGAAATCGGATAAAAATATATATGGGAGCTATAACCAAATCGGACCCGATCTCGTTAAAATTTGGCAAAGATATTTCTGAGCTGTATTTGATATATTTCCCTGAATATCGTTGTTACGGAGTTCATATTACGGCTGTGGGTAACAAATATGACAAATCGGATGAATAGTATGTATGGGAGCTATAGCTATATCTGAGCCGATCTTCACCAAATTTGACATACTAGCTTCTAGACTCAATTCGGTCGTAAGTGGCAAATTTCATCCAATTTGGCCAAATATTAGACGTTTGGTGCACAATCAAAGGTAAATCGGACGAAGTTATATATGGGAGCTACATCCAAATCTGAACCGATCTCGATAAAAATTAGCAAATGTATTTCTGAGCTGTATTTGATATATTTCCATAAATATTGTTGTTACAGGCTGCGGAGGACAAAAATAACAAATCGGATGAACAATATATATGGGAGCTATAGCTATATCTGAACCGATTTCGATCAAATTTGGCATACTCATTTTCAGGTCCAATCTGATCGTACGTGCAAAATTCCATACAATTCGGATATATATGGGAGCTATATCTAAATTTTTACCGATTATCTCCAATTTCAATAGGGTTCTTCCTTGGGCCAAACAAATGATTTGTGCAAAATTTCATCTGGATAGGACAATAAATGCGAACTGTACTTTGTTTACAAAAATACTTGGACAGACGGACAGACGGACGGACGGACGGACGGACGGACGGACATGCATAAATCGACTCAGAATGTGATTCTATGCAGATCATCAAAAGGAACTATGGGTCTATCTCGTTTCCTTTTGCCTGTTACAAACAAATGCAAAAAGACATAATACCTTGTGGTGTAGGGTATAAACATAGAATTATTGCCTTGATGGACCTCAGAAAAATTCTCGAAAGAATCTATAAATATTACCTTCATCGTCCTCTTAATAATTTTAAAAAAATCCTCGACCTCGAAAAACCAAAGGAATTTCTATAATATTCCTTAGGGAAAGTACGTTAAATCATCCACAACTATTGCCTTGGGGGACCTGTTTGTAAAAAATCAACAATTATTGCTTTCGTGGACCTCTTCAAAAATCCTAAATTATTGTTCAGATGGCCTTCAGGAATAATTTCTCAATAAATCCACAGTTATTGCCTTGATCGAAAAAAATCATTTTTTTTAATTTATTAAACATGTTGACAATAGTTGCTTTTTAGCCTACCTATGTTTGTATAACTCCACTACACCAAGCATAACAATCGAATCACTGGATTGAGCAATCCCAATACCGTATTTAATAGTGATCCGACAAGGGTTAAAACACCGCTCACCTGAAGATCATTCGGTGGACCACCATTACATATTTCCATTCTGTTATAAGATGCGGCTAGTCGGCGCATACGATCCGTTGTGCAAACAACTTCGGAACAAGTCTGTGGCGCCACTCGATCTCGGCAATTTGTTGGAACCGCATTGTAACAACTTCTATGCAGCTCTTCAAGTTGTAGGCTGGCGGCATTGATTTGTAATAAACTTATCGGTAGAATACCCAGTAAACCGCGACGATTGTAACAAAGTAAAAGTTCCGTTAAACGATTTACATTCGTTTCAAGTTGACCGCCTGGACAGTTGTTGCAAACCGTTGTAGTGCGGGCAGTACTTTGGTGCGAAGAAGGTACAAGGCAGGCCAGAACTGAAAAAAGTTTTGTTTTTTTTTAAATTTTTTAAAAGTATATTTTTTATGGTTTTTAATAATTTTTCTTCTTACCACCAAGTGCAATATAAGTGCTGATTTTTGTCATTTTTAAATTATCCGCAGTTGATTTTTAGTAGCATGTTTTATTTTTTAACATAATTTGTATTTATATACCAATCTGAACAATGCTGTTGATTTAGGACATGTTGCCAATTTTAGTCAATTTTTGTTACTTCCGCCTGAAGTTTACACAAGTGTTTTTTTTTTAATGAATAGAGAAGTTGAAGAGATTTCAACGGAGAAATAAAAACAATTAAACACGGAATTGCAGCTATCCATTTTTCGATACACATCGTTTTCGAAAACAAAGTCGGACTGCAAGGAAATAATTGTGGAACTTAAACGAATATTTCCTTGGCTAATAATCTGTAAAGTACTGAAATAACTGACTGAGAATCAACGCCCAGACGAAGCGGACGAGTCACGAGTTGCACGAGAGTCCATCTTGGTGCGTAGGCGTGTGATAAGGCTGAGTTTATGGAAATTTGTACTAAATGGGTACGAAAAGTACTAAAATGAACAACAAATTGAATATTTTGAACAAACGAAATGAAATTTGGAATGAGAGTCACTGATGGAGTGCAGAATAGATCCATCAAATCGTTGTTGGAAATTCGAACTTTAAGGTTACGAAGAGTTTTAAAATGGTACTAAACATCCAAAAAATTACCTTTGGTTTACGTGGACGGATAGAGCGAAGAATTTGAAATTTGCTATGAGGGTTGAAAAGTAAGTTTGATATATGAAGGTGGTTCTGGAAATGTGTACTAAGTGTGAGCACTGTACTAAATGGTACTAAAATTGGAATAGTTTGGTTTGGGGTGAACGGAAGAAGATGGCATTTTGAAATTTTGGTATTAGGGTCCCTGTTAGTTCTGGGTTTGTGATAAAGAGGTAGTTTTTGAAATGTGTATTTTATGTATACGAAAAGTACTAAATAGTACTATATTTGGTACAATTTGGTATTGGGTAAATATATAGTGCTTGAAATTATATACTTGATATTAGGGTCCCTGTTCGTGTGTGGTTTGAACATATGAAGGTGTTTTGGGAAATGTGTACCGTAATTGTATGAAAAGTACTAAATGGTACTGTATTTGGTATTGGGCGAAGGGACAGAGATAAAGTTCTGAAATTTGATATTTAGATAACTGTTGGTATTTGAGTTTCAGATTTGGAGGTGGTATTGAAAATACGAAATAAAGTTGTTCGAAAAGTATTAAATTGAACTAAATTTGGTATTGAGTGAATGGATAGGCCTGGAATCCTCCAATTTGATATTGATGTCTCTATGGAGTTGTGTATCTGGAGTTGAGATATGAAATGGTTCTCGAAATGAATACTTAAATTGGGGCTGGAAATCCGAAAGTTAATATTGAGGTCTCTATTGGTAACATGTACTATAATTGTTTGAAAAGTGCTAAGTGGTACTGAATAGGGTATTAGGTAAAGATGTAGAGCTGGAATCCCCAAATTTTACATGGAGGAGTCTCTTGGTATCTGAAAAGGAGATATGGTTTTTTTTTTTGGAAATGTGAACTATAAATGTACGAAAAATACTAAAATGTACCAAATTTGGTCTTGGGTGAAGAGATAGAGCTGAAATCTCGAAATTTGATATAAAGACTCTGTAGGTGTATGTGGTTAAGATATAGAGGTGGTTTTGGAAATGTGTATTATAATTGTACGAAAAGTTCTAAAATGTACTAAATTTGGTCTTGGATGAAGTGAACGAGCTGGAATCCTCAAATTTGCTATTGAGGTCTCTGTTAGCATATGGAATTGATATATGGGATGATTTAGCAAATGAGTATTAAAATTATACGAAAAGTACTAAGTGACAATATATTGGGTATTCGGTAAAGGGACAGGGCTGAAATCCCGAAATTTTATGTTGTGGTCTCTGTTTGTATCTGGAATTAAGATCAGGTGGAGGTTTTGCAAATACCTACTATAATGGTTCAATTGATTGGATATGCATACTATATGTTGGTCAATTTGGTATTAAGTGAAAGAATAGAGCTGAAGTCCTGAAATTAAATATAGATATCTGTTGGTTTGCAGGGCTTACATATGGAAAAATGTAGTGAATTTTTCCTAAGGTCAATCCAGGCAATAATTGTGGATTTTTTTGCAGAATTTTTCCTGAGGCAATAATTTGGGTGTTTTTAAATAACTTTTACTGAAAACCATCGAGTCAAGCATTTTAGGCTTTTTAAGAAATTTATCTTCAGAACCTTTAAGGCTATAATTCTGGAGAAATTTTCCTGACGACCAAAAAGGCAGTAGCCGACAATTTTTACAATAATTTTTCCTAAGGACTATTATAACAAATGTAGTGGAGTTTTTAAAGAATTTTTCCTGAGAATTTCAGGATTTGTGAAGATTTTTCACTGCAGACCATCAAATCAATAAGTGTGGACCTTAAGGCGATAATTGCGGAATTTTTAATGAATTTTTCCTGAGGCCCGTAAGGCAACAATTGAGGGTCTTTTAAGGTTTATTTTTTCTAATGACAAACTAAAAAATTATTTTGGATTTTTTAAAGAATTTTTCCTGAGGACCCTTAAGCCAATGGCCGTGGATTTTATAAATATATTTTTTTAAGGATCATCAAATCAATTGTTATAGAGTGGATATTTTAAAGAATTTTTCCAAAGGACCATCAAGGCTATAGCAGCGGATTTTTTTAAGAATTTTTCTAGACGATCATCAAGTCAATAGTCATGGATTTTTTAGGAGTTTTTCCAAAGGACCATCAGGCTATAGCCATGGATTTTTTAAAGAATTTTTCCAGAGGATCATCAAGTCAATGGTCGTGGATTTTTTATGATTTTTTTCAGAGGACTATCAAGGCAAAAGCCGTGGATTTTTTTAGAAACATTTTCTAGAGGACCAAAAAGGAGAAAAATTGTTCATATTATAATGAATTTTTCGGAATTTTTCAAGGATATTTTTACCACAGGACCTTCAACGCGTGATTTTTTTAATAATTTTTCTAAAGGATCCTTAAGAAAATGACCGTGGGTTTTTTAAAGATTTTTTCCAGAGGACCATCAAGGCAAAAATTGTAATTTTTATAACGAATTCTAATACCATCAGGGCAATAACTATTGATTTTAAATAATTTCTCCTGAGGACCCATCCATCAATAACAATTTGAAAGTTGTTAAATATTTTTCTTGAGGATCATTGATGTAAAAATTGTGATTTTTTTAAATAATTTCTCCCGACGATCATCGAAGTAATAATGTTATTTTTTTTACAGATTCTTTCCTTAGGTCCATCGATGTAACATTCAAGGACAATCAAGGTCATAATAGTGTATTTTATTTTTTTATGAGGATCATTAATGCAGTAGTTGTGCATTTTTTGCAAATTTTTTTTCCCAAGGTCCATTAAAACAATATTTGTGTATTTTTTGGGAATTTTTCCTATGGACCATCAAGGCAATAATCACGAAAAAAATAATTTTTCCTGTGAACCATCAAGTAAATTATTGTAGATTTTTATAGAATTTTTTCTAAAGACCATCAAGCAAATTAACTCGGATCCTTAAAAAAAAACCATTCCGAATATTATCAAAAATGAATAATGGCGGAGTTCTTTTAAAATTTTACCTGGGCACCATCAAGGCAATAATCGTAGTTTTTAAAGAATTTCTACCCAGAACCTTCATGGCAATATTCGCGATTTTTTAAAGAATGCATTAGGGCATTTAGCACGGATAATCAATGTCTCTTCGTCATACCAAATAAGGACATGCATTAACACTTAATTCAATAATTTCCAACAGAACGATAGATTAAAAAATTTAAATATTTTGTTTTTTATTTTTATTTATTAAAATATCATTTCTTTTAATTGTTTCTTTCACTCTCTCTCTCTTTTTCATAGAAGAGCACCAGGTCTTCTCATACAAGAGCACTATGTCCTCTCATAGAATAGCACTAGGTCTTCTCATTGAAGAGTAGAAGGTAGGAACGATAGATTAAAAAATTTAAATATTTTGTTTTTTATTTTTATTTATTAAAATATCATTTCTTTTAATTGTTTCTTTCACTCTCTCTGTTCCCTTAACAAGTTGTATGAATTTGACGCCAGCCACCGATGATGCCTGTCAAAAATCTCTCAATCAGCTTCGCCTGTTGTGGCATTAAGATTTTCTTTTCACACACTTCAATTTCACGATAAATCCCAGCCATAGTTTTGCAATTTTTAATAAAACATTTGGCTTGTTCATCCATATCTTCGATATTTTCACAATCATCGATTGCAATTTCCTGCTTGCATGTTTCCGATGCTTCGGCATTGGCACCATTGACCAGTGTCTCAAATTCTTCATCCAGGGTGTTCATCATCAGATCCTTAAATTTTACCATATAATGATGTTTGGCATTGAACCAACATTCACGTTTATTGCTAATTATATTTGCCTTATCTGCAATGGAGTCACCAATACATTGGTCACAAGGGTCCTCCAACGCTGAGGAGAAACTAAGACATAAAAGGTTAAAGGCTAAAAAGATAAAAGACTTATATTTAACTTCTCCATAAAACAATTAGAAAATTCTACTTACCAGAAAGAAATATAATCACTTTTGAGTAAAACATTCTGAATATGTCTATTTGTGAGATATAGCCTATTTTGGATTGAATACATCCATTTCAAAACGTACTTATATAGACAGATGGCCAATTCATACAAATGTTGTTAGATGATACATCTAAAGCCTAATTATTTTCTTTTTGTTTGGCTAATTCATTCTTTTTAACTTCTGTATTTACTGCAAATATTTAAATCGCATAAAAAATTAATAAGAAAACAATGGTCTTTCAAACAAAGGGATTTCCGAAATTTCACAATGCATTCGATTATCCATTTAATTTTGAAACAACTGTATTTACTCAATTAGGTTCATTGTGTCTGCACGCGTGTTCCTTAAGAATAAAAGGTTTGCAAGGCCAGAAAAAGTCACGCAAATTAACTACTTTCGAAATTACATTAAATGTGGCGCCACAAAGGGCAGGGCAGAGGGTCCCCTCACCGAAAAACAAGAGGTATTTTCACAGAAGATCTGCTGATAGAAGAGCAGTATTCTCTCGGATGAGCAGAAGGTCATCTTCTCTCAGTAGAGCAGACTATCTTCTGAATAGCCGAAGGCCTTCATAGAAGAGCAGAAGGTTTTCTCATGAAGGTATTTTTATAGAAGAGTATCAGGTCTTCTTTTAAAAGGGCAGAATTACTTCTTATAGAAGACAAGAAAGACATTTTATATAAGAGAAGACCTTCTTCTTATAAAAAATGACAAAGACTTCTCACAGAAGGACAGAAGGGTTTCTCATAGAAGAGCGGAAGGTCTTCATAAAGAAGAAAACTAGTTCTTCTAAGAGAAGGGCAGAAATTCTTCACTGATGAGAGCAGAAGCTGTTTTCATGGAAGAATAGAAGGTCTTCTCAGAGAAGAGCAGAAGGTTCTCTCATAGTAGATCAGATCTTCTCATAAAAGAACGGAAGGTCTTCATAAAGAAGAGAACAATTTTTTCTAAGGGAATATTACAAGTTCTTCTAAGAGAAGAACAGAAGTTCTTCAAAGAAAAGAGCAGCAAAACTTCTTAGAGAAGAGCAGAAGGCTTTTTCATAGAAGAGCACCAGGTCTTCTCATACAAGAGCACTATGTCCTCTCATAGAATAGCACTAGGTCTTCTCATTGAAGAGTAGAAGGTCTTCTTATTGAAGAGCAGAAGGTCTTCTCATTGAAGAGCAGAAGGTCTTCTCATTGAAGGCCAGAAAATCTTCTCGTAGAAGGCCAGAAGGTCTTCTCTCAAAAGGTCAGAAGGTTTCTTAAAGAAGGCCAGAAGGTTTTCTCATAGAAGGCCAAAAGGTCTTCTCATAGAAGGTCAGAAGGTCTTCTCATAGAAAGTCTTTTCAGGGAAAAACAGGAAGTCTTTAGAAGAGTAGAAGGTCATGCCTCAAAAGAGAAGAAGGTCTTCCATAGAACACCAGAAACCCATAAGGTCTTTTCATAGAAGACGAAAACGTCTTCTCAGAGAAAAGCAGAACATCTTTTCATAAAAGACCAGAACTTTTTCCAAAAGAAGACAAGCAGGTCTCCTCATAGAAAACTAGAAGGTCAACTCATAGACGACCAAAAGGCCAGAAGATCTTCTCATAGAAGGCCAGAAGGTCTTCTCTCAGAAGGCCAGAAGGTCTTCTCTCAGAAGGCCAGAAAGTCTTCTCGTAGAAGGCTAGAAGGTCTTCTCGTAGAAGGCCAGAAGGTCTTCTCGTAGAAGGCTAGAAGGTCTTCTCGTAGAAGGCCAGAAGATCAGAAGGTCTTCTCTCAGAAGGCCAGAAGGTCTTCTCTCAGAAGGCCAGAATTTCTTCTCTCAGAAGGCCAGAAGGACTTCTCTCAGAAGGCCAGAAGGTCTTCTCTCAGAAGGCCAGAAGGTCTTCTCTCAGAAGGCCAGAAAGTCTTCTCGTAGAAGGCTAGAAGGTCTTCTCGTAGAAGGCCAGAAGGTCTTCTCGTAGAAGGCTAGAAGGTCTTCTCGTAGAAGGCCAGAAAGTTTTCTGTCAGAAGGCTAGAAGGTCTTCTCGCAGAAGGCCAGAAGGTCTTCTCTCAGAAGGCCAGAAGGTCTTCCCTCAGAAGGACAGAAATTCTTCTCTCAGAAGGCCAGAAATTCTTCTCATAGAAGGCCAGAAGGTCTTCTCGTAGAAGGCCAGAAGGTCTTCTCTCAGAAGGCTAGAAGGTCTTCTCATAGAAGGCCAGAAGGTCTTCTCAGAGAAAACTAGAAGGTCAACTCATAGACTAACAAAAGGCCTTCTCATAGAAGACGAGGAAATGCTTTCAAAGACGACCAGAACGTCGCCTCATCAATAAAATGAAGATCTGCTCGTCGATCAGATGAAGGACTTCTCATCGAAAAGATTAAGGTGTTCTCATCAAAGAGCAGATGAGGCCAAATAGATGAGGATTTTCCATAGAAGACGGTAAGGTATTCTCAGAGAGGGCGAGAATGTCCTCTCACCGAAGAGATGAAGGTTCTCATCGAAAGGTATTCTCTTAGAAAAACAACAGGTCCTCTCATAGAAGAACAGAAGGTCTTCTCATAGCAGGGGAGGGGATCTTTTCATAGGGGAGCAGAAAGTCTTTTACAAGAACAGCAGAATCTATTCTTGATTTCTGAGAAGAACAGTAGGTCCTCTCATAGAATAGGAAAAGGTTTTCTCATAGAAGAGCAAAAGGTCTTCTGATAGAAGAGCAAAACGTCCTCTCATAGAAGAGCAGCAGAAGGTCTTCTCAGAGAAGAGCAGCAGAAGGTCTTCTCAGAGAAGAGCAGCAGAAGGTCTTCTCAGAGAAGAGCAGCAGAAGGTCTTCTCAGAGAAGAGCAGCAGAAGGTCTTCTCAGAGAAGAGCAGCAGAAGGTCTTCTCAGAGAAGAGCAGCAGAATGTCTTCTCAGAGAAGAGCAGCAGAATGTCTTCTCAGAGAAGAGCAGCAGAAGGTTTTCTCAGAGAAGAACAGCAGAAGGTCCTCTCATAAAAGACCAGAAGGACATTTCATAGAATGCTAGATGGTACTCCCATAGAAGACCAGAAGGAGCTCTCATAAAAGACCAGAAGGACAGCTCATAGAAGACAAGAAGGTCCTCTCATAAAAGAGCTGCGAATATTCCTGACTTCTTCTATTTGACTAGAAAAAAATGTAATCAATCGTGATGTATCGAAGACTGTTTGTGACATTCAAAGCTGGCTGAAAGTCAAAACTTATATTTCAATAGGCCAAATGCAAATAAATTATTAACGCATGCCATCTGTGCATTTGTTTCCAATTAATTCTTTATATTCGAAATATTTATATTTGAAGTTAATTTGAACAACGAAATTTTTTAAAAATTATAGCGAATATAAAAGCCAAACATATGGGCCATAAAATGATTAGAACTTTTATAGACCCAATATTCATAACAAAATGTTGAATACAAAATTGTGTTTTATTGTCGGAGGTATGTTCATGAATAATTGAATTCAGAATTTACTCATTTTTAGCAATAAACCTAATCTTTTTAGCATTCCTTGTAATTTTCATCACCCCAATTCGGTCAGTCGATTTGACTAATGCAGCATGCCTCGATTGCGCCGGAGATTCCATGCTCACGCTAGTTGAAAAATATTCCGAGAAGCTGGAATGTTGGATGGACACCAATCACCATGTCATCGTTAAGCTCCAAGTATTCAATCTCATGGAACTTGCTGAGAATTTCAAATCGGTTGTGGATAAAAATAATGAAGTAGTGGCGGATGAGTGCAAGAAAGAAGTTACTTTGGAATCATGTGACAGCAAAGATTGGGACAAGGATTGCTATTGTGCCATGGATAATCTCAGGACAGTTGTTGAAGCGTATCGTGATCAAGAGAAATGTAATGGCCAGCTGATTGAGTCTCCGATGCTGAAAATTGCCAGTAGACTTGTGTTGGGCTCCTTTGTTGGTTGGGGTTTCATACATCCAGATTGTTGATAGAATGTGTGGGGGAGATTGTGGAGAGGAATTTTTTTAATTAAAAGGAAATTGACATAAAATAATAAAAGAAAATTTAAAAGTTTAAGAAAACAATTCTGCAGTGGGAATTTTATTCAATCAAGGGTGAGCGTGAGAATAGTTATAATGAAGGATAAGTCCTACTTAATAAAAACAATATTTTGCAAGCAATGGCAATCTTTTTATAAAAAGGTACCATTTGGCCCAGAAAAAAATGCTAATGGAAATTTAAATTAGCATTAAAAATTAATGCATTTATATCACTTTTTCTCAAAAAAGAACCATAGACAAAGGACTCTTATAGTTTTGCGATATATTTCTTACCATAAGGCTTTGAAATTTGATAGAGATCTTTGGATTGCACTTTTATTCACTTTTTGGAATAGCTTCTTTTTTTAGGTAACTTAGTTTAGATGGTCTTTCAAAAAATATATATTTAAAAATAATTCAAAATAATCTTTATAAGCCACATTAATAAACCAGATGTTCTATAAAAATTCAGTGTTAATAGCTCAATTGATCCTTAGAAAAAAGGTCCCAAGAAGGTCTTCTCCGAGAAGAGCCGCAGAAGGTCTTCTCCGATAAGAGCAGCAGAAGGTCTTCTCCGAGAAGAGCAGCAGAAGGTCTTCTCAGAGAAGAGCAGCAGAAGGTTTCCATAGAGAAAAGCAGCAGAAGGTCAGAGAAGGGCAGAAGTATGTCTTCTCAGAGTAGAGCAGAAGTAGGTCTTCTCAGAGAAGAGCAGAAGAAGGTCTTCTCAGAGAAGAGCAGAAGAAGGTCTTCTCAGAGAAGAGCAGCAGAATGTCTTCTCAGAGAAGAGCAGCAGAAGGTCTTCTCAGAGAAGAGCAGCAGAAGGTCTTCTCAGAGAAGAGCAGCAGAAGGTCTTCTCAGAGAAGAGCAGCAGAAGGTCTTCTCAGAGAAGAGCAGCAGAAGGTCTTCTCAGAGAAGAGCAGCAGAAGGTCTTCTCAGAGAAGAGCAGCAGAAGGTCTTCTCAGAGAAGAGCAGCAGAAGGTCTTCTCAGAGAAGAGCAGCAGAATGTCTTCTCAGAGAAGAGCAGCAGAAGGTCTTCTCAGAGAAGTGCAGCAGAAGGTCTTCTCAGAGAAGTGCAGCAGAAGGTCTTCTCAGAGAAGTGCAGCAGAAGGTCTTCTCAGAGAAGTGCAGCAGAAGGTCTTCTCAGAGAAGTGCAGCAGAAGGTCTTCTCAGAGAAGTGCAGCAGAAGGTCTTCTCAGAGAAGTGCAGCAGAAGGTCTTCTCAGAGAAGTGCAGCAGAAGGTCTTCTCAGAGAAGTGCAGCAGAAGGTCTTCTCAGAGAAGTGCAGCAGAAGGTCTTCTCAGAGAAGAGCAGCAGAAGGTCTTCTCAGAGAAGAGCAGCAGAAGGTCTTCTCAGAGAAGAGCAGCAGAAGGTCTTCTCAGAGAAGAGCAGCAGAAGGTCTTCTCAGAGAAGAGCAGCAGAAGGTCTTCTCAGAGAAGAGCAGCAGAAGGTCTTCTCAGAGAAGAGCAGCAGAAGGTCTTCTCAGAGAAGAGCAGCAGAAGGTCTTCTCAGAGAAGAGCAGCAGAAGGTCTTCTCAGAGAAGAGCAGCAGAAGGTCTTCTCAGAGAAGAGCAGCAGAAGGTCTTCTTAGAGAATAGCAGAAGAAGGACTTCTTAGAGTACAGCATAGAAGACCAGAAGGTCTTCTCCGAGTAGAGCATAGAAGACCAGAAGGTCTTCTCAGAGTAGAGCATAGAAGACCAAAAGGTCTTCTCATAGAAGACCAAAAGGTCTTCTCATAGAGGACCAAAAGGTCTTCTCATAGAAGACCAAAAGGTCTTTTCATAGGAGACCAAAAGGTCTTCTCATAGAAGACCAAAAGGCCTTCTTATAGAAGGCCAAAGGGTCTCTACACATCCAAGTAAATAGCTCAAATGGTCCTTTAAAAAATGGTGTCTAAAATCCAAATTAGTAGCACAGATATTACACACACAGAAATATTCTTCGAAAGATCTACTTGGTTCTTCGAAAGCTTTGCCTAGATTGTCCTCCAAAAAAGGTCTATAAAAATCCAAAGACTACGTTATTAGCTCAGATGATCCTACAATAAATGGTCCTTAAAAATCCACGTTAGTAGCTCTTTTTATTTCAATTATCAATTTATATTTTGGAATTATTTGTATTGTATATTTATTTGTATTTGTATATGTATATTTTAATTGTTTGTATTTAATTAAAATTATTTTCCTCCCTTGCCTTAACAGTCCGGATGCATCATACCCCAGCCAACAAAGGAGCCAAACAACAGCTTTTTGGCCACAGTAAAGAGTCGCGATCGAATGGCTTTTCCATGGCATGCCTCCTGATCACGATAGGCTGCTACGACAATTTTCAAATTTTCCATCAAACATTCCGAGGCCGTGTCAGTGTCTGTTATATCACATTTCTCGAGAGCCACCTCCTTTTTACACTCTTCTGCAACAACGGCGTTATTATTCGTTATCACCATTTTGAAATCTTCAACCAAGGCAATTAGATTCCACAGTTTCAATTTCATAATGACATGATGATTGCTATCGAACCAGCATTTACGTTTTACTTCAAATTTCCCGATTAAATCCATCATCGCCTCGCCAGAACATCCTTTGCATGGTGTGGGTGCTGCGGCATCGTCGGCTGAGATGGGGGAGGCAGTGAGGGCAATTATGACCAAGAAGGCTGAGAACAAGTGAAGAAGATGATTTTCTTATTAAAGTTCAATTAAATGTTAATATTTTAATATTGGTGGCCTACCTGCTAAACCTAGACACACTCTGTTGTGAAACATTTTTCTGAACTGCGTAAAAAATTATAATTTACAATGTTTTTAAAAAAATAATTTCGAGGAAATTTAAATTAATTTATTTTCTATTTTGTTAAATTGCTTTGATAGAAAAAATAAATAAAATTTTATTGTTAATATCTTTGGACTTTTCAAAAGCAAAATAATAGAGAATTTTATGTTTATTCAGATGATTGTGTTGTTAGAACATTTGGTATTGTATCCAGTTTGAAAAGAAAATAAATATGTACATACATACATATTTATTTATTTATTTTTAACTTAATACAATACCTCAAAATTGGGCACATTTTTCTTCTAATTAACATTTTTTTTAGCGAAATTAATGTAATAGAAGACCTCAGGTTGGTCCTAGACCCTTATCTTATCTTCTTATACATAGCACAGATTTGTTCGAGTTCACTCGTGAGCGAATATTGCTTGAAGAGTGGGAGTATTTTACGGAGTCTACTCGTCAGTCTTTTGATTTGTGTGACAGCGCTCTTGATTAAGTCCTGTTTGAAAACTAGAGTGGGAGCAGAAGAATCGCTGAAAACAGAGCAAGACTTTACTCTAAGAGTGAAAAAAATTGTGTGCAAAATCAAACCGGTTTTAATGTCGCTGTGTACTGTAAAAGAAAAGGGTGAAAGGGAGGAGGGGTTGGGAGGGAAGAGACAGATGAGGAGGGAAGAGGTTGATGAGAGTGGAAAAACGGGGTGTGATTGTGAACAGACAAAATACACACACATAGATATACAAAAACATTATGTAAAAACTAAAAGAGTGCTCGCAAGAGAAGAATCTGCTTGATTTTGAACGAACTTTGCCCCTGTTCAATAACAAAGAAAAAGAAAACAAACACAACAAAGAAAACACACTCTCTCCTACTCGAGCGATATCGAATAATTGAATTTGCACGGCAACCGAAGAATCTGCTCGATTTCGAACGAGTTTTGCTTACGCTCTAAACCGCAGATAACATGCTCTCTCCTTTTCGAGCGGCATCGAGAAATTAAATTTAATTGTTTGCTCCCAGAGTCCTCTATCTCTCTCGAATTCGAGTTTGTATGAATTCTAGCGAGTTTTTCATAGATCTATTCCTATCTCAACGAGCTGAGTCGATCCAATTGTGGCGTGTATGTCGGTCCAGACGGAAGTCCGTCTGTCCATGTTAGTTTGCAAATACTCTTCACGGAGGCCTATTTTTTCGGATATGTTCGCAAAAATATAATATATGAAAATGAACGTTACAAGCTGAAATGGTGATTTGGGGATATTTTTTAAAAATCCACATGGTCTTCAAAAGTTTATTTTTAGGTTCAGATAGTTCTTAAAAACATTATTGGAAAAGTTCACAATAGTAGCTCAGAGTGTCCTTTAAAAAACTGAACAAAAAAATAGATCTTGAAAAAATTTTCAGAAAATAGTGGTCCTTCAAAAATGGTCTATAAAAATCCAAAGGCCACGTTAGTAGTTTAGATGATCCTTAAAAAATTGTACTCTGAAATCCACGTTATTAGCTCAGATGGCCCTTCAAAAAATTGTGTTTCAAATTCACTTTAGTCGCACAGAATAAGGTGATTCAAAAATATCCCTTGAAGAATGCAAATGGCCTTTCTGAAGCATTCCTTAAAAAATGATGTTAGATGGTCTTCAAAAAAAGATCTATGAAAATCCGAAGGCCACGTTAGTAGCCCAGTTGATAATTCGAAAAATTGTCTTAAATATCCATGTTAGTAGCTGAGATGGTCCTTCTAAAACGATCTCTAAAAATCCACTTTAGATGGTCATTCAAAAATATCCTTTGCAGAAACTACTTGATCCTTTAAAAAAATTCCTTAAAAAATAATTTTAGATGGTCCTTCCAAAAGTAGTCCATTAAAATCCAAAATCCACATTAGTATCACAGATGGTCCTTCAAAAAATGTGTCAAAAAATCCATTTTAATAGCTCAGATGGTCCTACCAAAACGGTCTCTAAAAATCCACGTTAGCAGCACAGATGGTTATTCAAAAATATCATTCGAAGAATCTACTTGGTCCTACGAAAGTATTCTTTAAAAAAATCTTCTTAGATGGTTCTTTAAAAAATGATTCATAAAAATCCAAAGGCCACGTTAGTAGCTCAGATGGCCATTCAAAAAAAAAAATTATATATAAAGTCCTTCAAAAAATGGTATTTAAAAATCCATGTTAGTAAACCAGATGATCCTTAAAAATTGGTCTATAATGACCACAAGGACAAGTTAGAAGCTTACTTAAGAAGTGGTCCTTTCAAATCCACGTTAGTACCTCAGTTGGTCCCTCAAAAATTGTATTTAAAATCCTTAAAAATTGGATTCAAAAAATCCACGTTGGTAGTACAGGTGGTCATTCAAAAATATCCTTGGAAAAATCTACTTGGTCCTTCCTTTAAAAAAATCATCTTAGATGGTTCTATAAAATGGTCTAGAACAATCCTCACTTGATCTTTCCAAAAAGGTCCTTACAAATCTAAAATAGATGGTGATTCAAGAATGTCCTTCGAACAAATAAATTTCGAATTGGAGCATCGAAAGCATTCTTTAAAAAATTGTCTTAGATCGTCCTTTGAAAATTTCCATAAAAATTCCACTTTAGTAGCTGAGATGGTCCTCCCAAAATATTCCTTATAAATCTACTGAATCCCACATAAGTAGCTTAGAAGGTCCTCAAAAAGAAATCAAGTTATTAGCCCAAATGGTCCTCCAAAGCGATTCTTAATCAATTCTCATTGGTCCTTAAAACAATACTTTTAAGTTATTTAATTTTATTGAATGTGACCAATATTGTCATGGTTTTTTTTAAAGATTTTTTCTGACTACCCTGGTCAAAAACATTTCATATAAGGGACATCCAAGCCCCGCCCCCTCACCCTTCAAAAAATCGACTTTCAAATTGTTATCTGATCTTGTTTTTATTAATATTTTTCTATTTTACATTTTAGTGCAACAAACGATATTTAATGGCTCTCAAGATGGGATATTTTTCACCCATGCAAAGGCCGCGGAAATCATCGAACTCTAAATCGAATAAAGCCACACCGCCCAAATTCAGATTCTTCGTGTAAGCAGCCTTTGCTGCGGCCGTCTCTGGATCTTCATATGAAATCCAAAGACCATCGAAATTCTTTTTCTTATTAGCAGCGCGATAAGCATAAACTCCACTTTTTCTAGCAGGATCAGCCATTACTTTTGTCAATGGAGCATTGGGTCCCTCCTTAATATACATGTTATTTGCATTCGGCAACATTCCGCACACTTCCTGCCAACTGTATAATCCTTGGATTTGAGCATTTTCCCCCTTGGCAGCTTCATTTTCCACATTGGCAATTGGTGGCACACCCGATTTACCAGAGTCCGCAGACATCTTCCATGGGCGACCATAGGTGCTAATACCCAAATTAATTTTCGAGCTGGGGAAACCTTTGCTTAACCAAGTTTGGACCACAAAATCAATGCTGAATTCAGGTCTACGACCACTCATTGGATAGAGGGGTGCCGTTATATCCGCCTCCTGGGGATTACGTTCAGGGGTATAAAAATCAAAGGCAGCCAAGTTAATGAAATCCACATAACTATCCAGCAGGCCAATGTCGAAGAATTTCGTTGAATTAACATTTGGCAAAACGGTGACCGACAACGAATAGTTATCCGTACGTAATTCAGTTTTCAATTCACGTATCAAGGAACTGAATTGTTCCTTGTGTTTCTCGGAATTTGAATCCACATCAAAACTACCGGAAAATGTCTTCTTTATGCGCTTCCAAATGCTACCAAAGACACCATGAACCTTTTTGGGTTTATTTTTTGGGAATTGGAAAGCCACATCGACACCATCGAAACCATAACTCTTGAGAGTGGCATAGATGCTCCGAATGAAACGTTGACGTCCAATTGCCGATTCCAATAGTTCCAAATATTTATTCGGCACTTCCTTACCACCATTGTTGGCATCTACATCGCGATCACCACCCACACTCAGCATTACCTTAACATGGGGATATTTGCGTTTGAGGCGGTTAACTTTGCGATAAAGGCCTTTACCCAAATCTAAATCTAAATTCTCATTCAGACTCTTGGCCTTAAAGGTATCCCGTTCGATGCCAGCAAAACCATAGACAATGTGGGTGCAAAATTGAAAAGCCGGCTCCAATTCGTCGATGAACATTTTTGCGAGAGTTTCTTTAACCGAACTGGCCGAATCATAGTAACAGACCAAACGTTTTTCAGTCGGTGGTATTGATATCGATGATCGGTACTGGGCCCATGTACACGAGCACAAGGATATCAGGATGAAAATTGTTGAAATTTGCATCTTGATGGATGCTTTGAAGTTGTACTTGTTTCCGTCTTAGAAAAATAAAATAATGCGAATTAAAATATGTTCCGACACGTAGTCGTTTCGAAATTCTGGAAAACACTGAAACTCCAGACGTTGTTTGCTATTTTAGCAGGTGTTTATTAGAATATTTATAATATATTTTGAAACGGATTATTTGGGTGGTGTTCGAATGTGTTGTACCTTACTGATGATTTCTGATTATGGGGCCCAATTAGACAAATGGAATATTTTTCTTAAACGATTGTTTTTTGAAAGTGTGAACTTTTGGCTATTAGTGAAGATAAAAAACTTCAAAACGTGGACAGGTCGGTGCATCCCATTGGCCGTATTTTGAAGTTTCCAGTATTATTTTTATAGAAGCTCTGGTGGATAAACTTTGAGTTCTTTTTTATAGAGAGCTACAAACCTCCTATATTTTAATAATATCCCTCAAGAACCTGTAATAGATTAGCTATACACACTGTAAAGTCTTAGATATTTTTATTGGAGACCGCAGAATTACACGGATAATAGTAGGACTTCTTATAGAGAGGCTTTGGTAGATCTACAATTTGTTTTTGTAAAAATAAAAATTGAACAGTGTTGGCATATTTGTTGGGATACCGTTGTTATTTTATTTTAACTAAATATGAAGACCTCTCTCATAAAAACAGCTGAGGGTCTTTTCTGAGAACTGCTAAAGGTCTTCTCTCAGAAGGTGTCCACTCAGAAGATCTTCACTTAACAGAACTGAAGATGTTCTCTCAGAAGTGTAGAAAGTCTTGAAAGAGAGCTGAGGGTCTTCTTTCAGAAGATCTGAAGGTCTTCTCTTAAAAGAGTCTTTTAAAGAAAAGCAGAAGGTCTTCTCATAGAAGAGTTAAGGCTTTCACATAGAAGAGCAGAAGATCTTCTCATAGAAGAGCACAAGAGCAGAAGATCTTCTCATAGAAGAGCACAAGGCCTTCTTATAGAAGAGCAGAAGATCTTCTCATAGAAAAGCATAAGGGCTTCTCATAGAGACCCAGGTGGTCTTTTCACAGAAGAGCAGAACGTCCTCTCTTAGAAGAGTACAGAAGGCCTTGTACTCTTCTTTCTGAAGAGCTGAAGGTCTCTTCATAGACGACAAAAAGGTCTTCTAATAGAAGACAAGGACGGCTTCCCATGAAGACCAGGAGGCCTTCTAATAGAACATCAGAGGGTCTCCTCATAAAAGCCAGAAGTTATTTCCATAGAAGACCAGAAGGTCTTTCCGTAGTTGGTTATCGTATAGAAGATATGAAGGAATTCCTATAGAAGATCAGGAGGTTTTCCTTTAGGGGACTAGAATGTTTTCTTATAGAAGACCAAAAGGTCTTCTCGTAGAAAACCAGGAAGGTTTCCACCTAGAAGAGTAAGAAGATCTTCACATAGAAGACATAAGGTCATCTCCCAAAAGAAGACCACTAGGTATTTTCTCAAAGAAGACCAGAATCTAATCTCTAGGAGACCCGAAGATAAATCTCAAAGGAGACCAGAACATCTTCTCAAGACCAGAAATACTTCTCAAATAGGATCGGAAGTAGTTTTCAAAACGTCTTCTCATAGAAGGCCAGAAGGTCTTCTCATAAAAGACCACAAAGTCTTTCCATATAAGGCCAGGAAAGTCTTCTCGTAGAAGACCAAGAATGCCTTTTCATATGATGCCCAAAAGGTCTTCGCATAGAATACCACAAGTTCTTCTAATAGAAGTTCACCAGTTCTTCTCAAAGAAGGTCAGAAGTGTATCTCATAGAAGACCAGAAGCTTAGAAAGCAGAAGATCTTCTCATAGCAAACAAGATATTCTTCTTAAAGAAGACAAGAAGTTCTTAAATAAAACCAGAAAATCTTCCCATAGAAGACAATAAGGTAATTGAATAAAATACCAGGAAGGTCTTCTTAGAAAACCTTCCTCGCATTCTTTGGCCTTCTCCGAGGAAGACCTTCCTTCTACGAGAAGATCTGAATATTTTGTGGAAAACCTTCCTCGCATTCTTTGAGAAGACTTTCGAGTCGAAATAGGGTAATATAAGGTAATTGAATAAAAGACCAGGAAGGTCTTCTTAGAAAACCTTCCTCACATTCTTTGGCCTTCTCCGAGGAAGACCTTCCTTCTACGAGAAGATCTGAATATCTTGTGGAAAACCTTCCTCGCATTCTTTGAGAAGACTTTCTTCCTCGGGGAAGGCCAAAAAATGCAAAGAAGGTTTTCCACAAGATCTTCAGATCTTCTCGTAGAAGGAAGATCTTCCTCGGAGAAGGCCACAAGGTCTTCTCAGAAAAGCCCACAAGGTCTCCTCAGAGAAGACCACAAAGTCTTCTCATAGAAGGCAAGGAATGTCTTTTCATAGCAGGTCAGGAAGGTTTTCTTGTTCCTTAGTTTCCATGTATTTCAATTCTATGGTTTAGAAATTTAATCAAAATTGTTCACTCGAAGCATTTACACCCACCACGCGATATAGGGTGTTACTTAAAAAATTATCTTCAAATATTTTTATTAGGAACACAAAGTCACAAATATGTTTATTTTTGCAAAAAAATATACATGTGCACATGTTGGACAATCATGTCCTGCTCAGCTTTAAGTTGGCGGTGTTGAATGGCGTTGCCGGTGTCCTAGAGGATCTCTACAAAAAATCCAATGAATTATCGCGTTCCGAATGCAAAACTGAAGTTATTCCTGATTGTGCCCCCTCGGGTGATACTGATGATGATATTGAATGCGTCATTGACCACATGAAAAAGATGGCCAATGCCTATGTGAAGCTGGAAGAATGCAATGGGGAATTGTTGGATCCTGAAGATTTGAATATGATGTTCAGAGTAATGGCTGGGTCAACTGCTGGTTGGCGTGTCGTTCATCCAACTTGTTAATTTTGAATTGGGTGATTTTTGTAAAAATGAATATGAATTGATTTTTTTTTTTGAAAATTAAATTCTGAAATATTTAAACACAAAACTTAAAGAATAAAAAAAAGCATTTGAATAAAAATTTGATTAATCTGTGGTTATTCAAAATTGTCATTGAATATTTCAAAATTGTGTTATGTACACCTAACTTATTATCATCGTTTTTTTTTAAATAATAGTTTTCCAAAAAAAAAAAAAAATTAAAAAAAAAATAATAAATAAGTTTTTGAAAATTCTCGAAGAATTAATGAAATAATGACTTACAGCGAAATTCTTCAAAATTCTTGGGACTTGCCATTGGAAAATAGTATCTGTACTTTTCTATACCCTAATGTGCCGAATAGAGAAATATATTTCCGAAGATTTAAAGTCAATCTAGTGCATAAGACTACCCAAGAATTGAGTATTGAGTCCAGCAGAAACAAATCCTGATAAGAAGCGCCAAACTAAAGCTGCAGAAATTTATAAAAGGTTCCAACTAGAAGGCCAGAAGGTTTTCTGATAAAAGGTCAGAAGGTCTTCTCATAGAAGGCCAGAGGGTCTTCTCACAGATGGCCAGAGAGTATTCCCACAAAAGGCCAGAGGGTATTCTCATAGAAGGCCAGAGGGTCTTCTCATAGAAGGCCAGAAGGTTTTCTCACAGAAGGCCAGAGGGTCTTCTCATAGAAGGCCAGAAGGTTTTCTCACAGAAGGCCAGAGGGTCTTCTCACAGAAGGCCAGAGGGTCTTCTCATAGAAGGCCAGAGGGTCTTCTCATAGAAGGCCAGAGGGTCTTCTCACAGAAGGCCAGAGGATCTTCTCATAGGAGGCTAGAAGGTCTTCTCATAGAAGGCCAGAAGGTCTCCTCATAGAAGGCCAGAAGGTCTTCTCGTAGAAGGCCAGACGGTCTTCTCGTAGAAGGCCAGACGGTCTTCTCGTAGAAGGCCAGACGGTCTTCTCGTAGAAGGCCAGACGGTCTTCTCGTAGAAGGCCAGACGGTCTTCTCGTAGAAGGCCAGACGGTCTTCTCGTAGAAGGCCAGACGGTCTTCTCGTAGAAGACCAGAAGGTCTTCTCATAGAAGGCCAGAAGGTCTTCTCATAGAAGGCCAGAAGGTCTTCTCATAGAAGGCCAGAAGGTCTTCTCATAGAAGGCCAGAAGGTCTTCTCATAGAAGGCCAGAAGGTCTTCTCATAGAAGGCCAGAAGGTCTTCTCATAGAAGGCCAGATGGTCTTCTCATAGAAGGCCTCAATATCAAATTTTAGCTCTATTCCTTCACCTAATACTACATTTAGTAACATTTAGTACGCATATCCAAAACATTCTACATCTCTCCATCCTAGACACCAACAATGATCCAAAATAAGTACCATTTGGTACTTTTCGAACAATTATAGAACACATTTGCAACACCACCATCAGACCTCAATATTAGATACCAACGGAGACCTCAATATCAAATTTTGGGATTCCAGCTCTTAATACCAAATTTAGTACTTTTCGTATGATTTTAGTACTCATTTGCAAAACTGTTCCATATCTCAATCCTTAAAGTCAAATTTCAGAGTGGTACTTTTCTTACAATTATAAAACACATTTCCAAATCCTCCTCCATATCTCAATTCCAGATACTAACAGAGACCTCAATATCAAATTGGAGAATTCTAGTCCTACTCCTACACTCAATACCGTATTTAGTATCATTTAGTACTTTTCGTACAATCATAGTACACATTTCCAAAACCACCTCTATGTCTCAATTCTAGGTACCAGCGTAGTACACTTTTCCGAAATCACCTCCATACATCAAGGGTATACATGAACAGCGTTTCTAAAACTAAATTTCAGATTTCAAACAATATCTGTTAATCCAATGGCAAATATAGTACTTTTCGTACAAATGTAGGACACATTCCCGTACTACTGCCAAATCTTAAATACAGGTATCATTAGTGAAATAAATATCAAATTTCATAATTTAATCCAAATCATGTCATCAAATTTTAAATATTGTCCCATTTAGTACTTTTCGTACATTTGTAGTACACATTTCCAAAACCACCTCCATATTTCCAGGCTACCTTTATGCCAAATTTCCGATTTCAAATACTATATGTTAACCCAATAGCAAATTGTACCAAATGTAGTACTTTTCCTGCACTTGTTGTACATATTTCCAAAATCAACTTTGACTCTATATTCTGTACACTTATAGTAACCCTAATGCTAAATTTCAGATTTCAAGAAAAATCAATACGATTTGCTTAACGAATTTCCAATCCCAACTCTTTATCCGAACCCTACCCACCAGCAGTAATCCCAATACCAACATTTCAAATTACCAGCTTCTTCCGTTCACCAAAAACGGGATTTACCAAATATAATAAAACTCTTACATTTAGAACACACTTCCAAAACCAACTCCTTACGTCAATCCCATTTCCAAGAATTGGTTCTCAAACTGTTTTGGTCCCCATAAGTTTGTATATCCTACACATCATCAAAGACTCTCACTCCAAATTTCTGATACCCTGCTCTGTTTTAGCTGCATCCGTTCACAAAATACCAAAAGGTACGAAAATTAGTACCTTTTAATATACTTCCAGTCCGTATTTCCGATACAATTTGATTCAAAATGATTGAGATTTTATATATTTTTACTTTTTTCATTTTCTTTATTTCACGAATAAAACTCGTGATTGTATACATAAAATTACAATAAAATCTTTCTGACCATCAAATCAAATTAACACTGAGGATGGACAACACGCCATCCCACGGCAGATCCAGCCATTACCTTAAACATCATATTCAAATCTTTACGATCCAACAGTTCACCATTACATTCCTCAAGTTGAACATAGGCATTGGCCATGGCCTTCATGCGATTGGTAACGCATTCAATATCGGCATCTTTATCAGCTGTAGCCTCACACTCGGCAATGGGTTCGGTTTTACATTCGGCTCGAGACAAATCATTGGATTTTGTGTAGAGGTCTTCAAGGACACCAGCCACGCCTTTCAGGACAGCCAATTTAAAGTTGAGCAAAACATGATTATCCATGCTTAACCAACATTTGCGTTTGCTATCAAGAGTTTCCAATTGTTTCACCAACAGTTTGCCTTTGCAACCTTTACATAAACCGGCTGACGAGGAGAGGCCAATGCTGATGGCCAAGAGGACTGTGAATAGGAAGAGAAAAAAAGGTGTGAGCAGGATTTTTTGTGGTTTGTAATTAATTTTATTTTACCTCCAATTAGAAAAATGGTTTTATTGTTGAACATTTTGTTAATATCTGCTACGAGTGTGTTATGAATAAAAATTCGGAACTTTCTTTGAATTTATAGTCAAATCCAAGATATGGAGGCGTAAAATTGTCTTTACTTTTCTAAGCATGTTTGAAGTGTTGTACAAGTTCATGTGCTAAATTAAAACAAACATTTTGTGTTTGTTTATTTTTTTGTTTACTGGTGTTACTAATATAAAATGGCAATAGTAATTTCTATTGTTTCGTATTAAAGATGTAGGAAGTTCTGTTTTAGAATATAATAAACTTTATGTACAAAATACACGTATGTAAATATTGCTATTGTTGATAGTTCCGCTTAATTATTATTAGGTGTTTTTTGGGTTATTCAAGATACAACTTGTGGGCTGATTGTTTGCTTTTGATTTATTAATAATATTTTTCATATTTATTTACATTAATATATGCGAGGGAAAGTTAATTTTTGCTGCTAATCGTCTATGAATATCTTGTGGTTATTGACAAAATTAAAGCATACTTTCAGGCGTTCGAATAATGTCACATTTGGGGAAAAGTGATTTAATTTTGCCACATGTTTTTATACCCTCCACCATACTATGAAGGGGATATTCATTTTGTCAATCCGTTTGTAACTCATCGAAATAATAATCATATAGCCCCCATATAACGGTACCTCCCGATAATCGGTATTTTGATAATTTTAGCGACATTTTTCACCGGAATTGTTTCAAATTTGGCATTTGAAGTTCGAAATGGATACTACAGCCTGAGACAGAAAATTGTCTATGAAAGTCCACGTCTTCGTATAGCCCCCATATAACGGTACCTCCCTATATTCGGTATTTTGATGATTTTAGCGAGATTATTCACCGGAATTGTTTAAAATTTGGTATTTGAAGTTCGAAATGGATACTACAGCCTAAGGCAGAAAATTGTCTATGAAAGTCCACGTCTTCGTATAGCCCCCATATAACTGTACCTCCCTATATTCGGTATTTTGATGATTTTAGCGACATTTTTTACCGGAATTGTTTCAAATTTGGCATTTGAAGTTCGAAATGGATACTACAGCCTAAGGCAGAAAATTGTCTGTGCAAGTCCAAGTCTTCGTATAGCCCCCATATAACGGTACCTCCCTATATTCGGTATTTTGATGATTTTAGCGTCATTATTCACCGTAGTAGTTTCAAATTACTTACTTAGAGTTCGTAATGAGAACTACAGTCTGTGACAGAAAATTGTATATGCCGGTCCAGGTCTTCGTATAGCTCCTATATAACGGTACCTCCCTATGTACGGTATTTTGATGATTTTGGCTACATTATTCACCGTTTATTTCATGTTTCGAATTGGAATATGGTAATAGCTTGTGACAAACAATGCCTATGTAGGTACACGTCGTACAGGCCCTCATATAACGGCTATATTCGGTAATTTTAAAATGTTAACAGAATTGTTTGCGAATGTTATCTTTTTCGAAAATTTTCAAATTCGTTCTAAATGGTGGAGGGTATTCAAAGTTCGGCCCGGCCGAACTTACTGCTTTTTTTACTTGTGATTTTTGGCTTACAATATTGAGGACTAAATACTAGAAAGATAGGTTTACGTTTTCGTATAGTCCCCATATAAAAGTACCTCCTAGTATTCGGTATTTTGTGGTTTTAAGCCACAATTTTTAATGGAATTGTATTAAATTCGGTACTTAGAGTTCGTAATAGGTTATACATGCTGTGGCAGAATATTGCCTTTATCGATACATGTTTACCTACAAGGTGAGATAAAAAAAAAACTGCAACAAAGTCAAAGGCCATACTTTTTACACTTTTTTTTTAAAATTTTATTGAATGAAAGCAAAAAATTTCGGAAATAGCATCAAATTATAGAATAAGTTTAGATTTGTTCGAATTGGTCACCTTTGGCACGAATTATGGCCTTCAAACGGCCAATAAAACCGTCACACGCTGCCCGAATGTTGCTCTGTGGTATTTTGGCCCATTCCCGGCGAAGCGCTTGCTTGAGGTGATCGACACTTCGGTATTTTTTAGTGCCAACCTTGCTTTCCAAAATACTCCAGAAACAATAGTCCCACGAATTGGTATCCGGAGATTTTGGTGGCCATTGTGCGCTGGAAATAAAGCGAGGAATCTCATTTTGTAACCATTCTTGGGTGGCGTGTGCTAAGTGCGATGGTGCTGAGTCCTGTTGGAATGTCCAAGGTGCCCAAGGCTTTAATACACCCTCCAGAATATTTTCGCGATAATATTCGACATTTATTCTGATGTCATGGTCGATTAATACAAGCGGAGAGCGACTATCGGCTGTTATGGCGGCGCACACCATTACCATGGCCGGCACTTGAGTTCTGGTGGCCAACCGAAGGTGCACATTTTCAGCTGACCTCTTTGGCAAGTAAACACGATCATTTCGTTTGTTTACAAACTGCTGGACAGATAATGTTTTCTCATCGGAGAAACCTAAATTCGGCAGTTCACCACTTTCGGCCAAGCGAAGCAACTCTTTAGCTCTTTTAAGTCTATTTTCTTTCTGTTGCGATGTAAGTTCTTGCACTTTTTGGAATTTCAACGGCTTTTCCCCGAGCTCATTCTTCAATATTTGCCGAATGGAATATTGCGATATGTTCAGCTCACGAGCCATTTTTCGGCCACTGTGACGCGGGTTTCGATCAAGTCGCTTCTTTACTTTTCGAACCATTTCTGCTGATGTTGCTGTTTTCTTCCGTCCACTTTCTTGACGTCGGGCTACGCTACCAGTATTGCGGTAACGAGCGATGGTACGAGACACAAAAGATTTATTCACATTTAAATGCTGGATTGCTCTACCGATAACTACTTGTGGTTTTCCAGCCAAATATAAAGAAATCCCGCTATCACGCTTGAATTCCACAACGAATAACTTTTTTTCTGGAAAATTCTCAACAAAATGCATTTGTACGCTTGTAAACAATATAATGGGCTGTAACTCGAATAATTTTACCAGTTGTCGGGAGAGTGGCTTAGAAATGACAGCAGTCTGAAGTTGGTGGCAGTTTTTTTCATCTCACCCCGTAGATCGTTAAATCGACTTTTCAAGTAATAGCTTTTTACGGGATCTCCGATGAATATTCTGAGGAGTTTCGACCCGAATAATAATGTCAATATACCCTTCATCTTATAGTGGAGGGAGTCCTCCAATTGGTTATGTTTGTACCATCAAAAAGTTAACAGTATTGTCTTAAAAACAACAACAACAACAACAACAAATGCATTAAGATTGACTCGTTTAAAATAGCCAAAAGTGTAGGTATCTTTATAAATAAACTTCTACTTGCCCTGATTTCCTCATCAAAATTACATTTGTAGAAACGAAGAGCCGGAGAAGACAGTGAAACACCTTCTCTGTAATAGACCTAAAACAATGTTTTTTGTGGGAAACAGTAGCTCATAGCGTCCTTAATAATAATATTGCAAGAAAATATTAATATTATGGCTTTACAACGTTTTTAAATATCAACATTAATGCAAACCCGCTCTTAATGACTCGGCAATATTTCATATGACCGATAAAAACTAAAAAGGCCAAGCAACAAACAAAAAATTCACTGGCTAATTACAAATGAATATTTGTAAACAAAAAACTCAAAACAAACATAAATTAAATGTCATTGTCAGACTGTCAAACACACAGAGCAGACAAAAAAAAATTAAGCCGGCGTTTGATACTCAAGCTTAAATCGTTCACGACCAACGCCAACAAATCTATTAACTGTCATAAATTGGACCAAATCACGGTTTTAATTGAACAACCACCACCACCCCTTCAGCGTGGAATTGGAACTTTTGTCATTTAAAAGTGAATGTTACACTGCATTTTAGGATTTGTTTTTATGAAATGTTTCAAATATGAAATGTTTTCCTGGACTAATTTCAAAATTCAGTTCCAAAAACCACACTGACCATAGCAATGGTTGGCAGTGCAGGTTGACTTTATCTTTATCAGACGATTTTAATCTGAAAACTATTAACGTCTATACCTTTAGCTTCATTTCATAGTTTTTGGCTAACTAACACCAATATAGTTTCCAAAAACCATGGCATTACCAGTTTAAATGATCTTTTCAAGTGGTGTACTGCAGGTAGTGTTGGCGTTGAAACTGGTGTTTCTCTCTTACATTTTTTTCTGATATTAAATTGTATTGTTTCGTTGAATAAAAGTAGTTCAGTTCAAGAGGTCATTTAGAGGCGTTGTCCGCCGACCGACCAATACAAAGCTTTTTCATTTTATTTATATTCTTTTTTGTTTTTGTTTTTTCTTGGGAGGCTGATCTTAACTGATAGCACTTTTGTACTTGCTATTTCGAGTCATTGTTTGGCCAATATTTTTAAAATAAAATAAAACAAAACAATTCAACATTTTGCAATACGATGTAAAGGGTAACAAAGAAGAATATAGATTTCAAGTATTTTGTAGGGAAATGTAAGGAGAACTTCGGAGCTCCAATGAAGAAGATTTTTGAATTTTCAATGAAGACGTTTGGCCTTCTAAGAAAAAGATACGATTTTCTTGGCTTCAATAATAATTATCATCTGGCCTGTATTAAAAATACAATTTTCTAGCCTTCTTTAAGATGACCTTCTGGTCATCAATACAGAAATCTCCTGACCCTTTTTGTGCAAAAACCAGATGATTTTCTATCCGAAGAAATCCTGATCGTCTAAACAAAAACTTTCCATTTATCTAGAAGAATATCTTCTGGTCTTCTACACGAAAAATCCTCATTTTCAATAACAAAAGTCTTATTGTCCTCTATTCAAGAATTTTCCAGCTGCCTTCTATACTGTTATAGGAAGAGCTTCCGCTTTGAACATCTTTTTCTCTGAGAACAACTATTCTTCTGGTCTTTGTTAAAAATACCTCTTCTTTCTGTCTCCGATAAAAAGTCATTTTCTTCGACTTTCCTCTGAGAAAAATCTTCTTTTCAGATCTTTGATGAGTACCCCTTTTCTAATGGTCTTCGAAGAAAATACCTCCTCTTGAGCTTGTCCTTCCGACCTTTTAAGAAAATACCTTCAGGTCTTCTATGAAAAGATTTCCCGGCCTTCTATGAAAAAATCTTTAGATCTTTTATGACATATCATATCTACAATGAGAATACCTTCTCAGTTTTCTATGAGAAGGCCTTCTCAGCTATTTTATGAGGGAAGACCTTCTCAGATCTTCTTTGATAGAAGGCCTCCTTAACTCTTCTACGAGAGAAGACCTCCTTAACTCTTCTACGAGGGAAGACCTTTAGCTTTTCTGTGAGAAAAGACCATAAGCTCTTCTATGAGAGAAGGCCTTCTCAGCTGTTCTATGAGAGAAGGCCTTCTCAGCTGTTCTATAAGAGAAGGCCTTCTCAGCTGTTCTATGAGAGAAGGCCTTCTCAGCTGTTCTATGAGAGAAGGCCTTCTCGCCTTCTATGCGAAGACCCCCTGGCCTTCTATGCGAAGACCCCCTGGCCTTCTATGAGAAGCCCTTCTGGCCTTCTATGAGAAGCCCTTCTGGCCTTCTATGAGAAGCCCTTCTGGCCTTCTATGAGAAGCCCTTCTGGCCTTCTATGGGAAGACCTTCTGGCCATCTTCAATAAAAATATTTTATTGCCTTTTTTGATAATTACATCTAGGCTCTTATAACTAGATCTTTTAGGGTTTTATAGGAAGACCCTTCGTGTTGATTTAAGCAACCTACTGGTCGTATATTTTGGTCTATTATGAAAAGATGTTCTGATCTTCATTTTTCTGTGATTTCCATTTTTATCTCCTGAAAAAGCAATCTTCTAGAAGTATGTCTATTGCTTTCTATAAAAAGACTTTCTTGTTTCCTACATGGAGACCTCTTCTACCTTCTGGTCTTCTATATAAGGGCCTTCTGTCTTTGACCTTTTTTTGTCCAGTCTGGTTGACTTTTTATGGAACATTCTGGTGGGTCCTCTGTGAAGATATCTCCTAATGTTATTTTAAGTTTTTTCTAAGAGGCCCTTCTGCTTCCATAGGATAGCTTTTTGATTTTCTGTAGGAAGACTTATTGGTGTGGCTTCTTTATGGGTTTAATGTTATAAAGCTTCTTCCATTTTTGGAATATAATTCGACAAGGGTAGAGAAGTTTCTCAGTCAGTTGTATGAATACCAAACAAATGATTTTCTGTTTCGTTTTGTGGGTTACTAGTTCAATATAAGCTTTCCTTGACGTCAACTCAGATTCGAGAACTCTCTGTGATGAAGTCTCTTTGTGATTAAATATAATGCCTTAATAACAATGCAACATATGGAAATATTTAATAAATAATATGTATTGTAATTTATTTAATTTAATTTATTTAAAAAATAATTGTAAAAATCTGATCAAGAAATCTGTGGATTTCTTAATCGCAGCTGTTTTATTCTTGACAATGTTTTGTAATCTCAACGATTCTGGATAGGATTTTAGAACAAAAAATTTGTATAACAATTAAAATACTTGTTGTTGGTGGAATATTTTGCACATCTTGCAAAGTGTGTCACTAATCAAACTGCATGGCATTAACCAAAATCCAAAAATTAAAATTCTGTGGCTTTTTTTGATTTTTTTTCAATACTCATAAATTATCGACACACTTTCACAAAACTTGACCAGCAATTATATCGGACATCTGGTTTTTTTGGTATGCGTAAAAAACGAAATATTTTAGGGGGCAAATATTTTACAAAATTTTTATTGAGGAAATCAATTGATTTCAAAAATGAAAAGGCGAGGTGCCATCTGTTAAAACAAGCCGATTTTTTTTTTTGATTTAAGACAAAAGAAGTTTTCAAAAATGTTGTAAAAATCAAAACTTCCGCAATGTATTGCTTTATAAAAAGAGTTTTCATTTTCACAACTGGCATTCCGAAAACGTTCAGTCTTCAAAACAGTAACAGAAGCATTCAGAAGAAAATGACAAAACTGAATCTTTTTGCAGTGATTGCTTGTAGGTTTTGTAATGAAATCGAATTTACAGCAAATTTTATTAATCGCATACTATTATTTTTCAGATCTCTTTTTCATGTTTAGCTTGGTCCAGGCTGGAAGTGGCAACATTAAAAATGATCTCTCCGAAGTGGCGGCAAATTTCGAGGCCCATGGCTTGACAAAACTTTGTTTGGCCAATATAAGTAACGATGCAACTGTACGCTTCAAAGTCCATGCCGTTGCCGATGCCGCCGTTGCCTATATTCGCAAGACCGCCAATCCTAAACTTAGCGATGAACAAGTCGTCGATGTTGTTAACATTGCCCTGTTGAATTCCATTGTCTATGAGCGAGGCATTGATAAACGCTGTGCCAATGTCACGGATGGTTTAATTGGCCAAAAGAGAGCCCCAGCTCCCGAAGCTACGGATATTGCCACCGTTGGAAGACTCTCCTTGCAAATCGGTACGACATTAGAGTGTTTGGTGAGAAAACCCACACCCATCTTTCCCCAACTTGTTCAGGGTTTGAGAAATGGTCTTCAGGGTATCGTCACAGATGATGACCCTTCGAAGACATCCATGGCTATTTTTGCAACCCATCTGACGACGCTGTCTGAAAGTTATATTAAATTGGTTAGAAATTGTTTTTAATTGGATTTAAAAAATGTTATATTTGTTGTTTATGTGAAAATTAAAATAAGATCTGCAGAAATATTTTTTTTAATTTTAATTTTTAATTTTTTCTCCAGACTGCAAACTCTTCTCATAGAAGATCGAGGATATTCTCCTTAGAGAGTTCAACAAGGTCTTCTCAGAGATGACCACACGGTCTTCTCATCGATGGTCACAAGTTCTTCTTAATGAAGACCACAGAAGGGTTAAAGTTATTTTCAAAGTAGGGCTAAAGTTCTTACCACAGAAGAGCTGAAGGTCTTCTCACAGAAGAGTCGCAAGTCTTGCCATGGAAGACCAGAAGATCTTCCCACAGAAGACCAGAAGGTCTTCTCAAAGAAGACGACGAGGTCTTCTCATAGAATACGACGAGGTCTTCTCATAAAAGATGACTAGGTCTTCTCATAAAAGACGACGAGGTCTTCTCATAGAAGACCAGGAGGTCTTCTCATAAAAGACGAGGAGGTATTCTCACAGAAGACCAGAAAGTTTTCTCATAGAAGACCAGAAGGTCTTCTCATAGAAGACCAGAAGTTCTTTTCATAGAAGACCAGAAGTTCTTCTCACAGAAGAGCTTCTCAGAGAGTGAGAGAGAGAGAAGGGCTGAAGGTCTTCTCGTAGAAGATCCGAAAAGTTCTTCTCATAGAAGAGCTGAGAAGGCATTCTTATAGAAGAGCTGAGCAAGTCTTCGTACAAAAGAGCTGAAAAGATCTTCGTACAGAAGATCTGAGAAGGTCTTCGTACAGAAGAGCTGAGAAGGTCTTCTCATAGAGGAGCCGAGATGGTCTTCGTATAGAAGAGCTGAGAAGGTCTTCGTATAGAAGAGCTGAGAAGGTCTTCGTATAGAAGAGCTGAGAAGGTCTTCGTATAGAAGAGCTGAGAAGGTCTTCGTATAGAAGAGCTGAGAAGGTCTTCGTATAGAAGAGCTTAGAACGTCTTCGTATAGAAGAGCTCAGAAGGCCTTCTCATAGAAGAGCTGAGAAGGTCTTCGTATAGAAGAGCTGAGAAGGTCTTCGTATAGAAGAGCTGAGAAGGTCTTCTCGTAGAAGAGCTGAGAAAAGTTTTTTTTTATAGAGGAGCTGAGAAAGTTTTCTCATAGAGGAGCTGAGAAGGTCTTCTCATAGAAAAGCTGAGAAGGTCTTTTCATAGAAGAGCTGAGAAGGTCTTCTCATAGAAGAGCTGAGAAGGTCTTTTCATAGAAGAGCTGAGAAGGTCTTTTCATAGAAGAGCTGAGAAGGTCTTCTCATAGAAGAGCTGAGAAGGTCTTCTCATAGAAGAGCTGAGAAGGTCTTCTCATAGAAGAGCTGAGAAGGTCTTCTCATAGAAGAGCTGAGAAGGTCTTCGTATAGAAGAGCTGAGATGGTCCTCGTATAAAAGAGCTGAGAAAGTCTTCGTATAAAAGATCTGAGAAGGTCTTCGTATAGAAGAGCTGAGAAGGTCTTCGTATAGAAGAGCTGAGAAGGTCTTCGTATAGAAGAGCTGAGAAGGTCTTTTCATAGAAGAGCTGAGAAGGTCTTCGTATAGAAGAACTGAGAAGGTATTATCATAGAAGAGCCTAGAAGGTCTTCTCATAGAGGAGCTGAGAAGGTCTTCGTATAGAAGAGCTGACAAGGACTTCGTATAGAAGAGCTGACAAGGTTTTCATATAGAAGAGCTGAGAAGGTCTTCGTATAGAAGAGCTGAGAAGGTCTTCGTATAGAAGAGCTGAGAAGGTCTTCGTATAGAAGAGCTGAGAAGGTCTTCGTATAGAATAGCTGAGAACTTGAAGTTTTTTTTTTTTCAATTTATGCTTTAGATAAAGTTTATGGGTTTTACTGAAATGTTAATTGTTTATGAAATATGAAATATTTACATTTATACAATAATCTATTTTAAAAATCAATCACCATCCTACCCATACTGCCATTCTGCCACAGTTTTTTTTTGTTATTAAATCTTGTTAAATTTTAAAATTTATTATATCAATGAAAAGAAATCTTTAAATGGCCATATATTCATCAACGCCTTTTCCAAATCAGAATCTAGAATGGAAAACGTTTCTAAGAACGCCCAAAATAAGTCAAAATTTCAGAATTTATTTATCGAAGTAGAACAACCACATTTCAAGATTTGATTGTTGTGGCTGTTGCCTGTTACCTGCAATTGTTTTTTTTTTTTGCTTCAAAGTTCTACCTTTTTTTTGTTGTTGTTCGGGAATGGTCGGTTAACGAATTAATAGTTTATTTGTTTGACCACACAATGACAATAATAATAACGAACAAATAATTGTCTTCTCTTTGTTATATTTCTTATCCTTCCTTCAGCTACCTTTGCCTTCAATCATCCATGGGTAGGGCAGAGGTGTTTGACCATAGAATCGTTCACGATTTGCATTCATAAGAGTGTGTCCGACTAAAGTGTCTTTCCAGTGGTTCCACACCACACCACACCGTGTTTGGACATTGAAGTCAACACCAAAAAAACCGAAAACAACAGCAGCAACACCACCAAATGCCAGAACAGCATAAAAAACCTCAACAAAATCACAGAATTATTACATGACAGTAAGCGAACAAGGTTAAAATCTCGATCAATGCCCCAATAACTGCACATAAACAGTTAGTTTACCTAACTGTATTTTTTGCCTCGTTTCGTCTCAAATCTGGTGCTTGTCTCAAGACCATTGTAGCGGTAACTTTGGCCGTTTGCTACCTTTTTTTGTTCGTTTGTTTTTTGTTTTTCAATATTTGAGTCATAATCCGTTATAAAAGGTGGCAATTAAGTTGCATTTATGTGTTGATTTAAACATTTTCGCATATATACATGTGAATGTGTTCGATTGTTCTATAGGGTGACCCATTATTTTTTTTTCCTAGAAGACAGAGAGGCTTCAAAAAAAGTGTCAAATACATATTCTAATGAAGCATTGTAGTTCATGAAAATTTTAAAATTTTTTAAGCAAAATTATACCCTTCCATTGGTTACACCTCGAAATATACATTTTAGACCCCACAATATTCTTGATCAGCATAAAATTCTATGTCGATTTAGTGATGTCCATTCGTCTGTGGAAATCACTCTAGCTTCCGAACGAATTGAAGTAAATTGATAAAATTTTGCTCAAATGTATATTATATCTGCAGGACTTTTTGTACTGAAAATGGGTCATGTAGTTCACCATTTTGGTATATATTTGAAGTTCGAAAGGGATACTACAACCTACGACAGAAAATTGTCTGTGCAGGTCCACATTTTGGTATAGCCCCCATATAATGGTACCTCCCGATATTCGGTATTTTGATGACTTTAGCGACATTATTCACCGGGAATGTTTCAAATTTGGTATTTGAAGTTCGTAATGGATAGTACAGCCTAAGACAGAAAATTGTCTGAGCAGGCCCACGTCTTCGTATAGCCCCAATATATTTTTTTTTCGTATTTGAATATTGTAATGGCTTATGAAAAAATTTGCCTATACAGGTCCACGTCGTAGTATAGACCCTAATATAACAGCTACATTCGGTATTTTTAAGATTTTAACATAATTTTTAACGAATTTATTTTTTTTTTTGAAAATTGCCAAATTCGTTCCAAATGGTGGAGAGTATTCAAAGATCGGCCTTTCCGAACTTACAGTTTATTTTACTTGTTAAATTTTATTCGAAAAAAATTAATACCAGTATTTAAGATTCTAAATATGCCTGTGTCTAAGATAGCTATACCTACAACCTATTCATTTTCATTACAATAGTACTTTTATACCTCAAATAAGTCTTACTTCAAATAGAAGCTTCCAAATAACCCACCCTATAATTCCAGGTATCTATTGAGCTAGATAAACTCGAAATAAAATGTTTTCCACAGTGGTAAAATTATTTAAAAAAAATTAATACTGGTTCAAACAACCGAAACAGAACTCTCCCTAGCACAAAATTTATTAGACAATTGCAGAATGTCAAAAATAATGACAATTACATACCTTCTGCAATAATAAGTAATTATTCTATACAATTTTATTATACCCTCAGCCATATGGCTACAGAAGGTATACAGGGTGAGATGAAAAAACTGCAACCAACTTCAGACTGCTGTAATTTCTAAGCCACTCGTCCGACAGCTGTTAAAATTATTCCAGTGACAGCTCATTATATTGTTTACAAGCGTTCAAAAGCATTTTGTAGAGAATTTTCCAGAAAAAAGTTATTCGTGATGGAATTCAAGAGTGATAGTGTAATTTCTTTCTATTTGGCTGGAAAACCACAAGTGGCTATCGTTAGAGCACTCCAGCATTTAAATGTGAATAAATCTTTTGTGTCTCGTGTCATTGCTCGTTACCGTGATAATGGTAGCGTAGCCCGACGTCAAGGAAGTGGACGGAAGAAAACAGCAACGGCAAATCAGCAGAAATAGTTCGAAAAGTAAAGAAGCGACATGGTTGAAACCCGCGTCGCAGTGGCCGAAAATGGCTCTTGAGCTGAACATATCGCAATATGCCATTCGACAAATATTGAAAAATGAGCTCGGGGTAAAGCCATTGAAATTCCAAAAAGTGCAGGAACTTACACAGCAACAGAAAGAAAATAAGCTCAAACGAGCTAAAGAGTTGACTCGCTTGGCTGAAAGTGGTAAACTGCCGAATTTGATTTTCTCCAATGAGAAATCATTCGTTGTCCAGCAGTTTGTAAACAAACAAAATGATCTGTTTACTTGCCAAAGAGGCCAGGTCAGCTGAAAATGTGCACTTTCGGTTGGCCACCAGAACTGAAGCGCCGGCCATGGTGATGGTGTGGGTCGCCATAACAGCAGATGGTCCCTCTCCGCTCGTCTTGATCGACCGTGGCATCAGAACAAATGCCGAATATTATCGCGAAAATATTCTGGAGGGTGTATTAAAGCCATGGGCATGCAAGCATTTTGTCCGCAGACCTTGGACATTCCAACAAGACTCAGCACCATCGCACACTGCGCGCGCCACCCAAGAATGTTTACAAAATGAGGTTCCTCGCTTCATTTCCAGCGCACAATTGCCACCAAAATCACCGGATATCAATCCGTTGGACTATTGTGTCGGGAGTATTTTGAAAAGCAAGGTTGCCACTAAAAAATACCAAAAAGTCGATCAGCTCAAGCATGCGCTTCGCCGGGAATGGGCCAAAATACCGCAGAGCAAAATTCGGGCAGGGTGTGACGGTTTCATTGGCCGTTTGAAGGCCATAATTCATGTCAAAGATGACCAATTCGAACAAATCTAAACCTATTTTAAAGTTTGATGCTATTTCTGACATTTTTTGCTTTCAATCAAATTTTTTTTGAAAAAAAATGTAAAAATTATGGCGTTTGACTTTGTTGCAGTTTTTTTTTATCTCACCCTTATGTTTCATCTGGTTTTGTATTTAAGCTCCTCACACCCGTAACATGCTCTCCACATACATATTTGATCCCAGCTATCACGAAATTTTACATGGAAAAGGGTTTAGGACCAGAATAGAAGCCTATTCTTTTTGGAGATTATAGAAAAATATTGAAATGAACCACAAACAGAAAAATTTCCTGAATTTGGAGTTTCTCTTGAGGTCACAATTATAGACCAATCGACTCATAATTTTGCATGGGGCTAGAGTTAGGGACTGGGCAGAAGCCTATTATTTTTTTTTTTGGTCATCGAAATATATTTAGTGGGTAAAAAGGATTTTTATGTAAGAAATACGAATTAATCCGAAAAAATTATCCCCGCGAAATCACAGAAAATCATTAAAATGTCACTTCCGACCTTTACAATGATACTGATAGCCAACATATATAGCAACACAGGTACAATCTATAAGTAAAATTAACTAATGTTAGTTTTTCCGCTCATAAGTCAAGAACCACTGGACTGATTTTGACAATTCTCACCATTTCGGAATGGTCTCTTGCCAGAAAAGGATAAGGTCTAGAAAAAATGATAATAAAAATTGATAAAAAAAAATGATAATTGAATTGTTTATCGCATGAGATTATTAATATTTTTTCACCTTACAACACCATTTGTTGGAGGTATTATATTCAGGTCGCAATTATCATCCGATCTTCAATAAATTTTGCATGGGCATGGGGTTAGGGTCAGAATTGAAACCAATTGTTTTGAAGATGAATATTTAGTTGTTCAAAAAATGGACAAAAAAATAAAATTTTCATGATTTTGCAGTCCCTCTGCAGGTCACAGTTAAAAAACAATCAACACGAAATTTTGCGTTTAGGACAGGGCAGAGGTCTAGCATTTTTGACGACAATTGGGTTTTATTTAGCGCGCAAAATGGACCACAGCTTTCGATTGAAATTGTTTTGTTTTTGAGAACTTAAATATAGGGCAAATGCCCCCGGTAATATTTGTGCATCTATTAAATCAAAATCTACTAAAATGGATTTGGACCAAAGGGGCTTCCAACATATTTTACTGTTGAAGGGTATCACATGGTCGGCTCCGCACCTCTATAGCCTTTGCTTTTGGTATTTATTTATTTAATTAAACCAAGCTGCATGGTTTATTCTGAGTATAGTGACATTTTGCGTCTCCTTGTGCCTATGCCTTTGAAACATTCTGTCTAAAACAGAATTTGATGTTACTTGCAGGCATCAACTCGAAAAAAGGCAAGGAAAAATATAGATTTATTTTCTTTGGTGCCTTGCAGATAAACTTTATGAAGAATATTTTTATATTTCTGAAATTATGCTTGGTAGGAGAATTTTGCATAAACTTACATAAAGCACGGCTTTAACCCCATACGAGGTTTTATGAATTCCTAGCATTTAGGTAAGATTTACATCATTGTTGTAATCTGAGACCTATAGTAAAATGCTATGACAAATAATTTTGCAAAATATTTTGACTTGCTAGCGTTCCGTTTAAATGAACCTTTCATAGCCACAAAACTTAGAACTTAAATATCATTTAACCATACATTTTTGCTCGAGTGTATAAAGGTGTCGCTTTACTCATGCGTTTTCATGACCTGCCTGTTGTTGATTTTGTCACAATCTATTGAATTTCTCACTAGAATTGTATTCGTTAATGTTTAAAATATATATATTTTTCTATATATTTCTGAGGTGCGGGAGTTTTGTCGACTTGATTTCGATTTTCAAATATTACCCTCAATCTAATAGTTATTTATTTCGAAGCGTGTTTTTGTTCTACTGTTAAATATCACAAATTATAAAAATAAATACATTTCGACTAGTTACACAAAAACTCGAATACACATGTAATGCAAGGGTGGTGTGCTCCGAATAAATTACGGAATTTAAGATTTATTGCAGCCACAGATACCGTTTGAGAATAAAAACTTCACAAAACAAAAATGATTTCTTTGGCAGAAATATAACAAAAATCAAGGGGTTGTTGATCGAAGCAAGACAGATTAATTAATACTCTACATTATTATTGGGGAATCATATTTTATTTCCACAGAAAACCGCAATAAGCTACATTCAAATCAAGGAAAATTATAGAGGATGTATTTCAAAATCCATCCTTTCAATCTAGTAAAAGAAAATTTCAATTGGAGAATTCGACTTTTGGATTTCAGATTTGCCGAACAATTAATAGTGTGTCCAAAATAACATAGATTTCCCCATATTTTAATGTTCATAATTAATATGCTTCTAGCCTTTTCTAAATGTATACTGTAAACGGTAAACTGTATTTCAGTCACCAGAACGAATTCTAAAAAAAAAATTAAATCGAAAAGGTGTGTCTTAACATCGCAATAAAGTGTGCTGCTGCGCATGCTCGCTTTGCCAAAAGGTTACGGAGTCTTTGTACTTCTTATGATGACAGTATGCTTGGGCTTTGACAATTGTTTCGAACAACTTTTAAGTTAAATTGTCCATTTATGTTACATAAATGGTAACATGTGAATAACTTAAGTTAGCAGAATATTTATTTTTTACTGCATTTAAAAATATTTCTAAGGAAAACAATTCAATGTAAAATATCACCCGCACTTAAAATTCGAGGCCAACAACTTTAGTTACCTCTGGAGGGAATAGAAACAAAGTTTGCAAAGAGGCATATGAAAGTTCATTAATAAAATACTCGGACTGAGATAAGTATTTTTAAAACCTGCCCAGGTCAACATAAAGTTGTTTCTGCTCTAAATGAAGTCGCTATTTTACTTTTCTTTAATGATTAAAAATTAGATTTTTTAAAAGAAAGTTAGAGGAACGAGGAAAATTCAAATCACATCGTCGTAGCTATGAAAGTTCATAGCATAGGACATTTTAAATTTTCTATAAGTCGTTTTTAATTTCTACCGGGTGAAAAATATTTTAATAACCCAAATATGAAAAAAATTAGAATTTGACTCAAAAATCATTAGAACACCAAATATAGGCTTGTATATATAATTTTCTGGAGGTGGAGTTCTACGCAATCCCATTGTAAAAAGACGATTTGAATCATTGAAATATCGAATATCAGGAGTTTTAGTTATATGGGGGCTATAGAAAAACATATCTAGTCTATTTTCACTCAGAAAAATAACACCTCCAAGACACTCTACATTTCAAATTCCTGCAAATTCAATTTTCTGCCAGAGATTCAATTGTCAATTTTCTGCCGTAGGTAGAACTACTTATAAAATTTCGAATCCGTAGAGAAATTACCTTAAAATTTTGCATTGATCAGTCTTTTGTGTGCGGACCGGTCAAGTTCGAAGATGGGCTATATCGGTCCACGATATCGTATAGACCCCGCGCTATACGGCATTTTGATGATTTTAGCCACATTTTTCAATGGAAATGTCTTAAAATCCACATAAGGAATTCCTTCTGAGTAGTTTGGCCCTCTTCCAGTGGGCTGGAATTGTCTATGCAGGGTGAGATGAAAAAACTGCAACAAACTTCAGACTGCTGTCATTCCCAAGCCACTCGTCCGACAGCTGTTAAAATTATTCCAGTGACAGCTCATTATATTGTTTACAAGCGTACAAAAGCATTGAGGTGAGAATTTTCCAGAAAAAAGTTATTCGTGATGGAATTCAAGCGTGATAGTGTGATTTCTATATATTTGGCTGGAAAACCACAGGTGGCTATCGTTAGAGCACTCCAGCATTTAAATGTTAATGCAGACCTTGGACATTCCCACAGTACTCAGCACCATCGCACTCCGCACGCTCCACCCATGAATGGTTACAAAATGAGGTTCCTCGCTTCATTTCCAGCGCACAATGTCCACCACAATCTCCGGATACCAATTCGTTGGACTATTGTGCCTGGAGTATTTTGAAAAGCAAGGTTGGTACTAAAAAATACCAAAGTGTCGATCACCTCAAGCAAGCGCTTCGCCGGGAATGGACCAAAATACCTCAGAGCAACATTCGGGCAGCGTGTCACGGTTTCATTGGCCGTTTGAAGGCCATAATTCGTGCCAAAGGTGAACAATTCGAACAAATCTAAATTTATTCTAAAATTTCCTGCTGTTTCCGACATTTTTTGCTTTCATTTAATAAAATTAAAAATAAAAATTTGGCGTTTGAATATTTTGCAGTTTTTTTTATCTCGCCCTGTATGGGTCCACGATAACGTACACCCCTCATGTAACAGTAACTCACAAAAATCGTCACAAAACTACACCAGGAGTTCCTTCTGAGTACTTTACCCCCCTGGAAGAGAATTGTCTATATTGGTCCACGATATCGTATAGCCTCCATATTATGGCACCCCCCATATTCGGTATTTTGACGAAATGTAAGTGTGAATTTAGGTGTTTTTTTCCTTGTTTGGGTATAAAATTATCATTTCGGCCCACAAAGGGTAACAATTTTGAACATCCATAATCCACAAAAAATGAAAAATGAGGATGTGATTTCTTTCTAACTTGGCACATCCGAATATTTTTATGGACATTAAATTTGGGTTAAATATGGAAGAGATCGGACCACTCCTTCCGCTACCCCCTCCTTCTCAATGATTCAACATTTTGAATGATCTCAAGTCTTATAAAATGAGAAAGAAGTGTCCGACTGTCTTCAAACACAGATATATGTTGCAATATTTCTATCGATTCTATAATATAGAATATAGAATCTATATACTGTATCAGGATATTCAGAATTTTTATCCTTTCTGGGGGAGGTACTAGAAGTAATGGACCGATATATTCCATGTTGACAGCCGATCTTGTGGAGTGGACCGATATTGTCCATTTTCGCACATTAGCATTGATACAAATTTTAGAATTCGCAAAGTTAGAGCAAAATAGGATCTTCTTTTCTCTTTCAGAAAATTATTTTTTTTTGAAATTTCGAACTTTTTTGGCGGAGGCGCCAGAAGGAGTGGACTGATATTGCCTATCATCAAACTCCGTTTAAGTTTGATAATAATATAACGATATACAAAGTTTGAACCAAATCGGATACTCTCATCAAGAGTTATCGTGCGCACCAGCCAGACAAACGGACGGACGGACATCGCTAGATCGACTCCAAATGTACTGAAACGGATTTGGTCCAAAGAGACCTAGGGTCTAAAACCGATATTTCGATGAGGCACGTTTTGGTCGTATCAAATAATATATACTCTCTCTAGCCATATGGATGAGGGTATAAAAACACTCGATTTAAAAACCGCAGAAAAGCTGAATGCTGTTCTTCTAATTTCTTACCGTTTAGTGGATTCTAATGGAGATTAAGATCTCCCTCTCTATTAACTGAACTGCTGAAAACATTACAATTTAACAGGCCTTTTTTATAGAAGAAGATCCGCTCTTTATAAAAAGCCGATTGGTACAGACAGGCCTTTGTTAAGAATACCTGGGTTTTAAAATCGGAAGTTTTGTTTTAACTTCAACTTAAACTAAATTTTCTGATTTTAATTAAATCTGGATACCTTTCATTATTAATTAACATTTCATGCCCGTTTATTCCCTCATAATAAACCCTTCCACATTTTCCTCATAACAACATGTGTGTCCGACTGCCTGTGTGTGTGTTTGCCATCAAACTGGTTCATTAAACATTTCATTTAATTGAGGTGTCATATCTGTGTGTTTTTAGCCACTTCAAACCCAATTTGAGTGAATTATGAACAACAATTATTTTTTCAGAAATTGAAATTGGAAGAAAAAAAGTGGTCATTAATACAACTAATTGATGAAAGGTAAAATAGCGTGCCTTTTTTTAGCTTTCGGCAATTTTAAAAGTGAAATGTTCGAAAAAAAAAACAACTTGGTGACCTATTGGCCGAATGAATAATCGTGTTTATGTCAAAGCGATGACATGAACGATTAACGTTTGAATTTCGAACACTCGAAATAGATTGGAAGCTATTAATTTCAATTGGGTTTTGTGTTTTTTTTTTTAATTTTTTTTTTCGTTTTGCCCAAATGCTGTGGTATTATTTACGCATCATTGTGAGATGTTTTGGTTGCAATGGATTATATTTTATGTGTTAATTTCATGCACTTTGAAAATATACCTTAGGGCGCTGAATTGCCTCTTGGCAGAAAAGGATCAAATGTTACAAATTGCATAAAAATAAGCCATACAAAATTTTAATACATTTTGTGATATTTTTTATACCCTCCACCTTAGTATGAAGGGTATATTAAGTTTGCCATTCCGTTTGCAACACCTCGAAATATACATTTTAGACCCCACAAAGTATATATATATCCTTGATCAGCATGAAATTCTATCCAAACGAAATAAAGTAGATTGATAAAACTTTACTCAAATGTATATTATGTCTGCAGGACTTTTGGTATTGAAAATGGGTCATGTAGGTCCCCATTTTGGTATAGCCTCCATATAATGGTACCTTCCTTTTTTGGTATTTTGGTGATTAAAGCGACATTATTCACCGGAAATGTTTCTAATTTGGTATTTGAAGTTCGTAATGGATACTACAACCTATGACAGAAAATTGTCTCTGCAGGTCCAAGCCATCATATAGCCCCCACCTTACAGTACCTCCCGATATTCGGTATTTTGATGATTTTAGCGACATTATTCACCGGAATTATTTCAAATTTGGTATTTGATGTTCGAAATGGATTCTACAGCCTATGACAGAAACTTGTTTGTGCAAGTCAACTTCTTCGTATAGCCCACATACAACGGTACCTCCTGATATTCGATACTTTGTTAATTATAGCGACATTATTCACCAGAATTGTTTCAAAATTTGTATTTTATATTCGTAATGGATGATATAGCCTATGACAGGAGATCGCATGTTTAGGTCCACGTCTTCGTATATCCCCCATATAACGGTACCTCCCGATATTCGGCATTTTGATGATTTTAGCTACGTTATTCACCGATTTTTTTAAGTTTCGCATTTGAATATTGTGATGGCATATGACAAAAGTTATATATCCATGCAGTCGTATAGACCCTACATTCGGTATTTTTAAGATTTTAACAGACTTTTTAACGGATTTTATTGTTTTTGAGAAATGCCAAATTCGTTCCAAATGGTGAAAGGTATTCAAAGTTCGGCCCGGCCGAACTTACAGCTTTTTTACTTGTGTATTTTTTGTAATTTCTAATTGCATGAAATTTTTTCAAATTGATTTTCAGTATGGAGTTGTATATTTTGAAATATTTTTTAATAACCTATTTTTAAACCAAAGATATCTTCTCATAGGACTTGGTTAAGGGTCAGAATAGAAGCCTTAGATTTTGAAGAGGTTTGCAAAATATTTAGGTTGATATAGAACAAAAATTGTAAAATTACTTGATTTTCAGTAGCTCTACAGTTCACAATTAAATACCATTCAACATCGGATTTCGCATGAGGTTAGAGTAAGAATAGAATTTAGAAATTTGGAAGAAGGGTCGCTGATGGGGTTTAGGATAGATGTTCTTATTTTTTTTTGTAAGTTCGATATATAAATGCAGAATTCGCTAAGAGTTGGTGTCATGAGATGCTATTTCATTTAATAAAATTAAAAACAAGTAAGCAAAGGCTATAGCAGTGCGGGGCCGACCATGTGATACCGTACAACACTACAATATGTTCGAAGTCCCCCTATATCCAAATCCATTTAGGAAGACTTCGTTTTTGAAATAATGCCAAAGAGCCCCTCCCAGAGGTTATCCTTAGTTTTTTGGCCCGGAGAATTTGGCCAATATTTGCGCACTCCGTAGTTTCGTAAGTATTCAAAGCAATTTCACACGAAAGTTGTGGTCCATTTTACAGCTAAATATAATCCAATGGTCATCCAAATGCTAGACTTCTTCCCTGTCCTTAACTCTCTGCTGATGCGAAATTCCGTGTAGATTAGTTTTCAATTTAGGCCTATGAAGCGACTACAAAATTAGAAAAAAAATTTTTTGGTCCATTTGCACCTCTAAATGTACATCTTAAGAACAATAGGCTTTAATTCTGACCCTAATCCTACTCCCATGCAAAATTTCATGAGGATCGGACGATAATTGCGATATGCATATAATACCCTCAAAACGTAGTGTTGGATGGTGTAAAAATGTAGAAAATTTACATTTCAGAATTGTAAGTCAAATTAAAAAAATCGCATGCGATAAAAAATATGACAAAAATTGGGAAAATCGTCAAAAGATTCACCTTTTATTTGGTATATTTTTCCGCGTTTTTTTTATGGTTTTATGGCGAGAGACGATTCCGAATTGATGGAAATTGTAAAAATCGGCCCGGCGGTTCTTGATTTATAAGAAGAATAAATAAGATCAATTCTTTTACATACATATAGCACCTATTTTTGATCTTTACACATTAGATTGAATACAAACTAGAAGGAGTTCGGCCAAATTTGAATATTTGGTATCAAAATCTACTCCCGGCGTTTTTTTTTTCTTTCGAAATATTAAATCTAGAATATTAAAAATGACAATAATACGAACAGCGGATATTGAAAATTTTTCAAAATTGATCTATATTAAATATTTTTAGCAGAGAAGGATTTAACAAACTGAAAATCTCAAATATCTAATTATAGCTCATTCGACACCTAAATGTAGGCTGATTAAGTCTATTTTCAATACCAATCATATCAGATATAATTCAATTTTTTCCTCAAATATCTAAGCTCTACATAAAATAATTTAGATTTTTTCCTATGTCTATTCTAGTGAGCATTTATCTGCCTAATCCATCTGTCAGAAAATCATCTGATGCCAATTTGTTGGATAATACAAATTATCAACCCACATGTCTTGCTGCTCACTCGTCATGTTTCCTTTCTATCTTTATCTTTTCACAATTTCCTGATTTCAATTAGCCAGCTATTCAGCCAGTCCACCCCAATCATATCTAATCGAAAATAAAAATAAACTCATAATAACGTCCATAATGTGTCGTTGCCAATAAAATAATTAACTTTTTTTCCAATGTTTTGATTGAATTTGCATTATATAACATGATTTATGATCAATTAATTGTTTTATTGCAAGAAAAAAAAAAAAACAGCAACAACAACTACACAATCACATGTGTCTCTTTACCTGCTGAGTGAATTATTTCATTTTAACACCGTTTATTAAAATATAAATGTTTTCAACTTTACACTTGAAGTTCAGAAAACTCTAAAACACGAAATGATATTGGAATGCCATGGAGAGTGTGAGTGTTATGGAGTGTGTGTGTGTGTGCTGGATTTTTTTCTTTTTGAAATAAAATGTAATCACGTTTGTGTCTTAAGTCTTTCGTTTTAAACTGCCACCCAACGACACTCTGGCGAAGTGTCCGGCCATAAAGTGAAGGTGCAATAATTCTGATAAGATGCTGAGCATTTTTTTACTTATTTTACAAAAAAACAAAAAATAAAATAAATAAATAAATAAAAGAGAACGATATTATTTAGTTGGCGTATACAGAATCGTTGTAGGTATGTTGGCTAAGGAAAATTGCAAAATTGCTGCAGAACGGAACAATGGTATTCAAATGGGAGGAATTTCATTTATTTCTTATGGAGACGATGAGAAACTGAAAAGTTACATCATCTTCAGTGTTATGTCCAATTCTGAAGGCTCTTCTATACTTCCTAGCACCTTCCTTCTTTTGATCAAGTGTTTAAACAAAAACATCTGACTCGTCTATACATCCTAGCACCTTCCTTCTTTTGTCCAAGTATTTAAACAAAAATATCTGATGTGTGAGTACTCCACTTCAAAAGAAAAAAAAAAAAACAGTTAAAGGTATCAGTCGGTTAGCCGACAGATGTATGCCCTCAGCCAATGTTCGATTATTTAAATAAACTTTGGCTTCTGTTATGATTATTCAAATTGTTGACCCTCTATGGGGTAGGTTTAGAAGGAATGGACCAAATTTGTCCATTTCGTATCGGACCTAAATAAATATGATATAAATATTGCGACGTGACAGGTTAGGACTATTTCGACAACTTCCTTCATTTAAATGAGATGAGTGATAATTTTTAGAAAAGTCGACCGAAGTATTCCATTTTCATACTTCATCCAAGACAGATAAAAATGTTGATATTAGCAAAATTACAAGAAAATCGAACATTTATATCAAATTTTATGCGAAATCATAAATTCCATATTCCTCTCAGATTTCTGGGCGAGAGAAATATTTAGATATAACAAGTTGTAAAGAATTACTGACTTATTGCGCAAGTTATGACAGATAAATATATTGAAAATTTTGACCCTTTGTGTTTGAGGTAACAGAAAGGGTTCGCAGAAATATATCATCCTCACAACAGACCTTGTGTTAGCAAAAATGTTTGTGAGTTGGATAATTATTCCGCTTCCTTTGAGCATTTTGTTTCTCAAAATCTTGAACCCTATGTGGGGGAGGTTCCAGAAGAAATGCTGCGATCTCTACCATCTTTATAACAGATATTGTGTTGATGCATATATTCAGAAGTGCCAAATCTGAATAGAATCGGATCTTAATTTCGCGTTTTATGAACTACATGGATATTCCAAATTTTGACCCTTTGTAGTGGTGGAGTGGAACGTTATATCCCATCTTCACAGCAGATCTAGAGTTAATGGAAATAATGGGATATGTGGAATATGAAGAGAACCGGATGCTTATTTCGGATTTTATAATCGTTTTGGTTACTCAAACCATTGACCTTTTGTGGGGGAGGTACCAGAATAAATGGTCCGATTTCTACCATCTTTAGCTGATCTCGTATTGATGAAAATATTAAGATATACCAAATATGAATTCAAAATTTTGACCCATTGTGGGGGAGGTATCAGAAGTAGTGTGCCGATATATTCCATCTTCACACCAGACCTTAGGTTAGTAAAAATTATGGGATGTGTGAAATATGAAGAGATCCGAATGTTTATTTCGGATTTTATATTCGTTTTGGCTATTCAAAACTTTGACCCTTTGTGGGAAAGGTATTTGTTCGCGTTATAAGAGCTTTATGGGTATTGACAATTTTGACCCTTTGTGGGGGAGGTACCAGAAGGAGAGGAACGATATATCCCAGCTTCACAGCATATATTGTTTTAGTAGAAATAATTGGATGGGTGAAATATGAAGAGAGTCGGATGCTTATTGTGGATTTTTAATCGTTTTTGGTTATTCACAACGTTGACCCTTTGTGGGGGAGGTATCAGAAGAAATGGTCCCGATTCCTACCATCTTTGTAACAGATCTTGTGTTGACAGAAATATTGAGATGTGCCAAGTCTAAATGGAATCGGATGTTTATTTCGCGTTTTATGAGCTTCATGGGTATTCAAAATTTTGAAATTTTTGTAGGGGAAATACTCGAAGGAGTTGACCGATATATTCCATCTTAACACCTAACCTTAGTTTAATAAAATTATTGCGATGTGTGAAATTTGAAAACCATCGGACTCTTACGTCACATTTTATTATTATTCAAAATTGAGACACTTTGTGGGGAAGGTACAAGAAGGAGTGGACCCATTTTGCATATCTCCGATTGATAATAATATTACGATGTACCAAGTTTGGACTAAATCGGATACTCCCTTCGTGCGCACCTGCCAGCCAGAGAGACAGACAGACGGACGTCCGTCCGACATCGCTAGATCGACTCCAAATGTTCTGAAACCGTTATTTGGCTGGAAAACCACAAGTGGCTATCGCTATCGTTAGAGCACTCCAGCATTTAAATCTGAATAAATCTTCGGTGTCTCGTACCATTGCTCGTTACCGTGATACTGGTAGCGTGGCCCGACGTCAAGGACGTGGACGGAAGAAAACAGCAACATCAGCAGAAATGGTTCGAAAAGTAAAGAAGCGACTTGATCGAAACTCGCGTCGCAGTGGCCGAAAAATGGCTCGTGAGCAATATTCCATTCGGCAAATATCAAAAAAATGAGCTCGGGGTAAAGCCGTTGAAATTCCAAAAAGAGTCACCCAAGAACTTACACCGCAACAGAAAGTAAATAGACTCAAAAGAGCAAAAAAGTTGCTTCGCTTGGCCGAAAATGGTGAACTGCTGAATTTGGTTTTCTCCGATGAGAAAACATTCGTTGTCCAGTAGTTTGCGAACAAACAAATTGGTCGTGTTTACTTGCCAAAGAGGTCAGCTGAAAATGTGCACCTTCGGTTGGCCACCAGAACTCGAGCGCCAGTCATGGTGATGTTGTGGCCCGTCATAACAGCCGATGGTCGCTCTCCGCTCCAATTTTTTGACTGTGGCATCAGAATAAATGCCGAATATTATCGCGAAAATATTCTGGAGGGTGTATTAAAGCCTAGGGCACCCACACATTTTGGCGCGGACCTTGTAAATTCCAACAGGACCCAGCACCATAACACTCAGCACGCGCCACCCAAGAATGGTTACAAAATGAGGTTTCTCGCTTCATTTCCAGCGCACAATGGCCACCAAAATCTCCTGATACCAATCCGTTAGACTATTGTGTCTGGAGTATTTTGGAAAGCAAGGTTGGCACTAAAAAATACCAAAGTGTCGATCACCTCAAGCAAGCGCTTCGCCTGGAATGGGCCAAAATACCGCAGAGCAACATTCGGGCAGCGTGTGACAGTTTCATTGGCCGCTTGAAGGCCATAATTCGTGCCAAAGGTGACCAATTCGAACAAATCTAAATTTATTCTAAAATTAGATGCTATTTTCGATTTTTTTTACTTTCGTTCAATAAAATTAAAAAAAAAATGTAAAAATTATGGCCTTTGACTTTGTTGCATTTTTTTTTATCTCACCGTCTGAGGGTATAAAAATCGAAGACTTTGCTTTCACAACAATTGTAAAACAATTTCGTTCAAGAGCAATATATTACGAATTTAATTCGGAGAATATGTGGCCAACATTTTTATTACCCCCCTTGTAAAGAAGTCAAATTTTATGACACATATTTTTTATTAAACGTTTATTGGCAATGTAAGTCCATTGCAACACGCTGCCTCACGCTGCAGCGAAAAATATGTGTCGCGTTGTTTTTTTTTCGAAAACAAATAAATATTTCTGAATTTCACATCCAAGTACAAGAAATTGTTAATTTAATATGCAAAAATTGAATATTTGTACATACACGTGTAATATACATACATTGTTTGTATGTATGCATGCATATGTGCAAATGTGTACATTTCTTAATATGTGTGATATGTTGCCAACTACAATGAGCTGCAATGTAAAAAGTTATAACGGCCTATACATGGGCCTTGGATAATTTTAAAGTGGAGATGAAGAGTATATCTTTTGATGGCGCTCTGAGAAAATCAAATAAAATTACTCTGCCGATTTAGGTCGCCAATCAAATGATCAATCCAAAAAATAGGTGAAACATCCCAAAAAAGTTTTTGAAGACATGGTTATGAAGGCTTTTCGCTATATTAAAACCTATACACCAGTGGCATAAATCACGGAGTAAATTTTTGGATTATAAATAAAGTCCAAATTTCCAAAGGCCCTCTCCCTATTTCCTTTCTCACCTCCCTGTATGCAAATATGTTCAATATATACTCACGGCGCATTGTTTAGCATTGATTTCTCAGTTTTCCTTTTGTATTGCCAACGACATCAGCAGTAAACAGACGACGGCGACGACGAAGAAGAAAAACAGTAGGAAAATGTGCCAATCATGTATGTAAGATGTGGATAATGTTCGAACGTGTATGAGACACAGTTGGTGGTGTCTTAGGTATTTCATGTTGCAGACTGACATAGGTGGATAAATTTGTGGTACGTGTGTGTTGGCGAACGATGACAGCAACTACATACGTGTGCCAAGGTACACATTTCAGTGAATTATGTTACCCAGTTTCAAGTTGCATTATTTGTATTTGAGACAGTGTGTTAAAGAAATGTTAAGTTCAAAGAGGGAGAGAGAGAGAGAGAACGTTGAGACTTTTAAAAAGATTTCTACTACGACTACAGAAGACCTGGAGGTCTTCTAATGTCCATATGAGTTGACGTCTTCCATAAGAGTTAGACGTCTTCTATTATTCAACGACCTGAAGGAGGAGGTCTTCCAATGTATATAGAGGACCTAAAAGTCTTTCAATGTTTATAGAAGGGCTGGAGGTCTTCCAATGTCTATAGTAGAGCTGAAGGTCTTTACCTACCCATAGAAGAGTTGCAGGTCTTTTCTGTTCATAGAAGAGCTGCAGTTCTTCTAATGTCTACAAAAGATTTGAAGGTCTTTTAATGCTTTTGGAGCTCTTCTATTGCCTCTAGAAGACCTGGATGTCTTCTAATGTCAATAGAAGACCTGGAAGTCTTCTAATGACCGTAGAAGATCTGGACGTCTTCTAATGTCCGTAGAAGACCTGGACGTCTTCTAATGTCTAAAGACGACCTTCTGGTACCCACAGAAGACCTGAAAGTCTTCTAGGCCCATAGAAGACCTGGAAGTTTTAATAATGTCTGTAGAAAACCTGGAGGTCTTCTAACGTCTGCAGAAGACATGGAGGTCTTCTAATGTCTATAGAAGACCTGGAAGTTCTAATAATGTCTGTAGAAAACCTGGAGGTCTTCTAACGTCTGCAGAAGACATGGTGGTCTTCTAATGTCTATAGAAGACCTAGAGGTCTTCTAATGTCTGTAGAAGACCTGGAGGTCTTCTAATGTCCGTAGATGACCTGGAGGTCTTCTAATGTCCGTAGAAGACCTGTAGGTCTTCTAATGTCTATAGAAGACCTGGAGATCTTCTAATGTCTATAGATGACCTGGAGGTCTTCTAATGTCCGTAGAAGACCTGGAGGTCTTCTAATGTCCGTAGAAGACCTGGAGGTCTTCTTATGTCTATAGAAGACCTGGAGGTCTCCTAATGTCTATAGAAGACCTGGAGGTCTCCTAATGTCTATAGAAGACCTGGAGGTCTCCTAATGTCTATAGAAGACCTGGAGGTCTCTAATGTCTATAGAAGACCTGGAGGTCTCCTAATGTCTATAGAAGACCTGGAGGTCTTCTAATGTCTATAGAAGACCTGGAGGTCTTCTAATGTCTATAGAAGACCTGGAGGTCTTCTAATGTCTATAGAAGACCTGGAGGTCTTCTAATGTCTATAGAAGACCTGGAGGTCTTCTAATGTCTATAGAAGACCTGGAGGTCTTCTAATGTCTATAGAAGACCTGGAGGTCTTCTAATGTCTATAGAAGACCTGGAGGTCTTCTAATGTCTATAGAAGACCTGGAGGTCTTCTAATGTCTATAGAAGACCTGGAGGTCTTCTAATGTCTATAGAAGACCTGGAGGTCTTCTAATGTCTATAGAAGACCTGGAGGTCTTCTAATGTCTATAGAAGACCTGGAGGTCTTCTAATGTCTATAGAAGACCTGGAGGTCTTCTAATGTCTATAGAAGACCTGGAGGTCTTCTAATGTCTATAGAAGACCTGGAGGTCTTCTAATGTCTATAGAAGACCTGGAGGTCTTCTAATGTCTATAGAAGACCTGGAGGTCTTCTAATGTCTATAGAAGACCTGGAGGTCTTCTAATGTCTATAGAAGACCTGGAGGTCTTCTAATGTCTATAGAAGACCTGGAGGTCTTCTAATGTCTATAGAAGACCTGGAGGTCTTCTAATGTCTATAGAAGACCTGGAGGTCTTCTAATGTCTATAGAAGACCTGGAGGTCTTCTAATGTCTATAGAAGACCTGGAGGTCTTCTAATGTCTATAGAAGACCTGGAGATCTTCTAATGGAGGTCATATATTGCCTATGGAACCACTAGAGGTCTTCTATTGCTTATGGCGATGAAATAGGAGGTGTTTGACCCCATTTTCTGCTTGTGTTGTCATTCCTAGATTTCTCTATTTTTATTGGAGTCACTGTGTTCCCACCGCTTAAACAGCTCTTAAACTATTTCAACAAAAACGGGCGTGATGTATTACTTTTCAAATTGTTAAGATAAAAGCAAAACGACACAGCAAAATCCCCAACAAGATCAGCACAAAAAGGAATAGGAACCACCACAACAAGCACCATCTAAATGATATTTAGCACGGCGTGGATTTAGACATTTCTTCTGTTGTTGTTGTTATTCGTCTTTTTTTTGTTTCATGTTTAGAAACTTCAATTGGCATAAATTAATGAGCCAAAAGCTGTGTTTTCTTTCAGAAAATGTCGCAGTCTTGGGGGTGATTGATTTCGTTTTTCTCTCCGGAGTTTTTGTTTCTCCGCCGCCGCCACCGCCGTGACTCTGTGGCCAAACAAGAACTTGTTAATGTTTTTCACTAAACGTGCCATGTTAACGTTTATATTAACAATATTATTGTTATCATAATTGTTGTTGTTGTTGTTGTTGCTGGTGTTTGATCATTGGGGTGTTAAGCAGCATGGAGCGATATAACAAACAAACTCCGGGACAACTAAAATCTGCGGGTTCAAATTCAAATGAAATGCCAACAAGTCAGTCAGGAATAACAAGACGCAATGAAATGAAAAAAAAAAAAAAAAATGACAACCAACAACTCTGCCAAGTTATGTCAAAACACAAACGAAGCGAAACAAATCGAACAACAAAAGAAATCACAAAAACGTGACACCACCCTCATCAACACCAATTCGATTGATTCGTTCGTCTTTTGTTTTTTTTTTGTTTTGCTCCATTCCTGCTGTCTCCAAGGGTCTGTCTTGGCCGCTTGGCTTTGCTGATGGTGACAACGACTACAGGTTTTCCTGTGGCATTAGTTCATTCCCGATTTTGTAATTGGATGTGAAGTTGTTGCATTGCATGGAATCAGAAATTGGTAATTTGAAGGTTTATCTATTTATTTGAAGAGAATCATGTAGAATTTCAAACCTTAGATCAAACTTATAGAGATGTTAGGGAATATATTTAGGAAAACGTGTAGAATGAAGTGATCCCAATAGATTCTTCAGCTCTCCTACAGTGATTTCAAATGGTTGCAGTCCAAAACATCAGCAGAGCATAATTTCATAAACTAGCAGAATAACCGTCCAATGCCTGTAAACCTGATAACACAATGTGTCATAAACTCTGGGCCAAACATAAATTCTTGCCAATTAACATGTTTACGGAAATATGTAAATACAACATGATATTTTGCATGCTTATTAAAATGTCACCTTATTTCGCACCTCCTTCCCCCACCTCTCTATCTCTTTCTTTCTCGCTCTTTTTTCTGCTCTTTATGATACTTACTGTCAAGATTTATTAGGTGTTTAATAGCCTGTCATTAACGGCTGTTAAATAAGTTTTTCATAAAAAAATAGTTCTTTCTTTGTATCGAAAGAACTGAAATGATTTACTAATTATAATTCGAACATATATAATTATCAATGACAAACCTGTTGATTTTATTTTTGTATTAAATTTCTCACACATTATTGGGACTATTAAGAAACTTTGTTGGTACTTTATGATTATGTGTCTGGCCAGTTATGAAATGTGTAACACAGTGGTATGAAGGCACGGATAAAATAACATCTACCACTGGGGTTTAGCAGTTCTTTTATAATGGTATGCATTTTGAATGCATGACCAAATTGTAAAATGGCTACCCCATGTTCTCAATAGCCTATTAATTTCATATCACTTTAATAGGCATAAAATAAGAATTATTAACCGGAAAATTTTTTTATTTCTTTATTACGATGTTGATTTTTCCTGACTAGCATTGACATCCAGCTTTTCAACACTAGGATCTTCCAGCAGAAGCAAGATATAGGTCCTAGGCCCATTATATATAGCCCTAACCATACACAAATGACATCAAATATATAGCTTTATACTTCGCAATATTTGTACCAAAAAGGGATCATGTCGGTCAATGTTTTAGTATAGCTCCAACATAAGGGTATTCTTCGATTTAAAATATTTTTTGTATGTTAGCCATATTTTTATATCCTCAGCAATATGGCTACAGAGGGTATATATGATTTGATGCGGCCAAATCGTGCTTCATCGGCATAACGGTTTTAGACCCTATGCCTCTCTAGACCAAATCCGTTTCAGGAAATTTGGAGTCGATCTAGATATGCGTCCGTCTGTATCCGATTTTGCTCAGACTTGGTATATCGTAATACTTTTGTCAAGCTTAGTTCGAGTTCGGGGATGGACAACATGGGACCACTCCATCAAGTACCTCACCCACAAAAGGTCAACATTTCGAATAATTATAACTCTTTTAAAATTTGAAATAAGAGTCCGATTGTCTTCAAATTTTACACATCCTCATATTTATATGGTGTGAAGATGGTATGTATCGATCCACAGCTTCCGGTAACTCCCCCACAACGAGTGAACATTTTAAATAGCCACGAAGCTTGTATAACGCGAAATGAGCATCCAATTCCATTCAAACTGGAGATTTTATTTCTTTCAACTTAAGATTTAGTATGAAGCTGGAATATAATGTTCCACTCCTTCTTGTACCTCCCCAAAATTGTCCAAATTTCGAATAATTATATCTCTAATAAAATGCAAAATAATCATCTGATTCTGTTCAAGTTTCACATATCCCAATACATTTATTAACATAGGATCTGTTGTGAAAGTGGGATACTCCTTCTGGTACCACCCCCCCCCCCCCCAAATTTGTCCAATTTTTGAATAACAAAAAGCTTATAAAATTCGAAAAAAGCATCTGCTAACTAACATAACTTGCGAAAAACGTCAGCGATTCTTTTTAAGATCTGAAGGAATTATTGAATTTATCGCCTTGAACACATATTCCAAACGATTTGGCAAAAAAAATTATTTAGGCAAAATAGCCTAACCTTAGGGTTAGAGAACCTTCTTACAGAATAATTTTAACATAGGTAAGTATTTCGGCAAAGTCCCTTCATAACAGTGCTTCTCAGGTCGATATGAGCCAGATCTGTGAAATATTATGCTTCAAAAAATATGCCTTAAAAACTTAAAATACCGACCGGCAACGTGGACCGCAACAGATAATTTTGAATATTTTTGGGAATGAAAAACTTTTTCGAACTACTTGTATCGCTTAGCACACAACTGTGCCAAACAATTTCAAGTTTGCGTCTTTTCAAAGTCTCTGCAAAGCCTATGGCTCCTACAATTCATCCATATGCAAATTACAATTACTATTAATGACTTCATTATAACATAACATGAAAAGGTAGCAACAACAACAAGACCAACAACAACAAAAATCAGAAGACAATCACCAATAATGGCCAGTAATTACAAATTGTGGGTGTTAGATATAATTATGTAAATCGAATAGATTTGTTCGATTCTTTGGATATGGCTCTTATTGGAATTGGCTACGATCGCTCGACAGAATTATGCATGCATAGCTAACTATGGACAATGGACTTGTTACAATCTCTTGGTTTCCATTTTTTCTTAAACAAATAAGGTAGAGCCTTTGAATGGTGGTAGACGTCAACTCCTTCTTTTGTGGCAATGCAAGGCTTTTGATTTTTTTTGTAAGGCCATTAATTAATTTGGTATTTGAAAAGAAAAATACATTGTTACACCGAACATATTATCTGGCATTCTGGTGTTTCTTATCGATACCATGTTAAGCGATGTGTGATTGACCCCAAAAATAGGAGTGATTTTTAAAAGCCTTTGTTCTAAACATTGTATTTAATGGCAACGAAAAATTCAAAAATGCTAAGTGCTTAATTGCCATGGCTATGGAAGCCAAACTGAAAACATGTCAAAGAAATCTACTTTCGAATTATTGAATAACTGTAACAAATTGTACTCGTTTATCTTATTATGAATAATTACATTGTGATATGTGTAGTGTTTTATTAAATTAAGTAACGGGGCATTTAAGACTTCTTACAAGTAATTTTGGAAAAATATTAAATTACCAAAACAAATTTAAAAAAAAAAACAAGTTGAAAAGTATCAGTTGGTTTTTGCCAACAGATGTATGTATGTAGATGGCCTTGAGTTATGATTATTCACATTTTTTACCCTTTATGGTGGAGGTCCCGAAGAAGTTGGCCAATATTGTCCAATTCGTATCTGACATAAATATTACAATAGTCCATATTTGGCCTATATCGTCTACTTTCTATACTTTACATGAGATATGATAAATTTTTTTGAAAATGTGGAAATATGCGTGATAATACAGATAAAAATATTGGTATTTGCTAAATTTAAGGTGAATCGAACATTTATATCCAATTTTATACGAAATCATAAATTCCGATAAATTACATAGAATCGTATAGATCGCCGACTTGTTTCGAAAGTTATGACAGATATAAGTATTGGAAATTGTGTCCCTTTGTGGGTGAGGTACCAGAAAGGATTGACAGATATATATCATCTTTACAACAGATCTTGGGTTTGTGAAATTTGAAGAGAGTTGGAGTTATCTCGCTTTCTTTAAACATTTTGTTTTTCAAAATCTGGAACTCTATGTAGGAGAGGTTCCAGAAGGAATGGTCCGATCCCTACCGTCTTTATAACAAATCTTGTGTTAATGGAAATATTGAGATGTACCAAGTCTGAATTATAACACCTATAAAATGTGACGTAATAGTCCGATTGGCTTCAAATTAAACACATCACAATATTTTTATTAACTCAAGGTCTGGTATGAAGATGGAATATATCGGTCCACTTCTTCTGGTACCTTCTCCACAATGGGTCAAATATTTCTATCAACACAAGGTCTGTTATAAAGATAGTGGAGATCGGACCAAAGGTTCAAAATCTTGAATGAACAAAACGATCATAAAATCCGAAATAATCATTTCCAGATTTTACACAACTCTTTATATTTACTAACACAAGATCTGCTGTGAAAATGGGATACATCGGCGCACTCCTTCTGGAACTTCCCCCACAAAGGGCTCAACATTTAAACAAGAAAAAAAGCTGTAAGTTCGGCCGGGACGAACTTTTAATACCCTCTACCATTAGGTACAAATTTCACAATTTCCAAAAAATAATAAATAAAATAAAATCCGTTAAAAATTCTGTTAAAATCTTAAAAATACCGAATGCCTATACGACGACGTGGACCTGCATAGGCAACTTTTGTCATAAGTGAAGAAAAATCTGTTTATAATGTAGCTAAAATCATCAAAACACCGAATATAGGGGGTACCGTTATATGGGGGCTATACGAAGACGTGGACATGCACAGACAATTTTCTGACATGGGTTGAAGTATCCATTACGAACTTTTACATTTGAAACAATCCCGGTAAATAATGTCGCTAAAATCATCAAAATACCGAATATCGGGGGGTACGGTATATGGGGGCTATATGAAAACGTGGACCTACATGGCCCATTTTCTGTTTTATGCTGCAGCATCTATTACGAATTTCAAATGCCAAATTTGGAACGATTCCGTTAAATAATGTCGCTAAAATCATCAAAATACCGAATATCGGGGGGTATGGTATATGGGGGCTATACGAAGACGTGGACGTACACAGATTATTTTCTGTCTTAGGCTGTAGTATCCATAACGAACTTCAAATGCCAAATTTGAAATAAATCCGGTGAATAATGTCGCTAAATTAACAAAATACCGAATATCGGGAGGTATCGTTATATGGGGGCTATATGATAACTTGGGCCTACATGGCCCATTTCCGAACTTAACCTGCCTACTGGCAAAATATACATGTGTGCAAAATTTTAGCCTTCTATCTCAATTTGTTCGGAAGATAGCGTAATTACAACAGACAGACGGACAGACAGACAGACAGACACACAGACACAAAGCCAGACAGACGGACATGGCTAAATCGTCTTAGAATTTTACGCTGATCAAGAATATATATACTTTGTTGGGTCTGACATGAGTATTTCGAGGAGTTACAAACGGAATGACAAAATTAATATACCCTCCATAGTATGGTGGAGGATATAAAAAACAAAACGCTCATAAAACGAGATACGAAATCCGACTGATACTTTTTATACCCTACACCATATAGTGGTAAGGGTCGTACCCTATTGAATGATAATCGGATCCGAATTAGATATAGCTCCCATATATCTTTAGTCGATTTCGGGTTAATTGTGCATTAAATGGCTAATATAAGTCCAAATGACCTGAATTTTGGTACATCCCACCAAATTGAGTCTAGAAGTAAGTATATCAAATTTGGTGAAAATCGGTTCAGATATAGCTATTGCTCCCATATATATATATATATGTTTCATTCGATTTGGGATTTTAAGTCCCTCACATGCGTAATATGCACTCTAGAAGAATGATATTTAGCACCGGACATCAGATACTGCTTGAAAACGCTTCTGTCAAATTTTATACAGATCGGTTCATATTAGAATATAGCTTCCATACATATATATTTATCCGATATCAGGTTTATTGTGCACCAAATGGCTAATATCAGCCCAAATGGACTGAATTTTTGCAATTACGACTCAATTAATCCTATAAATCAGTACTTCAAATTTGGTGTAAATCGGTTCAGCTCCCATAAATTTGTTTTATCCAATTTGGGGTTTAAACGCTCATAAGCCAAATATCCAAATATCAGATGCAGTTCCGAAATAAGTGTATCAAATATTGTCAAGATTGGTTCAGATTTGGATATAGCTCCCATATATATCCTCAACCGATTTCGGGCCAAATGGCCAATATCTGCCAAAATGACCTGAATTTTGGCATATCCGACCGAATTCTGATAAAGCTATGTTCTGATATAGCTATAGCTCTCACATTCGTAATATGCATTCGACAACAATGATATTTGGTACCAGATATCTTATAAAGCTCGGAAATACCTTTGCCAAATTTTTTCGAGAACGGCTAAGATTTGGATATAACTCCCATATATATCGTTAATCCGATTTCAGGGTTTTTGTGCACATAATGGCTAATATCAGACCAAATGGAGTGAATTTCGGGACGTACGTTTCCAACTCGGCTCCGATATATATTTTTGAATATAATACTTCTCCAAGTGATATTATGCACTCTATACCAAATTATAACTGCTCTTAAGCCAAATTTTGATAGGTGGTATGATCTACTTGAAATAAATTCTTTTGTTACGGGAGCTCTACAAAATATACATAGTGGTGTAGGGTATCATATAGTCGGCCACGCCCTACTTTTGGCTTTTCCTTACTGGTTTTAACTTCTTTTTTTGTAAGTTGGAAACAAAAATTGAATAAAAAACTTGATATTTTGAATGATTTTAGTAGGAACATTATGTATCTCATTATCTTGAGAAATTCCTTTATTGTAGTCAAGAGCGTTTCAGATATGCAGAAACTTGTTACATGGTCGACCCACCAGGCTGTAGGCTTTTCTTACTTGTTCTGTGGCCAAATAGGCATCGTATTTATTGTCTGATTTGCTACCGGATATCTTCGTTGGATATTTGGTCTATCGTCCGAAATAAGATGGATTTTGACACATATGCTTTGAAACAAGTCTGCACATTTGGTGAAAAACGTTTCAGATGTAGCTGTCCCTTTTAATTCTTTCATTCTCCTTGACATTAAAGTCCCTAAATTTCGTAATATATGCACTATATAACAATGATATTTGATATACGATATTAAAATCAAATATTAGAAAACTCTTCCGTAAAATTTAGTGAAAATAAATTAAGATTAAGACTCCTCCAATCTATTAGACTTAGCTCCCATCCATTAGTTCCATCAATGGACGATGTGTATTATTCAGAAAAATTTCCAATAAAAGCATATATTTTTTACGTCAGCATTTTCCCGCTCTTTTTTTGTCCTTTAAATACTTGTTTTAATTTGCCATTACCAAAAATCTACCTACTACTCACCTCAACTATGTTAATTATTGAAAACATTCCCCGTAGCAAGCAATTTTAATTGTAAATTGCCCACAATTCGCTTGTTTATGATTTGCAACATATTTCCTTAATTAATTTATAATTTTCAAAAACATATTTCTAACGTAACTGCATTTATGACAACTCAGACCCCCAACAACAACACCTCCAATATATTCATTTTTATGGTTAATTATCGGAATAATTGCCGCCTCGGGCCTCTTTATGTGAACGTTCAAGATTTGTCTCATTAGCAAAGCACCGAACGGGACAGAGACATTTATCGCCACCACCTTTAGAATGGAAGGACTACAACTTGTAATTCCTCCTCCCAGTTACAACTTCAAACATTCTTAGTTTTTATTTTGTGTTGTTGTTCGAATTGGAATTGTGTTTTTGTCATTTATGTTCTTGTTGTTGTTCTCTATTGGATTTTTATAATTTATTGCCGGGCGAAGAACATAAAACCCACCAGTTATTGAATTTATCGTTTTATAATTGCATTGGCATCATTAAAAGAGCAACAACAACATCAGCTACAAATAGAACAAAATTGTTGATATTTTTTTTCGAATTGCTTGGTATTCGTTGGCTAGAACAAGTTGCAAGTGCGAATCGAAAGTTAGTTATAGGTGGGATAATCAACATATCAGGTTACATGTTATGCTCAATTATATCGCTGTGAACATATTTTAATTGCACGAAGTATTTTTATGGAATTTAATGTTCTTTAACCCTTTTGCAGGACATGGGGATACACATGATATTGCTCAGGCGATATAACTTTATTTATGGACAAAGTAAGTACCTTCATTTAACTTTTCGGATTATTTCTATTCTTATATTACTTATTATAGTGTTCATTGTTATTTTTATGGATTTCAAGAAATCTAATTGACAATGAGAGAGTTTTATACGTTTTCCGGCTAATAAAATGAAAATCAAATATAATAGTCAAGTACGATTTCATTATTTAATGTACAATTTTCACACAATTCAGCCAGTTATCGAAACGGGAAATTATTGAAATATTTATGACATGTAAAACCAACAATCAGACATAAATGCTTTAATCATTATTACAATTTTATGCAGCAGAATATTTATTATTCGAATAATTTAGTGAGTGTATCACATCTATGTAATTGCATGAATGAAAAACAGGTAAAAATGTAGCTAAGTTCGGCCGGCCCGAACATTTAACACCCTCTACCATTTCGAAAGAATTCTAAAAATTAAAAAAACTCCGTCGAAAACCCCGTTTAAATGAAACACGATATATGGGGGCCACGAAGACGTGGACCTGCATAAGTTTTTTTTTCATAGGCTGTTGTACCGATTTCAAACTTCAAATACGAAATGTGCAACAATTCCAGTAAAAAACAAGTTAAAAAGTATCAGTCGGTATTGCCGACAGATATATACCCTCAGCCTGTGTTCCATTATTTAAAAATAATTTGACTAGTGTTACAATTACCCAAAAATATGATATAAATATTCCGACATTCCTGGCATGGATCATTTCGACTCACTCCTTCACTTTATATGAAATATGTAATAATTTTTAGAAAATGTTAAAATGTGGGTGTACTCCATCTGATACAAATAAAAAAAATAAAGAGCGAAATATTGGGCAACATTATCAGAAGGGATATTTATGTCGAATTTTATGCGAAATCATAAATACCGATAAATTTCATATTCATATCAGACATCTTATTGAGAGAAATATTTGAACATAGCAAGTAGTAAAGAATTGCTAAATTGTTTTGAAAGTTACGACAGATATAATTATTGAAAATATTGACCCCAGAAGGGGTTGGAAGAAATATATCAACTTCATAACAGATCTTGTGTTAGCAAAAATAATTGTATGTGTGAAATTTGAAGAGAGTTTGATGTTTGTTTCGCTATATTTGAGCGTTTTGTTTTTCAAAATCTTGACCCTATGTATGGGGGAGAAGAATTGGTTCAATCTATACCACCTTTATAACAGATCTTGTGTTGATAGAAATATTAAGATGTGTCAAGTCTAAATGGAATCGGATGTTAATTTGGCGTTTTTTGAGCTTCATGGGTATTCAAAATTTCGACACTTTGCGGAGGAGGTACCAGAAGGAGTGACCGACATATCTCATGTTAACACTTGATCTTGGGTTTATAAAAATTTTGGAATACGTGAAATTTAAAGACGTTCGGATCCTTACATCACATTTTGTAACAGTCATAATTATTCAAAATGTTGTCCCTTTGTGGGGGAGGTACTTGATGGAGGGTACCGATACTGTCCATTTTTGCACCTGATCTAGAACTGATGAAAATATTAGGATTTGCAACGTTCCAGCAAAATCGGATTATCGTTTCTCTTTTTGTGCAAAAAATATTTTTTGAAAATTTCGACCTTTTGTGGGGGAGGTACCAGAAGGAGTGGACAGATACATTCCGTTTTCGCACCAGACCTTGGGCTAATAAAATTATTGGGATGTGTGAAATTTGAAGATTATCGGACTCTTACACAATATTTTATAAGAGTTTTAATTATTCCAAATTTTTACCCTTTGTGGGGGAGGGGCCTGATGGAGTGGAACGATATTGTCCATTTTCGCACATGACCTAGCACTGATGGAAATATTAGGATTCGCAAAGTTCAAACAAATTCAGATTATCCTTTCTCTTTCCGTGCAATAAATTATTTTCTTTGAAAATTTTGACATTTTGTGTGGGAGGTACCAGAAAGAGTGGACCGTTATTGCCCATCTCTGAACTCGATCTAAGTTTGACAAAAATATTACCATGTACCAAGTTTGGATCAAATCGGATACTCCCTTCGAAAGTTATCGTGCGCACCAGCCAGCCAGACAGACAGACGGACGGACGGACATCGGTAGATCGACTCCAAATGTCCCGAAACGGATTTGGTCCAAAGAAACCTAGGCTCTAAAACCATTATTTCGACTAGGCACGTTTTGACCGTATCAAATGATATATACACTCTGTAGCCATATGGCTGAGGGTATAAAAACGCAACAAAGTAAAATGCCATAATTTTTACATTTTTCAAATTTTATTGAATGAAAGCAAAAAATATCGGAAATAGCATCAACTTTTAGAATAAGTTTAAATTTGTTCGAATTGGTTACCTTTGGCACGAATTATGGCCTTCAAACGGCCAAGGAAACCGTCACACGTTGCCCGAATGTTGTTCTGTGTTATTTTGGCCCATTCCCTGCAAAGCGCTTGCTTGAGGTGATCGACGCTTTCGTATTTTTTAGTGCCAACCTTGCTTTCCAAAATACTCCATACACAATAGTCCTACGGGTTGGTATCTGGAGACTTTTGTGGCCATTGTGCTCTGGAAATGAATCGAGGAACTTCAATTTGTGACATCTCTTTGGTGGCGCGTGCTGAGTCCTGTTGGAATGTTCAAGGTCTGCGGCGAAAATGTTTGCATGCCCAAGGCTTTAATACACCCTCCAGAATATTTTCGCGATAATATTCGGCATTTATTCTAATGCCACGGTCGATTAATACGAGCGGAGAGCGACCATCGGCTGTTATGGCGGCCCACACCATCACCATGGCCGGCGCTAGAGTTCTGTAAGCCAACCGAAGGTGCACGTTTTCAGCTGACCTCTTTGGCAAGAAAACACGATCATTTTGTTTGTTTACAAACTGCTGGACAACGAATGTTTTCTCATCGGAGAAAACTGAATTCGGCAGTTCACAACTTTCGGTCAAGCGAAGAAACTCTTTAGCTCATTTGAGTCTATTTTCTTCCTGTTGCGGTGTAAGTTCTTTCACTTTTTGGAATTTCAATGGGTTTACCCCGAGCTCTTTTTTCAATATTTTCCGAATGGAATATTGCTATATGTTTAGCTCACGAGCCATTTTTCGGCCACTGCGACGCGGGTTTCGCTTTCACTTCGTCCACTTCCTTGACGTCGAGCTGCGCTACCAGTATCACGGTAACGAGCGATGGTACGAGACACAAAAGATTTATTTAGTGCTCTAACGATAGTCACTTGTGGTTTTCCAGCCAAGTATAAAGAAATCACACTATCTCGCTTGAATTCCATCACGAATAACTTTTTTTTCTGGAAAATTCTCACGAAAATGCTTTTGTACGCTTGTAAACAATATAATGTCTGAAAGTCTGAAGTTGGTTGCAGTTTCTTCATCTCACCCTGTAATACGAAGTATAAAGTTTGGACGACATCGGATACTCCCTCCGAGAGTTATGATGCTCAAAAGCCCGACAGACGGACAGTGCAAAAGCGACTGCAAACATTCATTAAATTTATTGTTTTTTACAAAAATCTGAAAAACTAAAAATGGTGATCTTTGACCCAAATAACGCTAATATAACCCAAATAATGCTCCCTATAAATCTGGACTTTAGAAATTTTCGAGCCAAATGGAAAAATAATTTACCTTGTAATATCAAAATACTAATTTAAAATTGAAAACAAATTATACCATTCCCAATGACTATTGGAAATTGCGATATTTTAATAAAAAAACAAGTAAGCAAAGGCTACAGTCGAGCGGGGCCGACCGTTGAATACCCTACAACACTATAATAAACGATACAGTTTATATAGGCGAAATACTCGACAGAATTCCACAAGATATTGTGACAAATAATAAAAGAAAATCTGATGGTTTCGTTCTCTAATTTTCGAATAATAGCAACTTTAACTAATTTGCTCATTTCCAATTTATTGGTAGATGTTGCACTAAATTGGTCTTCCTAGATCTGGAACCAATATTTCCCAAAGACCTATGGCAAAAGATTAACATTTATTATTGGTTTTTGACTGAAACGCATCTTTATGAGATACAGATATTTGACTATATTCTTCAACGAAATCAGCGTTAACGAAATAGTCGAAAGTGTGTCTTTCCTGTTTTTTTGAATTCTCCAAAAAGTCACTGGAATGGACATTTTCGTATTTTGTCTATAAAAGTTGCAAACTCCTTCACACATTGAATATTTTTGGATGGCCATCCGAAACTGCTTGGCTTTTGCAATGTGCGGTAACCCCCATTTAAATGTGCGTGAGGATCGGGCGACAATTTTGCAGTTTTTTGGTCCATTTCAACCCCTAAATATATGGCGATCATCTCCAAAAAGAGTAGGCTTCTATTCTGACCCTCATCTTATCCCCATGCAAAATTTCATAAGGATCGGGCCATAAATGAGATCTGTATATGATATCCTCATATCCTAACTACTTAGTTTTGTTAGCTGTAGAAATATTACCAAATGTTTAATTCAAAATGAAAATATGCCAAAAATATGACAAAATTGAAAAAATATGAGAAAATTTTAGAAAATCAATATTTTCATCTTTAGAAAGATATTTTTATGCGATTTTTTTAGACGTTTTTTCTTTCCTGCCAAGAGGCCATTCTGAATTAATGAGAACTGTCGAAATCAGTTCAGCCGTTCTCGACATATACGAGATCTTTCAAGCATATCTTCTTTGATAGACATATATATCGCACATATTTTGCTATATATCCGATTTGTTGGATGTTAACATCAATGTAAAGGTCAGAAGTAACCTTGTGATGGCTTTGTGATTTCGCCGGGATTTTAAATATTCACGGTTTAATGAAAAATTTTGATTTTTTTCAACACAAAAGATATGGTCTATTTTACCCGCTAAATATTATCCGATGACCACCCAAATTAGTAGACTTCTTCCCCGCCCTAAACTCTATCTACACACGAATTTTCGCGTCGATTGGTCTATAATTGGGACCTGTATAGCTACTGCAAAATCCGAAATTTTTCCAGTATTTGGTCCATTTCATCCCCTAAACATTTGGCGATCATCTCCAAAAGAAATAGGGTTCTATTCTGGTCCAAGCCCCACCTACATTCTAAATTTCGTAAAGATCGGGCCATAATTACGACCTGTAGAGTGATTACAAATTAACATGGACAGACGGACAGACGGACAGACGGACAGACGGACGGACGGACATACATAGCTAGATCGACTCAGCTCGGCGAGCTAGGAAGATCCATATATACTTTCCTATGTGGGAAACCAATATTTCGAGGTGTTACATAATTTTTGGCCCAATCAAACTTATAATACCCCCAACACATAGTGTTGTAGGGTATAATCAATAATACAAAAATTATGTTTGATGGAAATAGGAGCAAAGTGTCATTATGTCATTTCGATTTTCCTCATCTTTACACCTCCAAAATCTTAGTCATCAACTACTTCTTCTTCATGCACAATTGCAGTGCGTATATCAACAGGTTTTTCTTTTTCACTTAAAGCTATTACCATTTGCAAATAGTTGGTTTAAACGGAAATTATACAAGTTATAAGACGAATGTTGCAATTTCCCTTCGATGCGAGATTTTATGATGCTGAATGAATAATGCCGCAGCAGACAGCAGACATCGCTTCCACCAACTAAAAATGCCTACGAACGCCACAAGTCTGACATCAAACAGCAAATAAGTCACAGCTTGAGTTGTGAACACCAACAACTCGGTTTGGCACAAACAAAACCAGTTAGAAGTCATATGTAACAAGATTTTTGCAAAAGACATTGATTTCTCTGTTGTTGTTGTTGCGGCTGCGTTGATTTGAATGTGAGGGAAAATTAGTGAAGTCAATAAATCAATAAAGGTTTTTGGAATTAATATATTTCACAATGGGGATATAGGTGTGACAAATAAAATGTTACAATGAAAAAAACAACTTATAGGAAACGAGGTAATGGCCCATCAATTCAGTGCCTATAACGATAGAATTATTCGTTTTTCTGATAAGTGTGTGAGGCAGGAATTTATTGATAAACTCTCCATGCTTTTCAGGTTGTTATACCCTCAGTCATATGAAAAAATTGCAACCAACTTCAGGCTGATATCATTTCTAAGCCACTCGTTCGACAGCTGTTAAAATTATTCCAGTGACAGCTAATTATATTGTTTACAAGCGTACAAAAGCATTTTGGTGAGAATTTTCCAGAAAAAAAGTTATTCGTGATGGAATTCAAACGTGATAGTGTGAATTCTTTATATTTGGCTGGAAAACGACAAGTGGCTATCGTTAGAGCACTCCAGCATTTAAATGTGATTAAATCTTTTGAGTCTCGTACCATCGCTCGTTACCGTGATACTGGTAGCGTAGCCCGACGTCAAGGAAGTGGACGGAAGAAAACAACAACATCAGTAGAAATGGTTCGAAAAGTAAAGAAGCGACTTGATCGAAACCCGTGGGCAGTGGACGAAAAATGGCTCGTGAGCTGAATATATATCGCAATATTCCATTCGGCAAATATTGAAAAATGAGCTCGGGGTAAAGCCATTGCACCTTCGGTTGGCCACCAGAACTCAAGCGCCGGCCATGGTGATGGTGTGGGCCGCCATAACAGCCGATGGTCACTGTCCGCTCGTATTAATCGACCGTGGCATCAGAATAAATGCCGAATATTATCGCGAAAATATTGTGGAGGGTGTAATAAAGCCTTGGGCACGCAAACATTTTGGCCGCAGACCTTGGGCTTGAATTTCAACAGGACTCAGCACCATCGCACTCAGCATGCGCCACCCAAGAATGGTTACAAAATGCTCGCTTTATTTCCAGCGCACAATGGCCAAAAACTCCCGGTACCAATCCTTTGGACTATTGTGTCTGGAGTATTTTGGAAAGAAAGGTTGGCACCAAAAAATACCCAAGTGTCGATCACCTCAATCAAACGCTTCGCCGGGAATGGGCTAAAATACCGCAGAGCATCATCCGGGCAGCGTGTGACGGTTTCATTGGCCGTTTGAAGGCCATAATTCGTGCCAAAGGTGACCAATTCGAACAAATCTAAACTTATTCGAAAATTTGATGTTATTACCGACATTTTTTGCTTTCATTCAAAAATTTTTTTTAAAAAAATTGTAAAAATTATGGCGTTTGACTTTGTAGCAGGATGGTTGGTATTGAAAATGAGATAGACGGTCCACGTTTTGGTATAGTCCCCATATAACGGTACATCCCGATGTTCGTGGTTTTGATGATTTTTGACACACTTTTTCACGGATTTGTCTAAAAATTGGTATTTGTTGGTCATGATGGGTTCTAGCTCCGGTGGTATAGCCCCCATATAACGGCACCTCCCGATATTCGGTATTGTGGGTCTTAATTGGATCTAAGATCTAACCCTAAGGTTGAGGGTATTAAAAGTTCGGCCCGGCCGAACTTAATGTTTTTTATACCCTACAACACTATGTTGTTATAAGTTTGATTGGGCCATAAATTATGTAACACCTCGAAATATTGGTTTCCCACATAGGAAAGTATATATGGATCTTCCTATCTCGCCGAGCTGAGTTGATCTAGCTATGTATGTCCGTCCGTCCGTCTGTCCATGTTAATTTGTAATCACTCTACAGGTCGCAATTATGACCAGATCTTTACGAAATTTAGAATGGAGGTGGGGCTAGAACCAGAATAGATCCCTATTTCTTTTGGAGATGATCGAATAATATTTAGGGGTTGAAATGGACCAAAAACTGAAACATTTCATGATTTTGCAGTTGCTCTACAGGTTGCAATTATAGACCAAACGACGCGAAAGTTAGCATGGGGATAGATTTTAGAGCTGGGTAGTTGCCTTCCAATTTGGATGGTCATCGGGTAATATTTAGTGGGTAAAATAGACCATAACATTTGTGTCAAATAAAAGTCAAAATTTCCATTAAACCGCGAATATTTTTAATCCCAGCAAACTCACAAATAGACGAACAGGTCAATCGTGACCATTACGTAGATGCCGATAGTTAATATATCGACTATATATAGCGAAATATATACAATTTGTATATACAAAGAAAAGGGATGTTAGTAAGATTGCTTATATCTCAAAAATGGCTGCACCGATTCGACAAATTTTGTCAATTCATAATGCCCTCTTGGCACAAAAGAATAAAAACTAAAAAAATCGCATAAAAAGATGCCAATAATGAAGTTAACATAGATTTTTTAGTGTTTTGTGAAATTTTTTCATTTTTTTTATTGCATGCGATTTTTTCAATTTGACTTATAATATTGAAGTATACATTTTGTAATATTTTTTCACCTTACAACACAGGTTGGGGTTAGTATATACAGATTGCAATTATAGTCCGATCTTCCCGAAAATTTTCACAAGGGTAGTGTTAGGCTCAGGAGGGATAGGCCTATTGTTTTTAAAAATGTCCGCAATATATTTAGGGGTTGAGATGGACCAACAACTAAACATTTTCTGATTTTGCAGCCGTTATAAAGGTCACAAATAGAAATCTAAGTACACAGTACACGAAATCTCGCATGAAGTTAGAGTTTAGGACAGCGGGTTGAATGGACCACTACTTTTGTATGAAAAAATACCAATATTTCCATTCTACCGAAATGCTGAAAATCACTTACAGTCGAAATCCAAAATACACAAAAGGCGAACTTCTGTCTTTTTATGCTGATTTCGTTGACGAATATAACCAAATATCGTAGAGAAGATTTGTCTAAATTTGGAGATGAACGCAAAATATTTAGGGGCTCAAATGAACCAAAAACAGAAAAATTTTCCTGATCACACAATTGATACCAATCGAGACGGAATTTTGCGTGAGAAGAGAGTTAAGGACAGGGAAGAAGTCTAGCATTTTGGATGACCAAATTATATTTAGCTGTAAAATGGACCACAACAACTTACAACAGATGGAGTGTGCAATGCCTGTTACCACTAGACAAAATGGATTTGGACATAAAGGTGTTTCTAACATATTGTAGTGTTGTAGGGTATCACATGGTCGGCCCCGCACGTCTGTAGCCTTTGCTCACTTGTTTTTACTTGTTTTTATTTACTTTTTTCACATATGAACTGAAACTACCTGCAAATTTAAAGTATTTTTGTCAATTGATATGAGATATCGGAAAACTGACCAACAATTCAGAAAGTGCATACGAAAAAACCTTAAAAAACTTTCTGTAGCTCAAAGAGTCAAAAATGGTATATGGAACACTTAAGCATGACACCGATGTTTAATACTTGGCAAACCATACACACATAAATGGCCATAGGCGATCTGAAACGTTGTAACTTGTTTAATACATACCTAGAATAAATATTTCAATGATTTAAAAAAATTCAAAATTAGTTGAGTCTCCTTCCTTTCATCCTGAGTAAATAAATGTATCCAATACGAATGTCAATATATTATCCATGATGAAGGTGTTTGTGCTTCAGCCATCGAAAAACGTAAATCCCATTTCAATCTCAATACGTCTCAAAATGCGAATGTAAAAGTGAAGGTATTGCGAAATGATCAAAAGAAAAAAAAAGTAAAAGACTCATTCAAATGGTATTAGAGAAACAGACAAAAACCAGACTGACAGTCGGATCGACAAAGTAATGACCTTCAATCATTAGCTTTTTTTTGTTTTCTTTCTGAAATGGGTTGCAGTGTTGAGTTTGATTTGGCATTTGTCTTTCTGTTGCGTCCAAGTGACTGACAAGCAGGCAGGCAGGTATTCAAGGGGGCGGACAGACAGACAGGCAGGCTCACTGCCCGTTTAATGTTACTCGCCATTATGTGGCCATTAACATGCTGTGGGACCTAATTTAACTTGTTTTTTGTTTCTATTGTTTTTGTTGTTATTATTACAACTTAACTTGTTGCCACTGCTCGGGAGTAGTTGTAATTGTTTTTGTAAAAGTATTACTGTTAAATAATCGACCTGTAATATGTTATATCACCAACTCAGCTCAGCTCACCTTACTCGTTGGAGTATTTCCTTTACAAAAAGTAAAAGTTCTTAACGGGGTTTTGTTTTTAAAGGTGTGGCAGGCAGTTGTAGTTGCAGTTCCAGTTAGTTCTCAACGGTGAGTCATGGGATTATCTAACTTTTGTGAACAGATGTTAATCGAAAGATTTAAAAGGTTGATGCGGATAGAGAAATAATAGACACCATGGCAACAAAGGGGAAATGAGGCATTTGTTGGAGTTATGTGGGGGAGAGAGGAAATTTTGTTTTAGAAAATATAACATCGATCCCTGTTGGTGGGGTCCCTGTTGGTGGTAGATTAGTGATAAAGAGGTGATTTTTAAAACGTGTACGAAAAGTACTAAATAGTACTTATTTGGTTAAATTTGGTACTGGGTGACCAGATATTGCCTGAAATCTGAAATTTGGTATTAGGGTCGCTGTTCATGTGAATCCTGGACATATGGAGCTGATTTCGAAAATGTGTACTGAAATTTTACGAAAAGTACCAAATGGTAATTTTTGGTACTGATGTGGGAATATGAAGGTGATTTGGAAATACGTCCAAAATTTGTACGAAAACTACTAGTTGATACTAAATTTGGCATTGGGGAAAGGGATAGGGCTGGAATCCTTAAAATTTGATGACGATAGCAATGTTGTTGTTTGCGGTTAAGATAGGGAGGTGGTTTCGGAAATATGTACTGTAATTGCCTCCTATATTTGTGCGAATTTGTCATTGAGTGAAGGTATAGAACTGGAATCCCTAAATTTGATTTTGAGATCCCTGTTGGTATCTGGGATTGAGATATGAAGGTTGTTTTGGAAATGTGTAAGAAAAGTACTAAATAGTACTAAATAATGTCGCCTCTTTTCGTATCTGGAATATAGATATGGAGGTAGATTTTGAAATGTGTACTGTAATTGTACGAAAAGTACTAAATTGGGTATTGGGTGAAGGAGTAGAACGGAAACGAAATTTTATATTGATCTTTGTTGGTGTGTGAATTTGTAATATTGAGGTGTTTTTGGAAATATGCCCTATATTTGTACGAAAGGTACTAAATGGTACTAAGTTTACTACTGGGTTAAAGCATAGAGCTATAATCCCGAAATTTGATATTGCGATCTCTATTGGTAACTGGGATTGAGATATGTAGGTGATTTGGAAATGCACCCTATATTGGTACGAAAAGTACTAACTTTACTATTGGGTGAAAGTTAGGGCTGGAACCCTCTGATTTGATACTAAGATATCTGGTGGTATCTGGATTTGCGATATAGAGGTTTTTGAAAACGTGTACTATAATTGTACGAAATGTACTATATTGTACAAAGTTTAATATTGGATAAAAAAATAGGGCCGAAATCCAGAAAAGTACTGAGTGGCACTAAATTGGGTATTGGTTGAAGATATTTAGCTGAAATCCTGAAATTTGATGTAGATGTCACTGTTTGTTGACTGTAGTTAAGATATTAAGGTGGTTTTGGAAATGTACACTATAATTTTTCGGAAAGTACTTAGTGGTACTAAATTGAGTATTCGGTGAAGGGAAAGAGCTGGAATCCCGAAAATTGATATTGGATTCTCTGTTGGTTTCTGAAATTAAAATATGGAGATGGTTTGGAAATACGCCCTTTATTTGTACGAAAAGTACAATTAGTTGTTCTCCGGTGGTATCTGGAATTAAGATATGGAGGTGATTTTGGAAATGTGTACTATAATTGTACGAAAAGTACCAATTGGTACTAAATTTCGCATTGAGGCAAGGTAAAAGGATGGAATCCTTAAAATTTGATGTAGATGTCACCGTTGGTGTCTGTTGTTTAAATATGGAGGTGGTTTTAGAAATGAGTGCTATAATTGTACGAAAAGTACTAAATAGTATTAAATTTGGTTTTGGGTGGAGGAAGAGAGCGAATCCTGAAATTTGATGTATATATCACTGTTAGTGTCTGTGGTTAAAATGCGGAGACGGTTTTCGAAATGTGTACTATTATTTTACGAAAAGTACTAAATAGTACTAAATTTGGTATTGGGTGAAGAAACAGGACTATTATCTAGAATTTTGATGTAGATGTCACTGTTACCATTGAGTCATGGCGTTGAGCTGAAATTCAGAAATTGTGGTGACTGTGTGTTTCTCGGGCTTATATATTGACACGTTAAAATAGTTGTGAACAGAAAATTTGGATGTGGATTCATTGTGCAAGGCTTTTACTAATATCTCTATCTCTACAGGCTTTAAATTTTCAATACTTTTTTTGTGTAAAAGGAAAACATTTTCCCATTATTCTTAAATTTATATATCTAAAATTTTAAGGTGGATTGCTGGCCAAGTAGCGGACACACGCTTTATTTATAGGAAAAATTAAAATTTTTTTAATAGCAAAATATCGCCACTTATTAGAAAACCATTTTTTCCAAATTCTCTGATATGCTATATAAATTATTTGAAAGATTAGAAAATGTAGTTACGATTCGTTCTCATTGTCAACAATTTTTTTTAGTTATGAGGAAAAAATAATTTTAGCGTCTATTGCCTGATACGACGCTATTTCCACTTAAATCGATATCGTGTCATTTCTAAGTACTTCCTATTTAGAAATCAGGAACATTCATCATTCGATGATTTTTCCGTTTAGCAAATTTCAATAAATGATATCATCATCATTCTCATCATTGATTGAACAGATTTTGTTACGGATAATTTCACATAGAATGCAATCCAACGGAAAAATCATCACTCACAAAAATTCCACAGTTAATGGAACAAATTTTCTCAATATTTCTTCCAATTCCCTCGCTCACAATGATAATGACAAATTCATATTGACAAGCTCATTGCGATTGCAATGCAAATTTGCAAATTAAGCGTAACGAAGCGTGTGTTCATAAATCTTAAAATTATAAAATTCATCCCATTCATCAATGCCGTCAATGTAGTTTCAATATTGTTTGGACAGATGATTGGATGATTTTCTTAAAGGAAACAAACACATTTTGTGGAAGTCAGCGATAAATATCTTCAAAGAATTAAAAAAATTGTAGTGGCAGTTTTTTTTGCAAGTCATCTTAATCAGAAGTGGGCTAAACTGAAAAAGTTCTCAGAATTTTATTTGTATTTTGATAGTGACAGATTTCTTGAAATATTTCGGAATTTTGCATTTGGAATTCCACTATTTTTTGTTCAACACTACTGAAAAAACACATCCACAAGTCTTTCAGAAGAATGTAAGAAATTACTTAGGTTCCCTTGAAAATATCCAAAGATCTCTTTCTGGGAAGATCCAAAGATGAGTTTTACAGATTTTCTTTAAAAAGAAGCAAGTTAGAAAGTTTCATTCCTGACCTGACCTGTTTATGCATTCCCTTTTTGGGAAATGTACCACAGACCACGTTTTAACTATAATAAATACTTGTTTTGTTTTATATGACATGTTAGTATGACTTTTTGTTGCAAAATTTCGAACTTGTGTGGATGAAGTACCAAAGGAATTGGATCTATATATTCCATATTTAAACTTGCTACTATATAGACAAAAATATTAGGATTTAAAAATAAAAAATAAAAAAAATTGATAATAATAATTACCTGGAACTATTATTATGCAAGAGGATGACTTTTTGTGGGGGAAGCACATGAAGGAGCGGGTCAATATAGTCTTTTTTTGCACCTGATTTAAATATTACAGTGTACCAAGTTTATCGGCTCCTTTCGCTTCAAACGAGATTTTCCCAAGTTCTTTATTGGGAAAGTTTTAAAATTGTGTGAGGAAGGGACCAATAAGAGTGGTCGCATGAATTCCATTTTAAAGATTGTTTTAACATTGGATACAGGTTTTACATTCTATGAGAGTTATTATTATTAAAATTTTGAGGCTTTGCTGGAAAGTACAAAAAGGAATGGGCCAATATTGTTTCGCAGCCGACCTATTTCCATCGCTCAATATCAATATTGGTTTTTATTTTTCGCAAAATGTCGAATTTTTGTTAGGGAGGTGCCAGAATGTGTAAACGGACATTGCCCATCTCTGAAATCAATCTAAATTTGGTAAAAACCAAATATAATACTCCCTTTGAGAGTTATTGTTGGTTGAGACAGATGGACGTCAGGATAGAAACCTGGGGTCAAAAGCCGTTGTTTAGATGAGTCACATTTTGACCTTATAAAATTATATACAGGGTGAGATGAAAAAACTGCAATCAACATCAGACTACTGTAATTTCTAAGTCACTCGTCCGACAGTTTTTAGAATTATTCCAGTGACAGCTCATTATATTGTTTACAAGCATACAAAAGCATTTTGCTGAGAATTTTCCAGAAAAAAGTTATTCCTGATGGAATTCAAGCGTAATAGTGTGATTTCTTTATATTTGGCTGGAAAACCACAAGTGGCTATCGTTAGAGCACTCCAGCATTTAAATGTGAATAAATCTTTTGTGTCTCGTACCATCGCCCGACGTCAAGGAAGTGGATGGAAGAAAACAGCAACATCAGCAGAAATGGTTCGAAAAGTAAAGAAGCGGCTTGATCGAAACCCGAGTCGCAGTGGCCGAAATATGCCACGTGAGCTGAACATATCGCAATATTCCATTCGAAAAATATTGAAAAATGAGCTGAGGCTAAAGCCATTGAAATTCCAAAAAGTGTAAGAACTTACACCGCAACAGAAAGAAAATAGACTCAAAATAGCTAAAGAGTTGCTTCGCTTGGCCGAAAGTGTAAATTACCGAATTTGATTTTCTCCGATGAGAAAACATTCGGTCGCCAGCAGTTTTTTAACAAACAAAATTGTCGTGTTGACTTGCCAAAGAGGTGGCGAAGGTGGAGGCCCACACCATCATAACAGCCGATGGCCGCTCTCCGCTCGTATTAATCGAATAAATCGAATCAGAATAAATCGCGAGGTACATAAACATTTTGGACGCAGACCTTGGACATTACAACAGGACTCAGCACTATCGCACTCAGCGCGCCACCCAAGAATGAGGTTCCTCGCTTCATTTCCAGCGCACAATGGCCACCAAAATCTCCGGATATCAAACCTTTGGACTATTATGTCAGGAGTATTTTGGAAAGCAAGGTTGGCACTAAAAAATAACAAAGTGTCGACCACGTCAAGCTAGCGCTTCACCGGGAATGGACCAAAATACAGCAGAGGAACATTCGGGCAGCGTGTGACAGTTTCATTGGCCCTTTGAAGGCCATAATTCGTACCAAAGGTGACCAATTCGAACAAATCTAAACTTATTCTAAAATTTGATGTTATTTCCGACATTTTTGCTTTCATTCAATAAAATTAAAAAAAAAAAGGAAAAAAATGGCGTCTGACTTTGTTACAGTTTTTTTATCTCACCCGATTCTCACCAAATTTGAAGTACTTGTTTCTAGGATGAATTCAGTTAAAATTGCCAACATTTGGGCTAACATTGGCCATTTGGGGCACAGTTAACCTCTAATAGGTTGAAGATATATATGGAACCTATATCCAAATCTGAACCGATTTTCATAAAATTTGGCATGGGTATTTCTGGGGTGTATCTGATATCTGGCACCAAAAATCATTATTTGGAGTGCATATTAGCAATGTGAGGGTCTTTAACACCAAATCGGATGAAACATATAAATTTGAGCTATAGCTATATCTGAACTGAGTCTCTTCAAATTTGTAGTACTTGCTTCTTGACGAAATTCGGTTGTATGTGCTAAAATTCAGGGTATTTGGACTGATATTGGCCCTTTGGTGCACAATTAACCGGAAATTGGATGAAAATATATATGGGATCTATATCTAAACCGAACCGATTCTCAACAATTTCAATTGGGTTCATCCTTGAGCCAAACAAATATTGTTTGGAAAACTTTATCTCAATCAGATAAAAAATGCGACGTGCATTTTGTTCACAAAAATACATGGACAGGCGGACGGACGGACATGCATAAATCGACTCAGAAAGTGATTCTATGAAGATTCTCAAAACTAACTATGGGTCTATCTCGCTTCCTTCTCCATGTTACAAATATATGCTCAAAGATATATTATCCTTACCACTATGTGGTGTAGGGTATACAAATTAAAGCATATGTCTGATTTGATATGCGGTTACATTCCCATCAAAACAAAAGACTTAAGAGACAAGCACACAGTTATTTTAACATTTAACTCTAGCTCTAGAACTAATTAAAAACTCTGCTGCCGCAAAATTGATTTATTAATTATACCCTACAACACTATGTGTTGGGGGTATTATAAGTTTGATTGGGCCAGAATTTATGTAACACCTCGAAATATTGGTTTCCCATATAGGAAAGTACATATGGATCTTCCTAGCTCGCCGAGCTGAGTCGATCTAGCTATGTATGTCCGTTCGTCCGTCTGTCCGTCTGTCCGTCTGTCCATGTTAATTTGTAATCACTCTACAGGTCGCAATTATGGCCCGATCCTTACGAAATTGAGAATGGAGGTGGGGCTAGGGTCAGAATGGAACCCTATTTCTTTTGGAGATGATCGCATAATATTTAGGGGTTGAAATGGACCAAATACTGAAAAAATGTCGGATTTTGCAGTAGCTATACAGGTCGCAATTGTAGACCAATCAACGCGGAATTTCGCATGTAGCTAGAGTTTAGGGCGGGGAAGAAGCCTACCAATTTGGGTGGTCATCGGATAATATTTAGCGGGTAAAATAGACCATATCTTTTTTGTTGAAAAAATTCAAAATTTTTCATTAAACCGCGAATATTTTAAATCCCGGCGAAATCACAAAGCCATGACAAGGGTACTTTTGATCTTTACATTGATGTTAAGATCCAAAAAATCGAATATATAGCAAATATATGCGATATATATGTCTATCAAAGAAGATATGCTTGAAAGATCTCATATATGTCGAAAACGGCTGAACTGATTTCGACAGTTCTCATTAATTCAGAATGGCCTCTTGGCAGGAAAGGAAAAACGTCTAAAAATCGCATACAAATATCTCTCTAAAGATGATTGATTTTGATTTGATTGATTTTGTAAAATTTTCTCATATTTTTTCTAATTTTGTCATATGTTTGGCATATTTTCATTTTGAATTAAACATTTGGTAATATTTCTACAGCTAACAAAACTAAGTAGTTAGGATATCAGGATATCATATACAGATCGCTTTTATGGCCCGATCCTTACGAAATTTTGCATGGGGATAAGATGAGGGTCAGAGTAGAAGCCTACTCTTTTTGGAGATGATCGCCATATATTTAGGGGTTGAAATGGACCAAAAAAACTGCAAAGTTGTCAGGAGGTCGTAATTATCACCCGATCCTCACGCACATTTGAATGGGGGTTACCGCACATTGCAAAAGCCAAGCAGTTTTGGATGGCCATCCAAAAATATTCAATGTGTGAAGGAGTTTGCAACTTTTATAGACAAAATACGAAAATGTCCATTCCAGTGACTTTTTGGAGAATTCACAAATACAGGAAAGACGCACTTCTGACTATTTTTTTAACGCTGATTTCGTTGAAGAATGTAGTCAAATGTCTGTATCTCATATAGATGCGTTTCAGTCAAAAACCAATAATAAATGTTAATCTTTTGCCACTTTTGAGAGATTATAGGTCTTTGGGAAATATTGGTTCCAGATCTAGGAAGACCATTTAAGTGCAACATCTACCAATAAATTGGAAATGAGCAAGCAAGTTTAAGTTGCTATTATTCGAAAATTAGAGAACGAAACCTGTGGTTTTCTTTTATTATTTGTCACAATATCTTGTGGAATTCTTTCGAGTATCTTGTCTATATAAACTGTATCGTTTATTATAGTGTTGTAGGGTATTCAACGGTCGGCCCCGCTCGACTGTAGCCTTTGCTTACTTGTTTTTTACTTAGTTTGAAACAATTCAAATGACAATAAACCGACAAGAAAAGCTCCACATAGCTTATGACAAGCAACTTTATTTTGTCACAAAAACGAAATCTTGGCAAAATCTATTGATTTAATTTTTAATAACCGAAAACCCAAATCAAGCAACCAACAATTTTGTTATAGTTCCGTTCTAAATTCAATAAACTAGCTGCAAAAAGCAACGACAACAACAATAGCAACAGCAGCAGCTACAGAAGAGGTTGAAATACAATTGAACTGGAATTATAACTGTTTTTATGTATGCAAAAAAAAAAAAAAGAAAACATAAAATCTAAACTCTAGCCCCTGCCAAAGCTACAACAAATTTTTGGACAGGTTCTGTGCAAGCCAGCAATTTAAAGTTTCGATTATTTCGAACCCAATGCAAAAAAAAATGCAAAAGTAAATAATAATAATCGAAAAATAATAATGAAAAATATACAAAAAAATTTGATCAATGCCATGGTTTTATGAAAACATGCAAATCTGTTTGTAAGAACACAATTTTTCCAGCTACGGTGTTTTCAGCACAACCCTCCAATAAAAGCCAATATCTACGCCATTGCTTTAAGAACCATTTCAATGGCATAGGTTCCTATACGAAACAAACATCCGACTCCAAATAAATATTATTTAGCCATTGGCTTAAATGGAGTTTTTTTCCACTACCTAAATTATCTACAAATTGCGGTGAATTAGCAGAACACAATGCCACCAGAACTAGTCACATATGAAACATATCTTTGATTTGGATAACGAATCATACATGGAACACCTAAAAATATTTAACCTCCGAAAACCAACTGTTGTTCATGAAAACCCAAGACTGGTGCAGATTTGTTCTGGTAAATTTAAAAAAAAACAGCTTTGCCATAAACGGACATGTTCTTTGCATATGATACACACACACATATATATGTGTATATACGAGCATATGTAATCAAAACCCAAATATGATTGGATTTTTCCGATATGAGTAATATTTGTGTATTTTGAGTGGAAAATCGTGTTTTAAATATTATATTTACTAATATGGAATATAAGGTATCGTAATTTATGTTCAGCAAATTCAAAAGCCGCACATTCATCGGCCGCACTAATTACCCTCTGCAACAATTTTCGGGTCATGGTGTGGGGTATGGAATATACGATATGGTGGTGATATGTTTAGCTTTACCTTTAAAAACGGTTATTTGGGGTCTCTGGCCAAACTTTGCTAGAAATTGCAATATTAAGGAAAGGGCTTTGTTTGATTACTTCTAGAAACATTGGTATAAACATGACTTTATCGGCACACTTTTTCGTATGGAACCCTTATAAGATAACCTTGATTGTGGTTTTACATTTAAACCCCATTTTCCAACTAACCTCTAACCACGAATCTTCCGCAAAATTTAAGATGGAGCTTTGAAATTTAATAGAGTCATTTGGATTATAACTTGGTATCACAAAATGGGCAATATTGGTCCAATTTCTTCTTCCCATATAAGGATGAAAAAAGATTTTAAATATTCTTAAAATTCTAAGTCGGTTTAAAGATTTCGGTGTGTTAGTGTGTCCGTCGGATGAATATTTTTTGTAAGAAAGCTTTTGAAAAAAATTTAAAAAATCATAGAAGGATTTCTTAAATGAATAAAAGTCCTTATAAAAATCTCACCAAAAAAACTCAATACAAAATAATGATTTAAAAGATAATAAAAAAACTTGAATAAAGTACAAATGAAAAATATATAAAATATTGTTGTTGCCACATGTTAAGGCCTGATCCTATTATCGTTGTTTTTATAAAAATCAAAGTTTGTTTATTAGTCGAGAACGAAAATGTTTACCAGGGGGTAAGGCAGGGAATGCCTAGGTTTCGGAAAGAAGCACCAATCCTCATCAGGTCCACTGTTTTATGTCTGGGATATTCTCCCCAGATATTATTTTAAAAATAACAAAAAAAAAACTTTTTAACCCAAGTGACAATATCGTAAGCTCAAATCGGTTGAAGATCCAAAACTGAACCGATCTTTATAAAATTTGGCATAGGTATTTTTGGGGTGTTTTTCAAAATCTTCAGCTCTATGTGCTGCAGGTAGCAAAAGAAATGGTCCAATGTCTACTTTATAACAGATCTTGCGTTGATGGGAATATTGAGATGTATCAAGTCTGAATGGAATCGGATGTTAATTTAATGTTGAGATGTATCTAGTCTGGAATGGAATCGGATTTTAATTTTGTTTCATGGTCTTCATGGATATTCAACATTTTGAGCCTTTGTGGGGGAGGTACCAGAAGCAGTGGACCCATATATCCCATCTTCACAACAGATCTTTTCTTAGTGAAAATAATGGGATGTGTGAAATATAAAGAGAACCTGATTAAATATTATCTTTTCTCTTTCTGTGCAATAAATTATTTTCGTTGAAAATTTTGACATTTTGTGTGGGAGGTACCAGAAGTAGTGGACCGATATTGTCCATCTCCGAACTCGATTTAAGTTTGACAAGAATATTATGATGTACCAACTTTGGATCAAATCGGATACTAACTTCGAGAGTTATCGTGCGCACCAACCAGACAGACGGACGGACGGACATCGCTAGATTAACTCCAAATGTCCTGAAAAGCATTAGCTCCAAAGAGGCGTAGGGTCTAAAAACGGTATTTCGCCTAGGCTCATTTTGGCCGTATCAAATATACCCTCTGTAGCCATATGGCCGAGGGTATAAAAACGATGTGGACTCTCCTAAATTTATTTCAAAACAATTAAGACTATGATCGTGCGGGCCAACCATGTAATACCCTACAATACTAAAACATGTTGAAAAGCCCCTTATGTGCAATTCTATTTTGGAAGATTGCGATTTTGATATGATGTCATAGAGGCCTAACCGTAGCTTTTTGACCGGGGGCATTTGCCCAATATTTACGCAATCCATCGTTTTGTTAGGTATTCAAGACAATTTCAATCGAAAGTTGTGGTTCATTCCAAAGCTAAATATAATCAATGTGCTTAACTCTCTTCTCATGCAAAATTCCGCGTCGATTGGTTTTTAATTGTGACTTGTAGAGCGACCGCAAAATCAGAACATTTAAATTTTTTGTTCCATTGTACATCTTCAAACACAATAGACTTTAATTTTAACTTTTTTACTGTCATATTTTTTTTTGCGATTATTTTTTCTGAGAAGAGACCATTCCGAATTGATGAGAATTGTGAAAATCTGTCCAGCGGTTTTTGACTTATAAGCAGAATAAATAAGATCTGGAAAGGAAATGTTCGTATTTTTTGACATAAAAGTTATGATTTATTTTACCCGCTAAATATTGTCCGATAACCATACAAATTGGTTAGCTTCTGCTCAGCCCTAAACTCTAACTTCATGCAAATTTTCGCGTCGATTGGAGAGCAACTGCAAAATTAGGAAAATTTTCTTTTGGTTCATTTCAACACCTAAAAATTGTGCGACTATCTTCAAAAACAATAAGGTTCTACTCTGACCCTAACCCCATCTCCCTTCTTAATTTCGTGAGGATCGTGCCACAATAGTGACCTGTAGCGAGATTACAAATTAACATGGACAGACGGACATACATAGCTAGATCGACTCAGGTCGGGGAGATAGGAAGATCCATATATAGTTTTCTATGTCAGAAACCATTATTTTGTATTTGAATTTTTAATAAATATTTCATTTTATTTTTGAATTTTTAATAAATATTTCAAAAGAATATTTTATCCTTGACCAGGGCGTGGCCTGATTTAAGTTTGTAATTGAAATATTTGGATGGACAAAGTTCGGACCCACAGGTATTTAGAATATTTCATAAGGTCAAAAAAAAAAAAAAAAAAAAAATAGTGCAAAATCGTTTTACTACAAAAATGCTATTCAATTAGAAATAATAGTCAAAATAGGGTTCCTTTGAGAATAAGAACTGTTTGAAATTAAACAAGTGCTTTTGGAACTGATTCTTAATACTGTGATTTCTTTGAAAGTAATTTTCATATTGGTCCTTGACCCAAGACATATATCTCCATAATTACGAGTATATACTTTTCAAATATTTTCAAAATAATTCTACAATTTAATTCCAATGCAGATCACCGAACATGGCAAAACAATTCTATCACGCTCATTAAAAAAACTGGCTTTTTGACTATTAATAATTTGACGCTCCAAGGAACGAATGGTGGTGGCGGTGGCACCTTACCCAAATTACAGTGGTTGACGTTAATGAACCCTAGCTGTCAGCAAAAACCTGTTGCCGCATTTCAAATCATTACCGTTTATCTGTTGGCTTGCAAATTTTTTGTTCGGCTTGTCCCAAAAAATTATCAATTATTTTTCAAATTCTATCTTAACTGGAAATGTAAATATTCGTATTTTTGGGCGATATTGATTTTTGTTCGGATATTTAAAAATTTATCAGAAATTTATTTGACGTTTGGCGACTTTAATGAAATTAAATTGCAATGTTTATATTAATGGATTTTTAATCAGAAAACATTTTTAATTTTTTTTTTTGAGTCTGGCAAACCTCAAAACGCTCATAAAAAGTGTAACGGTAAAGTGAGGCCGACACCTTTGCTCAAAACACAGCCACGAAGACACCTACATAAAGTTCAAACATTTTATTTAATGCATCAGCCAAAGTGTTTTTCCATTTTTTTATTTATTCAAGTGCGCTGTGTAGCTTTAGCATTGTTGTTGTTTTTGTTAAGTTGTTGTGTTTTGGAAAAAATAAGTCATTACAGAAACATTAACCTTAGATAATGACAAGTACGGCAATGCCTCCAGCCACAGAGCCGAAGGAAAAAAACGATGTCAAACAACCTACGTCAATTGCATCTGTAATGACGATGTTACTGATGCTATTATTTTTGTTGTAGTAGTTGTTGTTGGTGTTCTTGTAATGCCTTACAAGGAAAATACGCTTAAGGTGTCATCTAGGTGTGTGCGATTTGTTTTTGTGTTCCTCTTTTTGAAGTGTGAGAATTTTTTTGGTTTGCCAAGGTGAATGAACAGCATCAGTAAATCCGTTCTGGGAACAAAGAGATGGGAAATGGGAAGGTGAAAATGTAAAAATTTCCGGTATCGGATTATAGAAGATTTCTAGATATTCTCATAGATCTTCTCTGTAAATCTTCGTATTATGGAATGTTTGTCGATCTTGGATAAGATCTGTTTGTTCTTCAAGAGCAAATTCTTTCCTACTACCTATACCCTCAGCCATATGGCTGCAGAGGGTACATACCATTTGATACATCTAAAACGTGCCTCATCGAAATAAAGGCTTTTAGACCCTAGGTCTCATTGGAGCAAATCCGTTTCAGGAAATTTGGAGTCGATCTAGCGATGTGCGTCCGTCTGTTTGTGTGGCTGGTGCTCACAATAACTTTCGTAGGGAGTATTTGGTGAAAACTTGGTATATCGGAATATTATTATCAAACTTAGATCGAGTTCAGAGATGGGCAATATCGGTTCATTGTTTCTGGTACCTCCCATACCAAAGTTCGAAATTTTCCAAAAAAAATATTTTACTGCACAGAAAGAGAAAGTATAATCTGATTTTGCTCCAACTTTGCAAATCCTAATATTTGCATCAGTGCTAGGTCAGGTGAGGAAATAGACAATATCGGTCTACTTCATCAAATACCTCCCCCACAAAGGGTAAACATTATGAATAATTATTCTTATAAAATGTAATGTAAGTGTCCGATTGTCTTCAAATTATACACATCACAATGTTTTTATTAACCCAAGGTCTGGTGTGAAGATGGAATATATCGGTCCACTCCTTCTGGTACCTCCCCCCCCACAAAGGGTCAACATTTTGAATATGGACGAAGCTCATAAAACGCGAAATTAACATCCGATTCCATTCCGACTTGGCGCATCTCAATATTTCTATCAACACAAGATCTGTTATAAAGATGGTAGAGATCGGACCATTTCCTCTGGTACCTCCCCCACAAAGGGTCAACATTTTTAAATAACCAGGACAATTATAAAATCAGAAATAAGCATCCGGACACAATAGTCCAACGTATTGGTAACCGGAGATTTTGGTGGCCATTGTGCGCTGGAAATGAAGCGAGGAACCTAATTTTGTAACCGATATTGGGTGGCGCGTGCTAAGTGCGATGGGTCTGAGTCCTTTTGGTGCTCAAGGTTTTAATACATTTTTCAGAATATTTTCGCGATAATATTTGGCATACATTCTGATTCCACGGTCGATTAATACGAGCGGAGAGCGACCATCGGCTGTTATGGCGGCCCACATCATCACCATGGCCAGCGCTTGAGTTCTGGTGGCTAAACGAAGAAGCACATTTTCAGCTGACGTCTTTTGGCAAGTAAATACGATCATTTTGTTTGTTTACAAACTTCTGGGCGACTAATGGCCACTTTCGGCCAAGCGAAGCAACCAACAATATAACGGTACCTCCCAATATTCGGTATTTTGGTGATTTTAGCGTCATTATTTACCGGAATTGTTTCAAATTACGTATTTAGAGTTCGTGATAGGAACTAAATTTTGTGTCAGAAAATTATCTATGCAGGTAGGTTTTCGTATAGGTCAGTACCTCCCTATATTCGGTATTTTTCGAGTTTAGGTACAATACCCACCGAAATTGTTTGAGATGTTCTATTTGAAATTCGAAATTGATGCTACAGCCTGTGACTGAAAATTGTCTATGCAGGTCCAGGTCTTCCCACAGCTCCAATATAACGGTACCTCCCTATATACGATATTTTAATGATTTTAGCAACATTATTCACCGTTTATTTCAAGTTTTCGAATTTGAATATGGTAATGGCTTATGACAAACAATGCCTATGTAGGTCCACGTCGTATGGAAAATTGAAAATTTCCAACTTCGTTCCAAATGGTGGGGGTATTCATAGTTCGGCCCGGCCGAACCTACTGCTTTTTAACTTGTTTAGTTTAGATTTGTTCAAATTGAATTTGTTCAAGTGTCAAGCTTGCTTTCCAAAATACTCCAGACACAATAGTCCAACGGATTGGTATCCAGAGATTTTGGTGGCCATTGTGCGCTGGAAATGAAGCGATAAACCTCATTTTGTAACCATTCTTTTGTATCGCATGCTGAGTGCGATGGTCACTGGAATAATTTTAACAGCTGTCGGATGAGTGGCTTACAAATGACAGTAGTCTGAAGTTGGTTGCAGTTTTGTCATCTCACCCTGTAGATATCTGCCAATCCCTTCTAGTACATCACCCACAAAAGGGTCACAGTTGCCAATACTTATATCTGTCATAACTTGCGAAACAAGTCGTCGATTCTATACAACTTGCTATATCTAATAATTTCTCCTAACCAGAAATCTTATATGAATATGTAATTTATCGATTTCCTTTAAGTTTTGCACATACCAATATTTTTATCTGTATTATATGATGGTAAGTCACGCATATTTCTCCACTTTCCAAAAATTTGCACATATTTCATATAAAGTATAGGAAGTAGACGACATAGTCAAAATATGACAAATTGTTATATTTTTGTCAGACATAGGTCAGATTCGAATTGAACAATATTGGCAAACTGCTTCGGAACTTCCCCCAAAAAGGGCCAACAGTGTGAATAATAATATCTCAAGGCTGGGGGCATACATTTGTCGGGAAACCCGACATATACTATTTAACTTGTTATCTTTTTCAATAGGAAACTAAAAACCCCAATCATCTGATATCTTCTATAAATTGAGACCTATATGTTAAAATGTAGAATTTTAACTAAGAACACAATTTCCTGTTATAATGAGTTTAAAAGTTTTAAAGCGTAAAAAATCTCTTAACACATACACAAACATACCGGAACATGGCACCAATAATCAACTAAAATAAATTTAACATCAATAATTTAAATGGGTAAGGCTTAACATTCTTCAAAAATAAGTTTTTTTTCAAGCAAACGCCTGGTGACAACATTAAATCTTCATTAAAACCATAAAAAAAAAAAACTGGAAGGTCTAACAAAAATTGCAAACAAATTTGTTTATTTTTATGAAGTGATAGCGATCGCTTCATTAACACCATTGACAATTGACGAAACAAACTGCCATGAATTAAAATAAAAAACGAAACCTACCACCGCATTTTTTTTAACAGAAACAATGTGTGGCTGTTTTACTTTTGCCATTAATTCAGTTGTTTTATGTTAATGTTGTTGACCCCTTAACCTCTGCGAAAAGATGTTCAGGCTAATTGCTGAAAGACAATGGACCAGAGGTTGGCAGTAACGGTGCAAGTGACGTGCAGTTGGGGCAACTCCCACAATTTCACTGAGGTTAGCATCGAACGGCAAAGCAAAGCGGATGATATACAATGTCAGAAACTGAAACACGTTCATTTGAGGTTGTCTGTCTTGGAAAAATGCATAAATTATATTTTGTGGCATATGCACCCTACAGTTGAAGTGGTTGGATATGTGAAATTTGGAAACATATTCACAGTTTATAGAAGGTCTATTATGAATATAAATTTCTTTGAGACAGAAATTTGTATGGATAGGGATTTACCAGCTTAAGTGTGACTGCCTAATATTTACAGAGAACATCAAGAATATGACATCTTTAAAATGCCCACAGAAAGTCGTATAAATTGGCGTCGTAAAAACTGTCCTTCACCTGTTACGGATAGTCTACTTTTTATGGAAAAACTATGCAAGATCTTCAATGTGTATGATATCTCTAGAATTCGACTATCTTCCGAAGAGAACAATCTATAGAATATCTGAGATATTCTTGTATTCTTTCTTCGTATTTAACGAACGTATCTATATCTATAAAAGAGGAAAATGTTTGTAAGTTTGTTTATTTGCTTGTAATTTATGGACTCGAAAACCGCTAAACAGATTTTCCTGAAAAAAAGTAACATAGGCTATATAAATTTTTGAAATTCCACTTGTATCTGGAGATATAGCATCAGAATCGGAGGTACCTCCCAAAAAAATTAGATTGTATATGCACATATCAATTGATAGGTTGCAGATACAATCTCCAAAATTGGAATGAGTAACGGAATTTGAAACAAAAATAAATTTGCCAAGTTATATTGAAATCGGTTCAGACTTGGATATAGCTCCCATGTATTTTTTCGGCCGAATTTACATATTTGATGTGTATGTCCAATTCCAAAGAAATTCGGACAGAGGGACGAAATCTGGTACCAAAAACAAAAAAAAAAATTGCCAAATTATATTGAAATCGCTTGAGGTTTCGGTATAGCTCTCATATATATATATATTTCGGCCGATTTCATGTATGTTCTGCACCAAACACGATATATATAACCGATTTCAATGAAATTCAGAATGTGTGGCGGAATTTTATTACAATAATAAATTTGACGAATTAATTCGAAATCGTTTCAGATTCGGATATAGCTCTTATATATATTTTCCGCCGATTTTACATATTTGATGCACCCCACGCAATATGTATGTCCCATTCCAGAGAAAATCGGACAGAGATACGAAATCTTGTACCAAAAAAAAATTGTCAAATTATATTGATATCGGTTAAGGTTTCAGAATAGCTACCATATATATACTTCGGCCGATTTCATATTTATTATGCATCAAATACGATATATATAACCGATTTCAATGAAATTCAGAATGTGTGGTGGAATTTTGTTACAATAATTAATTTGACAAATTAATTGGAAATCGGTTAAGATTTGGATATATATATCCAAATACATATTTTCGGCCGATTTCACGTAATTGACGCACTAATTTCAATGAAATATGGAAGGTGTGACGGAATTTGTAGTAAAAGTAAATTTTGTCAAATTAAATTGAAATCGGTTCAGATTATGATACGATTTTATTAAGAAGCATTGACCCACAACGCCTTTACGATGGTATTAGGCTAACAGTATAAAACTACACAACAATTAAATTGAGGATACGGTTATTATTACGTTTTTTTTTTTAATTTTTGAAATAGTTTTATTTTTGTTTAAGCCAACATATATTTGTTTATAAAATTTTGAAGACATATAATTTCAAAAGGGGTAGAGAAGCGCACCGAGTTCAACTAGTTTTTTTATAAAGCTGCGCTACTCATCGCTAATGGTAAAATCTTGAATCGATAGGTTGGGTAAAATATAATAAATTCCATCAGTTCACTTACAACTAAAAAATATGGCAACACCAATCATCTATCGGTCCTAATATTTACTTAATTCCTAGATTCTGCGCTTAGCATGGTATACCCCTTAAAACATTTTCTATGATTATCAAACTCGAAACAAGTTCTCTGTGCTCTATGACGAACTATGACACAAATACTTTTATTCCAGAAAAATTCACTAAATAATTTCCAAACCAAGAGTAGTTCATTGGATTGCCTCAAGGTAGAGAGTCTCTCCCGAAACAGAAATCCGAACACTGCCGAGTAGAAAGTCAATAGCAAATTGTTAGTTCTGAGCTGACTTTAATCCGCACACTTCCGAGACGAAAGAAATTCATCCAAGTACTTCCTAGCAATCCATCCGATTACTTTCGAGCAGAGAGTAATGGGTCCTCTTATTTCTAAACCGCGAATAACCTGAACTTTTTCAAACAGAGATTAACTTTACCGCAACCTTAATAGTCCCGATCCTAGATTATGCCAGGAAATTTGCTTCAAGCCGAGAGCAATCCAGGAAAATGCTTGCGGAACGAGGGCAATGCACCCGATTACCTTTAAACCGACAGGAACCTGATTTTCAAAACTGAAAACTGCAAAACGCCTGTTTAGCAGACCTTCCTTGATTGGGTAAAGCGATTGAAATTCCAAAAAGTGCAAGAACCTCCACGCAACACAAAAAAAATAGACTCAAAAGAGTTAAAGAGTTGCTTCACTTGGCCGAAAGTGGTGAACTGCCGAATTTGGTTTTCTCCGATGAGAAAACATTCGTTGTCCAGTAGTTTGTAAACAAACAAAACGATCGTGTTTACTTGGGAAAGAGGTCAGCTGAAAATGTGGCCACCAGAACTCAAGCTCCGGCCATGGTGATGGTGTGGCCGCCTCCACTCATCAGCGTATTAATCGACCGTGGCATCATAAACAAGTTAAAAAGCAGTAAGTTCGGCCGTCCCGAACTTTGAATACCCTCCACCATCTGGAACGAATTTGGAAATTTTCAATAAATAAAATCCTTAAAAAATTCTGTTCAAATTTTAAAAATACAGAATATACCCGTTATATTGGGGTCTATACGACGTGGACCTACATAGGCATTGTTTGCCATTAGCAATTACCATATTCAAATTCGAAACTTGAAATAAATGGTGAATAGTGTAGCTAAAATCATCAAAATATCGTATATAGGGAGGTACCGTTATATCGGAGCTGTGCGAAGACCTGAACCAGCATAGACAATTTTCGGTCACAGGCTATAGCATCCATTACTAACATCATATACGATATCTCAAACAATTTCGGTGGGTATTGTACCTAAACTCGTCAAAATACCGAATATAGGGAGGTACTGATATATGGGGCCTATACAAAGACCTGGACCTGCATAGGCAATTTTCTGTCATAGGCTGTAGTATCCATTACGAATCTCAAATAAAAAATTTGAAACAATTCCGGTGAATAATGTCGCTAAAATCATCAAAATACCGAATATCGGGAGGTACCGTTATATGGGGGCTATATGAAAACGTGGACCTACATGGCCCATTTATGACCTTAACCTGCCTACTGGAAAAATAAACACATGTGCAACATTTTAGCCTTCTATCTCAATTCGTTCGAAATATAGCGTGATTACAACAGACAGACGGACAGACAGACAGACGGACAGGCAGACGGACATGGCTAAATCGACTTAGAATTTTACGCTGATGAAGAATATATATACTTTGTTGGGCCTGACATGAATATTTCGAGGAGTTACAAACGGAATGACAAAGTTAATATACCCTCCATAGTATGGTGGAGGGTATAAAAATGCCGGTAATAGGCCAAAATACCGCAGATCAACATTCTAGCAACGTGTGACGGTTTCATTGGCCGTTTGAAGGCCATAATTCGTGTCAAAGGTGACCAATCGAACAAATCTACACTTATTCTAAAATTTGATGCTATTTCCGACTTTTTTTCATTCAATAAAATTTAAAAAAAAGTAAAAGTTATGGAGTTTGACTTTGTTACAGTTTTTTTTTGTCTCACCTGTACTGTAATTGTCCCAAAAGTACTAAATGATACTAATTTTGGATCATTGTCGGTGTCTAGAATGGAGAGATGTAGATTGTTTGGGATATGCGCACTAAGTGTGGTGATGGGGAATATTAAAGGGCTCAAATTTAGCAATTTGATATTAAGGTTACTCTTGGTATCTGAGGTTGAGACATGGAGGTGTTTATGAAAATGTGTACTATAATTTTATAAAAGTACTAAATAGTACTAAATTTGGTATTGAGTGAAAATATAGAGCAAAAGTCCTTATATTACATATGGATGTCACTGTTAGTGTGCAGAATTGAGATATGGGGGTGGTCTTGGAAAGGTGAACTATAATAGTACTAAAAGTACTAAATTTTGTATTGGGTAAGGGGTAGAGCTACAATCCTAGAATTTAGTACTTCTTGTTGACGAAGTACGGGGCACTAGAATACGGGGGCTAGAATATGATATGTGTTTAAATGACGAAAACTCTAGTTTTACTCAAAGTGTTTGGATTCCCTCTCAGCCATAGAAAAACCTCTGGGTTCAAGGGCGATACGAGTTCTTTTCCTTTCAGTAATTTCTTTCCACACACGAATAGAAGGGCTTTAATTCAGTTTTGTTCCAAGAAAATGCATCGAAATAGGGCAACCCAGTTTTCGAATATAACTTACATTAAATATTACATGTCTAAGAAAAAACCCCGCATGTATGCATTTGCCCCGACCTTATGAATAAGAAAAGTCAGCCTAAGAGGGATGCCATTGTTTTTCATCTCTTCATTACTGCTTCACTTTAATTTGTTGCATTGAAAAAATTTTCATTTCATTGCGGCACCAAAGCAACATTGAATCGCCAGCCAAAAAACAAAACAAAAGTGAAAATATTTCTGACGCTCTACCTTTCTGTGAGAGTCATTCCAGCTACCGCATATTTCTTTTGTGACAGCCATGAAGTTTGGGGTTTTCAGTGTGTCTTCGGCTAAAGTGTTTTCATTTCATTGTCACTTTCAGACCGGGCGGCCCTTTTTCCCACACTTCATCATTAATCACCGGTTTTATGCGATTTTCTTGGAAGTTGTTTTGGTGTTTTATTTGCTTGCGGCGCGCGTTGCCGGATTAACACCGTCTGAGAAATACAAGAAGTTTCTCCTCTTCTTTTTTGGTCTGTTCCAAATGCATCTCTAATTTAATTCCGTTCCATTAGTTGGCTATGACTATAATTATTATTACTGGTGTTATTATTTTTTTCCACAAATTAGATATCTTGATTTCAGTATTCGTGTGAAATTTTTGACATTCACTGTCGGAGGGGCACGTGTGAAAGCCGGTATTTGACTGGCTTAATTATTTAATGAATAGTGGGTGTTGCCCAGGGAAAATTGTAAATATGGATGTTGTATTTTTTGATGGATTGCAATTGACAACTTCAGTGTAAGGCGAAAGGAAAAGGCCAGGACTGTATTAACTACTATGTCTCTTGAGGTAAAAGAGACCTTGGCGAATATAAAAGTATGTGTGTGAGGCAGAGGTGTTTTTTTTTCATTCAACGTTGTTAATGATTTACATCTAGAAAAATTGTTCTAATTAACTACAATCATTGGAACATGTTCTATTGTACCCTCCACATATGGAGGGTATATTAAGTTTGTCATTCCGTTTGTGAACAATAAGCAGGTCGCATTTATTATCATATTGAGATTAAATTTTCCAAACAAGATTTGTTTATCCCAAGGACGACCCCTATTGAAATTGGTGAGAATCGGCTCAAATGTAGATATAGCTCCCATATGTATCTTCAATATCCAATATCAGTCCAAATGATCTGAATTTTGGCACATCCAACCGAATTCAGTCTAGGAGCAAGTAAATCAAAATTGGTGAAAATCGGTTCAGATATAGATATAGCTCCTATATATATGTTTCATTGGATTTGGGGTTTTAAGTCCTTCATATGCCTCATATGCACTCCACATGGATAATCTTGGTTACCAGATAATTTGTGGAGCTCAAAAATACCTCTGACAATTTTTTTCGAGATCGGATCAGATTAGGATACAGCTCCATTACATATATATACATCTTTATCAGATATAAGGTTTATTGTGCACCCAATGGCTAATATCAGCTCAAATGGACTGAATTTTGGCAATTCTGATTGAATTCATCCTAGAAACAAGTACTTAAAATTTGGTGAAAATCGGTTCGGATATAGATATAGCTCCCATGTATATATTTTCCATCAGATTTTGGGTTTTAAGCCTATTACATGCGAAATATGTACTCCACAACACTAATCTTTGGTATCATATACAGCTCAGATATTAATGTTTAAAATGTTTTCAAGATCGGTTCAGATTTGGATATAGCTCTCATATATATCATTATCCGATTGCAGGTTTATTGTGCACCAAATGGCTAATATCAGCCTAAATGGACTGCATTTTCGCACTTTCGACGGAATTCACCCTAGAAGCAAGTACTTCAAATCTTGGTGAAAATCGGTTCATATATAGTTATAGCTCCCATATACATGTTTCATCCGATTACATGCGTAATATGCACTTCACGACCATGATATTTGTTATCTGGCATCAGATACCGCTGGAAAATACCTCTGTCTAATTTTATCGAGATCGGTTCAGATTTTTATAGAACTTCAATCTACAGGGTGAGATAAAAAAACGGCAACCAACATCAGACTGCTGTCATTTCTAAGCCACACATCCGACAGCAGTTAAAATTATTCCACTGACAGCTCATTATATTGTTTACAAGCATACAAAAGCATTTTGGTGAGAGTTTTCCAGAAAAAAACTTATTCGTGATGGAATTCAAGCGTGATAGTGTGATTTCTTTATATTTTTGGCTGGAGAACCACAAGTGGCTATCGTTAGAGCACTCCAGCATTTAAATGTGAATAAACCTTTGTCTCGTACCATCGCTAGTTACCGTGATACTGGTAGCGTAGCCCGACGTCAAGGAAGTGGACGGAAGAAAACAGCAACATCAGCAGAAATGGTTCGAAAAGTAAAGAAGCGACTTGATCGAAACCCGCGTCGCAGTGGCCAAAAAATGACTCGTAAGCTCAACATATCGCAACATTCCATTCGGCAAATATTGAAAAATGAGCTCGGAGTAAAGCCATTGAAATTCCAAAAAGTGCAAGAACTTACACCACAACAGAAAGAAAATGGACTCAAAAGAGCAAAAAAAGAGTTGCTTCGCTTGGCCGAAAATGGTGAACTGTCGAATTTTGTTTTTTTCCGATGGCAAAACATTCGTTGTCCAGCAGTTTGCAAACAAACAAAATGATCGTGTTTACATGCCAAAGAGGTCAGCTGAAAATGTGCACCTTCGGTTGGCCACCAGAAATCAAGCGCCGGTCGCTCTCTGCTCGTATTAATCGACCGTGGCATCAGAATAAATGCCGAATATTATCGCGAAAATATTCTGGAGGGTGTATTAAAGCACACATTTTGGCCGCAGACTTTGGACATTTCAACAGGACTCAGCACCATCGCACTCAGCACGCGCCACCCAAGAATGGTTACAAAATGGCCACCAAAATCTCCGGATACCAATCCGTTGGACTATTGTGTCTGGAGTATTTTGGAAAACAAGGTTGGCACAAAAAAAAATACCAAAGTGTCGATCACCTCAAGCAAGCTCTTCGCCGGGAATAGGCCAAAATACCCCAGAGCAACATTCGGGAGGCGGAAGGAAGGCCATAATTCGTGCTAAAAGTAACCAATTCGGACAAATCTAAACTTATTCTAAAATTTGATGCTATTTCCGATATTTTTTGCTTTCACTCAATAAAATTAAAAAAAAATGTAGACATTTTGAGATTTTTTTCAATTTGACTTACAGTTGTAATATTTTTTCACCTTGCAACACTATTCCTTGGTTGTTATTATATTCAGGTCGCAATATGCATCATTCTTTACGAAATTTTTCTTGGGGGTAGTGTTAGGATCTGTACAGAAGTCTATTTTTGTGGAAGATGTTTGCATAATATTTAGGGTTTGAAACGGACCAAAATCCTTAAAATTGCCTAGATTTTTAGTTGCCCTGCAGTTCTCATGTAGGGACCAATATACATAGATTTTTTAATGTGGATGGCCATCGGATAAAGTTTAGCTGGTGAAATGGATCACAATTTTGTGCGATTTTTAGAGCTCTCAAAGCTCAACAAAAGAAAATAAAGTATCCTCCTTATGTTAATATATACTGCCCATATTTTTATTTACTTTCCCGAACCAAGTGTTTAATATTATTTTCATTTTAATGAAATTACTGAAATAGAACATGGATTTTCTCCTATTGTATGCCAAGAGAAATTGTGTGATGGCTACGCAAAAAATGCTTTTATCAGTTTAAACGTTGCGTAGGTATCAAATGGTACAAATTTCAATGATTTTGTCCCTCTATGAACTAAGTCGAAATGGTACTATTTTTGTGAAATTTGTGCGCTATCAGTGACCTACACGTAACATTTTAGAATTCTAGCTTTTAGAAGATGGGCGAATAATCGGTAGGCCACCTTCTTAAATTGTGGGCTTTTTGTAAGCCGTTAATCAAATCTCTTGCAAAATTCCGTGCCGATTGGTCCATAATTGTAAACTATGGAACCAATATTCCAAGGTTTTGGAAACTGTAAAACTATAAAACCAAACTTATAAAACCCACATAACATCACACTATGGAAAATTTATGAATCTCCAGGAAAAAAAGAAACTAGATTTTCCAGAAAATATAAGAAAATAATTCACATCAATTTTCTAGAAAATTAACTTTGGTGTAAATATTTTCATAAATTTCAATTTAGTGGCATTGATTTGTTATTCAAAGTGGATCAAAAGTTCAAATTAATTCGTAATCAATTTTTCAGATTAAGAATCGCCCTACACAATCTATGAATGAAAAAAATCAATGAATGCGTCGTTAGACTCTCTGAACCCCAAAGACAATTGTTATCATTTACACCACAGCAGATGTTGTGTTCTGTTTAATCTCCCGCTTGGCTGTAATTTGTAAGCATTTGGGTCAGCGAAAGTAATATTTTTAGAATTTTATTAATACACTTTTAAGTATGGCTTTAAACGATGACAGACATTAGCTCTCGGCGTCTAATCAACGCTGAAAATGTCATAAAATCCATATGTTTACAACTTTATTTGCTTGAGTTGTCTCATTACAATGTTGAGAGTTGAAAACATTCAATTTTCAGTGACTTTCAAACTACACACAATCTTTGAGATACTCTTTTCATTTGCCAGAAAGAGCTTTGAGTAACTCTCTTACTCTAACACCGTTATTTCTCTTCTCTTTACACAAGTTGTTACAATTAATGCTCATGACGTTTGAGCTATGTTTCCGGCGCACCTCACTTTAATGGCCATTGTATGAAGCGGGCAACCAGCTAGGCCACAGATGTCTAAGCTTCCCCCCGCCTTTGGTTATAGCGGTTGAACACACACACATGTTGTTACGTCATTGAAACTTGCTCTGGCTTAGATGAGCAACCTGGTGTTCTCCCCATGGATTTGTTCGTTCATTCGTTGATGTGTTGCACCGAGAGTGAGTTTAGTTGTAAACAAAACAAATGTTGTCAACTCTGCGGGTTTGGAGGAGAATTTATCTAGGTTCTAGAGGAAAATTGTCAGAAGAAAACCTTCTTCAGATCTTCTATGAATAAAGAAGTTTTCTGCATGTTTTCGGTGGATAGAAGACATTTTTCAAGTCTTTTAATGATTGAAGATATTATTCAATTCTTAAATTATAGGGACTTCTGTGGATAGAAGAACTTTTTAAAGTCGTCTATGGATAGAAGGACTTCCACAGGTCTTCTATGGAGAGAAACCCTACTTCAGGTCATCTATAGAATGAAGGCCTTCCTTATATGCTTTGTGGATAGAAGACCTTCTACGGGTCCTCTGTGGCTAGAAAATCTTCTTCAAGTCCTTTGAATAGAAAACCTCGTTGAAGCCTTCTGTGGATATCAAACCTTCTTCAGGTCCTCCATGGATAAAGATCTTCTTTACGACCTTTAGAAGACCGTTTATGTCTTCTACAGAGAGATCTTCTTCGGGTTTTCTATAGATGGAAGACTTTTTTCAGGACTTGTATGGATAGAAGACTTCCTTCAGGTCTTCTATGGTAGAAGACCTTCTTTGGGTCTTCTATGGTATTCTATGATTAGAAGACTTCCATAAATAGAAAAACTTCTTCAGGTATTTTATGAATAGAAGACCTTCTTCAGGTCTTCCATGGATAAAACCCTTTTCTTCTATGGGTAGAAGATTTTCTTCGGGTCTTCTACAGATGGAGGACTTTCTTCAGATCTTCTATGGGTAGAAGATCTTCTTCAGATCTTCTATGGATGGACTACTTTTTTGGTATTCTATGATTAGAAGACTTTGTTCAGGACTTCCATAAATAGAAGTACTCCTTCAGGTCTTTTATGGATAGAAGACCTTCTTCAGGTTTTCTATAGACCGAAGACATTATTCCAGTCTTCTGTGGAGAGAAGATCTTCAGGTCTTCTATGGATAGAAGTCTTTCTTCAGCTATCCCATGGGCCCAAGACAGTCTTCAGTTCTCTTATGGATAGAACACCTTCTTTGGGTCTTCTGTGAATAGAAGGCTTTGTTCAAGTCTTCTGAGGATAGAATCTCTTTTTCTGGTCTTCTTTGGTTAGAAGTCCTTCTTTTTGTCTTCTATGGGCTGAAAACCATCTTCAGGCCTTCTATGGATTGAAGATCTTCTTTAGGTCTTAGATGGATTGAATGCCTCCTTTTGGTATTCCATAGATAGAACACCTTCTTTTGGTACTCCATAGATAGAAGACCTTCTTCAAGTCTTAGATGGATTGAAGACCTTCTTCAGGTCATCTATGGATTAAAGACCGTCTTCTGGGCTTCCATGGATATAAACCGTCTTCTTCTATGGATAGAAGACCTTCTTCGGTTCTTTTCAGATCTTCTATGGACCGAATACCTTCTTCAGATATTCTAAGATTAAAATACCTTCTTCAGATCGTTTACAGACAGAAGACCTTCTTCAACTCTCCTGTGGACAGAGGATCTTCTTCAGATCTTTTATGGACAGAAGACCTTGTTAAGATCTTTTGCAGACAGAAGACCTTCATTAGGTCTTTTATTTATTGAAGACTGTATTCAGGTCTTCTATCGATCAAATACCTTTTTAAGTTTTCTGCGGATAGAAGACCGGCTCCATAAAAGGTGTATCAAATTTAGAAAAAAATTGGTTGGCGTAGACGGTGTTGGGCATATGTTGGAGAAAATCTTAAGCTCCTGCAGAAGGTCTGCTACTTAAAACAGCATAAAATTAGGAAAAACTGAGCAGAATCGGGTTGTTCAGGTTTAAAGACTCATATCTCTGGACCCGGCAAAGATAGTACAAGTTGTAGCATTTTGGAATGGTTGGAGTGTTAGCTATAATTCGGTGTGTATTTTGTGGACTCCCAAAGTGGCGTCTTTTTCGACTTTTGGGGATTTTTTTTTTAAATCCAGGTCCAAAAAATCGAAATTTTGATACAACTCTCAAACCTGACCTCTTGTTGGAGATATATTTTCAATAGCTTTCAAATGATACCTATGTATTGGTTTAGGAGGTCCGGGTCTTGTACCCGAACTTTTGGGTTAAATATCCGGTTCCGTCCCTAAAATAAAAATATTTCCCCAAAATCCCCTACCTGTGAACTAAATTGTTCCTCATGTCCTGTTTGGTTGGCAGACCTTCTTCAGGTCTTTTTTTTTCTTTATCTGAGACTTCTCTTTGTAAAATAACGTTTTCAGGAGAGGACATTTCGTCAATCTTCTAGCATCTAATATTAAAAAACGCATAATTGACATCACTCATCAAATCTATTGGGGGGTTTTATGTGAGCTTAAAACGGGTTTGCTGTAATATCCCATAAATTCTAGAGTATTTCAAGAGAGCCAAAGAGAGCATGTCACACTGCATATGTTATGTTTACTTTTGTGAGTGCTGTGTTTTTAGTGGGTGATAGGCAAACTCACAACAAATATGGTAAACTCTGTCTTAGGTTTGAATATTGGGAGAAGAGAAGGTCTTTTTGGGGAGATTTGACCGAGTCTCATGGTGAGATAGATATGTGCAAATTTGTTTTTTTTGTTTATTTTTCGGTATCTAAGCCACAGTTTTCGTTGTTGTTGTTGCTACTGATTGGTTGGTTGGTTGGGCTTGTAATGTGTTGGGTTTGTTTGGCTCTGTGTTTAGATTGTGTGCCCGAGTGCTTTTGTTTTTATTCGACGGTGGGGAGTAGTAAGCGTTGGTCTCGCGCACTTGTTGTGTGCGCCTGTGTTTGTTTTTGTCTTGGAGGTGCACCAAACAAACAATTATCAATCAGTCTGTTTAGAAACAACGATCGATCAACAACGTGTCTGACGGAAGTGTGGCCAAGAAAACGAAGGCACATTACAAAACGGTGGTGAATGGAAATGTAAAGCCGTGCAGTTTGCAGTGCGAGCTTTTCAATTTTTATATTTTTTACATTATTCTAAACATCTCTGCGGAGGTGAGGTGATAATAGTGAAACAAATTTCGCAATGATAAGGAAAGATTTTTAAACAAAAAAATATTAAACGAATTTCCATTTAAACGTTATAAAAATAATTGCCATTCATGGATTTCCTTTTAATTACACAAATAAAAAATTTATAAATAGTGCAACAAGAGTATCCATTCATGAAATCAATATTGAATTAAAGTGTGCAACATAACTGTGAATTGTATAATTGTAAGAAACATCATCTTGTGAGAGCAAAAGAGAATAATAAGAGATATCTGCTCCAAAGTGCATCGGAATCGTAAGAAATGTGGAAAAAACGTGCGCGTGTCTAATAATCGCTGTTATCATCTTCAAATCATCAACCCAATAAAAACAACATCAACAAAAACGAGAAGACAAACTTTATAATCCCCCGCTTAAGCCGCTGAATTGATGTAACACAGAGTCAAATATCAAAATATTGAATCTGTTTTTTAAATGTAAACAAGTAAGCGACAATTCAAATCCCATCCGACAGCAGCCAATGTTAAATACCCTACACCAATTTTTGATTTAAATATTGCGAGAGTGAAAATTAGTAACAAAGTGTAAAAATAATTAAAAAAAAATTCTCGAGATAAATAAAGTTCAAATTTTTAAATACGCCTATCAATTTCCCTATTCTATTAGCCTCGAACATTTCAATATTTTCTTAATCTCGCAAACAATAAAATTTGAACATAAATCTGTGAAAATATGAATTTATGAAAACAAAAACATTTCGTCATTCGAATATTAATGTGTATATCGAAGATTTATCATTGAATTATCAATTTTTGGTTTATGTAATAATAGTTTTAATTGTTTGCAAGATTTAGACAATATTAAAATATAGGATACAAATTTGATAGATGAATATAAAAAATTGAACTTTATTTTTCTTGAGGATAATTTACTTGCAAAACCATTTTCGAAATTAATTTTTCGTAAAACTTTCATCTCCACAATTAAGCTTCTCTTAAAAAATGTAATGTTAAAAAGGGTGTTTTTTTAAAATTTTGAAAATATTGGTAAAAACATATTTTTAACAGAAGCAATTGGGGATATAAATTTAACATTAACAAGTAAAAAAGCAGTAAGTTCGGCCGGACCGAACTTTGAATACCCTCCACCATTTGGAACGAATTAGAAAATTTTCAAAAAAAAAATAAAATCCATTAAAAATTCTTTTAAAATCTTTAAAATATCTAATATAGGAAGGTGCCGATATGGGGGGATATACGATATTGTGGACCTATAAAGACAAATCTATGTCTGCGTGTATAGTACTCGCAAGGAACTCCTTGTGTGGATTTTCAAAATACCGAATATCGCGGGGTATCGTTATATGGGAGCTATACGTTATCGTTAACCTATACAGAGAATTCTCTGTCGGGGGGTAAAGTGCTCACAAAGAACCCCTTGTGTACAAAGAACCCCTTGTGACCATTTCATTGAAAAATATGGCTAAAAACATTAAAATACCGAATATCGGGAGTACCGTTATATGAGGGCTATACGATATCGTGGACCTATATAGATAATTCTCTGCCGAGGTATAAAGTACCCACAAGGAACTCCTTGTGTGGATTTTCAGACAATTCCGATGAAAATGTGGGTAAAATCATCAAAATACCGAATATCGGGGGTACCGTTATATGGAGGATATACGATATCGTTGACCTGTATAGACAATTCTCTCTCAGGGGGTGAAATACTCACAAGGAACTACTTGTGTGGATTTTAAGACAATTCCATTGAAAAGTGTGGCTAACATCATTAAAATACCAAATATCGGGGGTACAGTTATATAAGGGATATACGATATCGTGGACATATATAGGCAATTCTTTTTGAGGGGGTAAAATGCCCACAAGGGACTCCTTTTGTGGAATTTCAGACAATTCCATTGAAAAATGTGGAAAAAATCATCAAAATACCGAATATCGGGGGTACCGTTATATGGGCTATACGATATCGTGGACCGATATAGCCCATCCTCGAACTTGACCTGCCTGCAGACAAAAGAGAGATCTGTGCAAAATTTTAGCTTCCCATCTTAAATCGTTTAGACTGTAGCGTGATTACAACAGACGGACAGACGGACGGACGGACAGGGCTAAATCGTCTTAGAATTTTACGCTGATCAAGAATATATATACTTTGTTGGGTCTAAAATGATTATTTCGATGAGTTACAAACGGAATGACGAACTTAATATACCCTCCATACCTTTTTTGGTGGAGGGTATAAAAATTATCTTACCGATCCATACTGGCTAGATATTTTATAAAAAAAAAACACAATTAAAAAAGCGTCTAGGTTCGGCCGGCCGAACTTTTAGTACCCTCCGCCATTTGGAAGGAATTGCAAATTTCCAAAGAAAAAGAAAAAAGTCCTTCGAAATTTTATCTGCAAAAAATGTACAATCTCATATACCAAAAAAGGGGATGTTCCCTAGACCGCTTTTAGCTCGAAAACGGATGGAAGGTTTTCATAATTCTCACCAATTTAGAATGGCCTTTTGGCAGAATGGCATACAATGGTAAAAAATGGCTAAGAAAGGTGTGAACATTTTTTCTGTTATATTTTTCATTTTTTGTCAACACTATGTGTTTGGGGGTATTATAAGTTCATTGGGCCAAAAAACTTGTAACACCTCGTAATATTGGTTCAGCACGTAGGATGTTATATATAATAGAAGCCTAATGTTGGGAGACTTGATCGCAAAACATTTAGGGGTTGAAATGGACTAAAAATAGAAAAATTTCCTGATTTTACAGTTGCTCTAAAGGTACCAATTATATCGACCCGGAATTCAGCAGCCTACCATTTTGTTTGTTCATTCAATAATATTTAGCGGGTGAAATAACATTTATTTATAAAAATACAAAAATTTCCATATTTTTCATTTAAGCGAAAAGATCAAAGATATCCCATTTATAGTCTAATATATACAATCTCATATATCACAGCAAGGGATGTTAATTAGACTGCTTATAACTAAAGAACGGCTGGATGGATTTTGAAATTTCTCACCAATTCAGAATGTCCTATTGGCAGAAAAGAATAAAATCGCATACGATGTAGGGTGTAAATGTAGAGCAAATGCCACGAAGAAAAGCCAAGATAAAATTTGTGCAATGCGATGTGACATTACTTCAAGGAGAAAAGAGGTATTTGCTGTAGTAGGATCATCTGGTTCGTCAAATACCGATGCTTATTAAGAGCTTGTATGTTTTTGAAAACTATTGTTTCCAGATCTATGCTGATTATTCGAAAAGCAAGAGCAATTAGGTTCATCATTATAGTCAAAAGAGTTTCAGACCTGCAGAAACTTTACTGCAAATTGTAGTGTTATAGGGTATCAAATGGTCGGACCCGTCGCAACTACATCCTTTGCCTACTTTTTTTGGCAAAAGTACTTATACATACATTTTCACATTTATTGGCATTCACAATCGAAGTATTATTCAAAATTATTACCTTTTCTTAAGGTGGTACTGAAAAGAGTGGACCTATACGTAATATTCACAATAATCTAAGATTCGTGGAAATTTTGATATATACGAATTTTAAAACAAATCGCTGTCTTTTAGTCATTAGTCTGAGAGCATTAAAGTTAGTAGTTTTTCAGAATTATCAAATATGACCAAAAAATCTGAACAAAAATAAAGTCTATTTTAAATGTTTTATTTCGATACCCTCAGCAATATGTCTAGAGAGGGTATATATCATTTGATACGGTCAAAACATGCCTAGTCGAAAGAACGGTTTTAGACCAAATCTGTTTCAGGTCATTTGGAGTCGATCTAGCGATGTCCGTCCGTCCGTCTGTCTGTTTAGCTGGAGCACACGATAACTGTCGCAGGGAGTATCCGATTTGGTCCAAACTTGGTACATCGTAATATTTTTGTCAAACTTAGATCGAGTTCGGAGATGGGCAATAGCGGTCCACTCCTTCTGCTACCTCCCCACAAAAGGTCGAAATTTTCAAAAAATATATTTTCTGCACAGAAAGAGGAACGATAATCCCATTTTGCTCCAACTTTGCAAATCCTAATATTTGCATCAGTTCTAGATCAGGTGCGGACAATATCGGTCTACTCCATAAAGTTACCTCCCCCACAAAGAATCAACATTTTGAATAATTACAACTCATATAAAATGTTATGTAAGTGTCCGATTGTCTTCAAATTTCACACATCTCAATATTTATGTTAACCCAAGGTGTGGTGTAAAAATGGAATATATCGGTCCACTACTTCTGCTACCTCCCCCATAAATGGTCGAAATTTTCAAAAATATATATTTCTTGCACAGATAGAGAAACAATAATGCGATTTTGCTCCAACTTTGCAAATCCTAATATTTGCGTGAGTGCTAGGTCAGGTGTGAAAATGGACACTATTGGTCCACTCCATCAAGTACCTCCCCCACAAAAGGTCAAAATTTTGAATAATTATATCTTTCCTAAAATGTGATGTAAGAATCCGATTGTCTTAAAATTTCACACATCCCAATATTTTCATAAACCCAAGATCTGGTGTTAAGATAAAATATATCGGTGCACTATTTCTGGTACCACTCCCACAAAAAGGTAGAAATTTTAAATATCCATTAAGCTCATAAAACGCTTAACGAAACGCTAAAATGAAATTAACATCCGATTCCATTTAGAATCTTTTAAAAAAACTCCAAAGGGTAAAAATTTTAAATACCCATGAGGGTCATAGGATCTCTTTATATTTCACACATCCCATTATTTCTACTTAAATGAGATCTGTTGTGAATATGGAATATATCTGTCCATTCCTTCTGATACCTCACCAACAAAGGTTAACAATTTTGAATATCCATGAAGCTCATAAAAAGCGAAATTAACATCCGATTCCAGTCTGGACTTGGTACATCTCTATATTTCCATCAACACCAAATCTAATATAAGGATGGTAGAGAACTTTTGCTACCTGCCCACATTGGGTTCAAGATTTTGGAAAACAAAACGCTCAAAGAAAGCGAAACAAGCATCCAACTCTCCTCAAATTTCACACATACAAATATTTTTGCTAATACGAGATCTCTTGTGAAGATAATATTTCTACCTTCTGGTACCTCCCACAAAGGGACACAATTTTCAATAAAACTGCCCAAAGATTCTTACAATCTTCTAATTTTAAGTTAAACTCACTGTACCACCGTTGGGAATATGAGGGAGTTTTTTTACAGTCTTACATCAATAACTCATTGCGTTTATTATACCCTCCACTATGGAGGGTATATTAATTTTGTCATTCCGTTTGTAACTCCTCGAAATACTCATGTCAGACCCAACAAAGTATATATATTCTTGATCAGCGTAAAATTCTAAGACGATTTAGCCATGTCCGTCTGTCTGTCTGTCTGTTGTAATCACGCTATCTTTCGAACAAGTTATCGTATAGCCCCCATATAACTGTACCTCCCGATATTCAGTATTTTGATAATTTTAGCGACATTATTCACCGGAGTTGTTTCAAATTTGGCATTTGAAGTTCGTAATGAATACTACAGCCTAGGACAGAAAATTATCTGTGCGCGTCCACGTCTTCGTGTAGCCCCCATATAAAGGTATCCCCCGATATTCGGGATTTTGATGATTTTAGCGACATTCTTTACCGGAATCGTTTCAAATTTGGTATTTGAAGTTCGTAATGGATACTACATCTTAAGTCAAAAAAAAAAATGAGCCATGTAGGTCCACGTCTTTATATAGACCTCATATAACGGTACCCCCCGATATTCGGTATTTTGATGATTTTAGCGACATTATTTAGCGAAATCGTTCCAAATTTGGTATTTGAAGTTCGTAATAGATACTGCAGCATAAAACAGAAAATGAGCCATATGGGTCCACGTCTTCATATAGCCCCCATGTACCGTACCCCCCGATATTCGGTATTTTGATGATTTTAGCGACAGTATTTACCGGGATTGTTTCAAATTTTGCATGTGAAGTTCGTAATGGATACTTCAGCCCATGCCAGAAAATTGTCTGTGCAGGTCCATGTCTTCTTATAGCCCCTATATAACGGTACCCCCATAGTCGGTATTTTTATGATTTAAGCTATATTATAAACAGTTTTTTTTCAAGTTTCGCATTTAAATATTGTAAAAACTTATGACAAAAGTTGCCTATGCAGGCCCACGTCGTCGTATAAGCATTCGGTATTCTTAAGATTTTAACAGAATTTTTAACGGATTTTATTTTTTGGAAATTGCCAAATTTGTACCAAATGGTTTGTTTTTTTTTCATTTAAGAACGCCGAGTCTTGGTATCACAACGAAGAAGATAAAAAAATAGTTCTGATAGTTTTTAAGAAATAGCTTATTTTTTGTAATTTATTGGAAATTTTTTTATATTACCTTGTAATGGATTATTCGGCTCATACAGCTTCCAAATTTTTGCTGGGCTATCACTGCCAGTATTCGAGTAACAAATACTCCAATAATAACTAATGATTCTAAAAAAAATGTCACTCGTTTTACATATCTGCAAATTAAATATCTCAAACATGGTGTAGGGTACACCATTACCCTGCTGCAATTCAATTTTTTTCTATTTACTCTAACATTCCTGTTTTTATTCAATTCAATGCATTTTTAGGGTAATCCAGCTCAAATGAGGAAAAACTGCAATGGCATAACTGTTACACACCAGCCGCCAGCATGTTGTTGTATTTGTTGTACAATATGTGTTTTTTTTTTTCTTACTGAACCATGAATGAGTATCAACAGCAACAGCAACAACAACAACGTGAAGGAAAAGCCCCCTGCCATCATTAAAGAAGTGTGGTGAGCCTTAAAGAAGTACTAATCCAAATCCTAGCAACAACTCCTATAACTTACATATGCAATAATCCGGCTATCGCGAAAGAAAGAAAAAACTTGCCACAGTGTCAGCTAAGCCCGCGCATACCACAGGCCACCGCCACCACCACCGTCAACATTCGTCTATGGTTTTTGCCAAAAAAAACTACAACTACTACAACAGCAGTAACAACAAATATATATTACATTGCATATATCGTTCGTATCTATAGCGTCGCGTGTTTTATGCCTTTGCCGTTTGGAAATATTTTATTCGGTTGTACCTCCGTCGTCGTCGTCGCGGCAGTCTTCGGCACTGCACTGCTGTAGTAACAGCAACAAAGTTTCGCAGTAGTTCGAATATCTGTAACATTAGCTTGGCGAACGAAAAGCAATTGGCTTCATTTCTGTTTTCAAGTTAATTTTAATTTCATTATTTAGAGTGTCGTATGTTTGTATGTACGTGTGTGTCTGATTGCCTTAAGTTCTCCTAACATTACTTACTCCACTCTACAACTTGCTGCTACTTACTCCTCCCTTGTCGTTGCCTTCATTGTACCAGTCATTCGCTTGGTGTACTACATATAAATTGCAAAATTTACCAACAACACCAACAACAACAATCATCAGATTGAATGTGAATTTCAGTTTCTTAGTGAACATGCCCTGCTGCTGCTGCTGCATAGCTTAAGCAAAGAAAAAAAAATTGAAACAAACGAAATTAAATCGAATTGAAAACGATAACAAAAACAAAAAAGAAATACCTAGTTGCTGTTTTAAGTGCTTTTTAATCAGAATTGAATTCGAATATCAAAACAAAACAAAGCAAAAACAAAAAAAAAAAAAAAACGACAAACGAAACAAAAATAAAAATTAAAAAGTGTTTTTATTTTTAATATTTGATTACAACTAAAATCGAAAAGAAAAAAATATTTAAGAAATAAAACGATAAACTCCAGTGCTTGGTGTATTTACAACGAAAAAGAAAACAAAACCTTTATCGAAGTTTTGTTTTGAAATTGTAACCCCATAATCGTGGGCGATTTTTTTTCTGCTGCTGCACTCAGTGGAGATTGAGGATATTCTTAAGCCAAGGTAAGATAAAGTAGAATAAAATTTTAATTTTTCAAAAAACAAAAAAAAAAACATTACTTTTTTTGACACATTCGTTTCGTATATAAACAGTAAGGAAAGGACAACTGGGGATATTCTTTACCACTCTGCCTATTTTTATACCCTACACCACAAGGTGGTCAGGGTATTATGTCTTTGTGCATTTGTTTGTAACAGGCAAAAGGAAACGAGATAGACCCATAGTTCCTTTTGATGATCTGCATAGAATCACATTCTGAGTCGATTTATGCATGTCCGTCCGTCCGTCCATCTGTCTGTCTGTTCATGTATTTTTGTAAACAAAGTACAGGTCGCATTTATTGCCCTATCCAGATGAAATTTTGCACAAATCATTTGTTTGGCCCAAGGACGAACCCTATTGAAATTGGAGATAATCGGTCAAAATGTAGATATAGCTCTCATATATATCTTCGTCCGATTTGCCTTTTATTGTACACCAAACGTGTAATATCTGTCCGAATTGTATGGAATTTTGCACGTACGATCAGATTGGACCTGAAAATAAGTATGCCAAATTTGATCGAAATCGGTTCAGATATAGCTATAGCTCCCATATATACTGTTCATCCGATTTGTTATTTTTGTCCTCCGCAGCCGTAATATGCATTCTGTAACAATAATATTTGGGGAAATATATAAAATACAGCTCAGAAATACATTTGCTAAATTTTACCGAAATCAGTTCAGATTTGGATATAGCTCCCATATATAACTTCGTCCGATTTACTTTTTACCAAACGTCTAATATTTGCCCAAATGGAATGAAATTTGGCACTTACGACCAAATTGAGTCTAGAAGCTAGTATGTCAAATTTGGTGAAGATTGGTTCAGATATAGCTATAGCTCCCATATATACTCTTCATCCGATTTGTTATATTTGTTACCCACAACCGTAATATGCACTCCGTAACAACGATATTCAGGGAAATATATCAAATACAGCTCAGAAATATCGTTGCCAAATTTTATCGAGATCGGTTCCGATTTGGATATAGCTACCATATATATTTTTATCCAAGTCCGAATTTAAAAGATACAAATGCTTCGGCATATTTAGTCCTTTGAACTTTAATTTATAATTGTAATCATAGCGTGTATGATTGAATTCTCCCATAAAAACTTTTAATTGTTATTCGGAGCTCTACTAAATTAGCAAAGTGGTGTAGGGTATCATAAATTCGGCCCCGCCCGACTTTAAGACTTTCTTTACTGTTTTGTAACAGATTCATGCAATGAGGGTTTTTGTTAAGCAAAACATTCCGACTATGATACAGCGACAGTCGATCGAAAATTGTCCATTGTAAGGAGTTGTCCGCCTGGGGGAGGTTAAATAAAACAATTTAAAAAGTATCAGTCGGGTTTGCCGACAGATGTATACCCTCAGTCAATTTTCGATTATTTTAATATATTATGACTTGTGTTACGATTAATATGATATAAAAATTGCGACGTGCCAGGTTTGGACTATATTGGTTACTCATATTGGTTATTTATATTTAATTTTATGCGAATTGAAAAAAGAAATTGAAATTTGAAGAGAGTTGGATGCTTAATTCGCTTTGTTCCTTAGCGTTTTGTTTTTCAAAATATTGAACCCTATGTGGGGGAGGCCATCGTTATAATAGATGATGTGTTAATGGATATATTGAAATGTGCCAAGTCTGAATGGAATCGGATGTTAATTTCGTGTTTTATAAGCTTCATGGATATTCCAAAATTGGACTTTTTGTGGGGGAGGTACCCGAAAGAGTGAACCGGTATATTTCATCTTAGCACCAGACCTTGGGTTTATAAAAATATTGGGATGTGTGATATTTGAAGACAATCGGATTCTTGCATCACATTTTATAAGAGTTATAGTTATTCAAAATGTTGACCCTTTGTGGGGAGGGACATGATGGAGTGGATCGATATTATCCATTTTTGCATCTGACCTAGAACTGACGCTAATATTAGGATTTGTTGGCGGAAAATCGGATTATCGCTTCTCTTTCTGAGCAGAAATTTATATATTTTTTAAAAATGACGAGCTTTGTTGGGGAGGTATCAGAAGGATTGGACCAATATATTCCATATTAATTTGAAGACGATCGTATTCTTACATCACATTTTTGAAGAGTTGTAATTTTTGAAAATTTTGACCCTTTTCGGGTGAGGTACTTGCTGCAGTGGACCGGTTTTGTTCATTTTCGCACCTGACCTGGCACTGACGCAAATATTAGGATTTACAAAGTTGGAGCAAAATCGGATTATCGTTCTTTTTTCTGTTCAGAAAATATATATTTTTTTGAAAATTTCGACTTTTTGTTAGGAGGTACCAGAAGGAGTGGACCGATATGGCCCATTTTCGAATTCGATCTATGTTTGACAAAAATATTACGATGAACCAAATTTGGACCACATCGGATACTCCCTTCGAGAATTGCCGTGCGCGGACATCGCTAGATTGACTCCAAATGTCCTGAAACAGATTTGGTCCAAAGAGTCCTAGGGTCTAAAACCGTTATTTCAAATGATATATACTCTCTCTAGCCATTTGGCTGAAGGTATGAAAAGGTAAAAAGTTTTTATTCATTTAACAAAATATAACAAAAGAAGATCGGCGGAAACCTCCTTACTATGGGCAAATTTCGGTAGACCGTACCCGTCCACTGTTTGGAGCTGTCACTGTAGTTACCAAATGAGATCCATATCTTGAGCTGATTCAATTTGGAGGCTTTATGTGTTCTCTCTTACCATTAGATCTATTCTAAACTTGATCGTATGATCATCATCTTAATTGGACAAATAAAGTTGAGTTAGTGCATCATTAACATCAAATCGGTGTCAATATCTAAATATGTACAGTAAGATTTTGAGAGGATTCGAAAGAGGATATTTTGTACCTAAATCGATTATTTTCAAATTTTATAGACTGGCTTCTAGTATTGAATCAACTCGGTATGTCAAATTTTATCCTGTTTGGGAAAATGTTACACAATTAAAATACATGGGCAGACGCACGGACTTACACAGATCGACCAAGAAAGTCGGACCGTGCTTCAGAATAATTTTTCCTGACCAAAAATTAAAATATTAATAGATTTTAATAAAGAAGCCAATTATTTTTGTATGTATATTATACCCTCCACCATTCAATGGAGGGTATATTAACTTTGTCATTCAGTTTGTAACTCCTCGAAATACGCATGTTAGACCCTACAAAGTACAGGGTGAGATAAAAAGGATAAAGATAAAAAACTGCAGCAAAGTTAAACGACATAATTTTTAATTTTTTTTTTAAATTTTATTGAATGAAAGCCGAAAATTTCGGAAATAGCTTTGGCCAGAATTATGGCCTTCAAACGGCCAATGAAACCGTCACACGCAGCCCGAATGATGCTCTACCGTATTTTGGCCCATTCCCGGTGAAGCGCTTACTTAAGGTGATCGACACTTTGGTGTTTTTTTTTTTTTTTTTTTTTTTGCCAACCTTGCTTTCGAAAATACTCCAGACACAATAGTTTAACGGATTGGTATCGGGGAGATTTTGGTGGCCATTGTGCGCTGGAATTGAAGCGAGAAACCTCATTTTGTAACCATTCTTGGTTGGCGAGTGCTGAGTGCGATGGTGCTGAGTCCTGTTGGAATGTCCAAGGTCTGCGGCCAAAATGTTTGCGTGCCCAAGGCTTTAATACACCCTCCAGAATATTTTCGCGATAAAATTTGGCATTTATTTTAATGCCACGGTCGATTAATACGAGCGGAGAGTGACCATCGGCTGTTATGGCTGCCCACACCATAACCATGGCCGGCGCTTGAGTTCTGATGGCCAACGCAAGGTGCACATTTTCAGCTGACCTCTTTGTCAAGTAAACATGATCGTTTTGTTTGTTTACAAACTGCTGGACAACGAATGTTTTCTCATCGGAGAAAACCAAATTCGGCAGTCCACCACTTTCGGCCAAACGAAGCTAGTCTCTTAAGCTAGTCTTTTTTCTTTATGTTGAGGGGTAAGTTCTTGCACTTTTTGGAATTTCAATGGCTTTACCTCGAGCTCATTTTTCAATATTTGTCGAATGGAATATTGTGATATGTTCAGCTCACGAGCCATTTTCGGCCACTGCGACGTGGGTTTCGATTAGCTTCTTTACTTTTCGAACCATTTCTGCTGATGTTGCTGGTTTCTTCCGTCCACTTCCTTGACGTCGGGCTACGCTACCATTATCACGGTAACGATCGATGGTACGTGACACAAAAGAGTTATTGACATTTAAATGCTGGAGTGCTCTAACGATTGTGGTTTTCCATCCAAATATAAAGAAATCACACTATCACGCCTGAATTCCATCACGAGTAACTTTTTTTCGGGAAAATTCTCACCAAAATGCTTTTGTACGCTTGTAAACAATATAATGAGCTGTCACTGGAATAATTTTAACAGATGTCGGACGAGTGGCTTAGAAATGACAGCAGTCTGAAGTTGTTTGCAGTTTTTTCATCTCACCCTCACCTTCACTATAATTTGACAAACTAAACTCCCACTGGATAATTACTTTCAAATCTCCGATTGCATTAGCCACTATAAACGTCACAATAAAACCAACCTCCTGTTAATTAATACAGTCTATTAAATTTTTTCCCAGGAGAATTACACGACAACATTTTATTGCTTTTAATTGCTGGTTTGAAAAAACTAAAAGACAAACAGAAGTCCCATTGCTTTGGGAGAGTCATTTGTAAAGTTTGTTGCCTAAGTCTTTTGTTTCTTCCATTTCTGCTCTACTTCCCCATTTGCTAAATTGACAACATTTGTAGGCTAAAATCATATTTTTTATGATTTTCAATTTGCATAAACTTGAAACCCAGGCAACCTTGTGCCGCTCCACCAAAAACAAAAAAAACCTTTTGAAATATGAACTTAATTTGAAACATAGACAACATTTTTCAATTAGATTACCATCATTTGTTGCCGTATCTGAAAACCAAAATTAAATCACAACGCCTGTCTATTAAATTTTTTTTTTATGTCTAGTCATGTCGTGGAGGTCATTGCTGGCGGGGGGTGGGTTGCTTGCGCACTTGCAGCTAGCCCACAATGTAACCTGCCTTACAAAATCTGCCAAATTGAAGGTGTCTGCCACTAGAGAAAAATTAGACGGAGAAAAATTGTTAAGTCACGGGTTGAGAGGAAATCATTGCTCCAAATTTATGCTAGGCCATCAATCAAAAAAACGGTATTGCTTTTATTTTTGATTTTTGCACGCCGCCAATTCGAAAAAAAAATTGTGGTGGTCAATTGGCCATTGCCCGTTTCGTGTTATTATTTTAGCCCAGAATTATGGCCATTATTTATTGTAAAAAAAAATAGAAACAACAACCACAACCATCACCACCACCTAACAATCAAAAGTGAAACTTTGTTTTATATAAGTTCCAGTTATTCGTAATTTTGTTCTAAATGTGTTTTCATGGGTTTTGTTTGAAATAACAGTTGGTATGCCCTCCCCCGGCTCACTGACAACTTCTGATGGTTGTTATAACCACTTATATATCTCTCTTTTTAAAAGTTCTTGTTATTTGGTCTTAGCCGTTCTTGTTGCCATATTCTCTTTTTCCCCTTTACTTCTTTTGCGTAGCCATGAAACGTGAGAACTTGTTTGTTGTTGGTGTTTTGTTGGTTTCTATTTTGTGTTTTTGTTTTTTTTTTATTTTTATTTCAACATTTGAACAGTCTAGCTGGCGTTAGAGTTGTTGACGTTATGGAAAAATGTGGGTGTGTTAGCGTTTAGACCTACCGAACCCATAAAAAACAGTGCTTAAACTGTATCATGAGTTGCATTTAGTGTAACAGACACCAAAAAAATAATTATACCCTACACCATTTGGAGGAGAGGGCATTATATGTTTGTTTTGACTAAAAAAGTTTGTATCATCTCCAGGGTGAGATGATAACACTGCAACCAATTTCAGAATGCTGTCATTTCTAAGCTACTCGTTCGACAGCTGTTAAAATTATTCCAGTGACTGCTCATTATATGGTTTACAAGCGTACAAAAGCATTTTTGTGAGAATTTTCCTGAAAAAAAGTTATTCGTGATGGAATTCGAGCGTGATAGTGTGATTTTTTTTACATTTAGCTGAAAAACCACAAGTGGCTATCGGTAGAGCACTCCAGAATTTAAATGTGAGTAAATCTTTTGTGTCTCGTACCATCGCTCGTTACCGTGATACTGGTAGCGTAGCCCGACTTCAAGGAAGTGGACTGAAGAAAACAGCAACATCAGCAGAAATGGTTCGAAAAGTAATGAAGCGACTTGATCGAAACCCACGTCGCAGTGGCCGAAAAATCGCTCGTGAGCTGAACATATCGCAATATTCCATTCGGCAAATATTGAAATATGAGCTCGGGGTGAAGCCATTGAAATTCCAAAAAGTGCAACCCAACAGAAAGTAAATAGACTCGGAAGAACTAAAAAGTTGTTTCGCTTGGCCGAAAGTGGTGAACCGCCGAATTTGATTTTCTCCGATGAGAAAACAGTGGTTGTCGAGCAGTTTGTAAATCAAAAAATAGGTCAGCTGAAAATGTACACCTTCTGTTGGCCACCAGAACTAAAGCGCCGGCCATGGTGATGGCGTGGGCCGCCATAACAGCCGATGGTCGCTCTCCGCTCGTAGTAATCGACCGTGGCATCAGACTAAATGCAGAATATTTTAGCGAAAATATTCTGGAGGGTGTATTAAAGCCTTGGGCACGCAAACATTTTGGCCACAGACCTTGGACATTCAAACAGGACTCAACACCATCGCACTCAGCACGCACCATCCAAGAATTATTACAAAATTAGGTTCCTCGCTTGACTTTCAGCACACAATGGCCACCAAAGTCTCTGGATACCAATCCGTTGGACTATTGTGTCTGGAGTATTTTGGAAAACAAGGTTGGCACTAAAAAATACCAAAGTGTCGATCAGCTCAAGCCATCGCTTCGCCGGGAATGAGCCAAAATACCGCAGACATTCAACAAAATTCGGACAGCGTGTGACGGTTTCATTGGTCGTATGAAGGCCATAATTCGTGCCAAAGGTGACCAATTCGAACAAATCTAGACTTATTCTAAAATTTTATGCTATTTCCGACATTTGTTGCTTTCATTCAATAAAGTTAACAAAAATATGTAAAAAATATGGCGTTTGACTTTATTGCAGATTTTTTTTCTCAGCCTATGGGGCCTACATCCGCCATATATTATACCGATAATCATATCTTAATGAACCGAAATGGTGTAGCTATGTCTGACTCTTGGTTTCTCTACTTTATTTGTAATCAAAGTTCAGATTTCAATTATGACCCGATCCTCATTCAAATTTAGAACGAAATCAGGTTAAGGGTCACGATAGAAGCCTATAATTTTTGGAGACGTTTAAGAAATATTTGGGGAAAATGAACACATTTTTCGCTGATTTTGCAATCACTCTACAGGTCAATGTTATGGACCGATCGTTGCCAAATTGTGATTTTCTGGAATACTTTTGCCTATGATTTACGAGGATTGTTCGAACGGAGGAATATAATAGTGACTGAATAGTGGCAACATTTGGAGCCCCTGATAATCGACAATTAGAGAACGAGCCTTTATATTTAAAAAGGGCTTGTGTTTTCATTACCTTGAACGATTTATTTTTAAGTGATTTTAGTCAAAAGGGTTTGAGATCTACTGCAAATGATAGTGGTGTAATGTATCACACCGCCGACCATAGCCCTTAGCCACATGCCTAGAGAGGATATATATCATTTGATACGGCCAAAACGTGCCTCATCGAAATAACGGTTTTACACCCTAGGTCTCTTTGGACCCAATCCATTTCAGGATATTTGAAGTCGTCCTAGATATGTCCGTCCCTCTGTCCGTCTGTCTATCTGGCTGGCTGGTGCGAAGATAACTCTCGAAGGGAGTATCCGATTTGGTCCACACTCGAAATATTACAACCAAATTTAGATCGAGTTCGGAGATAGGCTATATCAGCCCACTCCTTCTGGTATCTCTCCCACAAAGGTTCGACATTTTCAAATAATATATTTTACTGCACACAGAGAGAAGAGATGATCCGATTTCGCTCTAACAATTCAAGTTCTAATGTTTGCATCAGTGCTAGATCAGATGAGAAAACATTCATCACAAAGGGTCAAAATTTTAAATAATTATAACACTTCTAAAATGTGATGTAAGAGTCCGACTGTCTTCAAATTTCATTCATCCAAATATTTGGCACGAATTATGAAACCGTCACACGCTGCACGAATGTTGCTCTGCGGTATTTTGGCACAATCCCGGCGAAGCGCTTGCTTGAGGTGATCGATACTTTGGTCCAACGGATTGGCATCCGAGATTTTGGCGGCCATTGTGCGCTGGAAATGAAACGAGGAACATCATTTTGTAACCATTTTTGAGTCCTGTTAGAATGTCCAAGGTCTGCAGCCAAAATGTTTGGGTGCCCAAGGCTTTGATACATCCTCCAGAATGTTTTTGCGAGAATATTTGGCATTTATTTTGATGCCACGGTCGATAAATACGAGCGAAGAACGACCATCGGCTGTTATGGCGGCCTACACCATCACCATGGCCGGCGCTTGAGTTCTGGTGGCCAACCCAGGGTGCACATTTTCATCTGACCTCTTTGGCAAGAAAACACTATCATTTTGTTTGTTTAAAAACTGCCGGGCAACGAATGTTTTCTCATCGGAGAAAACCAAATTCGGCAGTTCATCACTTTCGGCCAAACGAAGCAACACTTTAGCTCTTTTGATTTTATTTTCTTTTTGTTGGGTTGCACTTTTTGAAATTGCAATGACATTACCCCGAGCTCATTGTTCAATATTTGCCGAATTTTTCAATATTGCGATATGTTCAGCTCACGAGCCATTTTTCGGCCACGGCGACGCGGTTTTCGATCAGTCGCTTCTTTACTTTTTGAATCATTTCTGTTGATGTTGCTGTTTTCTTCCGGCCACTTCCTTGAAGTCGGGCTACGCTACCAATATCACGGTAATGAGCGATGGTACGAGACACAAAAGATTTATTCACATTTAAATTCTGGAGTACTCTGACGATAGTCACTTGTGGTTTTCCAGCCAAATATAAAGAAATCACATTATCACGCTTGAATTCCATCACGAATAACTTTTTTTGCTGGAAAATTCTCACAAAACTGCTTTTGTACGCATGTTAGCAATAAAATGAGCTGTCACTGGAATAATTTTTAACAGCTGTCGGACGAGTGGCTTAGAAATGACAGCAGTCTGAAGTTGGTTGCAATACTTTTGTCTGTCATAACTTGCGAAATAAGTCAGCTATTCTTGACAACATGCTTTATCTACATATTTCTCTCAACCAGAAACCTGAGATGAATATGGAATGTATGATTTCGCAGAAAATTGGATATAAATGTTCGATTTTCTTGTAATTTTGCCCATACCAATATTTTTATCTCTATTAGATGAATTATGAAAATGGAATACTTCGGTCGACTAAATCTGGTACCTCAGGCACATTTTAAAAATTTCCAAAAATTATCACATATCTCACTTAAAGTGAAGTGAATAACCAATATAGTCCGAACCTGCAACGTCGCAATATTTGTAGTATATTTATTTAGGTCCGATACGAAATGGACAACATTGGTCCACTCCTTTGGAACCCTCGCCATAAAGGGTTCAACTTTTGGGATAATTATAAGACAAGTCCGAATATATTTAAATAAACGAACAGTGCCTGAGGGCATATGTCGGTTGAACCCAGAGATAATTTTTAACTTGTTGCTATTGCTATTGAAAATGTTAGAAAGTGGTACCGACCTATTGTTTTGGAACGTGGAGTTTGTAATGGGCACCGCCTTTTGGGCAGTAAATTGTCCATAAAGATTCACATTTTCAAATAGCTCCTTTAAAATGGTAGCTGTCTATATTCGGTTCTACAAAAATTTACTTTACTATAAAAATTATTAAAAAAAATGGCATAAGAGTAGGCATCGGAGAGCCGCAGGCCCCTATAGGAACCTTTCCAGATACATTTGCATATTTTTTCAAAACACTGTGCAACAATCCTTTAACATTTAATAAATAGACCGGTTTCGCCTTTTTTTCAAAATGACAAACCCCATTGTGGCTAATGATATATCGTCGTCGTCTCCGTCGTAGTCGTATGTTCAATTATCAAACAACATTTTGTTCAAGTTCAGGAAACTATTATGTAAACTATTGACCGACCAGAAATTTTATATTGTTAACAATTTATTTTAGCTTTGGGGGTTATGTTGATTTCTTTTTTTTGTTTTCTATTCTGTTGAGGAAATTGTTTGCTTTGTTGGTTGGTTTGATTCGGTTCTATTTGAAATTCGCAACCATTTAAATGGTTCCTAGAATCAAGGCATAGCATGTCATATATTTTTTTTATTATTACCTTGAGATTAATCGGACTCAAACCAAATGTAAGTATGGGTGTGTGTGTGTGTAGTTTTAATCGAACAGACATTTTGTGGTTTCCGTTCGGACATATTCACATGTTTTAACTATTGAATATGAAATACGAAATAAAGGCACGCCTCTGAGAAGGGGAGGAAAATATGAAATCTGAGATGTAAGAAGACAAAGAACAAACTTTTGCTAACCTTTTGCTTACATGCATAATTCATAAAGTTCTCTTGAGAGAACATTTTTCAAATCGCCGATTATGCCATTTAGACAAACAGATTGATCACATGAGGTGCAGTTATGACGTTCGTTAGAGGAAGTTTTAAAGGAAATCCGTTTTCTAATGGAATTCTATTTTTATTTGTATAATGAACATTTGGACGTATTTTAGAAAACTTTTTGATATACAGGGTGAGATGAAAAAACTGCAACCAATATCAGACTACTGTCATTTTTAAGCTACTCGTCCGACAGCTGTTAAAATTATTCCAGTGACAGCTCAAAATATTTTTTGCAAGTGTACAAAAGCATTTTGGTGAGAATTTTCCAGCAAAAAAGTTATTCGTGATGGAGTTCAAGCGGGACAGAGTGATTTCTTTGCTGGAAAACCACAAGTGGCTATCGTTAGAGCACTCCAGCATTTAAATGTGAATAAATCTTTTGTGTTTCGTACAATCGCTCATTACCGTGATACTGGTAGCGTAGCCCGACGTCAAGGAAATGGACGGAAGAAAACATCAAAATCAGCAGAAATGTTTCTAAAAATTAAAGAAGCGACTTGATCTATACCCGCGTCGCAGTGGCCGAAAAATTGCTCGTGAGCTGAACATATCGAAATATTCCATTCGGCAAATATTGAAAAATTAGCTCGGGGTAAAGACACTGAAATTCCAAAAAGTGCAAGAACTTACACCGCAACAGACAGAAAATGGACTCAAAAGAGCTAAGGAGTTGCTTCGCTTGGCCGAAAGTGGTGAACTGCCGAATTTGGTTTTCTCCGATGAAAAAGCGTTCGTTGTCCAGCAGTTTGTAAACAAATAAAATGATCGTGTTTACTTGCCAAAGAGGTCAGTTGAAAATGTGCACCTTCGGTTGGCCAGCAGAACTTAAGCGCAGGCGATGGTGTGGGCCGCCATAACACCCGATAGTCGCTCTCCGCTCGTATTAATCGACCGTGGCATCAGAATAAATGCCGAATATTATCGCGAAAATATTCTGGAGGGCATGCAAACATTTCGGCCGCAGACCTTGGACATTCCAACAGAACTCAGCACCATCGCACTCAGCACGCGCCACCCAAGAATGAGTACAAAATGAGGTTCCTCGCCTCATTTCCAGAGCACAATAGCTACCAAAATCTTTGGATACAAATTCGTTGGACTATTGTGTCTGGAGTATTTTGGACAGCAAGGTTGGCACTAAAAAATACTAAAGTGTCGATCATCTCAAGCAAGCGCTTCGCCGAGAATGTTGCTAAGTTTTTGTACCCTACACTACAAGGTGGTCAGGGTATTATGTCTTTGTGCATTTGTTTGTAACAGGTTAAAGGAAACGAGATAGACCCATAGTTCCTTTTGATAATCTGCATAGAATCACATTCTGAGTCGATTGTCATGTCCGTCCGTACGTCCGTCTGTCTGCGCGAATAGTATGGAATTTTGCACATACAACCAAATTAGGCCTGAAAATAAGTGCACCAAATTTGATCGAAATCGTTTCAGATATAGCTATAGTTTCCATATATATTGTTCATCCGATTTGTTATTTTTGTCCTCCGCAGCCGTAATATGCACTCTGTAACAACAATATTTGGGGAAATATATCAAATAAAACTCAGAAATAGCTTTGTTAAATTTTATCGAGTTCGGTTCGGATTTGGATATAGCTCCCATATATGTCAAATGGGCAATACAAGTCCGCATTTAAAAGATACAAATGCTTCGGCATATTTAGTCCTTTAAACTTTAAATTATAATTATAATCATAACGTGTATTATTGAATTCTCCCATAAAAACGTTTAATTGTTATGCGGAGCTCTACAAAATTAGCAAAGTGGTGTAGGGTATCATAAAGTCGGCCCCGCCCGACTTTAAGACTTCCTTTACTAGTTTATACTGAAATTTAAAGAGATTATTCGCTTCTCGATTTTACATCTGGATGATTTCATTGGTTTTGGTAATAAAAAAAGTTCCCCTGGAATAAAAGTTTCCTTCAATTGTTTATATCAAACCCATTTCTATAGGTATTCCCCCCGAAAATTTTAAACAGAGTGAATAAAATATTGTCATTGTAATTTTTCTGCAAAAATATGTAATGCTAACTGGAAAACGTTTAGTTTCGTTCTCTATTTCTTGTTTTTCTTTCGTTTATTTTCGACTTTGCTGCTGTTGTTGTCAGCTCAAACTCATGGTTCGTAATTGTTGCCAAGTTGTCGCCATTGCTTGTGTTACATTAAAGGTTTGTAATCAAATCGTTATGCAATATAGCAGTATGAAATAACAGCAGACCAGCTAGAAGTGAAACAATTTAAATCAGATTTAAATAATACACCGAAAGGGTTATTAGTAAAAGGTGGTCTATAAAAATGTAAAAATAGTAATTGTTGTTTTTAAAAAAGTCGTTGGATACTTAGACACCTTGTAATGGCTTGGGGTAGACACCAATGTGTATTGGAAATTTGGGAAAGCTTTTATAATACAGAGATTACGTGCTCGACGTCTGTAATTCTCAGAAGAATAAGGAGTCTTCTCATCGAAGGTCTTCTCATAAAAGACCAGAGGGTCTTCTCGCAGAAGACGAGGTTTTTTCTCAAGGAATACCAAAACGTCTTCTCACGCAAGATCATAAAGTATTTCCAAAGAAGACCAAAATAAGTCTCCAGTAGCAGATCAGAAGAAGTTCTTCTCACAGAAGAAAATGATGTCTACGAACAGAAGTCCAAAAGGCTTTCGAATGGAAGACCAGGGGGGTCTTCGAATGGAAGACAAGAACGTCTTCGAATAGAAGGTGAGAAATCTTTCGAACAGAAAACCATAAGGTATTCGAAGAGAAGGCCAAACGAAGGTCTTATAAGAGAAGACTAGAGTGTCCTTTGGAATAGAAGGACACAGGGTCTTTGAAAATAGACCAGAGGGACTTTCCACAGAAGACCAGAGAGAGATAAGAACCGATGGTTTTGACTAAGAATAGCTGCGTCTCCTCTAAAAAGACAAAAGGTATAAAAGACCAGAAGAAGGCCTTCTCATAGAAATTCAGAAGAAGGTATTTTCATAAAAGACCAGAATGTGTCTCACCGAAGGACAGAAGGATTTATCGCAGAACTCTAAAAGGTCTTTCCACAGCAGACGATAAGGTTTTCTTATAGAAGGCAACAGGGCTCTGAAGGCTTTCTCATAGAAGACAATAGCAATTCAAAAAATCCTCCTACAAGGCCGGAATGTCTTTTCAGGGAAGGCCTGAAAGAAGAGCAGAAAGTCTTCGAATAAAAGAGCAAAGGGTCTTATCATAGAAGAGAGCAGAAGGTCTTCTCATAGAAGAGAGTTGAAGGTGTTCTCATATGTCTTCTATCATTGAAGACCACAAGGTTTTCTCATAAAAGACCACAAGGTCTTCTCATAGAAGAGCTTAAGGTCTTATCATAGAAGAGGAGAAGGTCTTCTCGTAGAAGAGCCGAAGTTCTTCCTCTAAATGAGCCGAAGGTCTTCTCCTAGAAGAGCCGAATGAGAAGAAGGTCTTCTCATAGCAGAGAAGAAGGCAGAGAAGAAGGTTTCTCATTGCAGAGGAGAAATTCTTCTCATAGCAAAGAATAAGGTCTTCTCATAGCAGAGAAGAAGGTCTTATCATAGCAGAGAAGAAGGCCTTCTCATGGCAGAGAAGAAGGTCTTCTCATGGCAGAGAAGAAGGTTTTCTCATAGCAGAGAAGGAGGTCTTCTCATAGAAGAGCCGAAGGTCTTCTCATAGAAGAGCCGAAGGTCTTCGTATAGAAGAGCCGAAGGTCTTCGTATAGAAGAGCAGAAGGTCTTCGTATAGAAGAGCAGAAGGTCTTCGTATAGAAGAGCAGAAGGTCTTCTCCTAGAAGAGTAGAAGGTCTTCTCCTAGAAGAGTAGAAGGTCTTCTCCTAGAAGAGCAGAAGGTCTTCTCCTAGAAGAGTAGAAGGTCTTCTCCTAGAAGAGCAGAAGGTCTTCGTATAGAAGAGCAGAAGGTCTTCTCATAGAAGAGCAGAAGGTCTTCTCATAGAAGACCAGAAGGTCTTCTCATAGAAGACCAGAAGGTCTTCTCATAGAAGACCAGAAGGTCTTCTCATAGAAGACCAGAAGGTCTTCTCATAGAAGACCAGAAGGTCTTCTCATAGAAGACCAGAAGGTCTTCTCATAGAAGACCAGAAGGTCTTCTCATAGAAGACCAGAAGGTCTTCTCATAGAAGACCAGAAGGTCTTCTCCTAGAAGATCTTAAGGGCTTCTCATAGAAGAGCTTAAGGTCTTCTCACAGAAAACCAGAAGGTGGTCTTCTCACAGATAACCAGAAGGTGATCTTCTCATAGAAGACCAGAAGTCGGTCTTCTCATAGAAGACCAGATGTCGGTTTTCTCATAGAAGACCAGAAGTCGGTCTTCTCAGTGAAGACCAGAAGTCGGTCTTCTCACAGTAGACCAGAAGTTGGTCTTCTCACAGAAGACCAGAAGTTGGTCTTCTCACAGAAGACCAGAAGTTGGTCTTCTCACAGAAGACCAGAAGTTGGTTTTCTCATAGACGACTAGAAGGAAGATGATGAGAAGGCCTTCTCATAGAAGATGATGAGAGGGTCTTCGCATGGAAGACGGAAGGGGTTTCTAGACCTAAGAAGATGTGAAAAAGGTCTTCTATTCCTAAAAGTCCTCAGAAAGGAAATTTTTCGTGAGAAATCTCCATTAAAGGGCACTTTTGCTGAATGCCTGAAAATTATTTATTCGAAGTAAACTAGAATGTTTTCAAAAGTCGTTAGAATATCTGCCAGGGAAAGACCAGCTTTTATTTACCCAAAAATATTTTTGTTCGACTGACTCTCATTAATTGCAAATGCAATCCATTCCAAATTCTTTCATATGCTGCCCTTAATCGTATAACCCTATGGGAAAATTGGCAATCACTTTGTTGCCGAAAATGTTAAGCAAGGAGTGCTGGCTGGCTAGCTCGAACTATTTCTGTATCACTGGTCTGGTCTCGATTTGTTCCTTTCGTTATCCCATGGCTAAAAAGCAGCAACGCCCTTCTTTTGTGGTTTTCTATCGATAGAGTTTTGGACCATTTTAGTTTTTGTTTTTGGTGGTGGTTGCTCTCTGCATAACCTCTAACTTTGGCAACAGCAAATGCAGAGAACAAAGCGTTTTGTTTGTCTGCGGTGTAGCAATTTTTATATGTTTTTTAGCCAAGTTTTTATTGTTTGGAGGCAAAACAAAATCTTTTACGGTGCGGACATTAATTGGTAATTGTTTTAATGCTGCTCCGGTTTGTTTTTGTTTTCTTCTTTTGTTGCTGTTGTTGTTGTTATTGTAGTCTGTAGTAAATGGTCTTATATTTCACACTCTCGAACGACGATAATAATACCAATAATAATAAAAAAAATAATGGTAACAAATCCGTTGTTCGGATGCTATGGTTGTTGTTTGCTGTTGTTATTTTGCGCCATTCAGTCACTCGGTCAGTCAGTCACTCACTCAGAGAGACAGTCAGTTGGAAATGACTGACTGGTTTTCCATTTTTTTTTCTATTTTCAATTCCCATTGACCAGCCCGACCATTAGAGCTCCGCTGTATCCATGTGATATATACGGTGGAACGACAATTATAGAATTGGTTTGGTCGCTTGGCCAGTTTGTAACCTTGTGCGTAATGAAACGGTAATTTTAACTTTATTAGCGGTATTTAAGCGACATGCCAGCGAAATGACTTGAAAACAAACCAAAAACGAAGAAACGCTCGCACATGAGACATTAGTCATTAACTATGTCCACGGTAGACGGTGTTGCCGCAGCCACATTTCTTGGTACTCAATCTTAGATTAAGTTGTCTGACCAAAAGAGTTAACAGCAACAACAACAACGACATCTGCGTTTTGCTGTTGTTTCGTTTCGCATCGAAAGTGTGATTTTTGCCATTCCATTGTGTCGTATTTGGCTAGAATCACAGAATTGTTAGCTATCCTAATAAAGGTGGGAACTTTAATCTGTTTGTTGTTAATTATTATTTAATTTATTTTTTCTTTCATTCAAAAAGCCTGTTTGCATTCATGTATTGTTTTGTGTGTGTTTTTTATGCTTTTCTTAATAACTCTCGAGGGTTTTGGGTTCGTATTAAAGCCAAGTATTTTAATAATGGTCAACTCGAACAGATGTGGGAATTTTATGATTAATTGTTTGCCAGATATGTTAGTTTGGCTATTTAAATTGTAATTATGATGTTTAACTAAAGTGGCATTTATGCAGAAGCCTAAGCGCCCAATTATAAATTTTGTGAAAATTCCAGTTTTTTTTGTGGGAAAATAGAAAATTTATTCAAAATGGAGTTGTGGCCAAATAACTTCATAATATTGTGTGTTGAATGTGTTATAAGTATTTTGGGGTTAGAAAGCATGTAACACCTCGACCCGCCTAGATCCATCGGTTTTCTTATCTCTCCGAGGAGAATCGTCTAGCTGCTTTGACTATAGGGATTGGTTTAAACAAGAAATCTAAAATTTGGAACAAGGACTACACTTGACATAGGAGCAGGCTATTGAAAATTTATTCTAAACAAGTAAAACAACAGTTTAGTTTGGCCTGGCAGAACTTTTAATACTCTCCACCATTTAGAGAAAATGTGTTCAAACGGAATGACAAAATTAATACACAAGAGATTTTATGGGAGAATTCAATCATGCACGCTACGATTATAATTATAATTTAAAGTTCAAAGGACCAAATATGCCGAAGCATTTGTATCTTTTTAATTCGGACTTGTATTGCCCATTTGGAGCACAATTAATTTGTAATCGGATAAAAATATATATATGGGAGCTATATCCAAATCTGAACCGATCTCGATAAAATTTGACAAATATATTTCTGAGCTGTATTTGATATATTTCCCTGAATATCGTTGTTACGGAGTGTATATACAACAAATCGGATGAACAATATATATGGGAGCTATAACTATATCTGAACCGATCTTCACCAAATTTGGCATACTACCTTCTAGACTAAATTCGGTCGTGGGTGCCAAATTCCATCCCATTTGGACAAATATTAGACGTTTGGTGCACAATAAATGGTAAATCGGACGAAGTTGTATATGGGAGCTATATCCAAATCTGAACCGATCTCGATAAAATTTAGCAAAGGTATTTCTGAGCTGCATTTGATATATTTCCCCAAATATTGTTGTTACAGAGTGCATATTACGGCTGCGGAGGACAAAAATAACAAATCTGATGGACAATATATATTGGAGCTATATCTAACCCGATTTCGATTAAATTTGGCATACTTATTTTTAGGCCTAATTTGGTTGTATGTACAGCCATACTATTCGGGCTGATATAACACGTTTGGTGCACAATAAAAGCCAAATCGGACGAAGATATATATGGGAGCTATATCGAAATTTTGACCGAGTATCTCCAATTTCAATAGGGTTCATCCTTAGGCCAAACAAATGATCTGTGCAAAATTTCAGCTCAATCGGATAATAAATGCGAACTGCATTTTGTTCACAAGAATACATGGACAGACGGACGGACTGACATTCATAAATCAACTCAGAAAGTGATTCTATGGAGATCCTCAAAAGAAACTATGGGTCTATCTTGCTTCCTTCTCTATGTTACAAACAAATGCACAAAGACATAATACCCTTACCACTATGTGGTGTGGGGTATAAAAAGCGGTACCAAAACGAAGTCCTACTTCATTTCGTTCTGAAGACAGATGAACGGACATTTCTAAATCAAAACGATCATCAATATACAGAGTGAGATGAAAAAACTGCGACCAACTTCAGACTGCTGTCATTTCTAAGCCCCTCGTCCGACAGCTGTTAAAATTATTTCAGTGACAGCTCATTATATTATTTACAAGCGAACAAAAAAATTTTGGTGAGAATTTTCCAAAAAAAAAAGTTATTCGTGATGGAATTCAAGCGGGATAGTGTGATTTCTTTATATTTGGCTGGAAACCACAAGTGTTTATCGTTAGAGCACTCCAGCATTTAAATGTGAATAAATCTTTTGTGTCTCGTACCATCTCTCGTTACCGTGACACTGGTAGCATTGCCCGATGCCAAGGAAGTGGACGGAAGAAAACAGCAACGGCAAATCAGCAGAAATGTTTCGAAAAGTAAAGATGCGACTTGATCGAAACCCGAGTCGCAGTGGCCGAAAAATGGTCGTGAGCTGAACATATACCAATATTCCATTCGGCAAATATTGAAAATTGAGCTCGGGGTAAAGCCATTGAAATTCCAAAAAGTGCAAGAACTTACACCGCAACAGAAAGAAAATAGACTCAAAAGAGCTAAAGAACCGCTTCACTTGGCCGAAAGTGATGATCTGCCGAATTTGGTTTTCTCCGATGAGAAAACATTCGTTTTCCGGCAGTTTGTAAACAAACAAAATGATCGTGTTTACTTACCAAAGAGGTCAGCTGAAAATGTGCACCTTCTGTTGGCCACCAGAACTCAAGCGCCGGCCATGGTGTTGGTGTGGGCCGCCATAACAGCGGATGGTCGCTTTCCGCTCGTATTAATCGACCGTGGCATCGGAATAAATGTCGAATATTATCGCGAAAATATTCTGGAGGGTGTATTAAAGCCTTGGACACGCAAACATTTTGGCCGCAGACATTGGACATTTCAACAGGACTCAGCACCATCGCACTCAGCACGCGCCACCCAAGAATGGTTACAAAATGAGGTTCCTCGCTTTATTTCCAGCGCACAATGGCCACCAAAATCTCCGGGTACCAATCCGTTCGACTATTGTGTCTGGAGTATTTTGCAAAGCAAGGTTGGCACTAAAAAATACCAAAGTGTCGATCACCTCAAGCAAGCGCTTTGCCGGAAAATGGCCAAAATACCGCAGAGCAACATTCGGGCAGAGTGTGACGGTTTCATTGGCTGTTTGAAGACCATAATTCGTGCGAAAGGTGACCATATCGAACAAATCTAAAATTATTCTAAAATTTGATGCTATTTCTGACATTTTTGCATGCATTTAAAAAGGTTAAAAAATTTAAAAATTATGGCGTTTGACTTTGTTGGAGTTTTTTTTTTATCTCACCGTTTATGCGTCTTCTAAGTTTTTCTGAATAAATATTTAAACGATATTAGAAATGTTACCCCCTTCGACGACTATCCAATGTGGAATTATGTAAGAAAAACCAATGGGAAAATTAAAAACCGGCTTTACTCCATTTTTTAAACTTTCCTATGCTTTTCAACTATTACCCATTGAAATTGTCAATTTAAAGACTTAAATTGTCAATTTAAAGAAAATTCGCTTAAAGAACAACTGTCTTAGCCAATACTTTAAAGTTTTGGTAATTTGAATAGAAATCATTTAAAAATCTCACTTTAAAGATTAGCACCAATTAATTAAGGTTTTTTTTTTCGTTTACTGCCTTCTGGTTTAAGAAATCATATGATAATTGAAATCAATAAATATGCGATTTGTCTCACTTCAACATTTACTTTTGAATGAAACAATAATTTGTGTTTCAATTATTTACTTTTTATTATCTACCTTATTAAATGAGTTTTAAATAATGCTATCAAAGTTTATAGACTATACAATTGAATGATTGATTGTTGGAAAGGGGATTAACAAATTGTCTATTGTTATACATTTTAACTTATATATGTTTCCGGGTTTAATTGCACTGTGGATTATTGAAATTTATTACCCAATTTTCATGTTGCCCCAAACTAAATAATATTTTGGTTCTCTAAAAGTTAGAAAAATTTCTAAATATTGGTCCATATGTACCGCTCAGTATGGCCCAAAATAATGACCTGCGTGTATAATGCAGTCAATCTAAAAGAAAAAAAAACTGTTGTTGTCACCAAAAGGTCTTCTAAATATCTAATATTAGGTTTAGAGAATCTTAGAATATTTCTAGAAAAAACACTTGAGAGTTATGGAATGTTGCGGATACCGACATTTATGTTAAAAAACAGACGAGAAATTGATGAGTCTTGAAATAATAATTGTTGTTATAGATACAGGGTGTCATCAAAAAATGCAACAAAGCCAAACACCATAATTTTGAATTTTTTTTATACGTTATTGAATGGAAACAAAAATTGTCAAAAATAGCATTAAATTTTAGAATAAGTTTAGATTTGTTCGAATTGGTCACCTGTGGCACGAATAATGGCCTTCAAACGATGAAATGAAACCGTCACACTCTGCCCAAATGTTGCTCTGCGGTATTTTGGTCCATTACCTGTGAATCGGAAGGAAACCAAATTCGGCAATTCTCCACTTTCGGCCAAGCGAAGCAACTCTTTAGCTCTTTTGAGTCTATTTTCTTTCTATTGCGGTGTATGTTCTTGTACTTTTTGGAATTTCAATGGCTTTACCCCGAGCTTATTTTTTAATATTTGCCGAATGGAACATTGCGATATATTCAGCTCACAAGCCATTGTTTGGCCACTGCGACGCGGGTTTCGATCAAGTCGCTTCTTTAATTTTCGAACCATTTCTGCTGATGTTGCTGTTTTCTTCCGTCCACTTCCTTGCCGTCGTGTTACGCTACCAGTATCACGGTAACGAGCAATGGTACGAGACACAAAAGATTTATTCACATTTAAATGCTGGAGGGCTCTAACGATAGCCACTTGTGGTTTTCCAGCCAAATATAAAGAAATCACAATATCACGCTTGAATTCCATCACGAATCACTTTTTTTCTGGAAAATTCTCACCAAAATGGTTTTGTAAACAATATAATGAGCTGTCACTGGAATAATTTTGACATGTGTCGGACGAGTGGCTTAGAAATGACAGCAGTCTGAATTTGGTAGCCGTTTTTTCATCTAACCCTGTATATATAAAATATATAAAAACAAAACTCCCAATAAAAGTTGTTGGCCACAAAAGGTCTGCTAAATATCTAATAGTAGGTTTTTTCTGACGAAAAACACTTGAGATTTGTGGAATATTTCGGATACAGACATTTATGTTAAATAAACAGGCACGCAATTAAAGAGTCTCGTAGGCATAATTGTTTTTATAGATATGTATGTTTTTATCACTATGACCAAAATACCTTCGTGCCGCTCCTTTTTTTACTATATGACTATAAATATCCACAAAATGTTTATTTTAGGCTTTAACCAAAAACATAATTTCGATTTCCTAAATAATTTTTTATCCTGTGCTTTAAGTGTGTGGTTCCTCTTTTTGTTTGTCGGCAGAAAAAATGAATTATGTTACGTTGCAAAATGTTGCCAACATAATTCGCACAAAATCCCCTCATTTGTCAAAGACTTTTGATATATGACTCAAATAAAATACTTTGATTTAATAACCGTTTTTCGGTGTGCGAGTGAAATTAAATTTAGCCTGGTCAAGGAAGTTAGCCATTACAATGATGGATAATCAAAATTATTCATCAGTCAAGACATTACTTTATTTTGTATTTTTGCAAAGGAAATCATATTTATTTTGTAAAAAGTTACTAATCCATGTAATTTCTTTTAATTTCAGGTAAATATTTCACTTTAAAAAAACACTGGTTGTAAGGTAACACAATTATATATTTATATTTTTTTTAATATAAAATTCATATTTTACAAAGAATAAATATAATTTATTATTTAATTGTTTGACTTAGTATTCTTAAATCTCTTTTTTGTGTTTCTTGAAAGTAGTAGAAACGAAATTATAACTCTTAACCCCGCTCTTGAGCAGTACATAATTTCAAGTCGATATGACCATCTCCGTCTGTTTGAGCTAGTCAAACTTGACATTACTCCAATGTCAGTCAACATAAGTATAGTGGCAGATAGCCACAGCTCCTATTTGCCAAAATTTTGGCTTAGGCCCAACTTCGAACCACATTACCTGTACATTTCTTTTTTAAAGTTATGTTAAAAAAGTAAGCAAAGACTATAGTCGTGCGGAGCCGACCATGTGATACCCTACAACACTACAATATGTTCGAAGTCCCTTTATATCTAAATCCATTTTGGAAGATTTCGTTTTCTAAATAATATCAAAGAGCCCTGTCCAGAGGTTACCCTTAGCTTTTTGACCCGGAGAATTAGGCCATTATTTACGCACTCCGTAATGTTGTTAAATATTCAAAACAATTTCACACGAAAGTTGTGGTCCATTTTACAGCTAATTATAACCCAATGGTCATCCAAAATGCTGGAATTCATCCCTGCCCTTAACACTCTTCTGATGTGAAATTCTGTGTCGATTAGCTTTCAATTGTGGGCTGTAGAGCGACTACAAAATTAGGATCGGACGATAATTGCGACATGCATATAATACCCTCAAAACGTAGTGTTGAAGGGTGTAAAAATTTGTAAAATTTACAATTCAACATAGTAAGTCAAATAAAAAAATAAATAAAAGATATTCACTTTTTTATTAGTATATTTTTCCGCAAATTTCTTGAATTTTTACCTTTTCTGGCAAGTGACCATTCCTAATTGATGGGAATTGTAAAAAATCGGCCCAGCGGTTCTTGATTTATAAGCAGAATAAATAATATCAATTCTTTTACATATATATTGTACCTATTTTGCTATATATCCGATTTCTTGGCTATTAGCATCACTGTAATGGTCAGAAGTGATCTTTTAATGTTTTAGTGATTTGGCTGGGATTAAAAATATTCGCGGTTTAGTGAAAATTTTTATTTTTTTTACATAAAAGCTTAGGTCTATTTTTACACGCTGATTATTGTCTGATGGTCGCCCAAAGTGGTAGGTTTCTTCCCAGTCCTATCGATTGGTTCATAATTGTGGCCTATAGAGCAACTGCAAAATCATGAAATTTTTCTGTTTTTGGTCCATTTCAACCCCTAAATATCGTGCGAACATAGGGTTCTATTTTGACCCTAACATCACCTCTATTTTCAATTTCGTGAGGATCGGTTCATAATTGTGACCTGTAGCTTGATTACAAATTAACATAAAAAGACAGACAGTCGGGCGGACATATATACCTAGATCGAATATCTCGGCGAGATAGGAAGATCCATATATATTTTCCTATGTGGGAAATCAATATTTCGAGGTGTTACATAATTTTTTGGCCCAATCAAACTTATAATACCCCCAACACATAGTGTAGGGTATAAATATTAATTGTAAACTACACCTTGGAAGCAGTTATTTGTTTCCTGTAGTTTTGGAGTCATATAACTCTACTTTTCGATTTTGAATTTTTTAAAACACTATTTTTGAACTGTATCGGTTGCACAAATTTCAAAAATTTTTAGCATACGTGTGGTACAAAATACCTATACTGAGGCTAAACGCTATATATTTCAAGTTTCATGTTCGAATTAGATCTACTTTGAGTTTCAGTAAGACATATCGTTGTCAAATAATATTCTGCAATTTGCAGTCTTTCTTTTTTTGGAGTTGTGTTTTCTCTCGAATTCGAATTCAAATTTAAGTTTTTGTCTTTAAGCCACAAATAGTTGTAATGGTTCATTAATCAATAATTATAACCTAAAGCCATAGAGTTGCATTCGACCAAAACTTGGATAACTTGTTACAAATATATATAATGATGTGGTGGTGGAATTCAGCAAAAGGAATATTAGGGTGGATAAAATATCAAATTGGCATTTTTTAAAATATACAAAAAATCAAAATGTTCTTATAAAAGAGCTGAAGGTCTTGTTATGAAAGAGCTGAAGGTCTTATGGAAGACCAAAAGGTTTTCTTGGTGATATTAGGAAAGACTTGGAGAACCAGACGTTTCTCTCATAGAAGAACAGTAGGTCTTCTCATAGAAGACCAGAAGATCTTCTCATAGAAGAGCAGAAAGTCTTCTCATAGAAGGCCAGAAGGTCTTCTCATAGAAGGCCAGAAGGTCTTCTCATAGAAGGACAGAAGGTCTTCTCATAGAAGGCCAGAAGGTCTTCTCATAGAAGGCCAGAAGATCGCCAGAAGGTCTTCTCATAGAAGATCAGAAGGACTTCTCATAGAAGATCAGAAGGACTTCTCATAGAAGATCAGAAGGACTTCTCATAGAAGATCTTCTCGTAAAAGACCAGAAGGTGGTCTTCTCATCGAAGACTAGAAGTTGGTTTTCTCATCGTAGACCAGAAGGTGGTCTTCTCATAAAGGACCAGAAAGTTGTCTTCTTGTAGACGACCAGTTGGTTGGTCTTCCTTAAACGACAAGAAGGTGTCTTCTCATAGACGACCAGAAGGTGGTCTTCTCTTAGAATACCAGGGAAAATCAGAAGGTCTTCTCAGAGAAGATCAGAATGTCTTCTAAGAGAAGGTCAGAAGGTCTTCTCAGAAAAGATCAGAAGGTCTTCTCAGAAAAGATCAGAATGTCTTCTCAGAGAAAGTCAGAACGTGTTCTCAGAAAAGATAAGAAGGTCTTCACAGAGAAGATCAGAAGGTCTTCGACTAGTTGGTCTTCTCATAGAAGACCACCAGTTATTTTTATAGATTACCACCATATACAGAACACCACTAGGTCTTCTTTGGAAGACCGTTATGCTTCTTTATAGAAGATCTCCACAATGTCCTCTCATAGATTATCAAATTATCTCTGCTTTTTCCACCCACCCTTATCTCCAATATTTGCATAGATGACTGAATATGTCTTTCGACGACGGCATGCATGCATTTACCAAGGAAAACCAATGACAAACTGAAAAATGTCAATACAAATCGAGAAGAAGAAAAAAAAAACAGTTCAATAAATATTGAGTAGGAAAAATTTTGAGCCAGCCATGGCAAACGACAGCGGTTTGCGGGCTGCCAGCAATCAGCCAACAAGACTGCCGGCCACATTAGAAATTTGATACAAGTGACCGAAAAAATCAAAAAGCCGTAGAAACTGTAGCATGAAAAGACAACAACAGCAACAATAACAGTAACGATAAACCACAGTCGCCTAGCAGTCACATTGGCTTAGATTCGTGGTTTGTTTTACTTCAAGAAACTGAACGAAAAAAAATCGAATCAAGTCTGAAACTGCAACAACGCCATCACCGCCACAAATCTAAACAACCAGCCAAGAAACGAAACATTCCCCCACAAAACTTCAAAAGCCTATGGGCCAAGGTATGAACTGCCAATGTTTTTAGCAGAAAAATTACGGTTGTTTTTGTTGTCGGAGTTTTTCGTTTTTTTTTTCTCCAACGTCGTCAGTTAGTGTTGTTATTTATTAACATTTTTTCTACATGAAAGAATTTACCTTTCGATATTGCTTAATTTTCATACCCACCGTCCGTGCACCAGCCCCCCCCCCCCCCAAAATTGAAAATAGAAAAAAACATCGTTTCTTGTAAAGTTAACAATATATGAGGTTTTTGGTTTGTTTTATTATGCCAATAATGCAATAGCCTATTTCTAATAGAAGGTAGCTGTTGTACAGAGCCAGACATGGCTAATATTGTAATAGAAATTAGTCAATGGATGCAATATTTTGGTTACCTGCAATAAATTCCAAAGTATTACAAAGTATTGGAAATTTTCATTTATTTTTTTCTTGGGAATTTTCTAAAGACTAAAGGTAATGTCAGACCAATTTGCTAATTGACATGTAAAAATACATTGTGTGTGTGTGTGGGATAAATCGTAGCACTGACTTAGATTGGGTTACAGGGGTATTTTATGAATTGGGTGGCGAATTAGGGTAGGTTTCTGTATGGCGGCACTAAATTTCAATAGTATTTTTCTAGTTTGGATATAACTCAAAAAATCATGAATTTTAAGAATTGTTGTGGAATTGTGTCATTTTCATATCGACATACGGAAACAGGCCCATAATCTAATCCACATCAAAACCAGAAAGGAAAGGTCAAAAATCGAGCGGTGGCGACTATATAATACCCTACACCACGTATTTAGTGGAGCTCTCGTAACAAAAAACATTGCTGTATAGTGCATGCTATTACTTCGATAAGGATTATATTAAAAAAAACTGTTTTTGGAGCTATAAATATACCGGACCAAGTTTCTCCAAATGGTAAAATTCGGTTGAATATGAAACAAGTAAAAAAACAAGTTCGGCCGGGCCAAACTTTTAATACCCTCCACCTTAGGGTAAAAGAAACATTTGAAGAAACGTGGCAAAAACCATTAAAATGCCGAATATCGGGAGGTACCGTTATATAGGGGCTATATCAAATCATGAACCCATGCATGCAATGTTTCGCCACCGAAGCTGGAACCGATTATGACCAACAAATACCAATTTTCAGACAAATCCGTGAAAAAATGTGGCAAAAATCATCAAATTACCGAATATCGGGAGGTACCGTTATATGGGGGCTATACCAAAACGTGGACCTATAATTACAATGTTTTGCCACACGAAGTAGGACCCATTATTACCCACAAATACCAATTTTTAGACAAATCAGTGAATAAATGTGGCAAAACCCATCGAAATACCGAATATCGGGAGGTACTATTATATGGGGGCTATACCAAATCATGGACCCATACATGCAATGTTTCGCCATCGGAGCTGGAACCCATTAAGACTAACAAATACCAATTTTCAGACAAATCCGTGAAAAAATGTGGCAAAAAAAAAACTAAAATACCGAATATCGGGAGGCACCTTTATATGGGGGCTATACCAAATCATGGACCCATACATGCAATGGTTCACCACCGGAGCTGGAAACCATTATGACCGACAAATACCAATTTTTAGACAAATCCGTGAAAAATGTGGCAAAAAAAAACTAAAATACCGAATATCGGGAGGTACCTTTATATGGGGGCTATACCACAACGTGGACCTATACATGCACTGTTTTGCCACACGTTCAGGGACCCGTTATGACCTACAAATACCAATTTCCAGACAAATCCGTGAAAAAATGTGGCATAAATCATCAAAATACCGAATATCGGAAAGTACCTTTATACGGGGACTATACCAGAACGTGGACCGATATATCTCATTTTCAATACCAACCATCCTAGACACAATGCAAATAGCTCTGCTAAATTTTGGCGCTCTACGTCAAATAATGTGGGCTGTATCGTGATTTCAACAGACGGACAGACAGACAGACGGACATCGTTAAATCGACTTAGAATTTTATGCTGATTATGAATATATATACTTTATGAGGTCTAAGACGAATATTTAAGGATGTTACAAACGGAATGACAAAGTTAATATACCTTCCTTTCCAAGGTGGAGGGCATAAACATTTTGATTTTACATATATGGTGAGCACCTTAAAATCCGATGAAGATGTATATCGAAGCTCTATATAGAAATCTGAACCCATCCCGATAAAATGTAGCATAGGTATTTTCGAGCTGTATCTGATATCTGCTACCAACTATCAGTGTTGTGGAGTGCATATTACGCATGTGGGGGACTTTAATACCAAATCGGATAAAACATATATATGGGAGCTATAGCTATATGTTAGAGCTATAGCTAAATTTGAACTGATTTCCAACAAAATATGATGTACCTTATTTTAGGCTGAATTCCGTCGGAAGTGCCACAATTCACTCCATTTGGGCTGATAGTAGCCATTCGGTGGACAAAAAAACCTGAAATTGGATAAAGAAGCCATATCCAAATCTGAACCGATTTTGACACTTACAAACCTCAAATCGGATAAAAATATATTTGGGAGCTATATCCGAATCTTGGCACCGATCTTGACAAAATTTTATAAGCCTATTTCTGAGCTGCATCTGATATCTGGTACCAAAGATTATTGTTGTGGAGCGCATATTACACATGTGACCCCATGACACCCCTAATTGGATGAAACATCTATATGGGAGCTATAGCTATATATCTGAACCGATTTTTTCCAAATTTAAATAACTTGCTTTTTACATTAATTCGGTCGGATGTGCCAAAATTCAGGTCATTTGGATAGATATTGCCCATTTGGTGCACAATAAACATGATATCGGAGAAAGATATATATGGGAGCCATATCCAAATCTGAACCTATATTGACAAAATGTTATGCACTTATTTCTGGGAGGTGTTGTAGAATGCATATTACGCATGTGAGGGACTTAAAACCCCAAATCGCATGGAACATATATATGGGAGTTACAGCTATTTCTAAAACGATTTTTAGCTAAAACGATTTTTTAACGAACTAGCAATTTTTACTAGGAGGAATTTTGTCGGTAGTCCCAAAATTCAGTTCATTTGGGCTTATATTAGTCATTTGGTGCAATATATAAACCCGAAATCGGTTGAACATATATCTATACATGTTTAGATGAAAAAATTGCAACAAATTTCAGACTACTGTCATATCTAAGCTATTCGTCCGACAGCTGTTAAAATTATTCCAGCGACAGTTCATTATATTGTTTACAAACGTACAAAAGCATTTCGGTGAGAACTTTCCACAAAAAAAGTTATTCGTGATGGAATTCAAGCGTGATAGTGTGATTTCTTTATATTTGGCTGGAAAACTACAAGTGGCTATCGTTAGAGCACTCCAGCATTTAAATATGAATAAATCTTTTGTGTCTTGTACCATCCCTCGTTACCGTGATACTGGTAGCGTAGCCCGACGTCAAGAAAGTGGACGGAAAAAATTGCAACATCAGCAGAAATGGTTCGAAAAGTAAAAAAAACGACTTGATCGAAACCCGCTGCGAAGTGGCCGAAAAATGGCTCGTGAGCTGAACATATCGCGCTATTCCATTCGGCAAATATTGAAAAATGAGCTCGGGGTAAAGCCATAGAAATTCCAAAAAGTGCAGGAACTTACACCGCCACAGAAAAAAAGAGCTAAATAGTTGCTTCGCTTGGCCGAAAGTTGTAAGCTGCCGAACTTGGTTTTCTCCGCTGAGAAAACATTCGCAGTTTGTAAACAAACCAAATGATCGTGTTTACTTGCCAGAGGGGTCAGCTGAAAATGTGCACCTTCGGTTGGTCGCCATAACAGCCGATGGTCGCTCTCCGCTCGTATTAATCGACCGTGGCATCAGAATAAATGCCGAATATTATCGCGAAAATATTCTGGAGGATGTATTAAAGACTTGGGCAAGCAAACAGTTTGGCCGCAGACCTTGGACATTCCAACAGGACTCAGCACCATCGCACTCAGCACACGTCACCCAAGAATGGTTACAAAATGAGGTTCCTAGCTTAATTTCCAGCGCACAATGGCCACCAAAATCTCCGGATACCAATCGGTTGGACTATTGTGTCTGGAGTATTTTGGAAAGCAAGGTTGGCACTAAAAAATACCAAAGTGTCGATCACCTCATTCAAGCGCTTCGCCGGGAATGAGCCAAAATATCGCACAGCAACATTCGGGCAGAGTGTGACGCTTTCATTGGCCGTTTGAAGGCCATAATTTGTGCCAAAGGTGACCATTTCGAAAAAATGTAAACTTTTTCTAAGATTTGATTCTATTTCCGACATTTTTTGCTTTCATTCAATAAATTAAAAAAAAAAAAATAAATAAATAAAAATAATGGCGTTTGACTTTGCAATTTTTTTATCTCACCCTGTATATGGGGGTTACGGCTGAATCGATTTTTCATCAAATTTGAAGTACTTGTTTCTTGGTTGAATTCCGTCGGAAGTCCCAAAATTTAGCTTATTTGGACTTATATTTTCAAACTGATTTTCACCAAATTTAAAGTACATACTTCTAGGCTGGATTCGGTCGGTAGTGTCACAATTCATTCCATTTGGCCCCTATATTAGCTACTTGGTGCACAATTAACCCCAAATCGGTTGAATATATATTGGAGCTATATCTAAATTTGAACCGATTCTCACCAATTTCAATTTGGGTTGTCCTTGGGCCAAACAAATATTATTTGGAAATTTTCATCTCAATCGGATAATAAATGCGACCTGCATTGTGTTCCCAAAAGTACATAGATCGTCCGTCCAGACATGCGGATTGACATTCATAAATCGACAAAGAAAGTAATTCTATGAAGATCCTCGAAAACAACAATGGGTCTATCTCGCTTCCTTCCCTATGTTACAAACAAATGCTCAAATACATAATATCCTTACCACTATGTGGTGTAGGGTATAATAACACCAATTTTTTGTCAATTTTTTCCAAAGCTATTTCTTTTAAGTGTCTATGTCAAATTTTCTCAACATTTCATTTTTTTTTTCATTTTTCGATTATCCCAGTTAAGAAAATAAACCCCTTGAATTCAATCAACCAGATGTATATCTGTTCAGAAATTTATTCATATCTCTACGAAATCTCTTTTTTTTTTTGTTTTGAAACCGACAAAGTCATTCCTTCAATCAAATATCGCAAGTTGTTCTCGACAGCAAAGTCATGACATGACAAATTAAAAACCTGAGGGGAAACATAAAACATGACATTTGATTTGGTATCTGAGAAATGAAATGGTGGGGAGAAGGTGAAGAAAAAAAACCGATTCGAAAAGAATTTGAAATGTTTGTGCTAGAAATTATTGATTTCAATCGATAATAATTGATGTCGTTTCCACAAGAACAACGACGTTAACAAGAGCGAGCCGCAATGCTGGCAACTAAGAATGACAGCAGGAAGTTGGTAATTTTTTGAAATATAGTGCAATATATTTTATGCGAACATTTATGTCTGAATGTATGAGACATTCCAGAAAAATTCTTGCGGTGACACAAAACTGATTAAATAAATTTTTATATCCTGAATCTTATGGTTACAGAGGGAACCGACATAGCCATGGGCGGAAGTGTTGAATTTTCACATATTTTCAGAACAGTTTTCTTAAAAAACAAGTAAAAATGCATCGGCCGGTTTTGCCGACAGTTGTATACCCTCAGCCAATGTTCGATTATTTAAAAATAATTTGACTTCTGTTGTGATATTCAAATGTTTAACCCCTTATGCAGTTGGTTCCGAATCGGATGCCAAATTCGCTTTTTATTAGCTGCATGGATATCCAAAATTTTGAGCCTTTCAGGGAAGGTACCAGGAGGAGTGGACCGATATATCACATCTTCACAACGGATCTTTTGTTAGTGGAAATAATGGGATGTGTGAAATATAGAGATAACCTTATGCTTTTTTTTCGGATTTTATAAACATTTTGGTTATTCAAAACTTTCACCCTTTGTGGGGGAGGTAGCAGGATGAATGGTCCGATCTCTACCGCTTTTTTGGTAACAGATCCTGTGTTGATAGAAATATACAGATGTGCCAAGTCTAAACAGAATCCGATGTTAATTTCGCGTTTAATGAGCTTAATGGATATTCAAAATGTCGACTTTTTGTGGAGGAGGTACCAGAAGGAGTGAACTGATATATTCCACCTTAACATCAGATTTTGGGTTTATGAAAATATTGGAATGTGTGAAATTTTAAGACAATCGGATTTTTACATCTCATTTTATAAGACTTATAATTATTCGAAATTTTTACCCTTTCGAGGGGAGGTACTTGATGGAATGGACCGATATTGTCCATTTTCACACCTGACCTACCGCTGACAAATATTAGAATTTGCAAAGTTGGAGCGAAATCGGATTATCGTTTCTCTTTCTATATTTTTTGAATATTTCGACCATTTTTGGGGGAGGTACCAGAAGGAGTGGACCGATATATTTCATCATAACACCAGAACTTGTGTTAATATAAATATTGTGGTGTGTGAAATTTAAAGATAATCGGACTCTTACATCACATTTTATGAGAGTTGTAATCATTCAAAATTATGACCATTTGTGGGGGAGGTACTTGATGGAATGGACCGATATTTTCCATTTTCACACCTGACCTACTACTGATAAACAAAATCGGGTTATCCTTTCTCTTTCTGTGTAAAAAATATATTTTTTGAAAATGTCGACCTTTTGTGGGGGAGGTACCAGAAGGAGTGGACCGATGTATTCCATCTTAACCCCAGACCTTTGGTTAATATAAATATTGGGATGTGTGAAATTTGAAGACAATCGGACTCTCATCACATTTTATGAGAGTTGCAATTATTAAAAAATTTGACCGTTTGTGGGGGAGGTACTTGATGGAGTGGACCGATATTGTCTATTTTCCCATCTTACCTAGCACTAACGCAAATACTAGGATTTGAAAAGTTGGAGCAAAATCGGATAATAGTTTCTCTTTCTGTGAAAAAAATATATTTTTTTTTTAAATTTCGACCTTTTGTGGGACAGATACCAGAAGGAGTGGGCCGATATTGCCTATCTCCGAACTCGATCTTAGTTTGACAAAAATATTACGATGTACCTAGTTTGGACCAAATCGTATACTCCCTTCGAGAGTTATCGTGCGCACCAGTCAGCCAGACGGACGGACGGACGGACATCGCTAGATCGGCTCCAAATGTTCTGAAACGGATTTGGTCCAAAGAGACCTAGGGTCTAAACCCGCTATTTCGACTAGGCACGTTTTGATCGTATCAAAGTGTATATACCCTCTCTAGCCATGTGGCTGAGAGTATAAAAATGAAATGAGAATCACTGATGGACTACCGGATAGGTGTACCACATAATTTTTGGAAATCGACTTTAAGGTTGCGAAAAGTTCTAAAACGATTCTAAATTTCTAAAATAGTAGCATTTGGTATTATGTGAACAGATAGTGCTTGCAATCTGAAATTTGGTATTAGGGTCGCTGTTCATGTGTAGGCTGAACATATGGAGGTGGTTTCGGAAATTTCTACTATAATTGTACGAAAGTACTAAATTTTCTATTGGGTTAAGAAATGGAGCTGAAACCCTGAAATGTAATATAGATGTCGCTCTTTGTGTCTGTGGTTAATATGTTTATACCCTACCCCACAAGGTGGTCAGGGCATTATGTCTTTGTGCATTTGTTTGTAACAGGCAAAAGGAAATGAGATAGACTACGCCGATTTATGCATGTCCATCCGTCTGTCCTTCTGTTCGCGTATTTTTATAAACAAAATACAGGTCTAATTTAATGCCCCGATTCAGATGAAATTTTGCAAAAAATCGTTTGTTTGACCCAAGGACGAACCCTATTGAAATTGGAGATAATCGGTCAAAATGTAGATATAGCTTCCATATATATACTCGTTGGGTGAAGGAATACAGATAGAATTCTGAAATATGATATTTGTGTTTGAGACTTGGCGGTGATTTGGAAATCCGTCCTTCATTTGTATGAAGTACTTAATAGTACTAAATTTGGTATTGAGCTAAGGATTAAAGCTGAAATCCTGAAATTTGATATAGATGTAGATGTCACTGTTGGAGTCTGTGTTTGAGACTTGGCGGTAGTTGGGAAATGCGACCAATATTTGTACGAAAAGTACTAAATGGTACTAAATTTGATCTTGGAAGAAGGGATAGGGTTGGAAACCTCAAATTTGATATTAAGGTCTGTGTTGGTATCTGGAATTGAGGCATAAAGGTGGTTTCGGAAATGTATACTATAATTGTACGAAAAGTACTGAATGGTACTATTTTTGGTTTTGGGTGAAGGGATAGAGATAAAAATCTAAAATTTGATGTTTAGATTAATGATGATACCTGTGTGAAAAATTTATCGGAGGCTTTGGTTGAAAACCTGAAATTTGATATGGGTATCATTCTTGGTGCCCGTGGTTAAGAAACAGAGTTGGTTTTGTATATGCGTACAATAATTGTACTAAATGGTACTAAATTTGGTAATGGAGAAAATTACAAAGCCGAAATATGATATGGATGCAAAGACATAAAATGGTAAAGACTAGACAAAATACATTCTGAAATTTTAGATTGAGGTCACCGTTGGGGTCTTGGTGTCCGTGGTTAAGAAACGGAGTTGGTTTTGTATATGCGTACAATAATTGTACTAAATGGTACTAAATTTGCTAATGGAGAAAATTACAAGGCTGAAATTTTATATGGATGCAAAGACCTAAAATGGTAAAGACTAGACAAAATGCATTCTGAAATTTTATATTGAGGTCACCGTTGGATTCTAGGGATTACATATGAAGACCATAAAATAGTTTTGGCCTAAAAACATTGACGTGGGTCCATTGTTTAATGGTTGGAAACTTCGAAAGTAAAGATTTTAAAGATGTTAAGGTTTAAAAGGTCAACATTTTCCTATTATTTTTTCTGAAAACAGGAAAATCGTGAATAATATATAAATGATGCCCGTAAAGTTAAATTTTAAAATATAAATGCAATGTGTTGGTGCGCAAGGGGTTAATTGAAAAATAGTTTTTTTTTTTATTATTAATGATTTTTACCATTTTTTTGGATAAATCAACGTATTTTTAAATTAATTTCAATTAAATTAATTAATTAAATTAATTTAACAGGAAAATGACACAATTTCCCGACGAGGACGAATAACCAGAGTGGTGTTGGCGGTAGGGAAACTGCATGGAAAATGCTGAATTGCACAAAAACTATGCTAGCTGCGTCATTGAGGCGGGTCTTAAATGAAAGGTCTCGAGGAGTACTTTCTGGCTATATATGCCTTATATACCCAACTGATTTCAGATAATCGAATTTTTTCGATTTTCTAACCAAAGTAGCGGTTTCTTAAATGAAAGTACTCCTCGAGACCTTTCATTTAAGACCCGCCACAATGACGCAGCTAGCATAGTTATTGTGCAATTCAGCATTTTCCATGCAGTTTCCCTACCGCCAACACCACCCTGGTTATTCGTCCTCGTCCGGAAATTGTGTAATTTTCCTGTTAAATCAATTAATTAATTAATTTAATTTAAATTAATTTAAAAATACGTTGATTTATCAAAAAAAAAAAAAAAAAAAAAAAAAAAAAAAAGGTAAAAATCATTAATATTAAAAAAAATATTTTTCAATTAACACCTTGCGCACCAACACATTGCATTTATATTTTAAAATTTATCTTCACGGGCATATATAAATGCTTGAAAGTCTGAAGATTTAGTACGATGTATGAAGTTTTCAGTGGAAAATTTTGTCAAACTGAACAAATTTTGCATTTTGAATACTAACAAGTTAAAAAGCAGTAAGTTCGGCCGGGCCGAACTTTTAATACCCACCACCATTTGCAACGAATTTGGAAATTTTTAAAAAATAAAATCTTTAAAAAAATTCTGTTAACATTTTAAAAATACCGAATATAGCCGTTATATTGGGGTCTATTCGACGTGGACATACATAGGCATTGTTTGTCATAAGCCATTACCATATTCAAATTCGAAACTTGAAATAAACGGTGAATAATGTAGCTAAAATCATCAAAATATCGTATATAAGGAGGTGCCGTTAAATTGGAGCTGTGCGAAGACCTGGACCAGCATAGACAATTTTCTGTCACAGACTGTAGCATCCATTACGAACTTCAAATACCAAGTCTCAAACAATTTCGGTGGGTATTGTACCTAAAATCATCAAAATACCGAATATAGGGAGGTACTGATATATGGGGCCTATACGAAGACCTGGACCCGCACAGACAATTTTCTGTCACAGACTGTAGTTCCCATAACGAACTTTAAATACCAATTTTGAAACAATTCCGGTGAATAATGTCGCTAAAATCATCAAAATACCGAATATAGGAAGGTACCGTTATATGGGGGCTATATGAAAAAGTGGACATACATGGCCCATTTACGAACTTAACCTGGCTACTGGAAAAATAAACATGTGTGCAAAATTTTAGCCATCTATCTCAATTCATTCGAAAGATAGCGTGATTACAACAGACAGACGGACGGACAGACAGACAGACAGACGGACATCGTTAAATCGACTTAGAATTTTACGCTGATCAAGAATATATATACTTTGTTGGGTCTGACATGAGTATTTCGAGGAGTTACAAACGGAATGACAAAGTTAATATACCCTCCATAGTATGGTGGAGGGTATAAAAAGACGAATACGAACTTTTGGAATAATTCTAAAAGTTTAAGGTGGACTTTCCTCCGACGATATAGTGGACACTTTGAAGTTACATAATAAAAGCTGTAGTAAAATGCGAAATTTCCGACATTTTGAACTGAAAAAGCATTAAATCTTGCGTGAGTATACCAACAGTAATCAACACTTTCATAAAATGCGATGCCGATTTGATTGGAAATTTAGGCTAGAACCTACAAAAATACCAAAAATCATGGGGCTATACCAAAAAGTGGACCTACATTGAATATATTTTGCGAAGAGTAAATCTACGTACAGAGACCTCTAGATGTCAAATTTATTTGATTGGAAATTGTGACAGTAACTTATAATTTTCCGAATGCAGGAGGTATTCTAATCGAGTTGTTATGTTGTTTTTTTTTTTTTTTAACAAACAGATTCTTGTACAATAGCATTAGCCTTCAACACGGGCTCTTCTTGGGAGTCCATGAATAAATTACCAGCTCCCTTATTCAGTTTTTGGCTTCCTCTTTATCACCAGAATGTCTGTAGAGGGTTTCCAAAGAATGAAACGAATTTTGAGGGCAATATTCAGTTTCTTTTCAACTGACTTATATTGTGTTTAGGCTTATTCAGCACTCAACGCTTGATTTGTAATTTGTCTTTTATTTCACAATAATTTAAAAAAAACAAGTAAGCAAAGGCTACAGTCGAGCGGGGCCGACCGTTGAATACCCTACAACACTATAATAAACGATACATATTATATAGGCGAGATACTCGAAAGAATTCCACAAGATATTGTGACAAATAATAAAAGAAAACCATCAGGTTCCGTTCTCTAATTTTCGAATAATAGCAACTTTAACTAATTTGCTCATTTCCAATTTATTGGAAGATGTTGCACGTAAATGGTCTTCCTAGATCTGGAACCAATATTTCCCAAAGACCTATAATCTTTAGAAGTGGCAAAAGATTAACATTTATTATTGGTTTTTGACTGTAACGCATCTATATGAGATACAGACATTTGACTATATTCTTCAACGAAATCAGCGTTAACGGAATAGTCAGAAGTGCGTCTTTCCTGTATTTGTGAAATCTCCAAAAATCACTGGAATGGATATTTTCGTATTTTGTCTACAAAAGTTGGCAATCTATTTCAGACATTGAATATTTTTGAATGGCCATCCAAAACTGCTTGGCTTTTGAAATGCCCGGTAACCCCCATTTAAATGTGCGTGAGGATCGGGCAATAATTCCGACCTGCTGACAATTTTGCAGTTTTTTTGGTTCTTTTCAACCCCTAAATATATGGCGATCATCTTCAAAAAGAGTAGGCTTCTATCTATTAATGAGAACTGCCGAAATCAGTTCAGCCGTTCTCGACATATAAGAGATCTTTCAAGCATATCTTCATTGATAGAGTTATATATCGCACATATTTTGCTATATATCCGTTTTGTTGGATGTTAACATCAATGTAATGGCTTTGTCATGGCTTTGTGATTTTGCCAGGATTTAAAATATTCGCTGTTTAATGAAAAATTTTGAATTTTTTCAATACAAAAGATATGGTTTATTTTACCCGCTAAATATTATCCGATGACCACCAAAATTGGTAGGCTTCTTCCCCGCCCTACATTTTTTCAGTTTTTGGTCCATTTCGACCCCTAAATATTATGCGATCATCTCCAAAAAAAATAGGGTTCTATTCCGACCCTAGCCCCACCTCCATTCTAAATTTCGTGAAGATCGGGCCGTAATTGCGACCTGTAGAGTGATTACAAATTAACATGGACAGACGGACAGACGGACGGACGGACATACATAGCTAGATCGACTCATCTCGGCGAGCTAGGAAGATCCATATATACTTTCCTATGTGGGAAATCAATATATCGAGGTGTTACATAATTTTTGGCCCAATCAAACTTATTATAGTGTTGTAGGGTATAAAAAATCAGCCATATGTTCTTAGAAACCCAAGGCAAAGAAAACGAAAAATACTGGGACATATGTAAATATAATAATTGTTACACCATTATCGATCGAAGTCAATCAAACGCAATCGCATATGCAAATCTAATTGAAACAATACTGCAATGCCGCATTAGCTTTCGATTGAAATGCTATTCTTATGACACATTTCTACCTTAAATAGTGTATAATTTCAAGAAAACAAAAATAAATAAAAACTAAACAAATGCACTTCATTTACATTTTAAACACTTTAAGGTGGGACATTGTACCATTTTGTCCAACATTTGATTGATGAGTTCAAATTGATTGTATCCGATCTCAATGAAATGCCATATTGAATGCACGTTTTTTGCTAATGTCTTTGACGCAATGAATTTATGTATATTACGTTAACCCTATGTCCAATGAAGGGACTTGGAAGACCCTGTGGTAATTTTTGAAAAGATTTTAATTTAAATGAGTACTTATATACATAATCGAAATAAATATATAACAACAAGTAAATTTCGATAATTTAAAGGTTATATTAAAATGAATTCTAAATTTATTATCAATACTTAAATTGAAAACTATTTATTGCTAAAAAAAGACAGATTCCATATTTTTAAAGCCCAAATTCCTAAGGTTTTTATATGATCTGAACATTGACGTCATAAACTTATTTTTTCGCATTAATCCGATTAATAAAACTCTGATTCTGCAGCTATCCAATTTCTTAATATCTAAACGAGTCCGAGTTATATTCTTTTCTAAAAAAACATAAATTGAAATACAATTAAAATATTATCAATTATTTACATTTATGGATTGATCGACTTTATGTGAACGGATATCGAACTTTTAACATTTGCTCGTGAAGTAATTTGCATAAATAAGTATATAGATCAAATGGGTCATATATGCTACCATGTTTTCTCTAATCATTTCAGTTTCATTTTGTAGTGAAGTGTGAAAACATCGATAAATTTGTGAGACAGCATCCGTAGCATATTGTGGAAAAGTTAATATAATTAAAGGTATATATATATATATATATATATATATATATATATATATATATATATATATATATATATATATATATATATATATATATATATATATATATATATATATAAAATTTTATAAAAATAGGATTTTCCACCGGCTTAAAGATCCAGAATAATTCAGAATAATTCCGTTCGTTTTGTATGTGAGTAATGATTTTTGAAAATTGTGAATTTTATATAGAATTTTATTGATATATCCCATTTAAATAATCCATTTAAAATTTATATTTACAATACTTGCAATATTTGTACCCGATTTTATATTCGTAAAACATTTAGATGGTTGTTATTTGAATAAAATCAGAAGAATATTTGTTAGATTTATGATTATTCAAAATGTCAATTCTTTTGGGGGACAGAAGCATGCAACTATATATACATACCTTCTGTGTGAGATATGATTTTTATTTAAAATTTCCAAAAAGATTGGCATTGGCATTGGCAAACTGGATTTAAGTTTATAAGGAATATTTGGATAAAATCGGATTCTCGTTTTGAAAGCTAGGTATCCCTATTCGAAAAAATATACGATATCGTGGACCTATATAGACAATTCTATTTCAGGGGGTAAAGTACTTATAAGGGACTCCTTGTGTGGAATTTCAGACAATTCTAATGAACAATGTGGCTAAAATCATTAAAAGGCCGAATATCGGGGGATACCGTTATATGGGAGATATACGATATTGTGGACCGATATAGTCCATCTTCGAACTTGACATGCCTCCAGACAAAAGAGAAATCTGTGCAAAATTTTAGCTTCCTATCTTAATTCGTTTGGACTCTAGCGTGATTACAACAAACGGACGGACAGACAGGGCTAAATCGTCTTAGAATTTTACGCTGATCAAGAATATATATACTTTGTTGGGTCTAAAATGATTATTTCGATGAGTTACAAACGGAATGACGAACTTAATATACCCTCCATACTATGTATGGTGGAGGGTATAACAAAAATCCTGCAGTACCGTTCAATGGGTGTACAAAACAATTTTACCGAAATGAACACATTTTTGTAAGAAACAAGTAAAAGAGCTGTAAGTTCCGCCGGGCCGAACTATGAATACCCTCCACCATTTGAAAAGAATTTGGCAAACAAATAAAATCCATTGGAAATTCTGTTAAAATCTTAAAAAGGCCGAATGTAGCCGTTATATTAGGGTCTATATGACGACGTGTACCTGCATAGGCAACTTTGTCATAAGTCATTACAAATTCAAATGCGAAACCTAAAAAAATGGGGAAAATGTCGCTAAAATCATCAAAATGTCAAAGATGGGGGGTACTGTTATATGGGGGCTATACCAAAACGTTGACCTGCGCAGAAAATTTTCTGTCATAGGCTGTAGTATCAATTACGAATTTCAAATACCAAATTTGAAATAATTCCGGAGAATAATGTCGCTAAAATCATTAAAATACCGAATATCGAGAGGTACCGTTATATGGGGAAGTCGAGGACATGCACAGACAATTTTCTGTCTTAGGCTGTAATATCCATTACAAACTTCAAATACCAAATTTGAAGCAATTCCGGTTAAAAATGTCCCTAAAATCATTCAAAATATCCCGAATATCGAAAGGTACCGTTTTATGGGGGCTATACGAAGATTTCGACCTACATGGTCCATTAACGAACTTAACCTGCCTACTGGAAAAAAATCATGTGTGCAAAAATTTCGCCTTCTATGTCTATTCGTTCGAAAAATAGCGTGATTACATGGTGGAGGGTATAAAACTGTCGGAAAGAGCATCACACTTTAGAATAAGTTTAGATTTGTTCGAATTGGTCACCTTTGGCACGAATTACGGCCTCCAAACGGTCAATGAAACGGTCACACGCTGCCCGAATGTTGCTCTGCGGTATTTTGGCCCATTCCCGGCGAAGCGCTCGCTTGAGGTGATCAACGCTTTGGTATTTTTTAGTGCCAACCTTGCTTTCCAAAATACTCCAGACACAATAGTCCAATGGATTGGTATCCGGAGATTTTGGTGGCCATTGTGCGCTGGAAATGAAGCGAAGAACCTCATTTTGTAACCATTCTTGGGTGGCGCGTGTTGAGTGCGATGGTACTGAGTCCTGTTGGAATGTCCAATGTCTGCGGCCAAAATGTTTGTGTGACAAGGCTTTAATACACCCTCCAGAATATTTTCGCGATAATATTCGATATTTTTTCAGATGCCACCGTCGATTAATATGAGTGGAGAGCGACCATCGGCTGTTATGGCGGCCCACACCATCACCATGGCCGGCGCTTGAGTTCTGGTGACCAACCAAAGGTGCACATTTTCAGCTGATCTCTTTGGCAAGAAAACAATTTTGTTTGTTTACAAACTGCTGGACAACGAATGTTTTCTCATCGGAGAAATCCAAATCCGGCAGTTTACCAATTTCGGCCAAGCGAAGCTACACTTTAGCTGTTTTGAGTCTACTTTCTTTCTTTTCTCTTGCAGTGTAAGTTCTTGCACTTTTTAGAATTTCAATGGCTTTACCCCGAGCTCATTTTTCAATATTTGTCAAATGGAATATTGCGATATGTTCAGCTCACGAGCCATTTTTCGGCCACTGCGATGCGGGTTTCGATCAAGTCGCTTTTTTTACTTTTTGAACCATTTCTGGTGATGTTGCTGTTTTCTTCCGTCCACTTCCTTGAGGCCGGGCTACGCTACCAGCGATGGTACGAGACACAAAAGATTTATTCACATTTAAATGCTGGATTGCTCTAACGATAGCCACTTGTGGTTATCCAGCCAAACATAAAGAAATCACACTATCCCGCTGGAATTCCATCACGAATAAGTTCTTTTTCTGGAAAATTCTCACCAAAATGCTTTTGTGCGCTTGTAAACAATATAATGAGCTGTCACTGGAATTTAACAGGTGTCGGACGAGTGGCCTAGAAATGACAGCAGTCTCACCGTGTACATGCACATATGGAAGGACATGCATAACTCGACTCAGAATGTAATTCTATGCCTGTGACCAAAACAAACTAGGGGTCTATTTCCTTTCCTTCTGCATATCACAATCAAATTTTTAAAACCATTATACCCTGTACCACAAAGTGGTGTAGGATATAAAAAGGGGAAAAATACAATTACAATCTAACCAGCCAGGACAACATTTCAGTGTGACTGATAGCCCCGACATAAAAAATTGACAAACAAAAATCTATAATTTCAACAAAAGCCACTTTGTTATGGCTGTCTGTCATGGTGTTTCGAATGCCCCATTTAGCTTCTGCAGCCAAGACAAAATAAATTTTTATACCATCGAGCTGTAGTTAGACACTTACAACTGCAGGTTTTCCCCATGTGGAGGGTAAGACACATATTCAATCATCGCACAAAATCACCAAATTCCATTTGTGCAACTATTTCGGCTAGTATTTGGCTAAATTTACACCAACGATTTTTAGCCAAAACAACACCATGCACCCGCACACTCGCACACCTCACAAGACACAGAAACTTCAAAAGCAACTCTAATTGTGGTCCAGTGCCAGAGGCCTGTCGTCGCTCCTTGAGTCGAAGAACATGAATAGCATTGCCACTCATTAGTATGCCAAGACAAGAAACACCGAAAAAACACCACCAAACTGTAGAAACGAAAACTGAAAACTCTGCTGAACAAAGGAGACTAAAAAGCTGGATATATTCATGTTTTTTTTTTTGTGGATTTTAAAATTCTTTGTTGCTTTTGTGTGTGATGCGGGTGCTCCGCCATTTAGTTAGTGTCGTATGTTTGTCACACTCAGTCGCGGAGACCTTAGCGTGGGCGTTAATAATATGGTAAATAAAACATTTTTTGCTTTCGTTGTTTTTGCTGATGCTTTGGCTATGGTGGTAGTGGCAATGTTTTATTTTGTCCAGAGACAAACCTAACGGGAAGGCACAACTCCCATTTGGAGTCATATGTCCGCCGACGACCGACTTTATGGTGGGGAAAATGTCAAAGTTTGTTGCTTAAGTCTTTTGTTTTAAAAATGAAATTCATTCATGTCAAAATTTGTTCATGTACAATATATGGGTGAGTATGTATGTGGTGTGTGTGTGTGTGAGACAAACAACATGAAGCAATATTGCCATCAGAATTGGGTCGCATGCTGTCATACCATATGGAGGCAATTCTGACAATAAATCTACAGATAGGTCATGTGTGTGTGAAGCAAAAACAAAGCGGCTGACATGAATTTAAAACCGAAAATTTGCATTCATTTATGACACTCTGTTGTTGTGTGGCCAATTTTTTTGACACTTTGATGTCGGCCAGAGTGACATATTTTGTGAGAAAAGATAGCAGTACTTATTTGATGCATAGCCGAAATTAAAAAACTCGAAATACTATTTTTAATCGAGATCATCCAAAATAAGTCACTATACCCTATATAACTATGATGTGAGGGTATTTAAAAATTGATAAGGCCAAAACGTTTGAAACACCTTGAAACGTTGCTTCTAGACCTGCTATATAAAATACAGATCTTCTTTGGAATATTCTCAAAATATTTAGGTTTTAAAGTGGACTTACATTTTTTCTGATTTTGCAGCCGCTATACAGGACACAATTATACTCCAGTCAATACGGAAATTCTGATAGAGATGGATCTTAAAATAGAGCAGAAGTCTGCAATTTTGAATGCATTCTTCATATATTTTATTAATATTCACAAGGAATGCCCAGAATATTAAGAAAATACGACAAAACAAGTTAAAAAATATCAGTCGGTTTTGCCGACACATACAGGGTGAAATAAAAAAACTGCAACAAAGTCAAACGCCACAATTATACCCTACAACATCATGTGTTGGGGGTATTATAAGTTTGATTGGGTCAAAAATTATGTAACACCTCGAAATATTGGTTTCCCACATAGGAAAGTGTGAATGGCCTTTTGCCATAAAAGCAGAAAATCTAAGAAAATCGCGGAAAAATATACCGATAAAAAAGTGAAGGGTAACCTCTGGGCGGGGTCTTTGACATTATTCCAAAACCGAAATCTTCCAAAATGGATTTGGATACAAGGGGACTTTGAACATATTGTAGTGTTGTAGGGTATCACATGGTCGGCCCCGCATGACTATAGGCTTTGCTTACTTGTTGTTAAAATATTTTTTTATAATTTTATTGAATGAAAGCATAAAATGTCGGAAATAGCATCAAATTTTAGAATAAGTTTAGATTTCGTCGAATTGGTCACCTTTGGCACGAATTATGGCCTTCAAACGGCCAACAAAACCGAATGCTGCTCTGCGGTATTTTGGTCCATTCCCGGCGAAGCTCTTGTTTGAGGTTATTGACACTTTGGTGTTTTTTAGTGCCAACCTTGCTTTCCAAAATACTCCAGGCACATTAGTCCAACGGATTGGTATCCGGAGATTTTGGTGGCCATTGTGCGCTGGAAATGAAGCGAGGAACCTCATTTTGTAACCATTCTTGGGTGGCGCGTGCTGAGTCCTGTTGGATTATTAAAGGTCTGCGGCTAAAATGTTTGCGTGCCCAAGGCTTTAATATACCCTCCACAATATTTTCGCGATAATATTCGGCATTTATTCTGATGCCACGGTCGATTAAAACGAGCGGAGAGCGACCATCGGCTGTTATGGCGGTCCACACCATCACCACGGCCGGCGCTTGAGATCTGGTGGCCAACCGAAGGTGCACATTTTCAGCTGACCTCTTTGGTAAGTAAACACGATCGTTTTGTTTGTTTACAAACTGCTGGACAACGAATGTTTTCTCATCGGATATCGGAGAAAACCAAATTCGGCAGTTTACCACTTTCGGCCAAGCGAAGCAACTCTTTAGCTTTTTTGAGTCTATTTTCTTTCTGTTGCGGTGTAAGTTCTTGCACTTTTTGGAATTTTAATGGCTTTACCCCGAGCTCATTTTTCAATATTTGCCGAATGGAATATTGCGATATTTCAGCTCACGAGCCATTTTTCAGCCACTGCGAGGCGGGTTTCGATCAAGTCGCTTCTTTACTTTTCGAACCATTTCTGCTGATGTTGCTGTTTTCTTTGATACGTACCAAGTCTAAATGGAATCGGATGTTTATTTCGCGTTTTATGAGCTTAATGAATATTCAAAATTTCGACCTTTTGTGGGGGAGGTAGCAGAAGGAGAGAACTGTTATATTCGATATTAACACCAGACCTTGGGTTAATAAAACTATTGTGGTTTGTGAAATTTGAAGATGATCAGGCTCTTACATTACATTGATTATTATTTATAAGGGTTGTAATTATTAACATTTTTTACCGTTTATGGGGGAGGTACTTGATTAGTTGACCGATATTGTCCATATACACCTGATGCAAATATTAGGATTAACAAAGTTGGAGCAAAATCGAATTATCGTTTCCCTTTCTGTGCAGTAAAATATTTTCTTTGAAAATGTTGACATTTTTTTAGAGAGCTACCAAAAAGAGTGGTCCGATGTTTCCCAACTCCGAACTCGATTAGGCTTGATAATAATATTACGATGTGCCAAGTTTGGACCAAATTGGATACTCTCTTCGAGAGATATCGTGCGCACCAGCCAGGCAGACCTACAGAAGACCGACGGACAGAAATCGCTAGGTCGACTCCAAATGTCCTGAAATGGATTTTGTCCAAAGAATCCTCGGGTCCATTATTTCGATGAGACACGTTTTGGCCGTATGACGTTGACATATTTTTGGTCAGAAAAATTGGATGTTGTACCATTGTCCACAAAGCTTTCGGCTTATCTGAGCTATTCGTATAAATTCTATTCTTATACGGCCGAAAATGTATTTCATCGATGTTATACAAACAATTTCGAACGAATTTAATTGAAGACCTTTTAAACTCGAGTAAGCCGTGTCATAAATTTCGCTCATATCACAAGCCTCGAAGACAGTTACTTATACTTTGTCAAAAATTTAACATTTTATATGGGAGGCACTTGATGGATGGTAGGTCGATATTGTCCATTCTCTCATCTGACTACGAGAAATTATTTTCTGTGAAAATTTTAATCTTTTATGGGGGAGGTACCAGAAGGAGTCGACCAATGTTGACCATCTCCGAACTCGATCTAAAATTGAAAATAATATTGCAATATACCAAGTATGTATCAAATCGGATACTCCCTTCGAGAGTAATCATGCGCACCAGCCAGCCAGTTACACAGACAGGCGGAAAAACGTAAGGACACCCCTAGATCGACTCCTAATGTCATGAAAGGGATTTGACCCAAAGAAACCTAGATCGTTATTTCGATGATGTACTTTGGTCGTATCAAATGATATATACCCTCTGCAATGTACAATTTTATTCCTTTTGAAAATTTAGTACCTTTTAAATCCATCTAAAATCCAGCTATGCAAACACCACTAACCAAATAATTATCACAATCGCTACACACAACACAATCATAAACATGCTAATTACCGCTGTTAAATAACTTCAAATTATTGCGAAACAATTTCCTATAATTCTTGTTCTACTTGTGTCCATTTATTTTTCTAATTGTCCAGTTAAATTGGTGGTCATGTGGCGGCGGCGTCGGCCACCAACAAATATTTACATACTTACTTATATAATTTGGCAATCCACCTTTGTAATCGCCTGGTGTAACAACCCTGTCTCAAGATCTTTATCATCAGAGAATAAGAGGCAGTCAGCAAGAGTTCTGTTTTTTTCTGAACAGAATTTAACCGGTTTACGGTGGTTGCTTTGGCCATCGAGGACTTTCAAAATTTAGTCTGGTTATGTTTTTTTTTGGTTTATGTAACAAAATATTCGTATTTCTGTTGTCCGTTCTAAGGCATAATTGCAATTCGATTTGATCTAACTGCTGACTATGAATTAATTCTGCAGATTTCGAGGGGTAAACATGCAGGTGTGTGTGTGTGTGTGGGGGCGATACATGCAATTGCTGTGTCTTACGCTTTCAATGCGAGGATTGCATGCAAGAATTTCTTGTTATTAAATTGCTATTGATTTCTAAATTGATGTAAAATATATATGAACAGGTCAGAAAAAATATATTTTTGTATTTTCAGTGGCTATATGCCAAATCACGAGGCTGTATGAATTCCTCAATGCTCAATTCCAAATCGGCGAAAAACATTTTTTGGTAACACGCCATTGATTTTACATAAAAACTATTGAATATGAAAATAAAATGATTTGAAGTTAAACAAACACCTTACATCAGTAGATGTCTGTAGAGCAAACTAAAAGAAAAACAAACAGTGTCCAGTACAAAAAAAAAAAAAAAAAAAAAAAAAAACAGTAAAGAAAATCTTAAAAAATCTTTATGATACCCTACACCACTTTGCTAATTAAGTAAAGCTCCGCATAACAATTAAAATTTTTTCTGGGAGAATTCAATTATACACGCTATGAAAGAAAATAGACTCAAAAGAGGTAAAGAGTTGTCCTGCATGGCCGAAAGTGGTGAACTGCAGAATTTGATTTTCTCCGATGAGGAAAGATTCGTTGTCCAGCAGTTTGTAAACAAGCAAAAATTATCGTGGTTTCTTGCACCTTCGGTTCGCCACCAGAACACAAGCGTCGGCCATGGTGATTGTGTGGGCCGCCTAACAGCCGATGACCGCCCTCCGCTCGAATTAATCGACTGAGGCATCAGAAAACAATGCAGAATATTATCGCGAAAATATTCTGGAGGATGTATTTAAACCTTGGGCACGCAAACATTTTGGCCGCAGACCTTGGACATTCCAACAGGATTCAGCACCATCGCACTCAGCAGGCGCCACCCAAGAATGGTTATAAAATGATGTTCCTCGCTTCATTTCCAGCGCACAATGGCCACCAACATCTCCGAATACCAATCCGTAGGACAATTGTGTATGGAGTATTTTGAAAAAGCAAGGTTGACACTAAAAAATACCAAAGTGTCGGTTACCTCAAGCAAGCGCTTCGCCGGGAATGGGCCAAACTATCACAGAGCAACATTCGGGCAGCGTGTGACGGTTTCATTGGCCGTTTGAAGGTCGTAATTCGTGCCAAAGGTGACCAATTCAAGCAAATCTAAACTTATTCTAAAATTTGATGCTATTTCCGATATTTTATGTTTTCATTCAATAAAATTGATGAAGTTGCGGGCACCTGCACTTGGGTCGTACTATTAATTCAAATAAATAGTTCATGCGTTTTTTCCAATTTTCTTTCTTTGGCTCTTAAAAAATCAACTGTTATCATTAAACGATTGTTAGAAATAATAATTTTTATAAAATACCAATAAAATTCGCCCAAGTGATTCTAGTTATGCAAACCTTTCATATTTGTAGGACTTGCGAAAGATATACTCTTTATAGAAAACCTCAGTCGTTAATTGGGATTATTGGATGGATTCTCATGGATATGGACCCAATTTACGAATTTATTTATAATTTTCCTCACACTGGAAATGTCAACTCTATCTTTCCTCGTTAGAGTTTGAATTGAATATAATTTTAAGGACTTAAATATTTAATCAATCTTCTGGTTCTCTTCAGTGCACAGCTGCTGCCTCTTAGAGTTCTCTGCCAGGTGTATATTAGACTGTGACGTTAAAGGTGTTGCTTTTTTTTGTATTTCCTACATTTGCCATGCCCGCCTAATGATCTGATCATTTTCAATACCCATATACCTTTGATATACTTAATTGGACTGTTTTTGGTTTAGCATAATCTTTTCGAACAAATCAAAGGCGCATTCAAAAACAATAGCCGAATTTATGCCTTTTAGCAATGAATTCCAATAAAAAAGTGAAGGTGGTTTTGATTTCGCAAAATTTACTTTGTTTTGGGTGGGTTTTATATCAAAATGAAAATTAAAATTTATTTCTTGCCCAAGAAAAAAAAAAAAAAACAGACTGAACGAAAAATAGTTATTCTGCAAAGGCTGGCTGGCAAACTGATTGGAACAATCGACAACGGCGTAATGGCGTAATTACCTATATTTTGCAATCATTATCGGTTAATTCAATCCTTCTATTTAGTTCTTTTTTTGTTAGTTTTGGTTTGGTTTATGAGTTTGGATTTTAAAAAAGAGAATATTTTAATAAATGACTAGGGAAATAATTTTTGCGCAAAAAAAAAAAAAAATAATAATATAATAATAATAATAATAATAATAATAATAATAATAATAATAATATAATAATAATAATAATAATAATATAATAATAATAATAATAATAATAATAATAATAATAATAATAATAATAATAATAATAATAATAATAATAATAATAATAATAATAATAATAATAATAATAATAATAATAATAATAATAATAATAATAATAATAATAATAATAATAATAATAATAATAATAATAATAATATAATAATAATAATAATAATAATAATAATAATAATAATAATAATATAATAATAATAATAATAATAATAATAATAATAATAATAATAATAATAATAATAATAATAATAATAATAATAATATAATAATAATAATAATAATAATAATAATAATAATAATAATAATAATAATAATAATAATAATAATAATAATAATAATAATAATAATAATAATAATAATAATAATAATAATAATAATAATAATAATAATATAATAATAATAATAATAATAATAATAATAATAATAATAATAATAATAATAATAATAATAATAATAATAATAATAATAATAATAATAATAATAATAATATAATAATAATAATAATAATAATAATAATAATAATAATAATAATAATAATAATAATAATAATAATAATAATAATAATAATCATAATAATAATAATAATAATAATAATAATAATAATAAAGTATCAGTCGGTTTTGCCGGCAGATGTATACCCACAGCCAATGTTTGGTTATTTAAATAAATGTTGACTTCTAGCGTAAAATTACGAAGGAATGGGCCAATATTGTGCATTTCGTATCGGACCTAAATAAATATGATATAAATATTGCGACATGCCAGGTGTGGACTACATTGGTTAATTTCTTCACTCTACATGAGATAGGTATGTAAAATTTTTAGAAAATGTTAAAAATGGCGTGAGGTAGAAGATATACTTGACCGAATTATTCCATTTTTATACCCTCCACCATTCTATGGTTTGTACTCCTCGAAATACTCATGTCAGATCCAACAAAGTATATATATTCTTGATCAGCGTAAAATTCTAAGTCGATTTAGCCATGTCCGTCGGTCTGTCTGTCCGTCTGTCTGTCTGTCTGTCTGTCCGTCTGTCTGTCCGTCTGTCTGTCCGTCTGTTGTAATCACGCTATCTTTCGAACGAATTAAGATAGAAGGCTACAATTTTGCACACATGTTTATTTTTCCAGTAGGCAGGTTAAGTTCTTAAATGGGACATGTAGGTCCACGTTTTCATATAGCTCCCATATAACGGTACCTCCCGATATTCGGTATTTTGATGATTTTAGCGACATTATTCACCAGAATTGTTTCAAATTTGGCATTTGAAGTTCGAAATGGATACTACAGACTAAGACAGAAAATTATCTGTGCAGGTCCACGCCTTCGTATAGCCCCCATATAACGGTATCTCCCTATACTCGGTATTTTTATGATTTTAGCGACATTATTAACCGGAATTGTTTAAAATTTGGTATTTCAGATTAATAATGGATGCTACAGCCTATGACAGAAAATTGTCTGTGCAGATCCACGTCTTCGTATAGCCCCCATATAAAGGTACCTCCCGATATTCGGTATTTTGATGATTTTAGCGACATTTTTCACCGGAATTGTTTCAAATTACGTATTTAGAGTTCGTAATGGGAACTACAGTCTGTGACAGAAAATTGTGTATGCAGGTCCAGGTCTTCGTGTAAGCCCCACATACCAGTACCTCCCTATATTCGGTATTTTGACGAGTTTAGGTACAATACCCACCGAAATTGTTTGAGACGCGTATTTGAAGTTCGTAATGAATGCTACAGCCTATGGCAGAATGATGATGATTTTTGCTACATTATTCAAGTTTCGAATTTATGACAAACAATGTTCATGTAGGTCCACGTCGTATAGACACCAATATAACGGCTATATTCGGTATTTTTAAAATGTTAACAAATTTTTTAAGGATTTTATCTCCGGATTCGTTCCAAATGGTGAAGGGTATTCAAAGTTCGGCCCGGCCGAAATTACTGCTTTTTAACTTGTCATACTTCATCTAATGCAGATGTTTTTTTCTCTTTCTTCGAGCGTTTGGTTTTTCAAAATCTTAAACCCTATGTGGGAGCGATTCCAGCAGAAATGGTCCGATCTCTACCATTATAACAGATCTTGTGTTGACGGAAATATTGAGATGTATCAAGCCTGAATGGGCGTTATTTTCGCGTTTTATGAGCTTCATGGATGCTCCAAATGTTGGCCCTCTTTAGGGGAGGTACAAGAAGGCGTGGACTGATATACCCCATCTTTACACCATACCTTGGGCTAATAAAAATATTGTGATGTGTGTAATTTCAAGAGAACCCGAATGCTTATATCGGATATTATGATCGTTTTGGTTATTCAAAATTGTAACCCTTTGTGGGGGGTGGTACCAGAAGGAATCTTCCGATATCTACCATCTTTATAACAAATCTTGTACTGATGGAAATATTGAAATGTGTCAAGTCGGAATAGAATCACATGTTAATTTCGTGATTTATGACCTTAATAAATATTCAAAATTTTGACCATTTGTGGGGAAGGTACCAGAAGGTGTGGACCGATATAGCCAATCTTTGCACCAGACCTTGGATTAATAAAAATATTGTAATGTGTATAATTCGAAGACAATCGGACTGTTACATCACATTTTATGAGAGTTATAATTATTTCAAATTTTGATCATTTGTGGGGGAGGTACTTGATGGAGTGAACCGATATTGTCCATTTTCGCACCTAATCTAGCACTGATGCAAATATTAGGATTTGCAAAGTTTTAGCACAGTCGGATTATCGTTTCTCTTTCTGTGCAGAAAATATTTTTTTTTTTTTTTTTGAAAAATTCGATCTTTTGTGGGGGAGGTACCAGAAGGAGTAGACCGATTTTAATAAAAATTGGGAGGTACTTAATGGAGTGGACCGATATTGTCCATTTTCGCACTTGATCTAGCACTGATGTAAATATTAGGATTTGCAAAGTTGCAGCAAAATCGGATTATCGTTTCTCTTTCTGTGCAAAAAAATATATTTTTTGAAAATTTCGACCTTTTGTGGGTGAGGTACCAGAAGGAGTGGACCGGTATTGCCCATCTCCGAACTCGAACTAAGTTTGACATACACATTACGATGCACTAAGTTTGGACCAAATTGGATACTCCCTTCGAGAGTTATCGTGCGCACCAGCCAGACAGACAGACGGACGGACATCGCTAGATCGACTCCAAATGTGCTGAAACGGATTTGGTCCAAAGAGACCCAGGGTTTAAAACCGTTCTTTCGACTAGGCACGTTTTGATCGTATCAAATGATATATACCCTCTGTAGCCATATGGCTGAGGGTATAAAAATATATATTGAAGCTGAAACGTACTCCCCGAAATTCACTAAATTACGGCTGATATTAGCTATTATATGCACAATAAACCTGAAATCGGATTAAGGATATATATGAGAGCTATATTCGAATCTTAGCAGTTTTCGATATTATTTTGGGAAATGAATTTCTGAGCTCTAAAAGATATTTGGTACCAAATATCATTGTTGACGAATGTATATTACGAATATGAGGGTCTTAAGCATCAAATCGAATGAAACATATGTATGGAATTTATAGCTGTATCTGAACCTATTTTCTCCAAATTTGATGCACTTGCTCCTAGACTGAATTCGTTTGGATGTACCAATATTTAGGAATTTTTGACAGATATTGACCAATTAACATGAAGTCGGTATGGGAGCTATATCCAAATCTGATCCAATCGTGATAAAAATTGGCAGAGGTATTTTCGAGCTCTATATGATATCTTGTACCAAATACCATTGTTGTCGAATGTATATTACGAATGTGAGAACTTAAAAATCAAATCGGACAAAACATATATATGGTAGTTATAGCTATTTCTAAAGCGATTTTCTCCGAATTTAATGGACTTGCTTCTAGCCTGAATTCGATTGCACACATCTATATTTTGCCAGTAGGCAGGTTAAGTTCATAAATGGGCTATGTAGGTCCAAGTTATCATATAGCCCCCATATAACGGTACCTCCCGATAACCGGTATTTTTATGATTTTAGCGACATTATTCACCGGAATTGTTTCAAATTTGGCATTTGAAGTTCGTAATGGATACTACAGCCTAAGACAGAAAATTATCTGTGCAGGTCCACGTCTTCCTGTAGCCCCCATATAACGGTACCCCCGATATTCGGTATTTTGATGATTTTAGCGACATTGTTTACCGGAATCGTTTTAAATTTGGCATTTGAAGTTCGTAATGGATACTACATCCTAAGTCAAAAAATGAGCCATGTAGGTCCACGTCTTCATATAGCCCCCATATAACGGTACCTCCCAATATTCGGTATTTTGATGATTCTAGCGACATTATTTAACGGAATCGTTCCAAATTTGGTATTTGAAGTTCGTAATAGACAATCTAGCATAAAACAGAAAATGGACCATGTAGGTTCACGTCTTCGTATAGCCCCCATATACCGTACCCCCCGAAATTTGGTATTTTGATGATTTCAGCGACATTATTCACCAAAATTGTTTCAAATTTGGCATGTGAAATTTGTAATGGATACTGTAGCCCATGCCAGAAAATTTCCTGTGCAGGTCCACGTCTTCGTATAGCCTATAGCCAACGGTACCCCCCATATTCGATATTTTGATGATTTTAGCTACATTATAAACAGATTTTTCTTCAAGTTTCGCATTTAAATATTGTAATAACTTATGACAAAAGTTGCCTATGCAGGTCCATGTCGTCGTATAGGCATTCGGTATTTTTAAGATTTTAACAGAATTTTTAACGGATTTTATTTTTTTTTTTTTTTTTTGGAAATTGCCAAATTTGTACCAAATGGTGGAGGGTATTAAAAGTTCGTCCCGGCCGAACTTACAGCTTTTTTACTTGTTTCATCTAGACTAAATTCAGTGGGATGTACCATGATATTGGTCATTTGGGCTTACATTAGCCATTTGTTGCACAATTAACCCGAAATTTGTGGAAGATTTATGGGAGTTATATCTAAAGCTGATCCGATTATCACCAATTTCAATCAGGTTTCGTACTTGGGCCAAATAAATATTTTTTGGAAAATTTCATCTCAATCGGATAATAACTGCGACCTGCATTTTGTTCACAAGAATACATGGACGGACGGACTGACTGAACGTTGAAATTATCAAATTATCATAGTATCAAAATCCTTTATATTTTCGTCTATATTATCTATCTATGATGATGATATGATATATCTGTCAAGCTCTTATCATCACCCAACTCTTATATAAAGCTATATATATTTCATATTGTTTGCCCAGGCATAATAGCGCACCTTTCCAATAACTTCATTTTACGTTTTGAAATTTTAAGGCGTTCCTCATAGGTTTACGCCGCCCATGTTGACCTTTACACAAAAGCTTCACTTTGACTTGTTAAAGGTTGAATTCTTTTCAAAAGAAATAATAATAACAAAAGACAAAAACAAAACCCAACAGCACACGGCGATCAACTATGAATTCTGCAATAGCTCTGAATACTTGTCACACAAATTCCCCGTAGCTGAGATGGGGATGGGGGCGGTGGACCTTGAATGCAAGTCATGTAATTAAAATTGAAATAAAAAAGACATTGAAACTCGAATTATTGTTGGATGTGTATTAGCTTCAAATTTTTTTTCGCCAATTGTTTTTCTCTTTGCTTTTTTTACAAAATATCTTCGTAGTCATCGAGTCAATAGCAATACATTTTTTTTCGCATATTAGAATGATCTAATTACAAGCCAACTAACGTCTTAAGGTCAAACCTGTCATTCATTCATGCAACACCGGACTGAACTTGAAATGTTCGGATTTCATTACCACGCCGTGCATATATTTCTCTCCGTCTGTCATTTGTTCGAAGTGCAATGATTCTCATTAGACGCACATACAATTTGGTTTAACATAGAATTTTCACATCGCAAATATCTTTCATTCATTCGAAGCATACGAAGAGTGACTGCTGCAACCTCCACCTCTTCGCCACCCAAGCGCAGTAGTCTGTCATGTCATATGACTCATTTAATTGCTGGTTAAATGAACATTTATTTGAAACCTTTAAAAATGTTCTTTGTCGAATATAATTATGATTTTCAGTGTTTCGGCTAATAATTTTAAGGGAAGCAATTAAAAGGTTGGTGGCTTCAATCATAACCCTATCAGATTTGGGAAGAAAAATTATTGAGAATATATGTACGAATCCATTCGACAAGTAAAAAATTCAGAAATAATTTAAAAACCAGTAAAGAAAGTCCTAAAGTCGGGCGTGGCCGAATTAATGACACACTACACCAATTTGCTAATTTAGTAGAGCTCCGCATAACAATTAAAAGTTTTTATGGGAGAATTTAATTATACACGCTATGATTATGATTGTAATTTAAAGTTCAAAGTACTAAATATGCCGAAGCATTTGTATCTTTTAAATTCGAACTTGTATTGCCCATTTGGTGAAAAATTAATTTGAAATCAGATAAAAATATATATGGGAGCTATATCCAAATCTGAACCGATCTCGATAAAATTTGGCAAAGATATTTCTGAGCTGTATTTGATATATTTCCCTGAATATTCTTGTTACGGAGTGCATATTACGGTTGTGGGTAACAAATATAACAAATCGGATTAACAATATATATATGGGAGCATAGGTATATCTGAACCGATCTTCACCAAATTTGACATACCAGCTTCTAGACTCAATTCGGTCGTAAGTGCCAAATTCCATCCCATTTAGACAAATATTAGACGTTTGGTACACAATAAAAAGTAAGTCGGACGAATTTATATATGGGAGCTATATCCAAATCTGAACCGACTTCGACAAAATTTGGCAAATGTATTTCTGAGCTACATCTATATCTATAAAAGAGGAAAATGTTTGTATGTTTGTTTGTTTGTTTGTTTGTTTGTTTGTTTGTTTGTAATTTATGGACTCGAAAACCGCTGAATAGATTTTCCTGAAAATTTCCATATATACTGCAACATCGCCTGAAAGTAACATAGGCTATATACATTTTTGAATTTCCACTTGGAACTGGAGATATAGCATCAGAATCGGAGGTACCTCCCAAAACTTTAGATTTTATATGCACATATCTATTGATTGGTTGAAGATACAGTCTCCAAATTTGGAATACGTAACGGAATTTGGAACAAAAATAAGTTTGCCAAACTATATTGTAATCGGTTCAGATTTGGATATAGCTCCCATATATATTTTCGACCGATTTCGTTCATTTGATGCCTCAAACACAATATGAATGTTCGATTCCAATGAAATTTGAAATGTGTGACGGAATTTAATCCGAAAATAAATTTGTCAAATTATATTGAAATCGGTTCAGATTTGGATATAGCTCCCATATATATTTTCGGCCGATTTCAAGCATTTGATGCACCAAACACGCTATGTATCCCCAATTTCCATGAAATTTGAAACGTGTGATAGACTTTATTTAAAAAATGGATTTTCCAAATTATATTGAAATCGGTTCAGATTTGGATATAGCTCCCATATACATTTTCGGGCGATTTCATGTATTTGGTGGACCAAACACTATATGTATTTCCAATTGTAATGAAATTTAAAATAAGTAACGGAATTGGGAACCAAAATGAATTTGTCAAATTAAATTGAAGTCGGTTCAGATTTGGATATAGCTCCCATATATATTTTCGACCGATTTCATGTATTTGATGCACCAAACACGCTATGTATCTCTAATTTCAATGAAATTTGGAATGTGTAGCGGAAATTAAAACAAATATACATTTGTCAAATTATATTAAAATCGGTTCAGATTTGGATATAGCTCTCATATATATTTTCGACCGATTTCATGTATTTTAGGCACCATACACGATATGTATGTTCGATTCCAAAGAAATTTGGAATATGTAACGGGATTTTTATTAGAAAATAAATTAGTCAAATTATATTAAAATCGGTTCAGATTTGGATAGAGCTCCCATATATATTTTCCGCCGATTTCACATATTTGATGCACAAAACACGATACGTATTTCCGATTCCAATGAAATTCGGCATGAGTGGCTAAATTTGGTACAAAAATAAATTTGACAAATTATATTGAAATACGCTCTGATTTGATTATAGCTCCCATATATATACTCAGCCGATTTCACATATTTGATGCACCCAAAGCGGGAGAGACGAAATCTGGCACCAGAAAAAATTGCCAAATTATATTGAAATCATTTGAGGTTTGGGTATAGCTAAAATATATATTTCGGTCGATTTCTTACATGTTATCCACAAAACATGATGTATATGACCGATACCAATGAAATTCAGAATGTGTGGCGGAATTTGGTTAGAATAATAATTGTGACAAATTAACTGGAAATTAGTTAAGATTTGAATATAGCTCCCATATATATATTCTCGGCCGATTTCATATATTTGACGCACCAATTTCAATAAAATATGAAAGGTGTGGCGGAATTTGATGAAAAAGTATTTTTTTTAAATTATATTTAAATCGAATCAGATTGGGATATGATTTTAATAAGAACCATTGACCCACAACGCTTTAGGCTAACACTAAAAAACAACACAACAATTAATTTGAAATACGCTTATTACGGCGAAGTATGTTACTATCTCGAATTCACTAATTGCAATAGAAATGTCACTCAACTTCAAAAGATTGCAGTTTACTGCACGCTGGATATAAATAATGAAATAAATAACTGAAATAACTGATTACTGCTTTTCTAATGGTTTTGTTTATTTACGCATTAAAGTAGTGCAATAATTTTTTTTTTTAAATTTGTTTTTTTTAACCATAACATAAATTAAATTTTGAATGCAAATAAAATCAAAAGGGGTGGCGAAGTGCACCGGGTTCAGCTAGTCTATATATATAAATGTAAGTTATGTTAGTTACTACGCTTATAACTTAAGAACCGCTGGACTGATTTTAACGAATCACACAAATTTGGAATTGTCTCCTCTCCGAAAAGGATAATATCCAAAAAAATCGCGTAAAAATGTGATATATTAGAATTTTCATTTTGACTTTTGAAATGTACAATAGTAATGTTTTATTTTGCATGATTTTTTCCATTTTGACTTACTTTTTTCTAATGTACATTTGTAGTGTTTTTAAACCCTACAACACTATGTGTTGGGGGTATTATAAGTTTGATTGGGCCAAAAATTATGTAACACCTCGAAATATTGGTTTCCCACATAGGAAAGTATATATGGATCTTCCTAGCTCGCCGAGCTGAGTCGATCTAGCTATGTATGTCCGTCCGTCCGTCTGTCCGTCTGTCCGTCTGTCCGTCTGTCCATGTTAATTTGTAATCACTCTACAGGTCGCAATTATGGCCCGATCTTCACGAAATTTAGAATGTAGGTGGGTTTGAGGTCAGAATAGAACCCTATTTCTTTTGGAGATGATCGCCAAATGTTTAGGGGTTGAAATGGACCAAATACTGAAAAAATGTCGGATTTTGCAGTAGCTATACAGGACGCAATTATTGACCAATCGACGAGGAATTTCGCATGTAGCTAGAGTTTAGGGCAGGAAAGAAGCCTACCAATTTGGGTGGTCATCGGATAATATTTAGCGGGTAAAATAGAACATATCTTTTGTGTTGAAAAAATTCAAAATTTTTCATTAAACCGCGAATATTTGAAATCCCGGCTAAATCACAAAGCCATGACAAGGCTACTTCTGATCTTTACATTGATGTTAACATCCAACAAATCGGATATATAGCAAAATATGTGCGATATATATGTCTAACAAAGAGGATATGCTTGAAAGATCTCTTATATGTCGAGAACGGCTGAATTGATTTCGACAGTTCTCATTAATTCAGAATGGCCTCTTGGCAGGAAAGAAAAAACGTCTAAAAAAATCGCATAAAAATATCTCTCTATAGATGAAAATATTGATTTTGTAACATTTTCTCATATTTTTTCAATTTTGTCATATTTTTGGCATATTTTCATTTTGAATTAAACATTTGGTAATATTTCTACAGCTAACAAAACTAAGTAGTTAGGATATCAGGATATAATATACAGATCGCATTTATGGCCCGATCCTTACGAAATTTTGCATGGGGATAAGATGAGGGTCAGAATAGAAGCCTACTCTTTTTGGAGATGATCGCCATATATTTAGGGGTTGAAATGGACCAAAAACTGCAAAATTTGTCAACAGGTCGTAATTATTGCCCGATCCTCACGCACATTTGGATGGGGGTTAGCGGACATTGCAAAAGCCAAGCAGTTTTGGATGACCATCCCAAAAATATTCAATGTGCGAAATAGTTTGACAACTTTTGTAGACAAAATACGAAAATGTCCATTCCGGTGACTTTTTGGAGAATTCACAAATACAGGAAAGACGCAATTCTGACTATTTCGTTAACGCTGATTTCGTTGCGTTTCAGCCAAAAACCAATAATAAATGTTAATCTTTTGCCACGTCTGAGGGATTATAGGTCTTTGGGGAATATTGGTTCCAGATCTAGGAAGACCATTTACGTGCAATATCTACCAATAAATTGGAAACGAGCAAATTAGTTTAAGTTGCTATTATTCGAAAATTAGAGAATGAAACCTGATGGTTTTCTTTTATTATTTGTCACAATATCTTGTGGAATTCTTTCGAGTTTCTCGCCTATATAAACTGTATCGTTTATTATAGTGTTGTAGGGTATTCAACGGTCGGCCCCGCTCGACTGTAGCCTTTGCTTACTTGTTTATATTTTATTTTTGAATTCGAATATTAATACCAATTTATTTAATTGACTTGATTTCTTGAGAACTGAAATTGATAACGGGTTACATGGAAGTGTAGTACCGAATTATGTGGTGGCGAAACGGAATAGATGATATCGAAATAATTTAACGCGGTCACACGAAAGTTAAAAGATAATTACTTTTTCAAAATCGCTAGAAAAAATCATGAAAAAGAATTCTCAAAAATTCTCAAATCGGGAAAAGATCGAAAAAAATTACAATGGAATCGAATTACAAAATAATAGTACATTCTATTGACAAACTTTGTAAGGATCTTTAAAATGAAATAAGTGTTAAATAGGATGTTAACTGACATATACCCTTCAACTCGAGGGCCTACATCGTGGTTCAGCTGGAAAATGCGCAGACATTTAAACAAACAAAAATGACCGAAAAAGACTAATGGGGCTCATTTCAAAGCATGGACCTTCTTCTTTCATGTGACAATAATCCGTCCAATGAGAGCTCAAAATGCAAAATTCTTTGAGAGTACAATCAGTAAAATACCAAATTTAAAGTGTGCAAAATAGTAGAGCGAATGGGACTTTTAGTATGAAAAGGATTTATATCCTTCCAGAAATTCTTTCAAAACATTCAAGATTACTTAAATCGCTTTTGCAGGTCTTGATATCGATCATGACTCACGGATAAGGGTACAACCCGATTTCATATTTATATAACCATCTATGATTTAAGCTATTTTTGGGGTCTTGGCCACTTTTTCATTTTTTTGGCCCTTATTTGAAATTTTCAAAGTTGGTCTTGACCACCTTCATCAATTGATTTAGCTAAAAAATTTTATTTATACTACCCTGTGGTAGGGCACCATCATACAGATAATTGTCACACAGGAAAGTTTGGAGTATCCCCAAGTCCACTTTCACATCTAATGTGTGGTCAGAAAAGAAAATTTTGTATTCTATTGAATTTTTAACCCCCAAGAGAATATTGGTTAGGTATAACCCTCATATGAATGTATCCCTGATTCCAGTTATGACTGTGGTCTTGGCAACGTTTTTCAACTGATTTGGCTATTATTTGGCATCTTGGCTTTTCTGTTTCGAGGGTCTTGACCACATTTTCCAATCGATTTTGCTGTATTTAGGCTACTTTGAGAGTAGAGAACCATTGTACAGAAAAATGTCAACATACGTAAATATTTTGGTACAGTCCCCAGGGCCGCCGATCTATTGTGATTTTTACCGATTGGCGGACGACAACACGGGAATTGTTTAATCGTCATTTACTATGAACAAGAACATAGACTTTTTGGGGACGCTAATGCGCAATTTGAGGTGCTAAGGCGTAATTAACTTATTATTATTATTTTGCCCTCCTTCCATAGGTATTTATTTCTATTTAGTCGGATCAATATTTATATTAAAATTTGTTCACCTTTAAAATTTGCATTACAGACTAGAACTACGGGCCGGCAACGCGGACCGGGCCAGCTAGTTTGATATATTTCCGATTATTGACCAGACATAATACCCTTACCACTATGTGGTGTAGGGTATAACAAGTTATACCCTCTACCAATGTTCGATTATTAAAATACATTCCGACTTCTGTTTCTGATTATTCGAATTATTGACCCTCTATGGAGTCGGTTTCGAAGGAATGGGTCAATATTGTCCATTTTGTATCGGAACTAAATAAATATGATATAAATATTGCGACGAGCCAGGTTTGGACTTTAGTTTTCAATTCCGTCACCTCATATGAAATATCTGATAATATTTTAGAAAATGTTAATATGTGCCTGAGACACCGGACATAGTCGACCGACGTATTCCATTTTTATACTCCATCTAATAGAGATGCAAATATTGGTATGGACAAATTTTCAAGAAAATTGAACATGTTTATCCAATTTTATGGGAAATCATAAATTCCATATTCATCCCAGGTTTCTGATTGAGAGATATACAGGGTGCGATAAAAAACTGCAACAAAGTCAAAAGCCATATTATTTACATTTTTTTTTTAATTTTTGTTGCATGAAAGCAAAAAATGTCGGAAATAGCATCAATTTTAGAATAAGTTCAGATTTGTTCCAATTGGTCACCATTGGCACGAATTATGGACCAGCATAGTCAATTTTCTGTCACAGGCTGTAGAATCCATTACGAACTTCAAATACGACATCTCAAACAATTTCGGTGGGTTTTGTACCTAAACTCGTCAAAATGCCGAATATAGGGACATACTGATATATGGGGCCTATACGACCTGAATAATTTTCTGTCACAGACGGTAGTTCCCATTACGAACTTCAAATACCAAATTTGAAACAATTCCGGTGAATAATGATACTAAGATAATCAAAATACCGAATATTGGGAGGTACCGTTATATGGGGGCTATACGCTGTTTTCTTCCACCTGCACAGACAATTTTCCGTCTTAGGCTATAGTGTTTATTTCGAACTTCAAATATTTTATTTGAAATAATTCCGGTGAATAATGTCGCTAAAATCATCAAAATACCGAATATCGGGAGGTACCATTATATGGAGGCTATACGACGACGTAGACCTGCACAGACAATTTTCTGTCTTAGGCTGTAGTATTCATTACGAACTTCAAATGCCAAATATGAAACAATTCCGGTGAATAATGTGGCTAAAATCATCAAAATACCGAATATCGGGAGGTACCGTTATATGGGGGCTATATGAAAATGTGGACCTACATGACCCATTTAGGAACTTACCTTTACCTTACTACCTTACTAAAATATACATGTGTGCAAAATTTTAGCCTTCTATCTCAATTCGTTCGAAAGATAGCGTAATTACAACAGACAGGCAGACAGACAGTCAGAAGGACATGGCTAAATCGTCTTAGAATTTTACGCTGATCAAGAATATATATACTTTGTTGGGTCTGACATGAGAATTTCGAGGAGTTACAAACGGAATGACAAAATTAATATACCCTCCATAGTATGTTGGAGGGTATAAAAATACACAATTTGCAGACTTATTTCCATAAAATATATTTTACATGCAATACTAGACAGAGCCCTTATTCTCCAGGGGTCAATATGTCTCCAACGCTTTGCCAAACCAACCTGCCGGCAATATTTTTTCTATCTACAAATCATTTTCTGTCATTGAAAAGTTAAATTAAAATATTCCAAATTTGTGTTTCATTCATTTTGGTTCAATTTTTTTTAAATTTTAAAAAAGAAAAAAAAAAAAAAGAAATAATGGTGGAGAATCTTTCCAAATTTTTAATTTGTGGACTTCTAATAAGTTGCAGAGGTAAGAACTATCATTCACTAATGAGAGATCTAAAATTTTCTTCGTCACGGAAGACCGACGTGCGATAGTCGAATTTGGTCCATCTTCAAGCGTTTAGTAAAAAATGTCATAATGTTAAAATTTATAATCCGATCCAGATGATACTAGAATTATCCAAAATGTTGACCCGTTGTAGGAGATATTTTGGATGTATTGTCCTGGTTTTGTAAACGTTCATTTCCGAACTAGGCTTGAAACAAATATTGCAATGGGCAAAGGTGTAGCAAAACTAAGACTCTTTTTTTGCCTTCATTTGGGCAACGTCGTGATCATTATTATATCCTCCACCTGGAAAGGAGGGTATATTAACTTTGTTCGTTGTAGACCTCATAAAGTATATATATTCATAATCAACATAAAATTCTAAGTCGATTTAAGGATGTCCGTCTGTCTGTCCGTCATAATGGGTCCTAGTTCGTCATTAATGGGTCCTAGTTCGTGTGGCGAAACATTGTAATTATATTCCCACGTTTTCGTATAGCCCCCATATAACGGTACCTTCCGATATTCGGTATTTTGATGAATTTGTCTAAAAATTGGTAGTTGTGGGTCATAAAGTTTCCTTTACCCTGATGAGGAGGGTATTAAAAGATCGGCCGGCCGAATTTAATGTTTTTTTATTGATTATCAGCCTCAGCCATAAGGCTATAGTCGGTACATGTCATTTGATACGGCCAAAACGTGTCTTATCTGAAGTGCCCTTCCGTCCGATTTGGTCCAAACTTTGTGCATCCTAATATTGTTGTGAAAATTATGTCGAGTTCGGAGATGGGTAATATCGGTCCACTCCTGGTAACTTCCCCACAAAAAGTAAACATTTTTACAGACAATAATTATACCCTCAGTCATATGGCTGGAAGGTGTATATATTTGATACTGCCAAAACGTGCCTGATCGAAATAACGGTTTAAGACACTAAGTCTCTTTTGACCAAACCCGTTTCAGGACATTTGGGTGTCTGTCCATCTCTCTGGCTCTCTGCGCACGATAACTCTCGAAGGGAGCATCCGATTTATTGCAAACTTGGTACATTGTCATTTTATTGCAAAGCTCACCTTGAGTTCGGAGATAGGCAATGTCGGTTCACTCCTTCTGGTATCTCCCAAAAAAAAGGTCGAAATTTTATAAAAAAAAACGAAAAAAATATTTCACTGCATACAAAGAGAAAGGATAATCCGATTTTGCTCCAACTTTTGCAAATCCTAATATCATCAGTGCTAGGCCAGGCCATCATGTAACTCCTCCACAAAGGGTCAACGTTTCGAATAATTATAACTATTATAAAATGTGATGTAACTGGCCGATTGTCTTCAAATTACACACACCCCATTATTTCTACTAACAGAAGATCTGCTGTGAAGATGGGATATATCGGTCCACTCCTGGTACCTCCCTTACATTGGGTCAAAATTTCGAATAGCCATGAAACTCGTAAAACGTGAAATTACCGTCAGGATCGTATTAAACTCAACACAAACCAATTTTTTCTTTCCAGTCAAGACCGTTGAGGAAATTATAGACATCGGTCCACTTCTTCTGGTTCAAAATATCGAATAACCAAAACGATTATTAAATCCGAAATAAGCATTCGATGTCCTTTATATTTCACACATCCCATTATTTCTACTAAAACAAAATCTGCTGTGAAGATGGGATATATCGGTCTCCTCCTTTTGGTACCTCCCCCAGCTCATAAAACGCGAAATTAACATTCGATTCAATTTAGACTTGGCACATCTCAATATTTTCCTCAACACAATGATATAAAAATGGTAGAGATCGGACCACATCTTCTGGTTCCTCCCTCACAAAGAGGCAAAATTTTGAATAACTAAAAATAACCATCCGGTTCTCCTCAGATTTCATTTATTTCAATTTTCATTTGGTTTCCCCTGCCTTCCTCATTCTTCTCTTCTATTTTCAGTCTTGCCATTGCTTGCAACATGCCACCTTAACAATATACGGAATGAGTGGCATGTAATTTTGGAATTTAAAAATGAAGAATTGAAATTATTGCGTCAAGAGCCAATAGCCAATGGCACCGTACTCTATATGGTCTGCAATATGAACGATATTGTGGAAATGCGATGTGAGAATGGCCAACTGATATCGGATACGCCATTAAATTTTTGCTATAACCATCTAAGACCCGAGCTAAAGGCAGAAACCGATAGCGAATTGTGTCGCCATCAACTGTATAGGGTTGGCTATAACATTCGCTGTCGTGATCGGGATTACTTCTTCACCACATATTCGGTGTGTTTTGATCATCAGAAGATAAGATCGGTGTTTACCATCAGTGAAGCCTATCCATTTGGTAGATATTGAAGTTTTGGGGGGAGAGTTTCAAATGGTTTAGTAATTTCCGTTTTGTTTTTCTACCTTCAAGTTCAGGGGCGACCATTTGGCATGCAATTTGATCCCGATGAAATTTTTACCATGAACATATTCTCGGCATACAACAAACGTAATATATTTGCCAATTTTCTAAATCGTTTGGGCCACCAACAATCCTATATGTCCCCCAACGAACAGGAGAGGCGTTTCGATCGCGGTCACTTGACAGCGGCTGGCGACTTTATGACCAACACCCTAATTGCCTCAACATTCAAGATGATCAATGTCATACCACAATTTCATGCCATCAACGATGGCAATTGGCGTCTGATGGAAGAGTGGGCGCGAAGCCCCGCAAATACTCCGTCCAAGGTGTGCAGTGGTGCCTTTAATTATATCCTGCACCTAACGAATGCCGAGGGCCAAGAAGTACCCATCTTTTTTCTTGACGAACGTATTCCAGTTCCCTTGTGGACATTTAAAGTGGTGTTAGATCGCAATGGTGAGCGGACGGTGTTCGTTCAATACAACAATATTCATGATAGTAGGGTGCCACCTCAGCTGCCTGCTGACATTTGCAGAACGATCGCGTGTCCATCGACATTGCGTCTAACTCCCTCGAATTTTTTGGGTTACACCTATTGTTGTGATCCAGGACATTTTATGAATCAAGTAATGCCCAATTTGCGAGGATATTGTTAGGGGTGAAGTGAGGTGGAATTACTTGGAGTTGAATTATGAATTTGTTGGTGAAAACATACAATTAAAAAACAAATATAAATCGAAATCGGAAGGTCTTTAGAATACTTCACTTTTACAGCAAAGCCCTGAAAAAATATTTTTTGGTCACTTTGCAAGGAGAATTGCTCTCATAAACGGTTGAAGTGGAAAATGAAGTTCTTCAAATAATGTTTTTGCAAATATCACCAGTAGGTCTTCTCATAGAAGAGCAGAAGATCTTCTCATGGAAGACCAAAGTGAGTTCACGTAAAAAACGGGAAAGTCTCATAGAAGACCAGAAGGTCCTCTCATAGAACACCAGAAGGTCTTCTTACAGAAGACCAGAAGGCCTTTTTATAGAAGAGCAGAAGGTCTTCTCATAGAAGACCAGAAGGTCTGCTCATAGAAGACCAGAAGGTCTGCTCATAGAAAACCAGAAGGTCTTCTCATAGAAGACCCGAAGACCAAAGGGAGTTCACGTAAAAAACGGGAAAGTCTCATAGAAGACCAGAAGGTCTTCTCATAGAAGAAGCAGAAAGTCCTCTCATAGAAGAAGCAGAAAGTCTTCTCATAGAAGAAGCAAAAGGTCTTCTTATAGAAGACCAGAAGTTCTTCTCATAGAAGACGTGAAGGTCTTCTCATAGAAGACCGGGAGGTCTTCTCATAGAAGGCCAGAAGGTCTTCTCACAGAAGACCAGAAGGTCTTCTCATAGAAGACCGAAATGTCTTCTCAATGAAGTCCGAAAGGTCTTCTCAATGAAGTCCGAAAGGTCTTCTCATAGAAGGCCAGAAGGTCTTCTCACAGAAGACCAGAAGGTCTTCTCATAGAAGACCAGAAGGTCTTCTCATAGAAGACCAGAAGGTCTTCTCATAGAAGACCAGAAGGTCTTCTCATAGAAGACCAGAAGGTCTTCTCATAGAAGACCAGAAGGTCTTCTCATAGAAGACCAGAAGGTCTTCTCATAGAACACCAGAAGGTCTTCTCATAGAAGACCAGAAGGTCTTCTCACAGAAGACCAGAAGGTCTTTTCATAGAAGACCAGAGAAGGTCTTCTCATAGAAGACCAGAGAAGGTCTTCTCATAGACGAGCAGAGAAAGTCTTCTCATAGAAAACCCGAAGGTCTTTTCATAGAAGACCAGAGAAGGTCTTCTCATAGAAGACCAGAGAAGGTCTTCTCATAGACGAGCAGAGAAAGTCTTCTCATAGAAAACCCGAAGGTTTTCTCATAGAAGACCCTAAGGTCTTCTCACAGAAGACCAGAAGCTCTTCTCACAGAAGATCAGAAGGTCTTCCCATAGAAGACCAGAAGGTCTTCTCGTAGAAGACCAGAAGGCCTTCTCGTAGAAGACCAGAAAGTCTTCTCACAGAAGACCAGAAGGCCTTCTCATAGAAGACCAGAAGGTCTTCTCATAGAAGACCAGAAGGTCTTCGCATAGAAGACGTGAAGGTCTTCTCATAGACGACCAGAAGGTCTTCTCATAGACGACCAGAAGGTCTTCTCGTAGAAGACCAGAAGGCCTTCTCGTAGAAGACGTGAAGATCTTCTCATAGAAGACGTGAAGGTCTTCTCATAGAAGACGTGAAGGTCTTCTCATAGAAGACATGAAGGACTTCTCATAGAAGACCAGAAGGTCTTCTCTTAGAAGACCAGAAGGTCTTCTCCTAGAAGCCCAGAAGGTCTTCTCCTAGAAGACCAGAAGTTCTTCTCCTAGAAGACCAGAAGTTCTTCTCATAGAAGACCAGAAGGTCTTCTCATAGAAGACGTTAAAACTTAAGGTCTTCTCTAAGACCAGAAGGTCTTCTCTTAGAAGAACTAGGGATCTTGTCAAAGAAGTCCAAAGGGTCTTCCCACAGAAGATCCAAAGTTCTTCTGAGAATTTCAAATAATTCCCTACTTTAACGAAAATCGTGGACTATGTATTTTTTTGGAACACTAAACAATTATTAATTAATAGGTTGGACACCACCATTTTCAAATAAACTTAGCTGTCTACAGACATTATCTACTCCATGATAAGCATTCATTTTCGCATTTAAGTTTCCGTTTTGTAAAAAAGCCAAGTCCTAAATTACATTAGGCCTATTTTGTTTGTTTTTGTTGAAAATTACCCCACCACAGATAGACATCTAACATTTAGTTGCAGCAAAGACATTAAAATAATAGTCGGGAAAACCCCCCTCCAAATGCTGTTGATACATTTTCCAGCCAACTATGGATCAACGCAACATAATTGTGCCACACAATTTATGACAGCAATTTTGAAAGAAACGTAAAAATCGCAAACAAACGTTTCGACTCTATTGTAATGCGACGATGACGATAATTGTCGCACTCACTCACTCACTCACTCGCATATGCTCAAATAATTTGTCACCAATTCATAACTCACAACCTGATACATAAATAAAAAAAATTAAAAATAATGCCACCAAATGTGTATGAACGAACCAGCGAACAAATGTATGAACGAACAATTTGTTGTAAGTTGAGTGAGTGCATTGTGCGCAACACATTTGGCCAGCGCAACGGAGCTAAATGACTGAATGAATGCAACAACATGTGTAACATTTAACATAAACTCAAAATGATTACATTTTTTTGTAATATGTAGAGGGATAAGTGTGTTTGTTTTTCATTACATCATTTTAGACCAATTTTGTTGGCATAATTTAGAAAAGAAAAAATTACATTTGTAAATAATACAAATTAAATTAGCTTCAAGTGTTTGTTTGTTTGGAAGATACCACAATGAAGAAGTGTTAGGAAAATGTTTTGTCTCCTTATATGAAATCTTGGTAACTAATTGTAGAGAGTGATTTTTCAAAACAGAGGTTCCAATCAGAGCACGAAATCAATATTTGAATTGATACTACGGTCCATATACAGGGTGAGATGAAAAAACTGCATTCAACTTAAAACTGCTGTCATTTCTAAAGCACTCGCCCGACAGCTGTTAAAATTATTCCAGTGACACTTCGTTATATTGTTACAGGCGTAAATTTTTGTGAGAATTTTCCAGAAAAATAGTTATTCGTCATGGAATTCAAGCGTGATTTCTTTATGTTTGCCTAGAAAACCACAAGTGGTTATCGTTAGAGCACTCCAGCATTTAAATGTGAATAAATCGTTTGTGTCTCGTATCATCGTTCATTACCGTGATACTGGTAGCGTAGCCCGACGTCAAGGAAGTGGGCGGTAAAAAACAGCAACATCAGCAGAAATGGTTCGAAAAATAGAGAAGCGACTTGATCGATATATCGCATATCGCAATATTTCATTCGGCAAATATTGAAAAATGTCCAAGAACTAACACCGCAACAGAAAGAAAATAGACTCAAAAGAGCTAAAGAATTGTTTCGCTGAAGGTGGTGATCTGCCGAATTTGTTTTTCTCCGATTAGAAAACATTCGTCGTCGAGCAGTTTGTAAACAAACAAAATGATCGTGTTTGCTTGCCAAAGAGGTTAGCGGAAAATGTGCAGCTTCGGTTGGCCACCAGAACTCAAGGGCCTGCCATGGTGATGGAGTGGGTGCTGATGTCGAACTTTAGGGTTAAGAAAACTTCTAAAATTGTACCATTTAGTACTATGTGAATGGATAGAGTTAAAAATTAAAAAAAAATAAGTAAAAATAAGTAAGCAAAGGCTATAGTCGTGCGGGGCCGACCATGTGATACCCTACAACACTACAATATGTTAGATGCCCTCTTACATCCAAATCTATTTTGGAAAAAAATCTGTTTTCTGTTCATTTGAACCCCTAAATATTTTGCGATCATCTCAAATGCAATAGGCCCCTCAGTATCTCAAATTTAGACTCATCTATATGATTTGCTTGTATACGATATGCTGCTATATTCGTCAATGAAATCAGCATAAAAAAGCCAGAAGTTCGCCTTTTGTTTATTTCGGATATCGCCTGTAAGTAATGTTAGTATTTTTTTACACGAAAGTAGTGGTCCATTCTACCCGCTGTCCTAAACTCTAACTTCATTTGAGATTTCGTGTCCTTTGGTTTTTACTTGTGACCTTTATAACGGGTGAAAAATCAGGAAAAATTTTAGTTGTTGGTCAATTTCAACCCCTAATATATTGCGGACATCTTTGAAAAAATAGGTCTAGCCCTTCTGAGTCTAACCCTACCCTTGTGAAAATTTTCGTGAGGATCGGACGATAATTGCAATTTGTATATAATAACCCCAACCTGTGTTGTAAGGTGTCAAATTGAAAAAATCGCATGCGATAAAAAATATGAAAAAATAAAAATATGTCACAAAATATTAGAAAATCTATATTTTTTTAGATTTTATTCCTTTATATCAAGAGGGCATTCTGAATTGACAAAATTTGTCAAAATCGGTCCAGCCATTCTTGAGATATAAGCATTCTAACTAACATCGCCTTCCTTTGTATATACACATTGTATATATTTCGCTATATATAACCTATATATTTCGTCTATTTGTGGTTTCGGCGGGATTAAAAATATTCGCGGTTTAATGGAAAATTTGACTTTTATTTAACGCAAATGTTGTGGCCTATTTCACCCACTAAATATTACCCGATGACCATCAAAATTGGAAGGCTTCTGCCCTGCCCTAAGCACTAGGACCTGTAGGAATTTTTTTCAGTTTTTGGTCCATTTCAACCCTTAAATATTATGCGATTATCTCCAAAAGAAATAGGGTTCTATTCTGGCTCTATCCCCACCTCCATTCTAAATTTCATGAAGATCGGGCCATAATTGCGACCTGTAGAGTGATTACAAATTAACATGGACAGACGGACAGACGGACGGACGGACATACATACCTAGATCGACTCAGCTCGGTGAGCTAGGAAGAGCCATATATACTTTCCTATGTGGGAAACCAATATTTCGTGGTGTTACATAATTTTTGTCCCAATCAAACTTATAATACTGCCAACACATAGTGTCCACCTTAGGGTAATGGAAACACCAGAACCAATTATGACCCACAAATACCAATTTTTAGACATATTCGTTGGAAAATGTGGCAAAAATCATCAAAATACCGAATATCGGGAGGTACCGCTATATAGGGCTGTTTAAAAGTATGGACCTATACATACAATATTTCGCCAACGAAGCTAGAACTCATTATGACCAACAAATTTAAATTTTTAGACAAATCCGTCATAAAATGTGACAAACACCATCAAAATACCGAATATCAGAAATAACCGTTATATGGAGGCTATAACAAAGCGTGGGCCTATACATACAATGTTTCGGCGCACGAACTAGAACCCATTATGAACTACAAATCCCAATTTTTAGACATGAAAAAATATGGCAAAAATCATCAAAATACCGAATATCGGAAGGAACCGTCACATGGGGGTTATACCAAAGCGTAGACCTATACATGCAAAGTTTCACCACCGGAGCTAGAACCCATTATGTCCAACAAATACCAATTTGTGGACAAATCAATGAAAAAATGTGGCAAAAATCAAATACCGAATATCGGAAGGTACCATTATATGGGGGCTATAACAAATCGTTGACCTATACATGCAATGTTTCGCCACCGGAGCTAGAACCCATTATGACCAACAACTACCAATTTTCAGACAAATCCGTGAAAAAGTGTGGCAAAAAATGTGGCATCAAAATACCGAATATCGGGATGTACCATTATATGGGGACTATACCAAAACGTGGACCGATATATCTCATTTTCAATATCAACCATTTAGAGACAATAAAAATTTTTCTGCTAAATTTTGACGCTCTACGTCAAATAATGTGGGCTGTATCGGGATTTCAACAGACAGACAGACGGACAGACAAACGGACATCGTTAAATCGTCTTAGAATCCTGATTATGAATATATATACCTTATGGGGTCTACGACGAATATTTAGGGATGTTACAAACTGAATGACAAAGTTAATATACCCTCTTTTCAAGGGTGGAGGGTATAATTAGTATGAGAATCAAGGTTGGAAAAAAGTTTGATATATGAAGGTGGAGTTGGGTATGTGTATAAGGATTCTAATTATTCTAAATGGTACTAGATGTGGAACAGCTTGGATTAGAGTGAAAGAAAGAAAAGAGAAAGAAATTGAGAAAAGAGAATGTTTCGGAAATGGGTACTATGAACGTACAGAAAGTGAAAAATGCCACAAAATGTGCCGTTGAGATAGAGTTGGAATTGATATAGAGTTCGAATTCTGAAATTTGGTATCAAGATCACTTTTGGATTATACAGTGTAGATAAGGAAGTGGTTTTAGACATGCACAGAATAACTCTACGAAGAGTATGGTAATACATTTGGGATTGGATCTTAGGATAGAGACGGAATCTCTAAGATTTTAAGGTGGACTTTTTGTTGACGAAGAAGCGGCCGCATCATACTTTATTACATTTAAAATTTTATTTTTTTATGGGTCACCATTTCCTTCCCAATGTCCTCGATAACTTTATCCCAGGCACATGTATCTCAAAATCAAACCCTAGTGACTAAATTGAAAAGCAGTATTGGAAAATAAATTACTTAGCCACTCTCCGGATTCTCCGCAAAATACCAACTGCAACAATTTATTACACATTACATAAGTCTCCGTTCACTATTTATGTCAATATTATTTAAATACAACTAATCACAGTGATTTCTTTGTTCGTTTGTCATAAATCCAAGATAATAGATTGTTTATTTAATTTTTGAAATAGTAGTTATATTGTTTAAAACCCCAGGCATTGTTTGCTCCAATTTACCAACCAAATGACAAATTGACAACAAAACGAAGATTAACTGCAATTTGCTGTTGAAATAGTTCTGCAAATGTATGGATATTTATGTAAAAAAAGGCAATGCATTGGTGAACAAAAACTACAAATTGCTTGGGTTAAGAAGAAAAAAAATTGTCATCTAAGGCAGACAGACAGACAGACCTGGCTGACCAGTTGTCACAGACGACGACAACTCTTATCGAAGCATATGTTAACATATAATTGAGAAAAATGAGCTCGCATGGAATTAGCATCATGTCAGAGATAGTAAATTACTAGCCACATTTTGAAGATAAAATATTTCAGCAACGCATTGTGGTTAGACAATATGAAAAGCAATTTGTTTTTAGCAGAATCACAAAAAGTGCATTAAGAAATCTTGCAAAATCCTGGCATAATGAATCTTCTATGAGCAAGAGCAAGAATGCATTCCTGACTTTTGTGATTTGCCAAAGACCACAGTCAGACTGAGTAAATAATGGCATAGCACTACTTAAATCATATCAACATTTATAGATGAGACAGCACTTGTCCAATTAGCTTTGAGGAAGCTCTCTGCATCCCCCTTAAAATACGTAACAATTTTTTTATACCCTCCACCATAGTATGGAGTGTATATTAAGTTTGTCATTTCTTTCTAACACCTCGAAATACACATTTTAGACCCCACAAAGTATATATATATTCTTGATCAGCATAAAATTCTATGTCGATTTAGCGATGTCCGTCCGTATGTCCGTCTGTGTAAATCACTCTAGCTTCCGAACGAATTGAAGTAGATTAATAAAAATTTGCCCAAATGTACGTTTTGTCTGCAGGACTTTTGGTATTGTATATAATAAGCCATGTAGGTCCACGTTTTGGAATAGCCCCCATATAAATGCCCCTCCTGATATTCGGTATTTTGATGATTTTATGAACATTTTATCACCAAAACTGTTTCAAATTTGGTATTTGAAGTTTGTAACGAATACTACAGCCTAATACAGAAAATTGTCTGTGCAGGTCCACATCTTTGTATATCCCCCATATAACGGTACCTCCCGATATTTGGTATTTTAATGATTTTATGGGCATTTTATCACCAGAATTGTTTCAAATTTGGTATTTGAAGTTCGTAACGGATACTACAGCCTAAGACAGAAAATTGTCTGTGAAGGTCCACGTCTTCGTATACCCCCCATATAACGGTACCTCCGGATATTCGGTATTTTGATGATTTTAGCGAATTTATTCACCGTAATTGTTTCAAATTTGGTATTTGAAGTTCGTAACGAATACGACAGCCTAAGACAGAAAATTGTCTGTGCAGGTCCACCTCTTCGTAAAGCCCCCATACCTATTGGTACCTGCCGATATTCGGTAGTTTAATGATTTTAGGGACATTTTTCACCAGAATTGTTTCAAATTTGGTATTAAAAGTTCGTAATGGATACTACAGCCTAAGACAGAAAATTGTCTGTACAGGACCACCTCTTCGTATAGCCCCCATATAACGGTACCTCCCGATATTCGGTATTTTGATTTTATCGACATTATGAATATTGTAATGGCTTATGACAAATATTACCTACGCAGGTTCATGTCGTCGTATAGACCCTAATATAATAGCTACATTTGGTATTTTTAAGATTTTAACAGAATTTTGAGAATTGTCAAATTTTTTCCAAATGGTGGAGGGTATTCAAAGTTCGGCCCGGCCCTCACAAAGGGTCGAAATTTTGAATATCCATGAAGCCCATTAAACTCGAAATTAACATCCGATTCCATTCAGACTTGGTACATCCCAATATTTCCATCAACACAAGATATGTTAGAAAGATGGTAAAGATCGTTCCATAGGGTTCCACATTTTGAAAATCAATCCTCCAACTCTCTTCAAATATCACACATGCAAACATTTTTGCTATCACAAGATCTTTTGTGGAGATGATATATATCTGCAAACCCCTACTAATACCTCACCCGAAACGGGTCACAATTTTCAATACCTTTATCCGCCATAATTTGCGAAACAAGTCAGCGATTTTTTACTATAGCAAGTTGTCTAAATATTTCTCTCAACCAGAAACCTGAGATAAATATGGAATTTATGATTTCGCAAAACAATTGGATGTAAATGTTCCGTTCTCTTGTAATTTTGTCCATTCCAATATTTGAATCTGTATTAGATGAGTTATGAAAATGGAATACTTCGGTCGGTCACATATCTCATATAAAGTGAGGGAAGTAACCAATATAGTTCAAACCTGGCACGTCGCAGTATTTATATCATATTTATTTAGGTCTGATACGAAATTTATAATGTTGGTCCATGCCTTCAGAACCTACTCCATAGAGGCTCAACAATTAGAATAATCATAGTACAGGTCAAAATAAATTCTATGTCGATTTAGCGATGAACGTCCGACCGACCAAAATCACTCTATCTTTTGGACGATATGAAGTAGGTTGATAAAATTTTACTCAAATGTATACTATTTCTGCAGGACTTTTGGTATTGAAAATGGTCTATGTAGGTCCACTTTTTGGTGTAGATCCCATATAATGGTACCTCCTTATTTTCGGACTTTGGTGATTTAAGCGACATTATTAACCGGAATTGTTTCAAATTTGGTATTTGAAGTTCGTAACGGATACTACAGCCTACGACAGAAAATTGTCTGTGCAGGTCCACGACTTCGTATAGCCCCCATATAACGGTACCTCCCGATATTCGATTTTTTGATGATTTCAGCGACATTTTTAACCGGAATTGTTTCAAATTTGGTATTCGAAGTTCGTAACGGATGCTACAGCCTATGACAGAAAATTGTCTGTGCAGGTCCACGACTTCGTATAGCCCCCACATAACGGTACCTCCCGATATTCGGTATTTTGATGGTTTTAGAGACATTTTTTCACCGAAATTGTTTCAAATTACGTATTTAGAGTTCGTAATGGGAACTACAGTCTGTGACAGAAAATTGTCTATGCAGTTCCAGGTCTTCGTATAGGCCCCATATATCAGCACCTCCCCTTTATTCGGTATTTTGACGAGTTTAGGTACAATACCCACCGAAATTGTTTGAAATGTTGTATTTGAAGTTCGTAGTGGATGCTAAAGCCTGTGACAGAAAATTGTCTATGCTGGTCCAGGTCTTCGCACTGCTCCGATATAACGGTACCTCCCTATATACGATATTTTGATGATTTAAGCTACATTATTCACCGTTTATTTCAAGTTTCGAATTTAAATATGGTAATGGCTTATGACAAACAATGCGTATGTAGGTCCACATCGTATAGACCCCAATATAACGGCTATATTCGGTATTTTTAAAGTTTTAACAGGATTTTTTAAGGATTTCATTTTATGAAAATTTCCAAATTCGTTCAAAATGGTGGAGGGTATTCAAAGTTCGGTTAGATGTTTTTTTTTTTTTTTTTTTTTTTTTTTTTTTTTTTTTTTTTTTTTGAAATTAGGTATTGCGAATTCCTAATAACAGAGAAAATATATGTCGCTGAATTACTAGAAACGGTTAAAAAACGGGTAATATAGTAAGTAGTTACTACTAAACTCAGGATCTGACTAAACTAAACTTATTTTTATACACTATCAGCCAGTACTTTAATATTAATTTAAAAAATCCACTTTACACAATTTATTAGCTAATCTAACTTGCTACTTGTTTTACAATCGCAGAACATTTATCTAAACTCAAACAACAACTCTTTCAATATTAATTTGTGGCACTGTTGGTGGTCGGTCCATTTACTGCGAGTCTTGTAAATTCTTAGATCAAATTGATCGATTAATTTGAACATTTATATGTTTCTCAATTGACAGTCTACGGCTACTCTTTCCCGATTATCAAGATTTGCATTGAGTTGTCGTTGGCTTTTGTTGTCTTTGCTGTGATAATTTGTATTCGATGTTGTTGTTGTTGCTGTTGGTGATAAACTCAAATAAATTCAATTTGAAATTAGACCACACTTGTCGATGTGTTTTTGGTATTAATTTTCTTATCCGGTTTGGCGAAGTAGATGGAAAAAAATCCACTAAAATTGAGTTGATAAAACAACACGAACTCCAACCACATTTAGGTGGTTTCGGATTGCCATTTAAAAGACAATTTGTAAATTGTTTGAATTGAGGCATTTCGATGCAATTGCTCCAATTTTGGTGTCGTTTAATTTAGTCCACTCACTCGTTGTTATGGCTGCACACGTCAAATTTTAAATATGTTGTCTATTCCTAATCCGTTGACATAACGGCATTTTGCGCCAAATGCGGGTGTCACACTAATCGAATCGGCAATGGGTTTGTTTTTAGTCCAGTATGGTCGTAATGGGTGTGTGTGTGTGGTAAGGCAAGCCGAAGTGTTGTACATTCATGTGTAGCGTATATGAAGCGCCAACGGCACCTTAATTAAAATTTGTATTGGTCTCGGGGGAATTATGGTAGCTACTAGTAATTAAATCAATGTCTTAGAGGTATTCACACATATTCTTTATGGCGTTGGTTGCCGCAAAAATGTTTGAGGCGCCAACTCTGAATAGTATTTCCTTTTTGGAAAAGTGTGGGAAAATGTTTGAAAAAGGCAATGCGTTGAATTTATTAGGTTTGTGGTGGCTTAAAAATAGTTGCGCTTGACAGAAATGTAAATAATTTTTAATTGTCCGTCTGCTAAATATTTTTGTAGACCAGCCACAGGTCGCATTTATTGTCCGATCAAGACAAAAATTTTGCACTAAACATTTCTTTGGCCCAAGGATGAACCCTATTGAAATTGGATATTATCGTCAAATTTTTAATATAGCTCCCATATATATCTTCAACCGATTTCGGGTTAATTGTGCACCAAATGGCGAATATCAGTCCAAATGACCTGAATTATATCACATCCGATCGAATTCAGCCTAGAAGCTAGTACAGTAAATTCTGGAGGAATTCGTTTTAGATATAGCTCCCATATGTTTCATCCGATTTGGCGTTTTAAGTCCCTCACATGGGTAATATGCACTTCACAACAATGATCTTTGGTACCAGATATCAGATACAGCTCAGAAAAAAGTGTTTACAATTTTGTCAAAAACGGTTCAGATTTGGACATAGCTTCCACATATATCTTTATCCTATTCCGGGTTAATTGTGCACCAAATGGCCAATTTTAGTCCAAATAACCTGCATTTTTTACATCCGACTGAATACAGTCTAGAAGGAAGTACATCTAATTTAGCGAAAATCGGTTCAGATGTAGCCATAGCTCCCATATATATGTTTCATTCGATTTGGAGTTTAAAGTTAATCACATTCGTAATATGCACTCCACAAAAATGAAATTTTGTAGCAGATAACTTATGGAGCTCAAAAATACCATTGCGAAATATAATCGAGATCGGATCAGATTAGGATATAGGTCCCATATATATAATTATCCAATATCAGTTCTATTTTGCACAAAATGGCTAATATCAGCCCAAATGGACTGCATTTTGGCACATCCGACTGAACTCATCCTAGAAGCAAGTACTTCAAATTTGGTGAAAATCGGTTCATATATAGCTATAGCTCCCATAAAAATGTTTCATCCGATTTGGTGTCACACAATAATGATATTTGATACCGGACATCAGGTACAGCTCGGTTCAGATTTTTATCTATCTTCAATATACATCTTCATCCGATTTTACGGTTATTGCTCACCATACAGTGTGAGATAAAAAACTGCAACAAAATCAAACGCCATAATTTTTACATTTTTTATACCCTCAGCCATATGGCTACAGAGGGTATATATCATTTGATACGGTCAAAACGTGCCTAGTCGAAATAACGGTTTTAGACCCTATGTCTCTTTGGACCAAATCCGTTTCAGAACATTTGGAGTCGATCTAGCGATCTCCGTCCGTCCGTCTGTCCGTCTGTCTGTCTGTCTGGCTGGCTGGTGCGCACGACAACTCTCGAAGGGAGTATCCGATTTGGTCCAAACTTGGTACATCGTAATATTTTTGTCAAACTTAGATCGAGTTCGGAGATGGGCAATATCGGTCCACTCCTTCTGGTACCTCCCCCACAATAGTTCGAAATTTTCAAAAAATTTATTTTTTGCACAGAAAGAGAAACGGAAATCCGATTTTGCTCCAACTTTGCAAATCTTAACATTTGCATCAGTGCTAGGTCAAGTGTGAAAATGGACAATATCGGTTCACTCCATCAAGTACCTCCCCCACAAATAGTCAAAATTTTGAATAATTACAACTCTTATAAAATGTGATATAAGAGTCCGATTGTCTTCAAATTTCACACATGCCAATATTTATGTTAACCCAAGGTCTGATGTTAAGATGGCATATATCGGTCTATTCCTTCTGATACCTCCCCCACAAATGGTCGAAATTTAAAAAAAATATATATTTTTTGCACAGAAAGAGAAACGATAATCCGATTTTGCTCAGACTTTGCAAATCTTAATATTTGCATCATTACTAGGTCAAGTGTGAAAATGGACAAGATCGGTACACTCCTTTTGGTACCTCCCCCACAAAAGGTCGAAATTTTGAATATCCATCAAGCTCTTAAAACACTAAATTAACATCCGATTCCATTCAGAATTACCACGTCTCAATATTTTTATAAACGCAAGATCTGTTATAAAGATGGTAGAAATCGGACCATTCGTTCTTGTACCTCCCACACAAAGGATGACAGTTTTGAATAATCAAAACGAGGAAAGAATCCGAAATAAACATCCGGTTCTCTTCATATTACACACGTCCCATTATTTCTACTAACTCAAGATCTGGTGTGAAGATGGGATATATCGGTCCACTCCTTCTGGTACCTCCCCCACAAAGGATCAAAATGTTGAGTATCCATGAAGCTCATAAAACGCAAAATTAACATCCGATTCTATTCAGACTTGGAGCTTCTCAATATATTCATCAACACAAGATCTGCCAACTTATAGTTGTCATAACTTGCGAAACAAGTCGGTGATTCTTAACAACTTGCTATATCTAAATATTTCTCTTAACCAGTATTGTGATATGAATATGTAAATTGTCGGAATTTATGATTTCGCATAAAATTGGATACGAATGTTCAATTTCCTTCAAATTTTGTACATACCAATATATTTTATCTGTATTAGATGAAGTATGAAAATGGAATACTTCGGTCCGCTATATCTGTTACCTGACGCATATTTCCGAAAATGTGCACCTATCTCATATAAAGTACAAGAAGTAGCCGATATAGTCCAAATCTGTCACGTTCATAACTCAAGGCTGGGGGTATACATCTGTCGGCAAAACCGACTGTTACCATTTTACTTGTCTTTTTTTTTAATTTTATTGAATGAAAGAAAAAAATGTCGGAAATAGCATCAAATGTTAAAATAACTTTAGATTTGTTCGAATTTGTCACCTTTGACACAATTATGGCCTTCAAACGGTCAATGAAACCGTTACACACTGCCCGAATGTTGCACGAATCTGCGGTGTTTTGATCCATTCCCGGCGAAGCGCTTGCTTGAGGTGATCGACACTTTGGTATTTTTTATTGCCAACTAGACACAATGGTCCAACGGATTGGTATCCGGAGATTTTGCGACGCGGGTTTCCATTAAGTCGTTTCTTTACTTTTCGAACCATTTCTGCTGTTGTTTCTGGCAATATAATGAACTGTCACTAGAATTAATTTAATTTTAGTGGCTTAGAAATGACAGCAGTCTGAAATTGGTTGCACTTTTTTTCATCTCACCCTGTAGAACGACTGCAAAATTAGGAAAAATGATAATTCAAATAATTTTTTGGTCCATTTGAACCCTTAATATATATTTTCAAAAACAATTACCTTTAATTCTGACCCTAATCCTAAGCCATGCAAAATTCCGTGAGGATCGGACGATAATTGCGACCTGTGCAGGGGGTGTAGAAAAACTTTAGAAAATGTATAATTTAAAATTGTAAGTCAAACTGTAAAAAATGTTTTTGTCATATATTTACGAGATTATCATAGATTTCATCTTTATCTGGCAAGAGACCACCCCGAATTTATGAGAATTGTGAAAATCAGTCCAGCAGTTCTTGGCTTATAAACAGAATAACTAAGATTTATTTCAAATATAAATTGGTTTGGTTTATATTACCCGCTAAATATTGTCCGATGACCATTCAAATTAGTAGGCTTCAGCCCAACCCTCTAACTCGATGCAAAATTCCACATCAATTGGTTTATATTTGTGGTCTGTTGAGTAACTATAAAATCAGGATTTTTTCTGTTTTTGGTCCATTTCATCTCCGAAAAACATTAGGGCTCATTTGTAACCCTAACCCCACATCCATTTTCAGTTTGGTGAGGATCGGGCCATAATTGCGACATGTAGTGTGATTTCAAATTAACATGGACAGATGGACATACATAGCTAGATCGACTCATTTATCTGTTTTTATAGGCAAGCCTTCTCAATGTCATTATATGCACACTATTCCAACATTTTTTAGGGGAGATCTCAACCTTCAACTTCAAAAAATCCTTCGTCAAATTAAGTGAAAATCAATTTAGAAAAAAACTTGCTCGTAATTATAAGGTACATCGCATTTGTTATGACTTAGTTCACCCAAATTCCCAATTTAAAGGCATATTTCTAGCTTTGTTAAATATGCATAGTGGTACAGGGTATCCAGTAGCCGGCTCGCCCGAATTTTATCTTTCCTTACCAGTTTTATTTGAAATCGATTAAAATCGGTTTATTTTTGCACATACAGATTTATTCACATATATATTTTTCTTTTCTCAAGTCTGAACCATTTGTTACATGTTCTATATGAAGTTTTCAGTAGAATCTGCATTTCAAAACAATTGCCTGTAGGGAAAATTATTTTCTCGAAATATAAACCTCTCAACAATGCTCTTTGCTCCCCATAAATCTCGAAACATTCAACCTATTTTAACAGCCGACATAGTATGTTAATCGTTATTTTAATTGGCTCGGTGTGACAAACAAAGCGTTTTGCCACAATTTACATATCGCTCTGACGCATGCCATGATTATTCGAATGAATTTAACACCAATTAATTTAGCGAACCATCTTTCGCGCTCTTTTTGTTTTTTTTTTCACCCAACTGGCCACTGACTATTTAAACAAACCATCGAAGATTACGAATTACGAAACAGGTTGTTGTAACGTTTTCAAACTAATTTGAATAAGTCGTCAATTAAAAAACAATTTATGTGGTGTTGATTAAAAATGAAATAAAAAAGAAACAGATTTAAGCGGAACACCAATTGAGGACTTGGTGGTGGCGAGCGAGCGAACGAATCTCAGAAGCAGATGCCATAAAATTAATTAACATATTATCTATAAAATCGAAAAGTGCTACTGGTGCTATTTGGAGATATAAGCGGTAATTTAAACGAGATCAAGAATTTTTTTTCAAAACGTCAAACGGGTTTTCATGAAACGTAACTTCAAATGAAGACATTCAAATATTTAAATAATGGACATGATTAAAATATTTCTCATTTATGCTTGATGTTAATTCGTTTGTTCCGTTTGCTGGGGTTCAGGCAAAATAAGTTTGAATTTTCATTTTTATATTAAGTTTGTCATTCCGTTTGTAACACCTCGAAGTATACATTTTCTATGTCGATTTAGCGATGTCCGTCCGTCTATCCGTCTGTCCGTCTGTGGAAATCAATCTAGCTTCCGAACGAAATGAAGTAAGTTGATAAAAATTTACTCATACGTGTATTATGTCTGCAGGACATAATTTGCCATGTAGGTCCACGTCTTCCTATAGCCTCCATAAAACGGTACCTCCCGATATTCGATATTTTGAGGATTTAAGCGACATTATTTACCGGAATTGTTTCAAATTTTGTATTTGAAGTTCGTAATGGATACCTAATACAGAAAATGAGCGATGTAGGTCCACGTCTTCCTATAGCCCCCCATATAATGGTACTCCCGATATTCGATATCTTGATGATTTTAGCGACATTATTTACGGGAATTGTTTCATATTTGGTATTTGATGTTCGTAATGGGTACTACAGCCTATGACAGAAAATTGTCTATGCAGGTCCAAGTCTTTGTATAGCCCCCATATAACGGCAGCCTCCGATATTCGGTATTTTGATGATTTCAGCGACATTATTTACCGGAATTGTTTCAAATTTAGTATTTGAAGTTCGTAATGGATACCACAGCCTATGACAGAAAATTGTCTATGCAGGTCCAAGTCTTTGTGTAGTCCCCATATAACGGTACCTCCCGATATTCGGTATTTTGATGATTTTAGCGACTATATTTACCGGAATTGTTTCAAATTTGGTATTTAAAGTTCGTAATGGATACTACAGCCTATGTTTTTTGTGCAGGTCCACGTCTTCGTATAGCCCCATGGTACCTCCCTATATTTTTTCATGTTTCGCACTTGAATATTGTAATGGCTTATGACAAAGGTTACCTATGCAGGTCCACGTCGTCGTATAGACCCTAATATACGGCTACATTCGGTATTTTTAAGATTTTAACAAGATTTTTAACGGATTTTATTTTTTTTTTAATTTCCAAATTTGTACCAAATGGTGGAGGGTATACAAAGTTCGGCCTGGTGGAAAAAAAAAATGAAAGTATTCGAAATATTTAAATCCAAAATTTCTTTCTTTCCTTGCTTTCTATCATTGTCTTAACCATTTTCGAAGACAATGGAAAAGAAATCTCCATCTTATTAGCACGAGCTATCAATTTATCCACATCTTCCCTCCCGTAATTGTTAAACCTTCGTTGAGTTTTCACATTTTTATTGTTTTTCTTTTCCTCCTCCCTTTTCTTTTTTTTTGTGGGCGTTGAACTTGAAGACTGAAATTAAGTTCGGGCAATGGCACGGTTAACTGCATCATTTATTTTTTGTTTTTGTCTTGAATTTTCGGGGAGAAAAGATATCTGGTGAATAGCTATTATCTCTTGTTTATTTAAGTGTGTTGTAATTACCAAGTTTGTTGGGGGAAATTGTAGCATTGATGATGGTGGTGATAGCTCTAATAGGTGCTCAACTCCGAAACGAAAGACTTAAGACACAAACTTGGCCTAGAGGTAAAATTTAATATTTGGATGAAGGTTTAGTGATTGATCACTGATATTTTCGTTGTGTGTTTTTATACCCTTAGCCATATGGCTATGATACGGCCAGAACGTGCCTCATCGAAATAACGGTTTTAGACTTTAGGTCTCTTTGAAGGTGCGAACAAGGTCAATGTAGGTAAACTCCATCAAGTACCTCCCCCACGTCCAAGGTGTGAAGATGGAATATATCGGTCCACTCCATCTGGTATCTCCCACACAAAGTTTCAAAATGTTGAATATTCATGAATATTCATATTTCCATAAACACAAGATCTTCTATATCTATAAAAGAGGAAAATATTTATATGTTTGTTTGTTTGCAATTTATGGACGCGAAAACCGCTGAACAGATTTTCCTGAAAATTTCCAAGTATACTACAACATTGCCTGAAAGTAACATAGGCCATATAACTTTTTGAAATTCCACTTGGAACCAGAGATATGGCATCAGAATCGGAGGTACCTCCCAAAAGTTTAGATTTTATATCCACATATCTATTGATCGATTACAGGTAGACCAAATGGCTAATATCAGCCCTAATAGACTGTATTCTGGCACTTCCGACGGAATTAAGTCTAAAAGCAATTTATTCAAATTTTGGTGAAGACCGGTTAAGATACAGCTACAGCTCCCATATATATGTTTCATCTGATTTGAAATATTTTTCTTGTAGACAACTTCATTTTTAAGGAGAAGGCCACCTTGTCCATCAGAGGTTAGATAATTTTCTTTCGAGGACCAAAAATTCCAGTTCATATGGTCTTCTAAAAATGGATAAAGGTAGCAATTCTTTGAATAGAAGTTCAGGAAATCTCACAAAATAAAAAAAAAAATTTCCGTCCTACATCAGGATATCTTATCATTACAAACCAAAAAGTCTTCAAAAGGCAAATCAAACATTATTCTTCCTCGGACAGCAAAAGATCTTGGCATGATAAATCAGAAGATTTTTTCAAGAAGTCCGGAAATAAATGCCGTAGAGGACCATGGGGTCTCCTAATAACAGACAAAAAGGAAGATCTTTTTAAAGAAGATCAGATAGGTCAGAAGATCAACACATAAAAAACTCTAAGACATAACGACACAAACCCTGGGAGAGAAGAGAATAATAATAATAGACCATTCCAATATTTGTTGCCAACGAGCAAACATAGAATCCTTAATCCTTCGCAAAAAATTAATTTGAACCAAAATTAGTGTTGCAGTTTTCCGTTATGGTAATCTATTGGGTTTTATAGTAAATAAATAATTATAATTTTATGTGTACTACATGTTTATTTTAACATTTTTTAAACGCTGTTTTACTTATTAATATTTTAAATGTCTTTTTCAGATCTCAATCATCTACAGAATTTTAGGTAAGTTTATAACATTTTGAGACAGCAGCGAAGTAATTCTGAATTATTTATTTAACATCCAATTCTCTTCAAATTTCACATCATAATATTTCTACTAAAGCAATAACTGATGTGAAGATAGAATATGTCGGTCCATTCCTCCTGGTACCTCCCCCACAACGGATCAATATTTTGAATAGCCATGAAGCTTGTAAAGCACAGAAGAAACACAGCTCCAGTAAAAAATCGAGGCACATACAAATTTCCTTGATTTGAGTTACATGAAAAACATATTAAATGGATCAAAGGCATTTCCTTTCACTTGGCAAATTTCAATAATAGACTCACAATTTTTGAGTCTCAAGCAGCAGCGGCGGCAGCAGCAACTTATCGAATTCATTAGGAAATCATCACTTATTTAAATGAATGAACAGCAGCAGCAGCAGCAACAAATGGAAAGAAACTTCATATCATTTGCCATTTTGTGGTGGCAATAGAAAGTAAAGCAGCCGATGACAGTAAGCCAAATGGCGAGCCACTGTCTGATCGTTGTCTATATGTCTGTCTGCTGGTGGTTATCCGCATAAAAACCCCAAACTAGAGAGAGAAAGAAAAAACAAAACCAAAACAAGCAAAAAAATCCATATGAATATCATTGCAACACTTATGACACATTTTCCTCAAAAAACACAATTTTTTGCTGTTCATCGTTTCCCTATGCGTTTCTGCGAGCTGCATATCATTGTCATCACGTTATTTTTCCAATTCGTATTCATTCAAAACAATTGCAGCGTGTTTGGCATAATTCCTAATGTCAGGAAAAAAAGATATGCACAAAATATCACAGCCACAATAACCGCACAAAAGCGTTACAGTTTCAGCATTTAAAAGAAACAATTTTCACTTTCAACGGTTTTCTGTTTTTTACTGTCTTTTTTTGTTGTTGTTGTTGCGAAGATATTAAAAATTCCCATTAGCTTTAGTGAGCCGGTAATGATTTTTTTTTGTTCACGATTTTCTAGTAAATTTCTTTGCTAACGATTGCGTAATGGTGTTTTGGTTTTTATGGTTTAAGGGCGCTTGCGACTTTCATGCGTCGTTTTACATTTAAATTGGGTGTAAACAAAAGACTTAGACAACAAACCTTTCTTTAGCCACCACCACCAAACTATTCAAAGAGCGAAGGAGAGAGAGTGAGTGAGAGAGAAAGACAACCAAGGTAATGATGTTTGTTTTGGTTTCCATCACTTGTTGTTTTTATTGTTTTGTTTTTCTCTTTCAATTATTTATTCTAGTCACATCTTTCTTGGCGTTAACCAACATTTGTTGTAATTGTATAATTGTCTCCAACTAAATAAATAAACGTAAAAGGTGTCGTCTCAGTAATAACTGTGGTTGCGGATCATGTCTTTAGCTGTTCAAAAAAAAAAAAAGGAAAAGTTAAACTTTTTTTGTCGACTCGTAAATATTCAGCTCACGAAAGTTTTAGTTTAAAAAAGAGACAAATACGGAGGAAGTTTCCACTGCAGTTTCTGCGAATTTAACTAAACTATCCGATGAAGTGGGGAGTGTTTAATTTGGGTGTGTAAAAATGTGGGATTGCAACAAAACGCAACAGACACGCCCGTATGATGACTCATGCTAACAAACAATGTCCATCATATCATGTCTATTCATCTTCCATATAATTAAAGATGTCATAGAGATCTAAATAAGTTTCCACTTTTAATTGGAATTTTTAAATGTTTTGATCACGCATTTCAGGCGAATAATCATGCAACTGCTCACATACAAAAAATCATACAAAGCCATCATTTCGTAGTTTCTAAACCTTTAAATATTTTTAAAGCTGAGACTTAAGAGAAGACTCTTTGCACTTGTATGAGAATACCCTTTGGTCTTCTATGAAAAACCCTTTCGGTCTTCTATGAGAAGCACTTTTGGTCTTCTATGAAAAGCACTTTTGGTCTTCTATGAGAAGACCTTTTGGTCTTCTATGAGAAACTCTTTGGCCTTTTATGAGAAGACCCTTTGGTCTTTTATGAGGAAAGTCTTTGGTCGTCTATGAGAAGACCCTTTTTGGTCTTCTATGAGAAGACCTTGTGGTCCTCTATGAGAAAACCTTTTGTGTCCTCTATGAGAAGACATTTTGTGTCCTCTATGAGAAGACCTTGTGGTCTTCTATGAGAAACCCCTTTGGCCTTTTATGAGAAACCCCTTTGGCCTTCTATGAGAAGACCTTGTGCTCTTCTATGAGAAGACCTTGTGGTCTTCTATGAGAAGACCTTGTGGTCTTCTATGAGAAGACCTTGTGGTCTTCTATGAGACGACCTTGTGGTCTTCTATGAGAAGACCTTGTGGTCTTCTATGAGAAGGCTTGTGGTCTTCTATGAGAAGACCTTGTGGTCTTCTATGAGAAGACCTTGTGGTCTTCTATGAGAAGACCTTGTGGTCTTCTATGAGAAGAACTTGTGGTCTTCTATGAGAAGACCTTGTGGTCTTCTATGAGAAGACCTTCTGGTCTTCTATGAGAAGACCTTCTGGTCTTTTATGAGAAGAACTTGTGGTCTTCCAAGAGAAGACCTTCTGGACTTCTATGAGAAGATCCTTTGGTCTTCTATGAGAAGATCCTTTGGTCTTCTATGAGAAGACCTAGTGGTCTTCTATGAGAAGACCCTTTGTTCTTCTATGAGAAGACCCATTGGTCTTCTATGAGAAGGCCCATTGGTCTTCTATGAGAAGACCCATTGGTCTTCTATGAGAAGACCTTGTGGTCTTCTATTAGAGGACCATTTGGTATTCTATGAGAAGACCTTGTGGTCTTCTATTAGAGGACCATTTGGTATTCTATGAGAGGACCATTTGATCTTCTATTAGAAGGCCCTTTTTGTCTTCTATGAGTAGGCCTCTATGAGAAGATCTTTTGGTCTTCTATGAGAAGACCATTTGATCTTCTATGAGATGACCCTTTGGTCTTCTATGAGCAGACCTTTGGCTCTATGAGAAGACCTTGTGGTCTTCTATTAGAAAACCTTGTGGTCTTCTATGAGAAACCCCTTTTGGTTTTCTATGAGAATGTCCTTGGTCTTCTATGAGAGGATCCTTTGGTCTTTTATGAGAAGACCCTTTGGTCTTCTATGCGAAGACCTTTTGGTCTTCTATACGAAGACCTTCTGGTCTTCTATTAAAATATCTATGGGTCTTCCATGAGAAGACCTATGGGTCTTCTACGAGAAGACGTTCAATCATTCAACAAAAAATTGTAATTGCTTATGATTCACAATGATCGCGGTTTGATTCTCATTCTTTAGTTATTTTTTGTTAAATGCGGCTTATGAAAAGTATTTGAGGTAAAAACAATAACCCTCTTCTAAATAAAATATAACAGCATTTATTTCTGAGTTTATTTTATTCCAACGCCCACTTATGGATATAAGCTTTGTAAAGGTTGCTTGAATAATTTAGACACTCCTTGCAAAGGCCAAAAAAGATTGGCTTTTTTTGGTTGACAAAGTTAACTGCAATTTATGGTCAAATGACAGTTGCAAGTTGCGGTGTAACTCAAACAAACAAAATAATTTACCTACCGCATTGTAAATAATGGCTACACTGTAGCATACCAGGCTAATTATTCTACGTTTATCTACTCCCTCATAATGATTTGTTCCTTTTTTTTCCTAAAATTAAGAATATTTTAAAACTTTGTTCTACAGTACACCTTTGCTTAAATTTTCTTGTACATACTTTTTTAGTTTGTATGCAGTATTATTATCATTTTTTTATTTTTTGTTTTTAAACCCAGACCTTGACAATGTTGCATTTTGCTATTTTTTTTTTCTCGCTGACTAATGAAATGTCATCGTTTTGAAAAAAAAATTAGCTCTGAAAGATTAACCTTTAAAATTGGCTTGCCAGTAATTTTGCATTGAGTAACATCACAATTATCTCTATTTATCTGTGTGTTCAATAATGGTGATCACCTTTAGTTATTTTTAGTATCACATTTTTTTTCTTCTCGTTTCTTATGACTCAGTTTCTTTATGCAAATAGGTTTCTTTGTTTTTGGCTAATAGCAGTAACACAAATCAAAAATATTTTGGCGGTGCACTGCTGCTGGAGTGTTCCATAAAAATGTGTGTGCCCATTTTTTGGAGTTTTCGAGTTAAGAAATGTTACATTTATCGTGACTTGATTGTCGTTAAGAAAGACATTTTTGTCTCGGCACAAAGTGCCATAAAGCCGGGAGGTATGATCACGTTTCTAAACGACGTTTTTTTTTTTGGTTTGAAAATATTTTTTGTTTCGTTTTTCGTTTTTTGATGATTTACATTGATCGCATGCCATAAATGTTGAAAAATGGCAGACACATTCATATATTAAATATTATTTATTGTTATCGGAATGGAGAGGTGCATAGGCTACATGCATAAATTTATGATTGGCTAGGGTTAGATTGTGACCAAAAAAACATTGCTGCAAAAAAAAAAACAAAAGACTTAAGACACAAACGTGTTATGACGAATGCAGTTTTTTTTGTCGATGTGTTTGACAAATATGCGCCAGATCGTTAGGGTTATTGTCAATTGTTCTACTTTGTTGAATGGCTGCAGCCATACGAATAAATTTAATTGGACAATTATCAGGCATTAAATGTTTGCAATTTACACAAATTGTCATAAATTGTCTGTTTGTTTTTGGACAAAAAAAAAAAAAAAAAAACAAGTGATTTATAACAAACTTGCAAGTGCCCGCTACTTCGTCAGTGAAAAAAATAGATTCTTTCTAATAGTTGGTGTGTGGCATTTTTAGTACTCAAAATACACAATTTGTCTATATTGACTATAAAATTTTGAATCAAAACTTCATACATTGTACTAAATTCTCAGACTTTCAAGGTTTTTTTCATTAATATTTTTCTTTTTCGGAAAGAATTATAGGAAAATGTTTACCTTTTAAACCAAAAAGTATTCATTTTGAATGTTATGCAGGAGAACATTAGCAAAACCATTGCACAATGTTCTCACATCAAATTTTTCTGTCCAAAACTTTTCAACGTCTCCATATTTAACCCTAGAAACCAACAGTCAATTTTCTGATCTATCTCTTCAAAACCAAATTTAGTAGCATTTAGTTCGCATATCCAAAACAATCTACATCTCTCAATCGCAGACGCCAACAGAGTGATCTAAAATTAGTACCATTTAGTACTTTTCGAAGAGTGTATAGTACACCCGATATCAACAGAGACCTCAATATCAAATTTCGGGATTCCAGCTCTTCACCCAATACCCAATTAAGTACCCTTCGAACACTTTTCCAAACCCACCTCTATACCTCAATACCACGTACCAACAGATATCTCAATATCAAATATCCGGATTCCAGCTCTATGCCTTCACCCAATACCCAATTTATTATCTTTCGAATACAATGACTTATAAAATGTCAGGATTTCAAGTCTATCCCTTCACCCAATACCATATTTTGTACATTTTAGTAATTTTCGTTCAATTATAGCTCACATTTCCAAATCAAACTCCATATCTCAATTCCAGATACTAACAAAGACCTCAGTATTATATTTAAGAACTCAAGCCCTATCCCTTCTAAAAATACCAAATTTTGTACCCCTTTGTACATTTCATACAATTGCAGGCTGAGATGAAAAAAACTGCAACCAACTTCAGACTGCTGTCATTTCTAAGTCACTTGTCCGATAGCTGTTAAAATTATTTCAGTGACAGCTCATTATATTGTTTACAAGAGTATAAAAGCATTCTGGTAAAATTTTCCAGAAAAAAAGTTATTCGTGATGGAATTCAAGCGTGATAGTGTGATTTCTTTATATTTGGGTGGAAAACCACAAGAGCACTCCAGCATTTAAATGTGAATAAATCTTTTGTGTTTCGTACCATCGCCCGTTGCCGTGATACTGGTAGCGTAACCCGACGTCAAGGAAGTGGACGAAGTGGAAGAAAACAGCAACTTTAATAGAAATGGTTCGAAAAGTAAAGAAGCGACTTGATCGAAACCCGCGTCGCAGTGGCCGAAAAATGGCTCGAGAGCTGAATATATCGCAATATTCCATTCGGCAAATATTAAAAAATGAGCTCGGGGTTAAGCCATTGAAGTTCCAAAAAGTGCACGAACTTACACCGCAACAGAAAGAAAATAGACTCAAAAGAGCTAAAGTGTTGCTTCGCTTGGCCGAATGTGGTGAACTGCCGAATTTGGTTTTCTCCGATGAGAAAACATTCGTTGTCCAGCAGTTTGTAAACAAACAAAAGAGTTCAGCTGGAAATGTGTACCTTCGGTTGGCCACCAGACCAGACACTCAAGCGCCGGCCATGGTGATGGTGTGGGCCGCCATAACAGCCGATGGTATCAGAATAAATGCCGATTATTATCGCGAAAATTTTCTGGAGGGATGTATTAAAGCCTTGGGCACTCAAATATTTTGGTCACAGTGCTTGGCCATTCCAACAGGACTCAGTACCATCGCACTCCAAGAATGGTTACAAAATAAGGTTCCTTGCTTTATTTCCAGCGCACAATGGCCACCGAAATCTCCGGATACCAATCCGTTGGACTATTGTGTCTGGAGTATTTTGGAAAGCAAGATTGGCACTAAAAAATACCAAAGTGTCGATCACCTCAAGCTAGCGCTTCGCCGGGAATGGGCCTAAATACCGCAGATCAACATTCGGGCGGCGTGTGACGGTTTCATTGGCCATTGAAGGCCATAATTCGTGCCAAGGTGACCAATTCGAACAAATCTAAACTTATTCTAAAATTTAATGATATTTCCGATATTTTGGCTTTTATTCAATAAAATTAAAAAAAAAGTAAAAATTATGGCTTTTGACTTTGTTTCAGTTTTTTTTTATCTCACCCTGTACTTATTTCCAAAAAGAATTCCAATTTTCAGGACTCTAGCTCTATAGGTTCTCCCAAATCCAATTTGTAATTTGATTTTAAATTTTCAATTGACCAAATTTTGTACATTTTAGTACATATAAGTACAAATTTCCAAAACTACCTCCATATCCCAATTCCACACTCCGACAGAAATCTGATCCGCATTCCAGGATTCAAACTATACCGGTTCTTCCAAAATGTATATTGTACTATTTAATACACATAAATACGAATTTCTGAAACTTCCAAAATACCCTAATCCTACAATGCCATAGTAATCATATTTTCGAATTTCAGGATTCCAACTCTGTTGGGTCTCCCAAAATGTTAAATTGTACCAAATTTAGTAAACATAAGTAGGAATTCCAAAACTACCTACATTCCTTAGTCCTAGAATGCAATAGTAATATTTTTTTCAAATTTAAGCATTCCAGCTCTTTCGGTTCACCCAAATCGAAATTTTACCAAATTTAGAACCATTTAGAACTTTTCGTGCACATAAGTTCACATTTCGTAAACTGCTTACATATACCAATCCTACACTCTGCCAGAAATATTGATTCTAAATTTTAGGATTGCCGCTCCATCCGTTCCTCCAATTTCGAATTGTAACAACATTTAGTACTGTTTAGTACTTTTTGTATACTTTAGTACTTATTCTCAAAACTACCTCCTTGCAACGACCCAAATCCTCAACCTTGATTCCTATTCCAAATTTCAAAGTTTTAGCTCTAATCCTTAACATGATACGAAGTGGTACTAAATATATAGTACATTTTAGTATTTTTCGTAATCTTATAGTGCGAATTTTCTAAAATCCTTTTGCACATCTATCGTATAGTCCACCAGTGACCAAAAAGCCAAATTTGAGAGTTCTAGCTCTACTGGTTCGTCAAATACAAAAGGTACCAAATTTAGTATCTTTGAGTACTTTTCGTACCGTTCTAGTACGGATTTAAAAAAACCCAGCCCTATCTGACACCTTCGGACTAAAAATTTCAAGATTCTAGCTTAAGCTAAGTCTGATCGTTGATAAATCATTAAGTCAGTCAGTTGTTACGTGCCGCTTTAGGCGTTAACCAGATTTGGGGGACCAACTAGCTCAGTTGACGTCTTCATCGTATAGGTCCATCCCATCCGGCAACCCACGGCAGTCACACTTATTCTAAACCAAATGAACACAACTATCACCGCGACACACAAAAGTAGGAAGGACCATCGCAAACACGGTCGCCACACAGTCAGTCAATTACTTTACTCTTTTATTAATTAGACATAAGTACGAACTTCCAAAATTTCCTACATACCCCAATCCTGCAATGCAATAGTAATATTTTTTCCAAATTTAAGCATTCCAGCTCTATTGGTTCATACAAACCGAAAATGTACCAAATTTAAAACCATTTATTACTTTTCGTGCACATAAGTTCAAATTTCTAAAACTATTCCATATCCAAATCCTTCTCTCCGCAAGTGATGTTACTTTAAAATTTCAGGATTTCAGCTCCATCCGTTCCTCCAATTTCGAATTGTACCAAAATTTAGCACCGTTTAGTACTTTTCGTTTACATGAGTACACGTTCTCAAAACTACCTCCTTAGATCAACCCAACCCCTCAACCTTGTTTCCCATTTCAAATTTTAGCTCTAACCGTTCACATGATACGAAATAGTACCAAATTTGATACTATTCGTACACCTATAGTGGGGATTTCCAAAAATCTTTTGGCACATCTATCACACAGCCGTTTCGTCTGGGCGTTGATGAATCGATGATTCAGTAGGAATGCCTGCCAATCAGTAAATTAAGTACTTTATTCTTATATTAATTACACATAAGTACGAATTTCCAAACTTCCTACACATCCCAATCCTACACTACTCAAAACTTCCAAAACTATCTCCGTATCTCAATCATACAATTCCATAGAAATGTTATTTCCAAATTTCAGAATTCCAACTCTTTGGTCCTCCCAAAATTTAAATTGTACCAAATTTAGTACCAATTAGTACACATAAGTACTAATTTCCCGCTCTGGAATACAATAGTAATCTACATTCTACATTTCAGATTTCCAGCTCTATCGGTTCACCTAAATCGAAAGTGTACAAATTTAGTACAATTTAGTGCTGTTCGTGCACATAAGTACAAATTTGGAAACCTATTTCCATTCCAATCCAATTCTACTCTCTCCCAGTAACATTAATTTAAATTTTCTGAATTCTACCTCCATCCGTTCCTTTAAATTCGAATTGTACCAACTTTGGTACCGTTTGGTACTTTTCGTATAAATGACCCAAATCCTTGATTTTCATTCGAAATTCCAAGTTTAATAGTACCAAATATAGTTCTTTTAGTACTTTTCTAAAATATCTTCATAAGTCATGCTTCATCCGTCTCGTCTGGGCGTTGATCAAGTCATTCAATTGCTTTTCATTTTTATAATACAGACGAAAAGATCTATTGATCTATCTTAGGATGTAATTCTGCCAAAAAAAAAAATATATGCAGATCTGCAATAAATATTTTTAAAGTTCATCCATTTATTTATTTCTCGATTGAGAATATGGAAAACATAACTACCCCAGAAGATGTTCGCTGTCATTCAAAAAACACATCTCAACACCAAATTTAATTACGATGTCAAGCCCCCTTAGCAGTACACATTTTACCATAGGCCCATAATCCAATATTGCACACACACACACACACTTTGTGAAAAATCAGTTCATGGTTCAAGCAGACACTCTAAACTCTCACTAACAATAGAAAACAATAACAATGACAACAAATAAAATATGCAAAAATACACATATTTTTGTTGTACGAAATTGTTTCACACTTTGCGAAAGAGGCAATCCCGCGCCAAGAAACAAAGGAAACATTAAAACAATTGAAACAAAAGCAAAAATGCTGGCTGGTGTTCCACCGACAATTGGTGATATGATCACAGAGACAACAGCGATAGAAACAAAACAAAACTACACGAAATACTCAATGAATGTCATAAATTGTGCAAAATAGCTTACCAAAAACTTGAAGAATAAACAGAGCCAACAACATTGCCTAAAAACACAGACACACACTATGACATAGTTATATGGCATCACATCTCCTTTAAAGTAAAGTACAGAGACTGACAGGCTGTCTGCTAGACAACAAGTTGCAATACTGAGATCTTCTTATGTTGAGCAGACAAGAATGGCAAGAAATTGTCTTGGGGCTGATGCAGCGACAACCAATTGCTGGTAGTTGAGAGAAGACGCCAACAGCAGCAAAGATGTGGTGACGAGAAATCAAAAAAAAGAAAAAAATTAAAACAATGACAGAATTTTTGTATGGCAATGATGGGGTTCTTAAATAGTGGAATATTATGGGCTGAGTTGAAAATTCGGGCCGGACCGGCTATATGATACCCTACACCACTCTTCGTATTTAGTAGAGCTCGTTTATTTTCATAGAATAGCAATCTAACCTCAGGTTTTAAGCAAAGTTATATCAACTTTTTAAGCAAAGTTATATTAACTTTGCCAGATTTGGATAGTAGGAAATTATCATCATTATGATCAGCGAGGTTCAATAGTACGACATAAACGTTACCAACAAACTTACGATGTGTTATGTGGGATATTAAAATATTTTAGCAGTTTATGAGGTGTTACACTTTTTTACTTTCTATATAGGTATATGACAGGTCAAACGGACCATCTCTGCTCTAGTGCCACATAACATTAAAAAATATTTATTGGAGCAATAGATAAACCGGACCGAGTTTCACCAAATGGAAAAATTCGATTGAAAAAAAAATCTATCCAATTTAGTTTGATATTATAGATATGCTGGACTATAACCCTAAAATCGGATGAAGATGTACATCGAAGCTATATAAAAATCTGAACCGATCTCGATACAATTTGGGAGAGGTATTTTTGAGCTGTATCCGATGTCCGGTATCAAATATCATTGTTGTGTAGTGCTACACATTTGTGGGACTTCAACACCAAATCGGCTGATACATATATATGGGAGCTATAGGTATATCTAAAGCGATTTTCACCAATATTTGAAGTACTTATGTTTGGGCGGACTTCCATCGGAAATGACAAAATTTGGGCTGATATTAGCCATTTGGTGCACAATTATCTCAAAATCGTTTGAAGATATATATGGAAGCTAAATCTAAATTTGAACTGATTCTCACCAATTTCAATAGGATTCATCCTTGGGCCAAACAAATATTGTTTGGAAAATTTCACCTCAGTCGCTGCTACCTGAATTTTGTTCACAACAATACATGAATAGGGTATAACAATGAGGCATGTGCTATAGACGTTCATGGCCGACCATTTGATATCCTAAAACACTACAATATTTTGGAAGTCCCCTTATGTCCAAATCGATTTCTGAAATGATGTCATGGAGCCCTGCTCAATTGTTCTCTTAAGTTTTTGACCGGTGGCATTTTATAGCTAAATATAATTCAATGGTCATCCGAAATGCCTGTTCTTAAATCTCTTATCATGCAAAATTCCGTGTCGATTGGTTTTCAATTGTGACCTGTAGAGCGACTGCAAAATCCGGAAAATAGTAATTTTTGAACTTTTTCATGTATCTTCAAAAAATGGCGTTAATTCTAACTCAGGCAAATTTTCGTGAGGATCGGACGATAATTGCGACGTGTACATAATAAAAATTTGACAAAAATTGAAAAAAAAAAAATATTCACCTTTTTTATTGGCATGTATTTTATTGTTTTCTGACAAGAGACCATTCCGAATTGATGAGAATTGAGAAAATCAGTCCGGCGATTCCTGACTTATAAGCAGTATAACTAATATATAGGTAAAATCTATATGTAAAAGAAATATATAGATTGTACCTATTTCGCTACATATCCCATACCTTTGCTATCAGCATCGCTGTGATGGTCAAATTGGTAGGCTTCTGCCCAGTTCTAAACTCTAACTCCATGAACAATTCCGCGTCGATTTATCCATAATTGTGCCCTGTAAAGCAACAGCAAAATCAGGAAATGTTTCTGTTTTTCGTCAATTTCAACCCCTAAATATTTTACGATCATCTCCAAAAACAATAGGCCTCTATTCTGACCCTAACCCCACCTCCGTTTTTAATTTCGGCGATCAGTCCATAGTTGCGACCTGTAGTGTGATTACAGATTAACTTGGACAGACCTACGGACGGACATATATAGCTACATCGGCGAGATAGGAAGAACCATATATAGTTTCCTATGTCGGGGACCAATATTTCGATGTGTTACATAATACAGCAACACATAGTGGTAATAGAATAAATCGCTGTCAAATCAGTTCGTCAATATCAATATATAAATTAATATTTATTAACAAAATATAGCGTGGGTTCTTGGGAAGGAGAAATGCAAATATGTTTTGTTTTATTTTGCCAACATTCAGTTTTCAAAGGTCATTTGTTTACATCAAATATTTAATGATTTCATTCGTTTTGCCCACATCCTACGATATTTGTAGAATTGGCAAAATACTATTTTTTTGTTTGTTTTTTTTTTTTTTTTTTTTTTTTTTTTTTTTTTTTTTGTAGAATTTCGTTGTGATAGCTTCTCAAAACAAAATACTGACATAGCAAATAACAATTTTGAATTTAATTAATGGCTGTGTTTGGGTAATCACACCCTAAAAGGGATGATAACTGGCGTGTGTGTTCACTCAATGCAATTCATCAAATTCCACAACTGAGATAATCGCATTGTTGTTGTTCACGTTTACATAAATTCTATTCACGATTTTAGAACTGAGTGCACCACCCACTCAAGATGAGACGTTTTTGTTTTCATTGTGATGATATGATGAGGGTATAGCTATGATTTTATTTTAGAAGTCAATTATTTACCATGATTTTATTTTCTGATAATTATAAGCAATAAATAATATTTCGAAATTTTTGATCGACGAAATATTAAAACTATTTTTTATTTTATGTTTTGCAGATTTCCTGCCAACTTAAAAGTAGAGGTAAGTTTTTGAAATCAGTTTTATAACCTCAGCCAGATGGCTACATTTGATACGGCTAAAATGTGCCTAATCGAAATAAGGGTGTTTTAGACATTAGGTCTCTTTGGACCAAATACTATTGAGGACATTTGGAGACGATCTAAGGATGTCCGTCCATCTGTCTGGCTCGTGCGCACAAAATCGGTTATTTTGAAGTTTACCGAAGAGTATAATTGTAAAACCATTGCCCAGTTGACCCACATCCAGCGTTTTTGTCCAAAACTATTTATTCTATTACTGTGTCCATATGTAAACCCTAGAATCCAAGAGTAATCTCAATAACAAATTTCAGGATATCAGCTCTATCTCTCCTCCTATTACCATATTTAGCAGTATTTAGTTCTTGTCGTACAGTTAAAGTACGCATTTTTAATCTTAATATTAAATTGCAGGACAATTTCGATATTTAGTACCATTTCGTACAATTACCGCAATGTAAAAATTTTATAGCTTAATCACGGTAAAATGTTAGGACTTTTTGTACAAATATAGTACACATATCCAACATAAACTCCATATCTCAATCCCAGATACCAATAGTGACATGTGTATCTAATTTAAGGATTTTAGCTCTATCCCTTCACCCGATACCAAATTTAGTACGATTAAGTAATTTTCATACTAACCTGGAACGAATTTCCAAACCAAAGCCAAATCGCAAACTCAGATACCATCTGTAATCTAAATATCAAATTTGAAAGGGATAGAAACCCTTCACCTAATGCCAAATACAGGATGAGATGAAAAAGCTGCAATCAACTTCAGACTGCTGTCATTTCCAGGCCACTCGTCCGACAGCTGTTAAAATTATTCTAGTGACAGCTCATTATATTGTTTACAAGCGTACAAGAGCATTTTTCAGAAAAAAGTTATTCGTGATGGAATTTAAGCGTGATAGTGTGATTTCTTTATATTTGGCTGGAAAACCACACGTGGCTATCGTTAGAGCACTACAGCATTTAAATGTGAAAAAACATTTCGTGTCTCTTACCATCGTTCGTTACCGTGATACTGGTAGCGTAGTCCGACGTCAAGGAAGTGAACGGAAAAAAACAGCAACATCAGCGGAAATGGTTCGATAAGTAAAAAAGCGACTTTATCAAAACCCTCGTCGCAGTGGCCGAAAAATGGCTCGTAAGCTGAACATATCGCAATATTCCATTCGGCAACTATGGAAAAATGAGCTCGGGGTGAGGCAATTGAAACTCCAAAAAGTGCAAGAACTTACACCGCAACAGAAAGAAAATAGACTCAAAAGAGCTAAGAAGTTGCTTCGCTTGGTGGTGAACTGACGAATTTGGGTTTCTCCGATGAGAAAACATTCGTAGTCTAGCAGTTTGTAAACAAACGAAATTATTGTGTTTACTTGTCAAAGAGGTCAGCTGAAAATATGCACCTTCGGTTGGCCAAAAGAACTCAAGCGCCGGCCATGGTGATGGTGTGGGCCGCCATAACAGCCGATGGTCGCTCTACGATCGTATTAATCGACCGTGGCATCAGAATAAATGCCGAATATTATCTCGAAAATATTCTGGAGTTCACGCAATCATTTTGGCCACAGACCTTGCACATTCCAACAGGACCCAGCCCCATCGCACTCAGCACGCGCCACCCAAGAATGGTTACAAAATGAGGTTCCTCGCTTCATTTCCAGCGCACAATGGCCACCAAAATCTCCGGATGCCAATCCGTTGGACTATTGAATCTGGAGTATTTTCCGACATTGTTTGCTTTCATTCAATGAAATTTAAAAAAACAGTAAGGGTCGGGCGGGGCCGACTATTTAATACCCTACACCTACACCACTATGCATATTTAGTAGAACTCTCGTAAAAGAAAGGTTTATATTGCAATTTCTGAGCTCTATGATATATCTGGTACAAAATATCATTATGGTAGAGTGCATATTTCGAAAGTTGGACATTTAAAAACCGAATCGGATGAAACATATATATGGGAGCAAATTTGCTAAACTCGGTTGAATTTCGAAAATTCACTCCATTTGGGCTAATATTACCTATTTGGTGCACAATAAACCCGAAATCGAATAATGATATATATGAAGGCTATATCCAAATCTGAGCCGACCTTCATAAAATTGAAAACATCTATTTCTTGGCTGCATCTGATATTTGGTACCAAATATTATTCTTGTATCGTGCACCAAATTTGAAGTACTTATTTCTATACAAAATTCGGTCTGAAGTGCCAAAATTCACTGATATTAGCCATTTGGTGCAGAAGAAACCTAAAATCGGATGAAGATATATATGGGAGCTATAGCTATATCTCAACCGATTTTCACCAAATTTGAAGCACATGTTTGTACGCTCGGTTGGATGTAGCAAAATTCACACCATTTGGACTGATATTAGCCATTTGGGGCACAAGAAACCTAAACCTATATCTAAATTTGGACCGATTTTCACCAACTTCAATAGGGTTCACCCTTAAGCCAAACAAATGTTATTTAGGAAATTACATCTCAATCGCATAATAAATGCGATCTGCATTTTGTTTACAAAAATACATGGACAGACAGACGGATGATCACTAAAAGCAACTATGGGTCTATCTCGTTTTCTCGTGGTATAGCGATTAAGGATTAACAAAAATATTTTAAGAATCTCTTTGTTAGAAATAATTTATTAAACAAAATGTTTTGTTAGTTATACCCTACACCACAAGGTGGTCAGGGTATTATGTATTTGTGCATTTGTTTGTAACAGGCAAAAGGAAACGAGATAGACCCATAGTTCCTTTTGATGATCTGCATAGAATCACATTCTGAGTCGATTTATGCATGTCCGTCCGTCCGTCCGTCTGTCCATGTATTTTTGTAAACAAAGTACAGGTCGCATTTATTGCCCGATCCAGATGAAATTTTGCACAGATCATTTGTTTGGCCCATGGACGAACCCTATTGAAATTGGAGATAATCGGTCAAAATTTAGATATAGCTCCCATATATATCTTCGTCCGATTTACCTTTTATTGTGCACCAATCGAGTAATATCAGCCCGAATTGAATGGAAATTTGCATATACACCCAAATAAGCCCTGAAAATAAGTATGCTAAATTTGATCGAAATCGGTTCAGATATAGCTATAGCTCCCATATATATTGTTCATCCGATTTGTTATTTTTGTCCTCCGCAGCCGTAATATGCGCTCTGTAACAACATTATTTGGGGAAATATATCAAATGCAGCTCAGAAATACCTTTGCCAAATTTTATCGAGATCGGTTCAGATTTGGATATAGCTCCCATAAATAACTTCGTCCGATTTACCATTTATTGTGCACCAAACGTCTAATATTTGTCTAAATGGGATAGAATTTGGCACTTACGACCGAATTGAGTCTAGAAGCTAGTATGTCAAATTTGGTGAAGATCGGTTCAGATATAGCTATAGCCTACATATATATTGTTCATCCGATTTGTTATATTTTTGTTACCCACAACCGTAATATGCACTCGATAACAACGATATTCAGGGAAATATATCAAATACAGCTCAGAAATATCTTCGCCAAATTTTATCGAGATCGGTTCAGATTTGGATGTATCTCCCATATATATTTTTATCCGATTTTAAATTATTTGTGCACCAAATGGGCAACACAAGTCCGAATTTAAAAGATACTTCGGCATTTTTAGTCCTTTGAACTTTAAATTATAATTATAATCATAGCGTGTATGATTGAATTCTCCCATAAAAACTTTTAATTGTTATGTGGGGCTCTTCTAAATTAGCAAAGTGGTGTAGGGTATCATAAAGTCGGCCCCACCCGACTTTAAAACTTTCCTTACTGGTTTATATTTGTTTTTGTCCTTGTATCCGAATTAATTGTCAGAATGACTTTATAGTTCCTATAACAACAATGTTGTTATTGTAAAATTTTAGTTGTTGTAGCTGATGCGAACACCTTATAAATACACCATGATTCAGAGTACATTTAAAAATATTTATTTTTTTTTTATTTCAAAACTTTTAAACTTTTAATTTTTATGGTAATTAATTACTGAAATTAATAACAAGTTTCCTCTGTAGCTGCCATCATCTGACAATTTCCATCCAATTGTTTCAAATCCGCAAGAATATGGGCAGTTTCAGCTTCAGTTATTACCAAAGACGTTTTGGAATCTTCATGGCTGACATGATAACAAACAAAGGCCTGGGCAAAAATTCGATGAATTCTCGGCTCAATTTGTGTTTTTTTTAGAATGCATCCAATTACAGCTCCAATGCCTTGTAAATTATGTTGCAAATTGTAAACCTCCTGCGGTACATTTGTCATTTGGAAATCATTGTGTGATACACATTCATATGGAATATTGGAGCAATGAGGATGTATGGATTGCAAGTCTTTCAAAGTGACATTGGCCTTTTCATTGATCAAATCCATGAAAATGTGATCAGGCAGTTTAAGGATCGCATGTTTTTGAATGCGTTCTAAATTGCCATCCCATACTTTGTAGATACGTTCGCCGATTTGAGGACTGTAAAAGTGTGTAAGACATTCTAGAGTGGCGCCCAATAGTCCCAGTTTCTGAGCCATGGCTAAATCACGATTTATGGTCTGTTGTGGAAAAAGTGCATCATGTTGGGGGCAGATTCCTTCGTTGCGGTTTTGGAACTGACATTTATTGTCCAACTCCTTTAGTTGCTGCAGCACCTGTGATGTCTCCATCCCCGTTATGGCTGCTGTGCTCATGGGAATGTAATGACTCTCATGATATCTCATCAGGGATCGAGCTATAATACCATAGATTCGGTTATCAGTCTGGCCATTGCTTAGCAGACATTTCATGGTGGTTGCAATTCCTTCGAAATTCTTTTGTAATTCCACTAAATCTTCTGGAGCCTTGTGATGATGATGACTTCTGGGCTCACAAGTCACCTGTGGTCCGCTGCACTCGGGACGAATAAGTTGCAAATTTTCTATGACAATGTTTAATTTATCCTGCAACATATCCATAAAATCGGTTTCCCGAAAATTCAAAACCTGTTCCTTCTGAATACTTTGCATATTTGCAGCCAATGCTAGATTGATTTGCTCATCAATTTGGGGATCAAAGGTATCCAGCAGACATTTGAGAATGTTCGATAATTTTTCCAGTTTTTCTGCCACAAGCAAATCCCGTTGGAGGGCAGCTGATTGTCCCGAACTTTCATTATTTTCAAGCGAAATGCAAGGTTCTTCTCCAGCATATACTATTTGACATCTTGGATAGAGAACTCTCAAATTTTTGACCACATACGTTGTTGCTGCATCGGATATCTCCAAACCTCCAAGGGATCTCCTCTCCATTCCTTGATATTTCTGATAGGCGGCAGCTATAATCTCGTAAAACCCATAATCCATGGCACCATTATCGAGTATGCATTTCATTGTTAATGCCATAGTTTCCATGATTTTCTGAGAGGTTTTTAGGTCCTGAGGAATATTTTCGGTATTTTTGAAATTTTGTGCAACACAGGGATATGGTATGGAGGCACAACGGGGATCTATGGACTGCATTTTGCTCAACTTTATCCTTTGCTTCTCGGAGAGCAAATCCATGAATTGCTCTTCGGTGATGTTATAGTTACCATCCTCTTTAACATTTTCATGCATTTCATTAAAGATTTTATAAATTTGATCACCAATCTGGTCCGAGTAAATATTCAAAAGGCATTTAAAGGTGGAACTTAAAAGATAGTGGCCCTCAGCGGCCATATGGTCACGTTGCAAAATTTTTCTACTCTGATACTTTTGACTTTCTATAATTTCCTTATCTCTTAAGGTGCTGGAACAAGGCACTTCACTCTCAATTATCGATTCACATTTCGAATTCAGTTTCCTCATCTCTTCCAAAGCATTTACAATTTCCGCCTCGGCAATGTCCACACCAGATGCCATCCTATCATGTTCGCCTTGATATCTCTTAAAACTCAAGGCAATCACCTGATATATCCCCTCATTAATGGGATTATGTTCCAACAGGCATTTCATTGTGAAACTCATCAGTTCCACACTTTTTTGTATATTTTCTATTTTTGGGGGAATATTGGAAGCGTGCTGATAATGATTTTCCTGGCATGGATGTGGTATTTTCGAACAATCCCTGTGCAGAGATTGTAATTTTGTCAATATTAGCGCCTGTTTTTGACTTAAAATCTCCATAAATTCTTCATCGGGCACTTCATAGAGCCCATCCATTTTGACATTTTCATACATTTCATCATAAATTCGAAATATTTGTTGGCCAATATTATCGTCGTAGTTATTCAAAAGGCATTTTATGGTCGAACTTAAGACATAAAGTCCCTCGGCTGCCATGAGATCACGTTGCCTATTTCCAATGGAAGTTTGTTGCATTTGCCCCACATCTATTTCTCTTGGGTGTGAAAAATCGGCCGCCAGTAGCAGAAGGAGCACTAAAAATGCAATAACAACGAAAATATTTAATATTCTGATATAAAAAAGTACAAGGTCTTGCAGAATTCAATTTTTGAAACTAGTTATAACTTTATTAAGTTCTTTTAGACGCTCAGCCATATGACTACAGAGGGTATATCATTTGATACGACTAAAACATTCCTCATCTTCCTCATTCCTCTTCGAATGAAATCCGTTTCAGGACATTTCGTGTCGACTAGTCTTGTTCGTCCATCTATCTGTCTGTCTGTCTTTCTGAAAAAACAAAACTTAGAACTAGTTCGGAAATGGGAAATATCGGTCCACACTTTCTGGTACCTTCACCACAAAAAGTCAAAATTTTCATAAGAAATCATTTACATCATAAGAAGGGATTGGATCATCCGATTTTGTTCAACTCTAGCCAATCCTTGTATTTACACCAGTGATATGTCAGTTTTTCTAGAACCTCCCTCCAAAGGGTTAACAATAGGTGTTATAAAATATGAAAAAAATAGTCCGATTTTCTTCAAACTTCGCTTATCTCAAAATTTCTTCAAACTCTAGAAAAAAAAAAAAATAAATGAACCACTTTTCCAGTATCTCCCCACAACCGGTCAATATATTGAATACGCATTACGCCCACAAATTTTAAAATGAGCATCAGATTTGTTTTAATTCAGAACCTTCCAATATTTCTACCGCCACAAGATCTGGTGTGAAGATGGTATATAGAGGACCTTGCCTTCTGGTAACCCCCCCTTACAAAGGGGAAAAATTTTAACATTCATTACATGCCCAGTTCTTTTCCAAGTTCGCACATTTCATCGAAATACAGGGTGAGATGAAAAGACTGCAACAAAGTCAAATGGATTGGTATCCGGAGATTTTGGTGGCCATTATGCGCTGGAAATGAAGCGAGGAACTTCATTTTGTAACTAGCCTTGGGTGGCGGTGCGATGGTGCTAAGTCTTTTTGGAATCTAAGTCCAAGGTCTGCGGCCAAAATGTTTGCGTTTCCAAGGCTTTAATACACCCTCCAGAATATTTTCGCAATAATATTCGGCATTTATTCTGATGCCACGGTCTTTGGCAAGTAAACATGATCATTTTGTTTGTATACAAACTACTGGACAACGAATGTTTTCTCATCGGAGAAAACCAAATTCGGCAGTTCACCACTTTCGGCCGAGCGAAGCAACTCTTTAGCTCTTTTGAGTCTATTTTCTTTCTGTTGCGGTGTAAGTTCTTGCACTGTTTGGAATTTCATTGCCCTTACCCCGAGCTAATTTTTCAATATTTCCCGAATGGAATATTGCGATATGTACAGCTCAGCAGCCATTTTTCGACCACTTCGACGAGGGTTTCGATCAAGTCGCTTCTTTACTTTTCGAACCATTCCTGCTGATCTGAAGTTGGTTGCAGTTTTTTCATCTTACCCTGTATAACTATGCCCCCAGGTATTCCGTATTTCGATGATTTTTGTCACACTTTTCACCGAAAATGTTTCAAATTTGGATTTTGAAGTTCCTAATGAGTACTACCTCCCAATGACAGAAAATTGCCTATGCAGGTTCACATATTCGTATAGCCCCTTTATAATGGGTGGCTCCCTATATTCGGCATTTTGCTAATTTTAGCGACATCATTCACCGGAATGGGTCCCTAATGGGTACTACAGCATATGACAGAAAATGGCTTATGTTGGTCCAGGGCTACCTCACTCAGTATTTTGCTGATTTTAGCGACATCCTTCAACGGATTTTTTTTAGGATTCGAATTTGAATATCACTTCTTCGTATAGACCCCAATATAGCGCCAACTCACTATATCTTACATTTTTATGAATTTAGCAATATTTTTATACCCTCCACCACAATATGGAGGGTATATTAAGTTAGTCATTCCGTTTGTAACACATCGAAATATAGATTTTAGATCCCACAAAGTATATATATATATTTTTGATCAACATAAAATTCTAGGTCTATTAAGCGATGTCAGTCCATCTGATGAAATCACTCTAGCTTCCGAACGAAATAAAGTAGGTTGATAAAATTCTACTTAAATGTGTATTAGGTCCGCAGGACTTTTAATATTGAAATGGGTCATGTAGTTCCACGTTTTGGTATTGTTCCCATATAAAGGTACCTCCCGATATTCGGTACTTGATGATTTAAGCGACCTTATTCACCAGAATTTTTTAAATTTGGTATCTGAAGTTCGTAATATATAGTACATCCTATGACAGAAAATTATATGTGCAGGTCACGTTTTGGTATAGCCCCCATATAATATTACCTCCCCATATTCGGTTTTTTGATGATACACGGTTATCGTACTGACCGTAATATGACGGGTCGGTATTTTTAAGATCGGTATTTTTAAGATTTTAACGGATTTTATTTTTTTTTTTTTTTTGAAAATTTCCAAATTTGTGCCAAATGGTGGAGGGTATTCAAAGTTCGGGGTCGAACTTAAAGCTTTTTTTCTTTTTTTTTTTTGAAAATTTACGGCACAAATGAGCATGAACAAATGAGCATGAACCGAGCACAATGAGCATGAACCGAGCACAATTTTAAATTATTCCAAGTTTGCAATTGTCTCAATTATTTTGATTTATTTTTTTAATTCCGAAAAATATTATTGCATTTGGGTACAAACAAATTTGAAATAACTTTCCTTCATGGAAAATTGAAATTTCATTGGATCCCACATATATTGACCACATCTATTGTTAAGAATCACTGCCTCCATCCAAGAAATTCAAATTACCATTTTAAGCATGACGTAAAATTTAGACACTTTTGTATAACATTCTGAATCTTATTATAACACTAATTACGGTGCATTAATTTCTTCTGATATAATCTACAGACATTCAATTAGAGATCTTGTTTCTTGAATGCAACACTTACCAGTTATTACGTTTTGTATTTGTCGATTAGCCATAACGTTTAGATTCAAAAATAAAATTTGTTAAACGAATTTTTTGATTCTTCCGTTGCGTTCTTAACAAGGCACGTTTTCATTACTGATTTTAATCCTTAGCCGATTGCAATTTTTATAGCAGAATTCCCAAATGAAATTTGTCGTAATTCCATTGCAAAATAGATCTACAAATAATTTACAATTTTTTACCTTAGCTGTAGAATTTTATTATTTATCGCCTGAACAAGGGAAGGCAAGCATGATTTTTGTATTGGACTTAAAACCAAATAAATTATGTTTATTAAATAATTTAAATCGAGCTACTGTGAGTGAGTTATACGCCTCGATATCAGAGGTTAAATAGTGTTAAAATTTTTAATTTTGCTGTTTTTTATTTACTGACTAAAACATAAATATTAAAAAGTCTGAAATCTGAAGTCCCATTGTTAAATTGTTATATTAAATAAGTAAAAAAGCTGTAAGTTCGGCCAGACCGATCTTTGAATATGCTCCACCATTTCAAAAAACAAAAACCGTTAAAAATTCTTTTAAAATCATAGGCAAAATCATCAAAATACCGAATACAGGGAGGTACCGTTATATGGGGGCTATACGAAGACCTGGGCCTGCATAGACAATTTTTTATCATAGGCTGTAGTGTTGATTACGAATTTCAAACAACAAATTTGAAAAAAAAAAAATCCGATGAATAATGTCGCTAAAATCATCAAAATATCAAGTATCGGGGGTACCGATATATGGGGGCTACACGAAGACCTGCAGAGACCGTTTTCTGTCTTAGGCTGTAGCATCCATTACGAACTTCAAATACCAAATATGAAACTGGAGGTACCGTTAAATGGGGGCTATACCAAAACGTGGACCTACATGGCCCATTTCCAATATCAAAAGTCCTGCAGACATAATATACATTTGAGTAAAATTTCATCAATCTACTTCAATTCGTTCGGAAGCTAGAGTGATTTTCACAGATGGATAGATGGACAGATGTCGCTAAATCGACATAGAATCTTATGCTAATCAAGAATATATATACTTTGTGGGGTCTAAAATGTATATTTCGAGGTATTAAAAACGGAATGGCAAACTTAATATACCCCCATACTATGGTGGATTGTATAAAAACAAGTAAGGAATGGTCAAAATTCGGGCAGGACCGACTATATGGTACCCTACACCACTATGCGTATTTAGTAGAGCTTACGTAACAAAACAAGTTTGTATTGGGAACGTATGTGAAGTAGATCATACCAACTATGAACCAAATAAAATTACTGTATAGGGCATGATATAACTTCGACAAGGATTATATTAAACAATTAAAAATGCTATAAGTTCGGCTGGGCCGAACTTTGAATACCCTCCACCACTTAGCACGAATTTGGTTATTTTCAGAAAAATAAAATTCATCAATAACATCAAAAATATGAATATAGTGAGGTACTATATGGCGCTATACCGAAACGTGGACCTGTACAGACACTTTTCTGTCAGAGACTGTAGTATTCATTACTAACATCAAATGCCAACTTTGAAACAATGTCGCGCAAATCATCAAAATACCGAATATCGTGTGGTACCATTATATGGGGACCATGCCAAAACGTGCACCTAACCTCCATACTATGGTGCAGGGAATAGAAATATTTATTGGAGCAATAGGTATACTGAATCGAATTTCAGCAAATGATAAAATTCAGTTGGATATGAAAAACTCTATTCAATTTGGCCTGATATTACATATATGGTAAGCAATAACCGTAAAATCGGATAAAGATGTATATCGAAGCTAAATAAAAATCCGAACCAATCTCGATAAAATTTCGCAGATGAATTTCGAGCTGCATCTGATGACCGGTATCAAATATCATTGCTTTGGAGTGCATATTACGCAAGTGGGGAAATTAAAACCCCAAATCGGATGAAACATATTCATGGGAGCTATAGCTTTATCTGAACTGATTTTCACCAAATTTTGAGGCACTAATTTTTAGACAAAATTCCGTCGGATGTGCCAAAATTCAGTCCATTTGGTTTGATAGTACTCATTTGGTGCACACCTGAAATCGGACAAAGATATGAATGACAGATATACCCAAATCTGAAGCGATTTCGACAAAATTTTAAACACTTATTTATGATCTTCATCTGATATCCAGTACCAAAGATTATTGTTGTGGAGTGCATATTACGCATGTGAGCAACTTAAAACTCCAAATCGGATGAAACATATATATGGGATCTATAGCCATATCTGAACACATTTTCAAAATTTGAAGTACTTGGTTCTAGTATGAATTCGGTCGGAATGGCTAAAATTCAGGCCATTTGGACTGATATTGTAAATTTGGTGCACAATAAACCTGAAATCGGTTGAAGATATACAGGCTGATATAAAAAACTGCAACAAAGTCAAAAGCCATGATTTTTAAATGAAAGCAAATGTGTCGGAAATAGCATCAAATTTTAGAATAAGTTTAGATTTGTTCGAATTGGTCACCTTTGGCACGAATTATGGCCTACAAACGGCCAATGAAACAGTCACACGCTGCCCCAATGTTGCTCTGCAGTATTTTGGCCCATTCCCGGCGAAGCGCTTGCTTGAGGTGATCGACACTTTGGTATTTTTTAGTCCCAACCTTGCTTTCCAAAATACTCCAGACACAATAGTTCAACGGATTGATATCCGGTGATTTTGGTGGCAACCTCATTTTGTAACGATTCTTGGGTGACGCGTGCTGAGTGCAATGGTGCTGAGTCCTCTTGGAATGTCCAAGGTCTGCGGACAAATGTTTGCGTGCCCAAGACTTCAATACACACTCCAGAATATTTTCGTGATAATTTTCGGTCGATTAATACGAGCGGAGAGCGACAATCGGCTGTTATGGCGGCTTACACCATCACCATGGCCGGCGCTTGAGTTCTGGTGGCCAACCGAATTTTCAGCTGACCTCTTTGGTAGGTAAACACGATAATTTTGTTTGTTTACAAATTGCAGGTCAACGAATGTTTTCTCATCGGAGAAAACTCAATTCAGCAGTTCACCACTTTCGGCCAAGCGAAGAACCTCTTTAGGTCTTTTAAGTCTATTTTCATTCCGTTGCGGTGTAAGTTCTTGCACTTTTTGGAATTTCTATGGCACTACCCCGAGCTCATTTCTTAATTTGCCGAATGGAATATTGCGATATGTTCAGGTCACGAGCCATTTTCGTCCACTTCGACGCGGGTTTCGATCAAGTGGCTCCTTTACTTTTCGGACCATTTTTGCTGATGTTGCTGTTTTCTTCCACTTCCTTGACGTCGGGCTACGCTACTAGTATC